>NC_056663.1:156856793-157543293 GCF_018350195.1 Panthera tigris
AAGTCTTGGCGACAGACCTGGTCAAAAGCCACAAGAGGACTTCCAAGAGCTGAGCATGCACACAAAAGGTACAATTTGTTCTCAGGTTACCCTAAAGTCACAACAAAGCTTATTAGACACTCATATATACACAATACATAAATAAATACAACTATAATAATGCCTCACAGCTCATGGATGTACAGAAGCCAGAATGTTATACAACCACCGCTGTCAATCACAAATATCAATCAAAGCCAAATTTAATATACGGAAAGCAGGCTTAAAATGATGCAGCTAGAGTTTCTGGGACATTGCCACTCTTGCTCAGGCATTGGCCCGCTTTCTCTCTTGAAAGTGTGCTGTATGTATTTACTCAACAAACTCTATTTCCCCATCCTGGTCTGCGATCTCCAATTCTTTGGTACATCTGGGACAAGAACTGAACAACCCAGTAACTGATTATTTTAATCCGTTGTGATATTTTTACAAATGTAGAGCTGAATGTGTCTGTTCCCTTTCATTTTAAGATGTATAGTGAAGATAACCTTGTAGTATTTGTATTAGACCAGCCCCTGAGTAAGCTTTTCAAACCAACCAAGAAAATATGCCTGTTGCATAAAATGAATTACTTTTCATAGGTTGAGCTTTAATGCTATTTTATTGATGATCGGAGAGTCACTCCCTTCTACACTGAAAAAAAAAAAAAACCTGAAATTTCTAAAGATAACTATTCCCACCATATTTATGTTTTATGACTCATACTGCATTTGTCTTTAATTTGTTGTACGAATATATTACATAAAAGTAATGAGTAACAACATGAGGGAGACTCTTCAGTAAAATTGCTAGGCACATAACCCAATTTCACAACAGCTTTTTCAATCACCAGAAACTGCTTACTCAGAGGCCATACATGGCATAAGTTAATGTCAAATAGCCTCGAGTGTACTCCTTTTTTCAATTTGCTTCTAAAGTTTTTAATCAGGTTTATTTCCTTGAGCCTTCTTATCAATTGCTATGTGTTTATCAATTGCTATCACTACTCCAAGACCTCCTGATACAGATCCCTTTATCAAGCTGCTACAATTATACATCATTTGAATAACTTGTTTAAAAAATTGCATAATCACCCTTCTGAGGCCTCACCTTTTTCCCAAATTCCCATTTCAACTAATAAAATCATCCTCTCCAATAACCTTCATTTAACTGATCAGCAACTTTCACTGATGCTCTCCGGAAAATGCTGATTTTTTTTCCATTTTCCTCATTGCACCTCTATTGACATGCTTACCTTACTGCTCATTGCTAGTGTGATGGTTAATTTTATGGGTCAACTTGACTGGGCCCTGAAGTGCCCAGATATTTGATTAAACATTATTCTGAGTATGTCTGTGAGGATGTTTTAGGATGAGATTGCCATTTGAATAGGTGGACTAAGTAAAACAGATTGCTTTCGCTAAGGTAGGTGGTCCTCATTCATCAGTTGAAGGCCTGGATTGAACAAAAAGTGCAACTCTCCCTTAAGGAAGAGGGCAGGCACTAAGCCTGCCTGACTGCTTTGAATTGGGACATCAGTTTTTCCCTGCCTTCAGACTCAAACTGAAACATCAGGTCTTTTTGGGTCTCAAGCCTACTGGTTTTTGGACTGGAACTTATACCAGTTGCTCTCCCTCCATGTTCTCAGGCCTTCAGACTTGGACTGGAACCACATTATTCACCGACTGCAGTTCTCAGGAATTCTCAGCATTTGTAATATGTGAATCAAAAATTTATAATCAGTCTTTCTCTTCCTCATCTCTCTGTCCTTCTCCCTCCCTCTCTTTCTGTGTGTGTGTGTGTGTGTGTGTGTGTGTGTGTGTGTACACACACACACATACATACATACTCTGTTTCTCTGGAGATCCTAACTAATATGGCTAATATTCTATTTAATCTCTTATCTTGCCTCCGTACCCATCATCCCCTTTTTTCCCAATCCTTTCTCTGAACTGTGGCCTGAGTTTTTTTTTTTTCATATTGACACATCTGAATAGTTCATTCCCTTGCTTGTATTTTTAGCTTTTTTAATAATCGTACATTGATATTATAACAGAATGAGTCTGGATATTGAATATTTGGATATTGTAACAGGATAATATCTCCTTTGTACAAATTAATTAATTTACTAATTTATTCATTCATTCAACAAATGTTTATTGCATGTTTACAATGAATTATGCACTGTGCTAAACAAATACATTATAGTAAGGTATATACAAAACTCCTTTCCTCATTGAACTTACATGTGGATAAACAGTAAACTGTTAAATAAATAAAATATATACTATAATTTCAAACACTGATTAATATTATGAAGAAAAAGAAAAGGTATAAGGGGATTAAATCTAATGGAGTATTACCATTTCAGATATAGTGGTCAGGAGGAAACTGAACAAGTAAATGATAACTGAGCAAAGGCAGAATATAGCCATATCACTATCTAAAGAAAGAATGATAATTCTAAGTAGAGGTACAATTAGTAAAATGTCTTTCTGATTTATTATGATGATAATACCGAAGAGCAGTGGGAAATTGTGATCATTACAATACTTAGAAATGGGTCTTTTGGGGTTCTACATGGAAAGCCAAAATGAAAGTGCCTATAATATACTCCATATCCCCAGATCAAATTTAAGTATATTATACAGGGAAATCTTCGAAGGCACACTAAAAAGAAAATATAGGCAAGTGTCTTCATTATGTTAGTTCAGCAAATACTTTTTTAAACAAGACATAAAAACATTGACTAAAAAGTCAATGATTGATCAATCTGACTACATTAAAATTAAGGAGTTCTAGTCATCAAAAGAGAGTTTCAAAATCATAGAAAAGCAAGTGTTGAGTTTAATAATTTTGACCCACAAACCAACAAAGGCTCATATTCAGAATATATAAACACTACTATAAATCAACTAGAAAACAATAGTCACCTAGTAGAAAAATGGGAAGATCACTCAAAAGGGCAGTTCACAACAGAGGAAATCCAAATATCAAATAGCATATGAAATGTGCTTAACTTCTTGTAAGTAGGGGAATGAAAATTAAAATCAGAATGTTAGGTACCACTCCCTACTCACAAACATTAACCGACAGAACCAAGTATTAGAGAAAATGTGAAGTGATATAATGCCATTGGAGTAGAGATTGATAATATTTATTTGCAAAAGAGTTGGGCCCATTTTCTCAAATTGAATACCTCATATTTCACTAATTTAACTCTTTGTTATATAACCTATAGTATTGTATGCTTATGTGAGGCAAGCTAAATGTATAGACTATTTATTCATAATTACCCCAACTGGAAACCAACCAAGCGTTTGGTGGGAGAGTGGATTAATGAGTTGTGGTATAGCTATACAATGCTGTAACTACAGTGAGAGAAGTGAAAAAATATGTTTATCTATCCTCAATATACAGATAAAATTTGAAAACATAACTTTGCCACCAAAAGCCAGAAAAAAGGAAATCCAAAACTGCATTGTGGCATGAATGTATTTACATAATTTTAAAAAAGCATCAAACTTTATTGTTTACTGATACATAATTATATAGGTATATGAAGTATAAAGAGAAGAATAGAAGTAATTATCACAGATATCAGAGCAGTGGTGACTTCTACGAAAGAGGAAAGATATTATGATGAAAACACACATAGGAGTTTTCTAGGGGTGCTGGTAATATTCTATTTCCTTATCTAAATAATAGTTACATGAGTTAGTTTTATATATTATATA
This sequence comes from Panthera tigris, assembly GCF_018350195.1. Classification (NCBI taxonomy): domain Eukaryota; kingdom Metazoa; phylum Chordata; class Mammalia; order Carnivora; family Felidae; genus Panthera; species Panthera tigris. The sequence goes on from NC_056663.1 coordinate 156,860,549, forward strand.
GGATGCACATTTATGTTTCACAGATTTTTATGTTATATTCCACAATAAATTATTATAGATTGAATGTAAATGTCTCACTCTCAGTGAAATGGGGTGCTGTTAGTTGGCTACAAAGAAGGGATAATATGACTTTCCATTAATTTAAGCAGTATTTATTGACCAACTATAATGTTCTAGTTGCTTGTTAAAAGTCCACTGGGAAAATCATGAAAAGAACTGCTCTAATGGTATTTACATGGGTGTGCTTGTGTAACCATAACATAACATATATGTAAATTATGTATTATGAGATTTGTTTGTTACAAGATTCAAGACTGAGTAAACATGAGGTGAGAGGTGCAATGTTAAATGGCATGATCACGAAAAGCCTTTAAGTGAGTTATGTGTGAGCAGAAACTTGAAGAAAGTGAGGGAGTCTGCCACATGTGGTCTATAGCCAATGCAGACACTTATGCAGAATAGAATAGAGGCCCCCTCAAAATATATTCAAGTCCTAACCCCCAGTAGCTATCAACATGAAATTATTTAGAAGTAGAGTTTTTACAGTAGCAATTAAATAAAGAATTTCAAAACGAGATCATCCTGGATTTGGAGTGGGTCCAAATCTAATGACTGTTGTGTTTATAAGACAAAAGAAAGGAGATTTGGGGCACAAAGATACCCAGGACAGGGAATCATGTGAAGATAGAATAGAGACTGGAATTATGGTGTCCCACACTCAAATATCCCTGGAATCCCCTGAACCTGGAAGAGGCAAGGTAGGATTTTCCTCTGGGGTCTTTAGCAGGAGCAAAGCACCTAGACACCTTAATTGCAGAATTCTGGCCTTTACAGCTGTGAGAGAATTTTTATTTTAAGCAACCAAGTTTGTGGTAATTTGTTATAACTTCTCTAAGAAATTAATGCAAGGGGTTTGCTGGGAACGTTAATGTTATTCTTCATTCGTTTTCTTGATTTTTAATATTTGCTCATCTCATCTAGAGTGGAAAGTTACTGGCCTGTGAAAACCTTTACATTTTCATAATACATTAAATATTTTTCTGGATATATCTATTTAACTCAGTAAAATATGAAGCGTGAGGACACAGGAGTAGTTTCTTAGTTATTTACTTATTTATTAATTGAACATTTCATGTAACATTGAATATTGAAGAAAACATACTGAATTTTAAATTTTTTTATAACCTAACCCTACAGAGGTCATCATTTTGGTATATTCTCTTCCAAATGTGATAGTATATATTCAATAAAGTGATAGTGAACATAAACTTTTAGTATCTTGCTTTTTCTTTTTTTTTTTTTTTAATTTTTTTTTAACATTTATTTTTGAGACAGAGAGCATGAACAGGGAAGGGTCAGAGAAAGAGGGAGACGCAGGATCTGAAACAGGCTCCAGGCTCTGAGCTGTCAGCACAGAGCCTGACGCGGGGCTGGAACCCACGGACTGTGAGATCATGACCTGAGCCCAAGTCGGAAGCTTAACCGACTGAGCCACCCAGGTGCCCCAGTATCTTGCTTTTTAACTATGAACATTTTATCACACAATTAAGAAATCTATAAAACGTGATTTTTGAATGGAAGCATAGTGCTTCATTCTTTGAATATAACATAATTTATTTAGTTAATCCTTTAGCTCTGAAATTCAGTTTTTTCCAGCACTTTCTTATTGTAAAAACTACTGTAATAATCCCCTTGTTTATAACCCTGTCTATAGCTTTTATTGTTTCCATGCAGTGAATTCTTAGATTTAGAGTTATTCTTGGGCGTCTGGGTGGCTCAGTCGGTTAAATGTCCTGTACAACTTCAGTTCCGGTCATGATCTCAAGGTTTGTGAGTTTGAGTCCCCCGCCCCCGTGTCAGGCTCTGTGCTAACAGCTTGGAGCCTGGCACCTGCTTCTGATTCTGTGTCTCAGGCTCTCTGCCCCTCCCCCACTGGCATTCTGTCTCTCTCTCAAAAATAAAGAAACATTAAAATTTTTGAATTATTCTATCAAAAGATATGACCTTTTAAAAGATCTTTTTTTCATTTTCCAGGAAGTCTATCTCAACAGAAACTTACCCCAGAAGAAGTGCATGATGGGGCAGCATGCAGGGTTTCAAAAGTGACTTTGTAGTCTATTCAAATCCCAGCCTTATCCCATAGTCTTTCATTGTGGGAAGATCATTGACCTCAATTTCTTTTTTTTATTTGTAATTGTAGAAATAATACAACCAATCACAGAGGATGTTTTTGGGGCTTAAATGTAATTCATGTAAAATATGTTGACTCAATGCCCAGAATATGAGTAATCTCTCAAAAAAGGGGTTCTGTCTAAAGAATTGTTGATCTGTGCCACATATTATTTTTTAACTTTTTTTAATGTTTATTTATTTTTGACAGAGAGGGAGACAGAGCATAAGTGGGAGAGGGGCAAAGAGAGAGAGAGAGACAGAATCTGAAACAGGCTCCAGGTTCTGAGCTGTCAGCACAGAGCCCGACGTGGAGCTTGAACTCACAAACCGCCCCTCACAAACTGCGAGATCATGACCGCAGGTGAAGTCAGTTGTTTGACTGAGCCACCCAGGTGGCTGGATCTGTGCCACATACTACTGCAGTGCCTTGTGCACTGTCTGTCTGCTGCCTGGCCTTTGGTTCTCTAGCACATTTGTCCACAGTATATACTGAGAGTGGCATCCTGTGGGAAACTTTTCTAGTTACTCTCAAGTGCCACTGCTGCTTCTTGGTTGATAAATTCGCCCAGGTCTCAGCAATACAGCAAATCTCATACTCCTTTCCATAGCTACCTTATGTCACTCTTTTCCATGTGGATCAGGGACCACGGTGCATACCAATCCTACCATTTACAGTGAGTTTTCATTTATTTTCTATCTTCTGAATCTAGTAATTTTCACAGAGTAGATACCATTCAGTAGTTATTGCGTGAATAAATGCCAGGAAGAATTTTCACATGTTTGGAAAGCTATGACTAATGTCACTTTTTCAAAACTGCCTGCCATATATGCCAATAACTGAATGTTCTTGCATATATAAACATAAATACTTCACACTACATTGTTAAGGAAAGCTACATTTTTTTCTGATAAACATGTTACTCGGGGAATAAATGTACTAAGGCAAATAGAAAGCATCCATGTTTTAAACAAAAATCAAAATAGTATTTTCTATACCCTTGAACATTTCCAGAAAGCTAGAAAAAGCAGTACCTCATTTGAATGACCCAATAATTAACAGCTACTTCCTTAATTCTTATGGTTTAACCAGGGCTGTGTTAGACATCACACACGAACATCCAAAAGAAGCCAGACCTTTGTCTACTGTTTGATGATGCTCTAAGCCCAAGCACATTATAAACAAACAGAAATCCAGGGCAACCTCTCCACTTTCAGTAACACGTACCCAAACTGAAATCCATGTGGTAAACAAAAGAAAAATATCTGTGGTTAATTTGAACATAATAACAAAGCAGATTAAGGATACACAGAAGTAGTGACCACGATACACAAATTGAAATCTGAGCACAATGATTGCTTTCAGGTTCTTAGCAAAATGAAAGGCCCACTTTGCTTTATAAACTCATCACCAGAGAATGCTTACCAGACTCTTAAACTACTGCCCTCATAATTACTTAGGTGATATAAAATGAAAGAACACTAAAGAAAGGAGAACTGAAGAGAAAGTGATCCAAATCAAATGGCTTTTGTGGGCATTTTGAAAGGGAAGAGAAAGAAGCAAGGGGAAATAAAGCCTTGACATCCTGAAGTGTATTCTACACAGTCCCCAGCAGAACTGTGCCCCAGTTCCCTACAGAATCAACAGCTCTTTATACTCTATATGTTGCTTGACTCACTCTTCTCACGCATCCGTTTCTGCTCCTCGGTATCAACTTCCATAAAAGCACCCACATGCAGCATATTCTTCCCTCACTTACGTAAGCAAGAAAATATATTAAGTTACTCTGTGGACACAATGAAAAGCTTAAGATAAGGTTGGAAGTCATTCATTCTCTCCTTACCCAAATACCCAAAGCCATATACAGATAACAATATTGTGCCTGGGTACCAGAATTATGATTCTTCATTCCATGCTCTTTCTTCCTACATGTCTTTCTTCTTGAATATCTCTATCCATGCTCATCCGCCTCAATCCTGTCCGCTTTTAAAATCCATTCTCAAATGTTATTTTCCTCTTCCTGTCAACTGGATGTTAAACATCAACCCTTAAGGTTGTATCACTTTAGAATACTTATGTTATTCAGCACCATATTGCAAACTTGCATCATTCATTCATTCAAGAAATTCATTCAAGAAATAAATACAAGACCTTGCTACCTGCCTGACAAGGATTAAGGCAGACTTTGGAGATAAAGAATAAGCAAAGCAGATATAACCCAGGTTGTCATGAAACTTATAGATTAATGAGGAAATAGATATTATTGGCCATGTCATAAATGCCATTTTTGAAGAAGAAATTTAAAGTTCTGTGGCATTAAGAAGGGGGACCAGATTTGTACACTAGCTCATGATCAGTTCTTTCTCATTAGGGAACTCTGTTTTATTCATCACCATCAAACAAATACCATAGCGTCATGTATACAACAGGTAATTTATAAGTATTTGAAGCAAAGTAGTTAAAGAGTTAAGAGGCTATACAGCAAGGTAAGAGACTTACAGTATACAAAGGTATTCTTTGTTTTCTTTGTTCCTATCGATGAAAAAAGGTGGACAGTTTGATCAGTTTAAAACGTGTTTTCGCTGCGTTTTCACTTTCAGCTGAGATGGGATAGCAGAAATAGTTTTTGATTCTTAAGTTACATTTATGTGTAAATGTGCATTTTGTGTGTGGGCTCCACTTCAAATTTAGTATAGATTTTGCCATTGATTTTTGAGAAATGGGCTATAGGAATTTCTATTTAAAAAGCTAAACCACATGTGTAATTGAAAATGTTGCAGAGCCTCTACTGTATTCCTCATTAGATCACCCTTTGAATTAAAATTGAGTTTATTACACTAGGTCAATACCTCCCATACAAGTAATTAGAATTGTTTGGGCAAAAGGTCAGAGTTCTAGAGTCTAGACGATACCATCCATCAAAATTATGTTTTCAATTCTTTTTTATGTGTTACTAGAAATATGAGAATCAAATTTTATAATGAGATTTCCACATATTAAAACAGAAAATAACCTGCTAGAAGACACCCTCTCCTGAGACCTTTTTGTTCATTGTCTTGTTTTATATTTTCCAAGCTTCAATATTCATAAATGAACAAGATTAATGTTTTTCTCTCTGGAGTCTGGAAGGTAGATCATATGGCTATTGCCATAGCACAAGCACAGAGTAGTAAGACACTGAACTAATTGCTAACACTGGAAGTTCCAACATTTCAACTTTACTGGTTGTGAATCAATGCTTTTTCCAAGATTTTAAGACCCATACTGACACTATGTTAGTGCTGTCTCCCATGGTATTTGCCAGGGTATGAAACCTGTGCATCATGGGTGAATGTGTTCTTGTTATGAAAATTACCAGTGTTCAACTTTAACTTCTATCCCTGTTGGTCCAACAACCTCTCAATCTATTCCCATGCATATTCTCCCCACTCAGGATTGTATATATAAGCTAGACCCTTCAACTCCTTTAATGTGAAGTCTCTATTCTCCTTTAGCAATCAGTCCATCCCTAGGATGCAATACTGGGATTCACACGTTATTGCTCTGGTTGCAGGGGGAGGAGGTTGCAGTAAAAGTTAAGGACAAGCATTGCCTTACAAGGCACATGCCTCACATGAGGCTTCCACATAATTGCAAATCAAGGGAGTTCAATATATTTTAAGAAGGCAAGTTAGCCATTTTTGTTGGCACAATGGGTTCAGGAGATTATGGGATTCTAAGGTTCTAAACTCTTTCTATCCAGTTGCATACATCCCAACTCTTAGGGTCTCTTTCCTTACTTATTTTTACCCCAACTTTGGTGTAGAAGGATGCAACCTTAACCTAAAGTTCTGATACTCTCATAATTACCCTGAGCCTTGTATGTTCTGTCTGATCATTAATTATTGGAAATCAGTTTCCTTAACTGCTGCCAAGGAAACAATCTGACTTTCATATTTTGCTTGAATTGTTGATTAATTACACGGAGCCTCTCTTTATTTCTCTCTGTTGAACCTAATGCCACCCAATTCCACAGTTCTTATAGTCACTATTTCTTGATACTTCTCTAGTAACATATATATTGTGCTAGACGGTGGTGTTTTTTTTCTTTTTCCTCAAAAAAGTATCCCAACCAAACTCCTCACAGCTAAAAGTTTCAACAGTTCCACTCTACCAGTAATAGGGTCCTTATTGCTAGCTGACTTATTGCTAGCTAACTGACAAATGATCCATACCCTAAATCTCATTTTTGAGTCTGTTTCTAGGACAATTTCTGGTGTCCGCTCTCTTACACAGATTTTGTTGAATCAGTGATGCAGTTGTGTGTGAAGAGGTTCGCTGGGGTGAGCTTTCGGGACACACTTGTGAGAAAGTGAGGAGTGATGAGCAGAAAGAGAAGCTGACCTACAACATGGTTTCAACTGAGGGCTCAGGTGATCCATTTTGAGAGTTGTTCAAAACTGAGGCAAGAGAGACAGGGTTTTGAATTCCTACATCAACCAGGCATTTTCTGGGAGCCTTCCATAAAGAAGCCTGTTCCCTAAATTGGGGGTATTCTTTATGGGGACACATCTGGGAGTCACCAGCAGGTGATAATCCCAATAACTGGAGGGTGAATGAGTTTTCCTACAGCGAGGAGATGAACAAGGGGACAGAGGATGTCAGTCCATTTGCGTTGCTATAACACAATACTAGAGACTGGGTGGCTTACAAACAACAGAAATTTACTTCTCACAGTTGTGGAGGCTGGAAGTCTGAGATCAGTATCAGCCTGGTTGGGTGAGTGCCCTCCCATGTCACAGACTTCCTGTATCCTCCAATGGTGGCAGGGCCTAGGGAGCTCTGTGTGGTCTTTTTCATAAGAGAAGTAATCTCATTCATGAGGGCTCCAACTCATGACATAAGCATTCCCCAAAGACCCCATCTTCTATGCCTGCACAGCAAAGGAAAGAACAGAGTGAAAAGGCAAGTTATAGAAAGGGTGAAAATATTTTAAACCATTTATTTTGTAGGCAGTTAATCTCGGAAATATATAAGAAACTCCTACAATTCAATAGTAAAAAACAAATAATTTAAAAATGGGGAAAAAGCTGAGTAGACATTTCTCAAAGAAGATATACAAATGGCCAGTAGGTATATGAAAAGACACTTGACGTTAATCATCTAGGAAATGCAAAACAAATCCACAATGAGATATCACCTCACACCCAACAGAATAGCATTTATTAAAAAAAAAAAAAGTAACACTGTGTGTCAACTAAGAAAAAACAAAACAAAATGTAATTGTTGGTAAGAATGTAGAGAAATGGAAACACTTGCACACTGATGGTGGGAAAACAAAATGGTGCAGTCACAGTGAAAACAGTACAAAGATCCTCAAAATGTGTTAACTAAAATTATCATATGATCCAGAAATCCCATTTTTAGATTTTAATCCAAAAAAATTGAAATCAGGATCTTGAAGAGATATTAGTGTTCTTATGTTCTCTGCAGTAGTATTCACATCAGTCAAGATTTTGGAAACAATAAATTTCCATTGGTAGATGAATGGATAAAGATAATGTGATATATACATATGATGCAATACTATTTAACCTTTAAAAAGAAAGAAACTCTGCAGTAAGGGACAACATTGATGAACTTTAAGGACATTATTCCAGTGAAATAAGCTAGTCACAGAAAGATAAATATGGTTTTACATACCCAAAGTTTCTAAATCATCAAATTCATAGAATCAAAGAGTGGAATGGTGGTTGCCAGGAGCTGGAGAGAGAAATAGGGCATTTCTAATGGAAGGACATGACATTTTAGTCAAGCAAGGTGAGTGTAAAATGTTGTGCCTATATTCAACAAAAAAATTATACTTGTACACTTAAAATTTTGTTAAGAGACTAGATCCCATGCTATGTTCTAACCACAATGAAATAAAATTAAAATATAAAATAAAATTAACTAATATAGGCTGTATGTTCAAGATCCATAAAAATATCCCTTGGCCTAATAATTCTACCTCTTATCATAAATAATTTATTGTAACTAGAGAAATGTGTTATGGTTAAATATACAAGCAGGTGAACATCTATATCAAAATCACTTCCTAGAATTACAAAAGTGCTGCTACAGTAAATGTTTCCCCTTTTCAAGAAAAATGGAAACAAAAACAAAATAAAACACTACTGATATTTGACATTTGTGCATTGGACTGTTTTGATTGGCTAAAAAAGAAAGGTTTGGTGTAATCCTCGATAGAGTTTGTTATCTTTCATGCCACAGTTTGTGACGTGTAATTGTGGTTTCCCATTTAATTATCATAGCCAGCCAGAAATTTAAAAAAAAAAAAAAAAGTTTCAATAAAAATACAAAGAACTGGTGAAGCAAAAAAAAAAGTATATATTTACAGTTTTTAAAGTTTATTTATTTTCGAGAGAGAGAGAGAGAGCAAGCAGGGGAGGGGCAGAGAGAGAGGGAGAGTTTTCCAAGCAGGACCTGTGCTGTCAGGACAGAACCCAACACATGGCTCGAATCCATGAACCATGAGATTGTGATCTGAGCCAAAATCAAAAGTCGGACACCTAACCATCTGAGCCACCCAGGCACTCCAATTTTAAAATTTCTACTATTTCCTTAAAACTATATTCTTCACTTAAAAATCCAAACCCCTCATTTTTAGACCCTTTAGAAGCCTAAATATAAGATAGCTATTCAATATTGTTTATTGTATAAAGGCATAGCCTGATATTACTTAACGTGGCACGCTTTTAATAAAGAATCATTACAGACTCTTCTTTGCATTCATTTTAGAATATGAATCACATATAGGAATATACAGAATACAGAAGTATTGACATATTAGTAAAACTAGTACTGAATTCTTTGAGTTGGCTATTTTGTGTGGTCTCACACTTTTTTTAAAATTTTTTTATTTATTCACTCTGAGAGAGAGAGAGAGAGAGAGAGAGAGCATGAACAGGACAGGGGCAGAGAGAGGGAGAGAGAATCTCAAGCAGCCTCTGCACTGTCAGCACAAAGCCCAATGTGGGGCTTGAACACACAAAACATGAGATCATGACCTGAGCTGAAGTCAGATGCTTAACCCACTGAGTCATCCAGGCACCCCTAGGCCTCACACTTTCTTAAAGAGTCATAAAATTAATTAAAATTTATTTGCTTATTTAACTTCACCTCCCACCCTTTCCATTCATGCTGAAAGATCTCTTACCCTTTAACCTCTTCTCCATGACCATTTCCTCATCTTATGTCAATCTTATCTACTCTTGTGCGACCTCAAATTTCCAACACAATTACTGCATGCTGCCATCCTGAGTCCCATTCTTTGCTTTTGGCTTGTATTCATATCTTGTTTTTTTGCCCCTTTCTTATATGTTTTTTCTAATTAAAAAGATTCTGTATTTCTTGACATTTGTCCTTAAATTAGACACATGTGGTCAGTGGAAGTAGATTACCAAAGAAAAAAGTTTTTTCCTCTCAGTGCCGTCTTCTCTCATGTCCATATCCATTCTGGATTAATTTTATGTTCATAGTATTTGTGTGTGGAATGTTAGACTATAAGATAGGGAGATAATAGACATTTAAATCATTTGTATTTGAAACAATAAATAATCAAACTAACATCTTCCTTCTGGCTCCTCCAGAAACAGATAAAGACATCTATTTTAGAAGATGTTTCATCCTAACCATGGTACTAGCCAGGATACTGAAACATATTTACTGACGTAGTCTGATGAGAGTACACTTGAAGAGCATTGCGTTAAATGAAAAATAGCACATGCATTTTGGGACCACTTTTTATTGCATTTTCCTAAAGGGCCTTTCTTTTCACTTCTCATTTAGCAGCTAACAAGAGCAAATGCCTATTCATAAAGTGGCACCCCTCCAAAAGAACACTTCTTTGGGATAAAACTCTGATGAGGTCATTAGAAGTCTTTTTTTCTTAATGGAAAACATGGAAAATTATAAATATATAGGATTATAGTTTTTAAAGAGATCATGTACTTACCTCTTTGTTTGTTAGCTTTAAGGAAGAACTACATAGAGTTTTCACAAATAGGCTTGTATTTCAAATACAGGGTATGGAAGACCTCTAATGGATTCAATATAGGTAAAAATACTAAGAAAATTTACTTTTGAAAATAAATTTTATTGATATTTTGTGATCTAAAGAAATCTCACTTTTCTAAGTGAGTGAAAAAAATATATATTTACCATTAAACAAACAACTTCTCTTGTTTCAGGAAAAAAAGAAACACAGAAATTAATGGGTACATTTTAGGAAGTGTAAAGCAGGACATTGCTACCAAATATGTATATATATATATAAATATGGAAATACACATATATAAATTATTTCATTTAACTTAGCAGAGTTCCAATGAGATGTCACCTATTACATTTTTTTTCTAATGAGAAAGAAATGGAAAGTTAGGTGGGTTCAATGGCTTATCCATGGTTACATAGCATAAACTGGAAGCCAGATTCATATACAAAAACTACTTGACTCCTACTTTAATACTGTTTTAAAAAATGTACACCACAATGATTCACAATGAAATTGTAAATGTTATGCTGAGAAAAAAACATGCTAATGGCTATAATTTGAAAACAGTTGCACATGCTCTTTATTTGTTTTAAGTTTTTAATGTTTACTTATTTTTGAAAGAGAAAGAGAAAGAACAAGCATGAGTGGGGGAAGGACAGAGAGGGAGACACAGAACTTGAAGCTGGCTCCAGGCTCTGAGCTATCAGCACAGAGCCTGATGGGGCGCTCAAACTCATGAACCGTGAGATCATGACCTGAGCCAAAGTCGGATACTTAAGGTACTCCAGTTGTACATGCTCTTTAATAATAATATAGGAATGATAGGGACAATTTTAAAAATAGAGAATGGAGTTGCTAATCCAGCAAAACTTGAATATTTTGGACATTTTCCTATGTCCAAATATCCCCCTACAATGATTCATCAGTGTTTGACATTCCATCATCAGGATATCATTCTTCATTTCAGGAAGACCTTCTTAGAAGGAATATATTCCTTGTGGGACAATATATGAAGTATCCAATACTTAGCTGTGTTATGATTTATAATATTGCTGTTCCCTATGAGAAGAGGCATTAATGAAGCCCTGGGATGAGGAGGCACCTAAATAAGAAGGACAATCAGAAAAGAGAACTTTTCTGTGTAACATTGTGTTTCTGTCTAAATGTAAATAAAATGCAGCAGATCTCACCACAAATTACTAGCCCTTCCTGTATAAAAAAACATAGACTTAGTCTTTAGCTCCTTTCAAAATACCAAAAGCATAGTAAGTGGTGGCTAACTTATGTTTCCCTTACTTAGGGATATCATCTATACCTCCTTCCATGACTTATGATAACATTTACTTAGTTAACCTCTTCAAATCTTTAATACATCATTGAGGACATTGTTGTAAGATGGAGAACAAAAGGACACAAGGAATATAGAGTTAAGCACAACATGAGCACTTTGGATGTTTATACAACACGTTCTTTGCTTATTACTATGAAGCACTGCCAACCCTCAGAAACTATTTCTCAGTTCCACACCCTAGCTTGAAAACTCTGTCTTCTTTGTGACAAAATGCCCCAGAAAACCATGGAAGAACATTTTCAATTGTTGCTATATAAACTTCCTTATGCTAGAAGTCACAATCTATGTTCAAATAAGAAGTCTACACTAAAAAGACACAGATGCCAGGTAAAGGGATAAGAACAGTGATATTATGGGGATGTTGCATGGCATGTGGCAAAAAATAAACAAATACTTGTAACTATCCTAGATCATGATGCATGGGGAAACCTCTTGGGATGCAGGGACACACAATATTTTAGCACTTTGCATAGCAAAATCCTTCACTGTGGTCAAATCTAAAAAGTATAGAGGATGGTACAACCAGGCTCCTGAATACTGGAGCACATCAAATCGGGTTCTAACTGGTCATCTGGAAACACAGGTGGTTCCAAACTCCAGAGAGATCTTAGAGGAAGCAAATTTGGGCCAACTCAAGCAAATTCACAAACTCAAGCAGATGCATTTGAATGCGATCATACTTAAATAAGGATCCTCCAAGAGTGTGAAAAAGAGTGACTAAAATAGATAATCCAACTTTCCCACTTTATGGGATCCAAACCAAGTCTCCTCTCTCATTTCCTCCAACAATTCACAGAGGTGTTTGGGTGAGAGCTGGGAAGAAAAGAAGCAGGGGATATAGTTAAAAAGAAATCTAAATGTACTAAGTCATCTTTAATTTGAGGGCTAGACCAAGTTTTGCCATACTAATTTTAACATCGTAACCACTTTTTCTAATTACACAGAACAAATGCTTATGCTTTCTATAGACCTTCTACTTGTTCATTCACTCTATTAAGATTATTATTTGAGACAAAAGTTATCCCCGGTTTCTGTAGGTGGGAAATTTTGGAGTGACTTAGCTAGGTGATTTTGACTCAGGGTCTTTTAATAGGTTGCAGTCAAAATGTCAGCCAACACTATAGCCAGCTGAATCTTGATCAGAGGGAGAGGATCTACTTCTAATGTGACACACTCACATGGCTGAACAATTAAAGATGACCATGGGAGGGGGGGACTTAGTTTCTCCCAAACAAGGGGTTTGATTATCTTTGTAGCCTGCCAGCTGCCTTTCCCAAAATGAGCAATGAGAAGGAGAACCAGGCTGAGCTACACCGTTTATAACCTAGCTTTCAAAATCACATTGCTTCACTTTTCCCAGATTATGTTCATTAAAAGAGAGTCATTAAATCTAAGCACTTTGAAGGGAAGGGAAATCAAACTCCATCTTTTGAAGAGTGGAATATCAAAGAATTTGTGAACAAATTTTAAAACCAGCACATTCATTCGATCAACATTCTGTCTATCCATTTATCCATTCAACAAACATGAACAAAACATTCCATACCTTCAGAATCTGGAATGAATTCTAAAATAGCAGCACAACACTGATATTCATCCCCTTGGTCAATCATAAAATTACACTTCGCAACAGGAATGAACATTATCGCCCTTCAGTTGATCCCCCAAAGGTAAGATAATCCTACTGAGAAAAATCCAATTCAATAGTTGATTTGGATTCATTATGTCCTCTGACATTTTAATAGAAAAATTAGTAGTTTCTTATGTTCCAATTTTGATCAAGAGATGACCAAACAAGGTATAGAAACATAATGGGAATTATGAGGAAGGTTCTTTGTAGACTTGTATTCAAACTTTATAATTTTATAATTGCATAATTTCCCTCATTTTACAGTGAGCCCTGGAGTCAAACTCTGAAATGTCAAATAATTACGATCACACATAATCATAAGAATTTATGAATCTGAAATCCAAACATATTTGTTTTCCAAAGTTTATGTTCTTTTCACTTCTCAGTGGACACAGGTTGAAAAAACAAAGTGGTCCCTTTGTCAATAAATTATTTAGCAAATATTTATTTTAAAACATTGGTTCTGATTTATTGAAAGAACTTTCCAAACCAAATCTTGCACCCTATCTTAATTGAGGCATTTTTCTAAAATACCACTATCTCAAACTTATAAAATGCACATTACCAACTCTTACCATCCTAAGAAACAAAAGATTTTAACGCGATGAAATGTACCTGCAATTTATCAAAAGGTCAAAAATAAAGTAAAGCAGTAAAACAGTAACAGAGATTAAGTGAGGATTGTCTTAAACAGTAAATTAAAATCAGAGATTAAAATCAATCTCTGATTGAATTTTAAAAATCATGGCGGCCCATTATCTTTATCAATAGCTCTTAGATGAATGGTTTTGTTTTTGTTTTAAGGATGAAGATATTTCTATAGAGATGGGTCAATTTATCATGGCCAAAGTAGAATTCTAAAAATTTTGTATAAATGATTAAATCTTTCTATTTGGAAAATGTGATCATTAAAATATATCCATTTTATTCCATCTTATAATACCTAGTCAGTGATACTTATGAGAGTGAAATCTCATGTATGTATGCTTAAAATATATGTGACCAGGTGACTCCAAATGAGGAAATCAGGAAAAAATGGAGTCTCCACACAGCGTTTGTATATTTCTACTAGAGTCTGAATTCATAGGTTTCCAGAAAATGCAAGCATTTAGGAACTTATAGGAACACATATGAACATTTAGTTCATGTTAAAACAAGAGCCAGAATTATAAGAAGTAATAAAATTAGTAAAAACTCTTTATTGTATTTTCCTTTTAAATTTCTCAATTTAGGCCATTTATCATCTTTATTTATTAATACAATGAATGACAGCATAGATAGTTGGAAAACCATTTTTTTCTTTATGGATATGAATGCTTTTGTTATTTATTGCCATAGTTAGCATAATAAAGATAATTATTATTTATATTTTAATATCTAAATGAAATGGATTCATGTATGAGAATAATTGCCAATTAAACAATACCTGCAAAATACTGTTTTTATTTTCTAAGCAAAGGATCTACTTGAATTTCTGTAACTCATTTCATAGCACAGAGAATATACAACATTCTGATAGTTTACTGACCTTTACTCTCTCCAGAAATCTAAAACATCAACCAAATAACCATTAGAAGTAACAATGTATAGGTAGCCAATGGAAGTAACCATTCCTTCATATACTCATTCATTTATTCATTCATTCTTCACAAGTGCCAGTTCATGTAGGAATATTTTTGGTAAGCATAACAGACAGGTGCTCAGTATTTAGGGGCTTAAAATTTAGGAAAACCCACAACTCAAAAATTCAAGTAATTTATCAAATATTTATACTAAAGAAGAAATTTTTCCCAGAAGCAGTTCTGATAAAAAAAATTAAAAATTGCTATTAAAATTGCTATCAACAAAAGAGAAAAACAGAAGTTAATTTAAACAAAAATAAAAGAAACAGGGGCATCTGGGTGGCTCGATTGGTTAAGCATCTGACTGGCTCAGGTCTTGATCTAACAGTTCAGTTCATGAGTTCAGTTGGAGTCCTGCATTGAGCTCTGTGCTGACAATTCGGAGCCTGGAGCCTGCTTTGGATTCTGTGTCTCCATATCTCTCTGCTCCTCCCTGCTTGTGCTCTGTCTCTGTCTCTCTCTCTCTCAAAAAAAAAAAAATAAACATTTTTTTAAAAAAGAGCATAATACCCTCCAGTTCCATCCACATTGCTGCAAATGGCCAGATTTCATGCTAAGTGAAGTAAGTCAGGCAGAGAAAGACAGATACCATATGTTTTCACTCATATGTGGATCTTGAGAAACTTAACAGAAGACCAAGGGGGAGGGGAAGGGAGAAAAAAAAAGTTACCGAGAGGGAGGGAGGCAAACCATAAGAGACTATTAAGGACTGACAACAAACTAAGGGTAGATGGTGGGTGGGGGAGAGGGGAAAGTGGGTGATGGGCAGGGAGGAGGGCACTTGTTGGGATGAGCACTGGGTGTCGTATGGAAACCAATTTGACAATAAATTATATTAAAAAATAAGAGAAAAAATATAAACTTTAATTTTTACCCCTTTTATTTTATGTTTACTTATTTATTTTTGACAGAGAGGGAGAAAGAGAGATTATGCATGTGCAACAGAGAGTTGGAGAGGGTCAGAGACAGAAGGAGAGACAGAGAATCCCAAGGGGGCTCTGCACTGACAGTGCAGAGTGGGGCTTGAACCCAAGAACCCTACCGTGAGGTCTACCAGTTTACTGTGAGCTCTTGACCTGAGCCAAAACCAGAGTTGGAGGCTTAACCATTGGAGCCACCCAGGCACCACTACCCTATCATTAAACAAAAAATACATGTGCGAAAGCTACATTGAGATAAATATATCAGCTGCTGCAGCAATTTTTAAGTTACAGTTTCGACTAGCTTTAAAATTTCTGGGTCAAAAGACTGTGATTATTAGGTAGCATAAAATATCTTATCTGTAGTTATAACTTAATCTTCTGTCTTCTTAACTGTAGTACATATCTTAACTTTGTGAAATTGAAATTAGGCTAAAGGAAATGCACTGGAAGATAAATGAGGGACAGGGAGGACGATATATCACGTAAATGACAAGAAGATTAGAATCCAAATTTGGAAACAGATAAAATTCAAGGCACCTACAGGATTTAGAAGGAATAACAGTAATAATGACTTCATAGCCACAAATATACTATCCAGATACTGTCACATTTTTTTTCTCTTTTCAATTTCTTTGTCCGTTTAGTGATGATTCAAAATCCAATAATGGAGTATACACTGACAATTTTGGGGTGATACGCCTATCTACTAACTTGGAGAATATATTTTCCTGATCTGCACTTTCCAGAAAACCGTTAGTTGGGTTACTCAGTTGACTGAATTATCCATAAATTTGATCTCTATACATTTACCGCCTTTCTGACATGATTCTACCATCTATTTCACCTCCCTGTCTCCTACAGATGTTCCTATAATTCAATTTTGACCAGGATTAGTTTGTCTTTTTTTTTTTTCACCCTTGAAATATCTCCCCAATCGTTGCAACTACATCAATAGATTCTCTGTGTTGGCAACTCTCATTATCTTACTATCAGCTACTTCATCCAACTCTCAGTCTTATGGAATGACAATAAATAACTCTAGAAAACATTAATGCTTGTTGCTACATTGTTACCTATATATCTGCCACACAATTAAGATTTAAAAATTGTTTAGACATTCTGAAACAAAATACATTTGAACTTTTTGGTATACTCTGTTTTACTTGATGCCTAGTAAGAATGTTTCCATTTCTAAAAGATGAATATACTTATATCCTTCTGCCTCACTGTTCAAGCGAACACTGTTCAAATGAACAAGATAATGAACAAAAATAATGTTTTTCTTAGGAGAAATATTTCACTCAAGACCACTGTTCTTTGCTTGGATTTGAAAGAGGCATCCTTTGGAAAACTCAAGTATTCCACTTTGTTTGCAAAACTCATTCATATGTGTTATTTTATAAACATAGACAATGTTCTAAATTATAAATCACCATTAGCTTAAGCCAAGTCTAATGTGAGAATTCTATTTAACATTTTAAGAGACAATTGCTGATGTAAAGGCGTTCCAAACTGGTTTTTAAAACTCACAGGATGTGAAATATTCTCTTAATAATTCTCATAAAGATACCAAAGTTCTTTCCTTAGCTTTTTAAGAAAGAAAGATATTGGCAAATGAAATTAAGGGCTTGGCAACTTAAATTAAGAATAATGTTGCCTGGGACTGTTTGTTTGGCAGGGTACTAATCAACAATCTTGCCATTCTGAACACATGAATCAGGCTTGTAAAAATAAGGTATTTTTTCTATACCACAGAAAATTCAGGCATAATATTTTCTACATAATCACCCAGTATAAACCTAGAATGTACAGACTATGAAACACATGTACTTGATTAGACAGAGCATCAATAATCACCTTCATGAGTATGTCCTAAAATTTCTACATTTCAAAGGCTGCTGTGCTAAGACTCACAAAATTCTAGATACCAACATACACAATTCTAGAGATTCTCATTCCCAATTGAAAAGATGTAGGAAGAAGAGCAATAAAAGCAGAATCTCAAATAATCATATAATCATGTTAAGAGAGATTCTCAGTCAGATCTAATCCTGTCAAAACCGGCCAAGAGGAATTAGTCACTTAAAATCATATAAAGCCAGGCTCCCATGGGGTGTGTGAAATAATCCATACAGATTTTTTTTTAACCTCTCCTTTCACCGCCTCTGATATATGAATAGGGTTTATTAGAATTAGCTAAAATTAGAATGCCACAGTGAATTCTTCAACTTCCTTTTTTCTTAGCAAGTTTCGCAGCTGTACAGAGCTGGGCAGAGAACATAAAGGCACAGCAGCAGTTGCAGAGAAAATCACTTAAGATAGAGGCACCTAGCTTTAAGCCACTGAATAACCTAAGCATAAAGGTAGGTCAGAGATACAGGCAGATTGGTAGGACAGCAAACTGGTCAAGTGAGTGGATAAATAGACCTCGATATAAGTAGGTAGGTTTGCAATGTCTTTCACACTGTATTCAGGTATCAATCATAAAATCTTCCTTATTAAAGTAACAAGATTGAACACAAAAAAGTGCATCAATTTCATGATTTATCTAGTACTCACTAATCAAACAATTACTCATTAATTTCTATGCACATGCAGGACCTTCAATTAGATAAAGAAATGCAGGGTTGAACTAAAAAAAAAAACTAAATGTATTCTTCCATGGAAATTATACTTTCATGGCAAAAGACTGAGAGAAAATAAATGATACACAGGCACACACATCAGGTAGTGAAATACAGATATTAAATGTATGATATTCATAAATATAAGTATACTAGGAGTATAAAATATATAGTTGTACTAGGTATATACGTATACATACATATGTGTGATCTACATCTGTATATGTACACATACATGTATGTATGTATGCATGTGTATTTATTAAATGTATATATATAAGGCATATGTACTATATCATAATATGAATCAGGTAGCAACAATTCCAGTGATTAAAAAATAAAGCAGATTAGAAGAGACTGTGAGTTTTCTGTGGGTTGGTGGTGAGAGAAGTTTTTGTCATGATGTGATTCGATCACAGAATTGGGTGGAAGAGGGGTGCCTGGGTGGCTCAGTTGGTTAAGTGGCTGACTTCAGCTCAGGTCATGATCTCGCAGTCCGTGGGTTCAAGCACCGCGTCAGGCTCTGTGCTGACAGCTCAGAGCCTGGAGCCTGTTTAAATTTTGTGTTTCCCTCTTTCTGCTCCTTCCCTGCTTGTGCTCTATCTCTCTCTGTCTCTCAAAAATAAATAAATGTTAAAAAAAGAAAAAAAAAGAATTGGGTGGAAGATGTTTCAGATCCTATAGAAGGACCATGTATACAATGTTAAGAACTTTTGATTTTTGTCCTAAGTGATATAGGAAGTCCTTGGAGAGTTCTGAGAAGAAAAATGACAGACTGTAAAACCCTTCTGGCTGCCTTGTGGAGAATAGATTATGGGGGTAAGTGTGCAAACAGGAAATCAACTGGGGACCATTGTGGTAAATAGTCCAGCCAAGGGATGCTGGTGATTTGGGGAAGGCAATTGCTTTATGAACCTGTGTATTTTTTTAAAGTTCCGAACCTTCACTGTACACAACTGTATGTAGCATACCATTTTACATCAAATGTTTCCTTTCTTCCCTCATTCAAATCTATACACTAAGCTATTTCTGTCTCTGTATAATTCCTTAAATATCTAATACTGAAATACATCTTACTTATACTACTATACGACTATATAAGTCAAGCCATGGCTAGCCTGATACTTCCAATATGTAATAATTTTATAATATTTGGAGGTAGAAATGAAAGGCAAATAAACATCATATTTAATTCTACCATTAGGCATTAGCATTCTTTTACTCTGTATACACACATACATATGTGATGATTCTGATCACTATAAATATACAATGTTGTGTTGATTTCTCACACACATACATATACGTTTATACAAACCTACCTATAATTAAATATCTCATGTTTTATTTTGAAAAACAAAATTATGGTTTGTAATATTTAATTATATTTATAGATCATTCTTATATTTTTGATATTTTTTTTATTCACCAAATATTTACTGAGTGCTTCCTATAGACAGGCCTATTCTTGGCACTTGGAATATATCAGTCAACAAAATTTGATTAAAAAATCTCTGGACACAGAGAGCTTATATTCCCATGCTATGAAATAGCCAAAACATAATAACAATAGTAAATTAATAAATTATAACAGCATGCTAGCAGGTGAAAATTATCCTGGAAAAAAAGGGACTGTATAAAAAGGATTACAATGAGGTTGAAGTAAGATATGATGGTCAGAGTTGGCCTCATTGAGAAGGAATCGCTATTTTTTTCATTATAAAGAGCCATGCACATCTTTGTTCAGAAATCCTTATCTAAAATCCTGAAGTTCTTCTTGGATACATTCCTAGAAAGGGAATTAATAATGGGTTTAAGAGAAAGACTCTTTTTTTTTTTTAAACCAACTTATGCACATACCAGCAGAATTCAAGTTATTATTTGCATGCCCCTTAATAACTACTAATCCTTAATCACTTTTAAGTACATTATTAATGTCTCACCACTTTGTTTTTTGATTGCTAATATTGGCATTTTCATTGCATTCCTTCAATAACTTTGATGTTCCTCCAAAGATTTTAAGTATTTCAATTTATTATTTGGTGAAATGACAATTTTTATGTTCCTTGCTGGCTTTTCTATTATATTTTATTTTTCCAATTTTGATGTTCATCTGTATGCACCACCCCCTTTTTTTGCACCACCCCCTTTTTTCTAAGAGTAGAATTAAGAATTTTTTTAAGACTTTATTTTTAAAACAGCTTTAGGTTGCAACAAAATCAAAGGGAAGGTGCAGAGATTTCCCATATATTTGTCCATTTCTGATAGATGGGTATTAGAGTGTCCACTATGGCAGTAGATTCATCTATTTCCCACAGTTTTTGCAGGTACTTTAGACACTGTTTGTATCATGTACTTTAGACACTGTTACTAGGTGCATACTCAATGTCCCTACTCTGAAGCCTGCTCTTTCTGCAAATTAGCAACTCCCTTTTTTTTATTGGTGTTAGTATGGTTCATCCTTCTTCACTCCTTTACTTTAATCTGTATGTGTCTTTATATTTAAAAGGAGTTCTTTGTAGAAAATACATGGTTGATTCTCAGTTTTCAATCCACTCTGTCTCTACCTTTAAATTGGTACATTTAGGCCATTGATATTTAAAGTAATTATTGATAGATTAATAACTACTATATTTATTACTGTTTTACTATTTCTTGCCCTTTGCTCTTTGTTCATGTTTTTGGCTTCCACAATTTTTCTATTTTTTGTAGTTTTAAGTGAGCATGTGATATGATTCCATCTCCTCGACTTCTTTAGTATATCAATGATATATTTTTTTATATTTTTAAAAGTATTTGTCCTAGAGTTTGCAACATACATTTACAACCAACCCAAGTCGACTTTTAAATAACATATGCCTCTTCATGGGTAGTCCAGGCACCTTATAATAATAAAATATTTATAATTCCTACCTCTTCTTGTTTGCATTATTAATATCTTTATTTCACTTCTATATAAGCATATATAGATGCATAAGCATACATAATTGAATATAATTTTATTATAAACACATTGTTATCTGTTGGGTTAAATAAGAATTAGTTTCTAGGGGCGTCTGGGTGGCTCAGGTGGTTAAGCATCTGACATTAGCTCAGGTCAGGATCTCGTGTTTCTTGGGTTTGAGCCGTGTTGGGCTCTGTGCTGACAGCTCAGAGACTGGAGCCTGCTTCGGATTCTGTGTCTCCCTCTCTCTGCCCCTTCCCCGCTCACACTCTTTCTCCCTCTCTCAAAAATAAATAAAATATTTTAAAAAATAAAAACAATAAGTTCCTATTTTACCTTCATTTATTTCTTCTCAGATGCTTTTACTATCTTTATGTAGATCCTAGTCTCTGACTTATATAATCTTCTTTCTCTTTAAAGAAATTCTTTTAACATTTCTTTTGAGGCAGATGTACTGGCAAAAAAATAATTCTTCTTCATTTATTTTTTCTGAGCAAGTCTTTATTTCTCCTTCAGTTTTAAAGAAAAATTTCACAGGCACAGAATTCTGGGTTGGTGGTTTTCTTTCCTCAACACTTTAAATATTTCACTCAACTCTTCTCACTTGCATGATTTCTGAGAAGTCAGACATAATTCTTCTCTTTGCTTCTTTATTCATAAGGTTGGTTCTTCCTCTCATTTTTCTCCTTTCAAATTTTTTCTTTACCTTTGATTATTTACAGTTTGAGTACAATATGTCTAGATTTTGCATCATGTAATTTTGAAAATCCACTTTACACCTTTAATAATTTATCTGTAAATTTTTTTGAGATCATCTAATCTGAAATCTTATTTTAGAAAATAATTCCAATGAGTTCAAGCAGAACAGAAACTTTTCTAAAGAAAGTGACAGAACTAGGGTGGAAGAAACCTATAATATGTTGATATCAGTTTATTTTGCTTCCCACTAAAAGCATATAGAATGTGTTTCTTCATTTGAAAGTAAAGTTGGAAGCATACAGGAAAGTACTATTTTAATTTATTTATCAAAGATGTTAGATAACAATCTCATAAACAGCCAAAGACTCTTTGTCTATTCTAGAAGTAAATCTTAATCATTAATCTAAATATTAGTGTATTAAAAAAAAAAGCTTTCAATACTATTTCATGTCATTCAGAAAATTGGTTTGGTTTTACTGAGATGTATTATCTTTGTACTCATAAATATCACAGGCATTATTAGGTAATATCTTCATGAAAAAAAAAACTGAGAAAATACTTTACTTATAGTTGCTAATTTTCAAATTGTAATAGATAACCAAAACTGCAATTTAACCCCTGATTATATGTAGCCACATATCTTCTATAAAGGTATAATGTGCACATTATTTGTCTGCCTAAAGAGTTCTGCATTTCTTTTAGCATAGAGAATATCTGATACATAGCATGAAGCACTCAACATTTGTGTATAAATCCTCCTTGGATGACTAAATGCTTTTGCTATTCCTGTCATTATAATAAATTGTAAAATTTAATGTGGCTTAACATGTTTAGCTCAACAAAATGGGGTTTCAACTGATTTAAAAATATATAATTTATGTTTGTATTCTAGTCCTAAATTTCTCAGAATTACAAGTACCACCTTCATTTTCCTTCCAGGTATCCAATGGTGGCTTTTGGGGGCACAGAAATAAATGATAACTTATTCTCTCAAAACTCGACATCACTGTAAGGTCTACTTGCAGAGATAATTTTAGATTGGCATGAAGAACAGAACAGTTACAAGTAAGCCACTTACCTTTCAGGATATGTGTTGTAAATATTCTTTGACTGAAGTTAATTAGGAAATTTGAGGAATGGTCATTTATCTGTGTGGCTCCTTTTAGCAAAGGAGACAAACTTGGAAGACAGTTTCCACTTGTAAAAGAAATAGAAACTACAGACAATTTTTAGTGAATATTCTTAATCTGAAGAATGAATTAATATTTTATTGATGAAACAATTGTGTGTGCGTGTGTGTGTGTGTGTAGAGAAATTATACACGTTACATAATTATTTAGTTATATACATTATATGTTATGTTATATATATAGAGAGAGAGACAGCAAGATAAGGTTTTATATATATAGTTATATATTTAGTTTTTACATATATATATATATATATATGCAAATATGAGAAAATAATCTGCTGTGCTTCCTCAAGTATAAGCAGAAGGGGACACATTTTGATTTTCTGCCATATTATTTATATACACATGATTGGCCTATTTGTTAACTTCGATTTCTTTGTTCTTTAACTTATTATGCTCATTTCAGTTTAAAATTTTTTTTAACATTTATTTATTTTTGATAGAGAGAGACAGAGCACAAGTGGGGAAGGGGCAGAGAGAGAGGGAGACACAGAATCCGAAGCAGGCTCCAGGCCCCGGGCTGTCAGCACAGAGCCCGTCGCAGGGCTCAAACTCACAAGCCATGAGATCATGACCTGAGCCATGAGATCATGACCATGAAGTCGGACACTTAACCAACTGAGCCACCCAGGCACCCTTGCTCATTTCAGTTTAAACGTCGCAGTTCTTAAGGTTTAGCCAATCAAAGCACAACATGCATGATACTAACTTTAGGGTTAGAAAATCAATATTGATGTTTGAACTGAGCGCATTTACAAAGCTTCAAAGGAATTTTGGTCTCCAAAGAATGCCAGTGGAAACTACAAAATAATAGTGGAAATAATAAGAAACAACCACATCTTATGTTTTACAGAGGGCACATATATATAATGCTATGGGTTTCCTATGTTTCAGGTACTGTTCCAAAAATTTTACATATTTTGAATCATTTCATCCTCACAAGAATCCCATGATATACTTGCCATCAATATTTTACAGGTAAAGATAGCAAAGCAGAAAGATTAATTCATTTGTCTAAAGATCTCACAGCAAGCCAGCTCTAGAGCTTGATTTTTGATTCCCATCTGACTTCACAGCCACCACACTACGTCACGGTGATATCTTCTACTGACTCCGTATTCACAACCAGAGAAATGTGATCTTATAGGCACCTTATAGCTAGATGAGAACAGTTGTTTGATATGCAGTGACAGATGCTAACGATTTGATAATAGGACTGTGTTGAAGATATTGATTTCTTATGACCATATCAAAAGACATGATTTTGTATAAAAATTTATTTTTATTTATTTTTATTTTTTTTTAACGTTTATTTATTTTTGAGACAGAGAGAGACAGAGCATGAACGGGGGGGAGGGTCAGAGAGAGGGAGACACAGAATCTGAAACAGGCTCCAGGCTCTGAGCTGTCAGCACAGAGCCCGACGCGGGGCTCGAACTCACGGAGATCATGACCTGAGCTGAAGTAGGCCGCTTAACCGACTGAGCCAACCAGGCACCCCTATAATAATTTATTTTTAGATAATAAGGAAACTATTATACACGCTGATAGTAAGAGGAGTTATATTTTTAGGACTAAAATGTAATTAAAAATAAATATCTGCTTACATTCAATGGATAGATAGAAATTATAGGTAATATGTATATAGGAATTTGTTTTATCAAAAGTGACCAAAATGTTATTTAGTAAGTTTTATATATTTATATAAGCATTTCACAAAATAATTCTTGGTTAAGTTAAACTTCCGTGGGTAAATTATTAAATTAAATAAGTTTAAGACAGAACAGGTTTACTATTTGGGGGTTAAAAAGTTAACTCTGTATATTATTGAATATTTAAAATAATAACATATAAAATTACTAAATTATCTTTTTAAAATATAATTAGTATTATCAGTTGTTAAATAAATAACATATAAAAATGACAATACGAAGATTTTGGATAATTCCCGGACCAGAAATTGAAGTAAAAATGAGCTTTGATGTGAAATTAGAAAAAAAGTACAGGACACCTAAAAAGAAGAACCAAAAATTCTGCCTGTGTACTAAACACATTTGAAAGCCCCAAATTAATTATCAACAATTGCTTGATGAAAGATTATCAGAATATGTCCAAAAGAAAATGGAATGAATTAAAATATGTATTAAGAATCAGGTAGAGAATACATATACAGTAAAACCATGGTTTGTGAGCATAATTCGTTCCAGAAACATGCTCATAATACAAAGCACTTGTATATCAAAGTGAATTTCCCTATAAGGAATAATGAAAACTAAGATCATTCATTCCAAAACCCAAAAATATTCATATAAAAATACTGTAATATAAGATAATAAAGAAAATATAAAATATAAAGGAAAATAAATTGACCTGCACTTAAACCTTTGTGGTTGGTGTGAGGGAGACAAGAAAGAGGAGAGTTATTGTGTAGGATGGCTTTCACTATCGCTAACAGAGTCACTGCTGTCTATTAGCTCAATGGAATCTTTTTCTTTTCATGAAACTTTATCCTATCCAATGACATAGAATATGGCAAAGGAACCTATCCAATGACCTAGAATGAGGCAAAGCATTCCTAAGTTTACTCTTGTATGGAAAAGCAAAAGACAATCCATAGGTGCTTTGAGGTGACAAAAAGTACACTACTGTCAATTGTGGGCACCTTCGAACGTTGAAGGTGAATAAGTGAAAAATCACTTATTTCAACCAAACATCATGCCCTAAGACTGAGCATTTGAGTATGGAAGATGATCACCCGAGAGAGAGAGAGAGAGAGAGAAAGAGAGAAGAATCATTGACTCAGTTGTGATCATTTGGTGTCACTACTATTTCAAGACATCGCTCATTTATCAAGTTAAAATTTATTAGAACTGTTTGCTCGTTTTGTGGAACACTCACCGAACAAGTTACTCCCAATCCAAGGTTTTACTGTAAGTATAAATATCTTTCATAAAGATATTCTATATGCCATATATGTGTTAGACTGTTTCCTAAGACTGTTATAGTGTATTCTATACTAGTTACGCAGAAAATTTTGGTTCAGTGTCAAACTTTCGGAAAGTCACTACTTGAAAATGGAACACCAAAAGCAAACAAAGTAATGATATTTTTTTAACTTTCAAAGAATTGCTTATTTATATGAGTTAGAATTAGGCTGTGTGCATATTTTTATAGCATTATCATATTCTATTAGTTAAAGAAGACTTATAGACATAAAGGTGATATTTTCTTTTCTTTTATATTTTGCTAAATATGTATACAGTTTAAAATTCTATTTAAATTTATTTTTATAGTCCAGTTACATTAATTTGTTGCAATAATTTAACCCTCTTTAAAATTCAAACACTGATTTTCAAAATTAAAATACTAGGAGTTATTGAAAAAATATTATGAAAACATGACTCTACAAAAAAGTCAACAAAAAATTGTGACTTAAGCATAGTGACTTGACATTAGGTTTTATGGGGGAAAATAACTGATATTTCTAATTGGCCTGTTTCATTGAAGTTTACTTCTTTTTACCCTAGAATATACATAACCCTCACTAAAGGCAAACAAAATGTATAGATGTCTCACTGAAATAATATTTTTTATCTTTTGGACTAAATTTAGTGATTTGATTTTATGGAATACAAACAGTGTAAGATCAGAAATTACCTAAGCATTATCTGTGCTAAGAGAAAAAGCTTTGGCTTTTCTAATATTTTATTAGGGAAAAACATAAATTTGTAGTTATCAGCGTTCTGATTAGGAGAGCAAGTGACTAGATATGTCATATGTCCTCAAGCCAAACAAAAACTTCTTTAGCAGGAAGGTATCTGTATACAGTAACATAGGCTCTCTGTTTCTGCTTAATTTTTTGGTTTTTTTTTTAACGTTTATTTACTATTGAAAGACAGAGAGAGACAGAGTGTGAGCAGGGGAAGTGCAGAGAGAGAGGGAGACACAGAACCTGAAGCAAGGCTCCAGGCTCTGAGCTGTCAGCACAGACCTCACGCGGGGCTCAAACTCACAAACCGCGAGATCATGACCTGAGCTGAAGTCAGACACTTAACCGACTGAGCCAGCCAGGTGCCCCTGTTTCTGTTAATATACTGGACATTACGCGATTGTTTCAAAGGCAACTCTGAGGAGGATCCCTTGCATAACCTCAACAAGAAGTGTGGCAAAATTATCTCAGCTCTCTGGTTTCCTTTTAGCATTCTTTGATATTTGAGAATTTGGCCTGAAGAGGAAAGAACAAAAATATTTCAACAACTTCTCCAGCTTGCATCTTTCAAAATTCTTTCAGGCCTGCACAGATAGACCTTTCTTTTCTTCCACAACATCTTCTGATTCAACTGTCTATCTTTTACACACAATAAAACTACTATAGCTCATTTTAAACTATATAGGAAACCTAAAGTTTCCATTATGAATTAATAAAATTGAATTATAGTTGAAATGCTTTTCTCAAAAATTCCAAGACAAGATAATGGAAGTAGTATAAATCTATCAAAAATACAGGAAAGAAATAATATCAATTCTACACAAATTAGTAAAGAATATTTTGCAAATCATTTTGTAGGACCAGTTATACCTTGGTACCAAAACCAGAAAAAGATAAGAAAAGAAAATTAAAGAGTAATATCCTTATAAGAGCATGGAAGCAAAAATCTATAACAAAATCCTAGTAAGTCATATTCCACAATATTGAAAACAAATAATAAATCATGATAAAGTGAGAATTGGTTAAAATTAGAAAATCAATTAATGTAATCCAGTATATCAATGGACTATTAAGGAAAAGGCATAGAGTCATTTTAATGGATAATAAAGAAGATTTGACTAAACTCAATACTCATCCATGAACATAGTCTCATCAACTTCATTAACTTATCAAAGGGTTTGCTATGGGCTAAACTGTGTCCCTTCAAAAGACTGAATCAGGAAGAAATAGAAAATCTGAACAGATCCATTATAATAAGACTGAATCAGTAATCACATATCTTCCAGCAAACAAAACCTCAATACCAGATGGATTCATTGTTGAATTTTACCAAATATTGAAAGATAAATTAACACCAATTCTTCTCTAGCTCATTTTTTAAAATTGAAAAGGAGGGATCACTCCTAAACTTATTTTCTGAGGCCAGTATAACACTGATGATAAAGCCAGATAAGGACACTAACATAGGTCAATATCCCTCATGAATAGATTCAAAAATGTTCAATAAAATATTAGCAAAACAAATTCAGCAGCACATTAAAGAAGCATACACTATGATCAACTGAAATTTATTCCCTGGATGCAAGGATGGTTCAACATATGCAAACCAATAAAGGTGATACATTGCATTAATAAAATAAAACATATCAATCATATGACCATCTCAACAGACGCAAAAAAAAAAAGCATTTGACAAAATTCAACATTGATTCATGGTAAAAACTCTTAAGTTAGATATAGAAGGAATATACTTCAACCTAATAAAGTGCATTTATAACAATCTCACAGCTGTCATCAGACTCAATTGTGAAAATTTGAAAGCTTTTCCTTTATAATCAAGAACAAGACAAGGGTACCCATTCTCACCACTCCTATTCAAAATGTACCAGAAGTCCTAGCCACAGCAATCAGGCAAGGAAAAGAAGGAAAAGACATTTGAATTGTAAATGAAGACGTAAAATTGTCTCTACTTGCAGATCACATAATTTTATAAGTAGACAATCCTAAAGACACTACCAAAACGCTCTTGGATATAATCAATGAATTCAATAATGGATTGAATTCATTACAAAACCAACATATAAAAATCAGTTACATTTCTCTACATTCACAACATATCATCTGAAAAAGAAACAATCTCATTTATTTTATTTATTTTTTATGCTTAGTTATTTATATTGAGAGAGAGAGCGAGAAAGAGAACCCAAGTGAGCAGGGGAAGGGGCAGAGAGAGAGGAGATAGAAAAACATCTTGCTATGGGTCTTAACAATGATTTTTTTTGGATATGATCTTAAACCACTAGCAACAAAATAAAAAATAAACATGTGGGACTACATTGAAGAAAAAAAATCTGTGCAGCAAAAGAAACAATCAACAAAACCAAAATGTAACCTATGGAATGGGAGAAAACATTTGTAAATTATCTATGTGATATATCCAAAATATATTAAGAACTCATATAATTCAATAGCAAAAAAAGTAAGAAAATAAAATAATTCAACTAAAAATGGTCAAAATACCTGAACATTTCTCCAAAAAAGAAACTTAAATGGCCAACAGGTGCTCGACATGAGTAATCATCACAGAAATCAAAACCAAATGTATCACCACACCAGTTAGAATGGCTATTAAAAAGACAAGAGACAACACGTGTTAGTAAAAAGGGAAACTTGTGCACTGTTTGTGGAAATGTAAACTGGTATAGGCACTCAGAAAAACAGTATAGAGGTTCCTCAGAAAATTAAAAATAGAACTACCATATGATCCAATAATTCTATTTTTGGGTATACATCCAAAAGAAACAAAATCCCAGTATAAAAAGACACATTGGCCCCCACCACGTTCACTGCAGCATTATTCTTGGCAATAGCCAAGACAAAAAAACCACCTAAGTGTCCATGGACAGATGAGTAAAAAAAAAAAATATTACACACACACACACAGAGGAATATTATTCAGTTATTCATGACAACACAGAGGGACCTTGAGTGACATGAGTCAGAGAAGCACTGTACAACCTTACTTACATATGCGATCTAAAAATTAAATGAATAAATGGATAAATGAATGAATGAATGAATGAATGAATGAATGAATGAATAAATAAATAAATAAATAAATAAATAAATAAATAAATAAATAAAATCTCAAACTCACGATGCTTCCCGGAGGCTGAGACCAACTGGAAAGACAACTCTGTGCTGCCCCGCCGGTGGGTGCGGGATAAAGAGAACGGGAGACAGAGAGAAACCCAAGAAAAACAGCCAGAGAGGAAAGCGCTGAGAGGAGCCGCCCCCTTGTAGAAGGCGGTGCTGCAGCGCCAGTTGCGCGAGGTCAACTCCAGGATTGCTGTAGTTTATAGAACGCACCTGGAAAGGCTCCCATCAGGCCTCAGGGATCCAGGTGCGGCTCTGCTTGCCTCTGGTGAGTTCCTGCGGACCTGGACTAGGCGCGGAGAGCTCCCACCAGAGGCACAGCGGGTGGGGCTAGAGAGGGTGCATGTCACCTGCTGAGCTCCGCAGTACCTTCCTGGAGGGGAGAGAAACCTTAACAATCCTCCGTTATTCCAAAGAGGCCACAGATACCTGCAAGTTACCGTCCTACTCTGGAAGTGTGTCTTCCCACTGGATGTAAAGGAGTACCCTAAGGGTCAGGTTTACTTTTCTTCCTGATTCCACTGACAGTGGAACAGTGAGTGCCACATTAGATCAATTATATGGAAAATAAAGGAACCACATTTTCATGAAATGCGTGACTGTGGTGTGTTCTTTTTTAATTTCACAAGGCACAATTTGTGTTAAAAAATACGGAAATGTAGAGTGAAAAAAAGGTTTAAAAAGATTAATCTAGAGAAAAACTCAGTATTTGGTATATTTTCTTCAAGAAAGTACACAATCGTATCACGAAGTTGAAGTCATGCATTTCTTGTCTCAATTTTTATATTGAATGCTTTATTTTGAGTGTTTTTCCAATTCCTCAAATATCCAATGTCTATATCTTGACTGCATTCTTCATCTTCCTCCTCCCCCCAAAATAACAACAGAAACAGACTCATGTATTGAAGTCCCAACTCTTAATACCTCAGAATGAGAGATGCATTCTCCGTATTTGGAGATCGGGTCTTTACAGAGGTAATTCAGTTAAAGTGAGGTAATTGAGGTGGGCTTAATCTAGTATGATTTATGTTCTCATAAGCAGAGGCAATTTGGACACAGAAATGTGCAGAGGAAAGATGATGGGATGACACAGGGTAAATAGAGCAATCTACAAACCATGGAGTGAGGTCTGGACACATCCTTCCTTCAGTGACCCTCGGAAGGAGCTGACCATGTGAACACTAGGGTCTTGGACTTTTTACCCTCCCAAATTGTGAGAAAATAAATTTCTGCTGTTGAAGCTAATCAGGAAGTGGTACTCTCTTATAGCAGCCCTAGCAAACTAATATAGGCATTTATGAAAAACCTGTGTTTAATATCATACTTAATGGTGACATACTGAATATTTTGTTTTGTAAAATCTGCAATAAGAGAAGGATACCTACTCTCTATTTAACAATTATAAGGGAGCCCCCAGCCAGGGCGATTAAAGCTAGAAAAAGATATAAAAGGCATACCAGTATATAGAGAGGAATACTCTTTTCATTTATAGGTAACACAATTGAGTATGCAGGCAACCCTGAAAAATCTACAAAGGAGTTATTAGAACTAATTCATGACTATAACAATGTCACAAGGTACAAGGTCAATGTAGAAAATCGATTATTTTTGCCTGGACCAGCAATAAGCATTTGCAAATTATATAATTTACAATAACATAAAATATACAATATGTGTGGATATATTTACATAAATATGGGCAAGACATTGTTGAATCTGCAAAATATTCTTGTAGATTAAAAAAAACATATATAAATGAAGAGATATGCTATATTAATGGACCAAAAGATTGTACAGGGTTAACACTTCAATTCTACAGAAATTGATACAGATTTAACCAAATTCCAATGAAAATTTAATTATACTTTTATAGAAATTGTCAAACATTTTCTAAGATGTATATGCAAATGTATATGCAAAAAATAGTCCTAAGGGACCAGGATAGCTAAATAATTAATATAAAAAGAAGTATGGGGCGGCTGGGTGGCTCGGTCGGTTAAGCGTCCGACTTCAGCTCAGGTCACGATCTCACTGTCCGTGAGTTCGAGCCCCGCGTCAGGCTCTGTGCTGACTGCTCAGAACCTGGAGCCCGTTTCAGATTCTGTGTCTCCCTCTCTCTCTGACTCTCCCCCGCTCATGCTCTGTCTCTCCCTGTCTCAAAAATAAATAAAACGTTAAAAAATATATGAAAAGAAGTATCTAGTTAGAGGACTTTTCAAAGCTCACTGTACAAGTACAGTCATTAAAACAGTGTGGGATTGCAGAAGGATAAACATACAAAGGAGTGGGACGACGTAGAGAGCTGAGAAATTAACATGTACATACTAAGTCAAATGATTTTTACCAGCAGTGCCAAAGTCATTCAAGAGAAAAATAACCATTTTTCAACTAATGATACTGGAAGTAATTGAAAACGAAGAAAAAAAAAAGAAATACTTAAAACTAAAATTTATAGTGAAGCATAGACGTATATACATAAGTGGTGGACTTCAAAAATTGCAGAAGAACAAACACTTAGGAAAAACAAACCAGTGTTTTGACATTGAGTTAGAAAAGATTAATATGAGGTGCCAAGAGGTAAGCTATAATTTAAAACAAATATAAGCTAAAAAATAATACTAATAAAAAATGAAAGATAAACTGAACCTTATTATTATTATTATTATTATTATTATGGTTTTCAAAAGATAACTTTAAGGAATTTGAAGAGCCAAGCACAACTGTGCAATTATATTTACAAATATAAATGGGTAAATCAATGATATCCAGATCATGAAAAACACTTAAAGCTCAATAGAAGGGAGATTTAGCCATAAACAGGACTGACATTTAACAAAGAAAACATATAAACAGTAAATAAATAAATATGTGATTAAGACATTTAATGACTGGGAAATTCTAATTGAAATGTCAGTGTGATATCTCTACACGCCTAAAATAACAGTTAAGATTTTTAAAACCTGATAATACTAAGTGATAGAGAGGATGCAGAGCAACGGAAACTTCCAGACACTGAAAAACTTTCTGAAAAGATTTGTTAAGTTCTACAATCGCTGGGACTAGATTACTTCCTGCTATATCAAAATATATTATGCCTGTGCCACAATTTAACAGTGTGTTATTTATTCAGTGATGGTTACATCTATCTATGGAACAGAGTACATAGTAGAGAAATAATTATACTGCACAAAATACTTCATAATATTATAATAAATCAGTGATGATCGATCAGGTCATTCAGCTATGTTGAAGGGACATTTGAACTGCTATTTCATGAAAAATAGTGCTAAGTCAGCTCCTCACGTATCAATTAAATATCAGGTATATTAAAGAGTAAAATAAAAATAGCAAAAAGAAGAAAAGGACCACAAACAATAAATTCTAGATGAAAATATGTGTGATTATTGGCTCTCAGGATATAGAAAATTTTCTAAGCAAGCTATACATAAAATCCAAAGAGAAAAAAACAAATCAAGGAGTTTCACAACATAGGGATATATTTGAGATCAACTTCTCCAAACTCTTTTTAAAAGCAACGGAAAAACTAGGGAAAAATCTTTTATGTGTGTCATACATAGAACTATTCCCTTAATAAAAAATGGAAACACAGAAAGATAACTGGTAAATTAAAAACTATGTGGAGATTAAACAACATACTTCTACATACCTCTGGCACTTAAAACTATAAGACTTACTATATAGCTACAGTAATCAAGACAAAATGGTTATCAGTCAAAGAAGAGACAAATAGATCAATGCATCAGTATAAAGAGCCCCAAAATAGACTCAGATAAACATAGTCTATCAGTTTTTGGCAAAGGAGCAAGGCAATATGATAAGGTGAAGATAGTCTTTTGCATAAACAGTGCTAGAACAACAGGACATCCACCTGCAGATATAGACACAGATCATACACCCTCACAATTTTGACTCAAAGTGGGTCACAGACCTAACGGTAAAATGCAAAACCACAAACCTAGAAGATAACATAGAAGAAAACCTAAATGATGTTGGGCATGGCAACGCCTTTTTAGTCCTTGAAACAGGGACTTCATTAAAATTTTAAAGCTCTGCTCTGTTAAACTCTATATCAAGAGAATGAAAAGACAAACCATAGACTGGAAGAAAATATTTGCAAAGGAGATATTTGATAAAGACTATACAAAATAAGTCCAAGGTACACAAAGATTCTTAAAATTCAACAATAAGAAAATATGCAATCCAATTAAAAAGCAGGTGAAAGATTTGAACAGATATCATAGAAGATATACAGATGGCAAGCAAACATGGTAAGATGTTTAACATCATATGCCCTTAGGGACTTATAAATGAAAAGGACATTATGAAATTATAAATCAAAGCAATGAGATACTACTAGACACCTATTAGAATGGCCCAAATCCAAAGCACTGACCACACAAAACACTGGTAAGGATGTGGAAGGATAGGAACTCTCATTCATTGTTGGTGGGATGCAAAATGGTACAGGTACTTTGAAAGAGACTTTGGCAGTTTTTTTATAAAACTAACCATACTTTTGTCATTCAATCCAACAGTCACCTTCCTGGGTATTTATCAAATGAATTGAAAATTTAAGTCTATAAAATAGAGGTTTATTGCACATAGATTTTTGTTGGAGTCTTACAATTTATAGCAAGTTTCAAAATTGGAAACAGCAAGATGTTCTTCAGTAGCTGAATGGATAAATAAATCTCTGGTACCTCCAGACAATGGAATATTATCTAATGCTAAAAAAAATGAGCTATTATGCCATGATAAAACATGGAAGGACCTTAAAAACATATCACTAAGTCAAAGTAACAAATCTGTAAAGGCTACATACTGTATGATTCCAACTATATGGCATTCTGGAAAAAGCAAACTAAGGGGAGAGTAAAAAATTAGGGTTTGGGGAGAAGAAGGGATGAATAGGCATAGCAAAGCACAGAGGATTTTTAGTGCTAAAATTACTTTGTACAATACTTCAATTGTGAGTACACATCATTATTAATTTGTCAAAATCCCTAGATGTACAATAAGAGTAAACCCTAATGTATATTTTGGACTTTGGATGATTATGTGTCAATGTAAGTTTTTTTATTGTGACAAATGTACCACTCTGGTGTGGGATGTAGATAGTGAGGCAGGTGAAGTTTGTGTGGAGGCAGGGAGTATACGTAAACTGTATTTCCACTCAATTGTACTGTGAACCTAAAACTGCTCTAACAAATAAAGTTTATTAATTAAAATATATTTATAGGTACATATATTTATATGTAGGATTATATTTTCGTGATTCTGGAACCGATTTTTTACATTTTTTTAATGTTCATATATTTTTGAGAGACAGAGAGAAAGAGATTGAGACAGAGTGAGAGAGGGGGAGGGGCAGAGAGAGAAAGAGGGAGACACAGAATCTGAAGCAGGCTCCAGGCTCTGAGCTGTCAGCACAGAGCCTGACACGGAGCAGGAACCCACAAACTATGAGATTGTGACCTGAGCCGAAGTCGGATGCTTAACCAACTGAGTCAGGTGCCCCTGGGAGGAATAGATTTTTAACAAGAACTCAAAAAGTGCTGACCTTCAAGGTACAAACTGAATAACTGAACAAGAGTCAAGAAATATTCTTTAAAGACGGCACTAAAGGAGATGAAATTTAACTCACAGAGTGGGAGAAGCTATTTTAACACAAATATTCAAAAAAGATTTGTGTGTAGACTGTATAAAGTAATCTTACAAATCATGAAGGGGGAATAAAGAGCAGACAAGAAAAATGAGAAAACCAATTGAAAAAGGAGGCTTATGGTTCAGGTTGACACTTCACACACACACACACACACACACACACACGCAAAAGGACACTCAATAGCCAAAACATACATGAAACATGCTCAAAGTCAGTACCCCTGAGGGAAATGTAAATTAAAATAATATAACACACCCATATACACTAGCCTGACTAATACAAACCATATACTTCCAAGGTATTTTATAAGCCAGAGGAGTAACTGGAACATTCACATGTTTCTGGTAACAGTTTAAGCTGGAATGAACTCTTCAGAAACTACTTTGAATTATCTAGTATGAACTAATAATTCCTAACTGGAGCACATACACAAAACACATGCTTAAATATATTCACTAAAAACATGTGCATAAGAATATGATACTAGTATAATATTTAATAGCCCAAAACTGGAAATTTCAAAAATGCTAATCAAGAGCCAAATGGATAAATTGTGGTATCATTGTACAAAAGAATCAGTGAAAATAAATAAATTATTGATATATGCAATGACATTTATGAATATCATATGTTCATGAAGAACAGGTTCAAAAAGAGCACCTGTTTGATTTCACCTGTATAAAGTTAAAAAGAAAGAAAATCTACTATTTGATAGTACAAGTAAAAATAGTGTTTCCCTTTGGGGAGGCTAGTGACTGTGAGAAGGAATAAGGGAACTTCTGGTGTGTCAAATATGTTGTGCGTCTATGTGTGTTCTGTAAGCTCAGTGATTTCACGGGTGAATTCGCTTCTGAAATTCATCAAGTTTTGACTTCCAGATTTGTGCGCTTTTCTACATTTATGTTTTATAATAAAAATGATATGTGAATAACAAATCGTAGCTCAATGTAAAACTGACAACCTATGCAAAAAAAAGATTAAAAAAGAATTATTTGAAAAGCAAATAAACAATTATAGTGTATTCTGTGCCATATATATATGGAATATATACATATATATATATATATACACATTTTAAAAATTAAATCAAATAAATTTCTCAGCCTAAATTTCATAAGAGTTGAATATTTGTTGGATGCCCCCAACCATATTTGAGATTAACCAATTTGGCAAATAATAAAGCATATAGATAAAGTAGAATTACATTAGTAATTATAAAAATATATTCACTGGTTTATAATTATATTGCCCCATATAAACATGGGATATAGGTGTATCATCAACTCAGATATGATTTAAGGATTTTTGTAAATGCTCTGCTGTTCTGTAGTCTTCCAAAAAATGGTAGGTTCAAGATATTCTACGTATTAGAAGAGCCACAAATTTAAATTCATCAAATTAGACTATTTCTACGTTGAATTACTTTTGGATAGCAACATATAGTATTTGCTAATTCAGAGAAACTTAGCCTTTATCATTTCCACTTACAAAATACTCAAGTATCAGATAGCCAGAGTCAAATGGTAACATTTGATATTTCATACAAAATCTAAGAATTAATTTATTCTGTGAGATCTCAGGTGACAGTAGTTACAATGACTTTTATAACTATATAGTATTTTGTATCATGAAGTTACAGAGCAAACATAAACAATGCTTTACTGAATTCTAAAACCCAGAGTTCCTTCCAATTTTCATTCTCCACCATGCTTCAAAAACATCCATTCAAATACTTAATGCTTTTTGTAAGTTAAATGTCTTCCCGATATTCATGAAATGAGCTTTAGCAGCATAAACTAGAATGCATAAATTAGTTTGTGATTTATGTAAAGTACAAAATAGCAAATGTTTTCTAAATTAGGCCACTAGTCTCTAATGTAAACATATTAAAATGCTGAAAAAAACATCCATTTTATTCAGTGTAATGAAAAGAACATTGTTACTATATTTTGTATACAATTTATTATAACTCAAGAATAAATAATTCCTTAGAAAGAGATGCCATCTGAAAAGACAGTAAATTATGCTTCTAATTTTTTTATATATTACAATTGAGCATGGGTAAAAAATGTCTGTTTTACTCAGAAAAGGATAGAAATTATTGTAACAAGTAAAAGTACATATATAGCTGAAGAAGTTATCTCTTTTTTTTTTCTTCATGAATGCATAACATGGGTATTACTATCTATCACAAACACAGCAGCTAATCTTTTTTCTATTAAAACATCCTGAACAAAGGATCAAGGGACCTAGCATTTATGAAGCATTTTCTATTTATTAGGCACTGGGATGTAATTAAATGTTGTTTATTCCATATAACAATCTTACAATGAGAAACTGATATTCAGGGGGAAAAAGTTATAATCCAAACATACTGAAGCTAAAAATTAAAAAAAAAATGTTAAACCATTGTCTGATTACAAATTTCACATTTTCCCCAAATATGTCATTCTAAATTTCTACACTAAGGCCCCACTAAGCTGAAACTCATTCACATTAGAGTGTTGGCATAGTTAGACAAGAGGGTATTTGGCCTAACAATAGACATCCAACCAAAAAAAATTCAAAAATAGATTCACATAAGCAATTGATTGCTTAAAAAATTTTTAATGTTTAGTTATTCTTGAGAGAGAGAGAGAGAGAGAGAGAGAGAGAGAGAGAGAGACAGACGGTGAGTGGAGGAGGGGCAGGGAAAGAGATACACAGAATCCAAAGCAGGCTCCAGCCTCTGAGCTGTCAGCACACAGCCCAATGTGGGGCTTGAACTCACAAAACCTGAGAACCCACTAAATGCTAGAACCCATGAAACGTGAGATCAGACCTGAGCTGAACTGGATGCTTAAACAACTGAGCCACCCAGCGGCCCCAACAATCCATTGATTTAAAGAAAGATGTCAATCCAAGAGGAAAGGATTGTCTTTAGAGCAAATAATGTTGAAAAAATTGGATATACCTAAGCAATAACATGATTCCCTAACACCATAAAATGTATTTTAAAATCAATCAGAAACCTAAAGTAAGAACTACAATTATAAAACTCCTAGAAGAAAATCTTTGGTATCTTAGGCTGTAGATAGGAATTACAAAGCCTGAAAGAAAAGTGGTAAATTGAACTTCACCAAAATTAAAAAAAATATATATATATATTTTTTAAATACAATATTTATTAAGAAAGTAGAAGTGAAAACCAGTAATTGGGAGAAAATACTTGCAAAACATAGAGATGATAAAGTACTCTTTCTAGGTATTTAAAGAAGTATCACAACACTAATAGTGAATAAACTACCTTATATAGAGAGAGATATAAAGTCATATCTATCTATCTATCTATCTATCTATCTATAGATAGTGGACAAAATTGCATGCACACTTTACTCAAAACAAACAAAGGCCAATAGGTATGTGAAATGATACTTAACATAATTTATCATTAGAAACATGCAGATTAAAACCATACTGAGTTACTACTGCATAGCTACTCTAGTGACTACAAAAGAGAACAAAACAAGAACAAAAACTTAACAATACCAAGCACCAGCCATGATTTGGAGCTATTCAAACTCTTATATATATGAATAATATATATATATAATATATGTATATTATATATATTATATATATATGGATAAATTTGACATGTAACATTGTATAAGTTTAAGGTATACAGTGCATTACTTTGATACTTTTATATATTGTAATATG
Source organism: Panthera tigris (assembly GCF_018350195.1). Classification (NCBI taxonomy): domain Eukaryota; kingdom Metazoa; phylum Chordata; class Mammalia; order Carnivora; family Felidae; genus Panthera; species Panthera tigris. Next base: position 156,899,992 of record NC_056663.1, read on the forward strand.
ATGGCCAACATAGCGATACTTATATTACATAATTATAATACAATATTATTGTCTATGTTCACTATATTTTTCATTAACTCTCTATGGCTTATTTACTAATCATTGTTTTTATATATTTCTCATGAGAATGTAAGTGGTACAGCCACTTTGGAGAACAATATGGCCATTTCTTATGAAGCCAAACATATTTTCATCCAGCAATCTCAAAAATCCTTTCAATAGAGGGGAATACATATAATCACACAAAGATTTGCACTTTAATGTGTATAGTAAATTTGTTTCATAATAGCCCAAACTGGAATCAACCAAATAATTGCATTTAATAATATACTACTTGTCAGTAAAAAGGAACAAGCTGCTGATATGGGTATCAACTTGAAATAATCTGAGATTATTATATTATAAATCATATAAATGTGATTTCATTTATATAAAAAATTTAATGATAAACCTATGGTGGAAGAAAGAACAGTGTCAGGAACTGAATATGTAGAGAGAAAATTTTATGATAAATGATTATGAGGGAATTTCATGGGGTAAAGAAAATGTTTTACATAATGAATGCCATTGTGTTAATACAACTGTATACATTTTTCAAAATTCATGAATTATATACTTGAAATTGGTAAATGTTGCTATATGTAAACTTATGCCTCTGTAATACTGATCAAAAAACAAAAAGAAAAAAAAAGGGTGAGGACAACTATTGCTCATAGCTAAGAACAGTGTCATGAGAGATTGGATAAGGTAAGTTCAACTTTCTATAAAGCCTTGAATTTTCTGGAAGCTCCACATAGTAGAAAGAAAGATCAAAACCCAAGAATATCTTCTCTTTTAGAAATCAGAGACTGACACATTAATTTTTTTTTTTTTTTACATTTTTTTTGTTTGTTTTGAGAGAGAGAGCAAGAGCAAGCCAGGGAGGGGCAGAGAAAGAAGGAGAGAGAGAATCCCAAGAATGATCCGTGCTGTCAGCATGGAGTCCAATGAGGGGCTTGAATGCATGAACCATGAGATCATGACCTGAGCCAAAACCAAGAGTCAGACATTCACCTGCCTGAGCCACCCAGGCGCCCTTATTTTTATTCATAAAGTCTCTACATATAAGGAAAGTCAGATAAGTACAAACTATTTTAAGTGAAGTATAAAGAGAGATTTAAAAATATGTTCCTAATTTGATGTCTAACTAATGATGCAGACAGGGAAACTGCTAACCTAAGAAATTATTGCTATGAAGTTGTTTCAATTTGAAAGAAAACTTCTAAAATTTCAGAGGACTCTGGCACAGCTTAAACAATTTCCTGTAATTCTTTAATCATGTATTCCATTCTAGTCTAGTGGGTAATGACTGCATTATTTCTAATTACTCATCTGGTAGGATGCTGGACTAGATATTATAAAAATATCTCATTTTACAATGAAATTAGAATACAGGTTATTCTATAACACAATTGTACATGTGTTATGACATAAGGAAGTGAAGAAAATCTTGAGAAAAAGAAGGAGGCAGGCAAAAAATAAAGGGAGAGACAGAGAATGAATCTGGAAGAAGAAAAAAATAACATATGAGAGGAAAGAAAAGAAGAGGACGTGGAAAGGAGAGATGAAGATTAGAAAAAATAATGACTCAAAATAAGAATGAAGTGAGCTATGAAGACTCAATCTGGGACTATACCCAGGCATAAAGGCTGAAACCCATAACTAGAGCTTCAGTTTATTACAGGTGGCCATCCATATGAAACTAGCACTCTAAAGCAACATCACATACCTAAGGACATGGCAAAGGCATAAAGGAAGCGGGATCTTCAATCCTCCCTCACACTTATTTAGCTCACTTATTTGGCCTATGCAGAAATTGGACAGCAGCTGTGGTGAATGGCATTGGATTATCAAAACAGGTGGTGACACCAATTACAGCTGCTGTTCCAGATTTTGTCTCTTTTATAGAGCAAATCCACATAGCCCTAGCACATGGTATGCAACTAATGAGCTGGCAATACTTTTTCTTTCATGTCGTTTAGCATAGACTACCAGAAGCAGTTTGGATGGACAGCAGAAACATGTCACTGTGTTACATAGGGCCATGTCAATTCTTTCTCTGTCACTATCCAGACTGGAGTGAATCTGATCATTTTATTATTTCACAGGACATATTGGCTTCATGAATGGCCTCATGCTGAATAAACCTAGAGAAGAGGAAAGACCAAAAAGTCTTCATATACCACATGCATGAAAGAAAGTGAAATATACCTTACCAAATTCTTTTTTTTAACTTTTTTAATGTTTTTATTTATTTTTGAGAGACAGAGCGAGAGAGAGATACAGACAGAGGGAGTGGGGGAGGGTCAGAGAGAGAGAGGGAGACACAGAATTGGAAGCAGGCTCCAGGCTCTGAACTGTCAGCACAGAGTCCGATGCGGGGCTGGAACTCACAAACTGTGAGATTATGACCTGAGCCGAAGTCAGATGCTTGACTGACTGAGCCACCCAGGCGCCCCACCTTACCAAATTCAACTTCCATCTCAGTAGAGTTTCTACGGACCCAGTGTCTAAGTCATATTAAAATATCCCTTCATAATGAAAACTATAATAATGGTTTCAGAATTCAGTAAACGGACTTAAAATCATTGAATGTACACTCCAAGTGGATGGATTTTATGATATACAATTTAGGCCACAATGATTTTTTTTTTAAGTTATCCTCTCAGAGCAAAAGATAAAACTGTAATACCTACTGCTAAGAAAGAGTGACTATACTTGGGGCACCTGGGTGGTTCAGTCGGTTGAGTGACTGACTTCAGCTCAGGTCATGATTTCACAATTTGTGGGTTCAAGCCCCATATCGGGCTCTGTGTTGACAGCTTGGAGCCTGGAGCCTGCTTCAGCTTCTGTGTCTCCCTCTCTGTCTGCCCCCTCCCCCTACCTGCACTCTCTCTCTCTCAAAAATAAATAAACATTAAAAAATTTAAAGAAATAAAAACAAAGAAAGAGTGACTACCCTTCATGGGCCTCTGGAATTTTCATGCAATATATATAATGTTATTTCAATATGCTGCGATGAACCATTTGTGAAATAGCGCATAAGACAACCAGTTTGGGGTTGGGCTCAGAATAAGAAACAGTTTTGATGAGGATTTAAATCACTGTGCAACAAGTTCTACAAGTTTGGGCTATGACCTTGAAGATGCAAGTGTCTGTAGCAGACAGTAATGTCATATGGAGCTTATGCTAACGTCAATAAGACAATCACAGCACAGAGCCTTATGGCATTCTTCTAGAGACAACTATTCTTTTGAAAAGCCATCCAGAGTTGCTGAGGTGCTCTTGCAGAGACTGGACGTCTCACTATGGAACCCAGAACGACCATGCTGGATGAGTGGTCATCCATGAACTGGGTAGTGGCTGAATCATCAAGCTGCACAGTTGGTCTTACACAGGAGCACTTTCTTATTGGAGAATAATTATATATGATAGAGTTTGAACAGACCTTGAGGACACAAGTTCCGTAAATGGAACACAGATTCTCAGAGACTCACTTGTGCTTTCTCACTTGTACCTTTATACATTTGTATATTGCTAGGAATATGTAGGCTGCACTTTACTAATAGCAGCAGCAGTGACAGCTCCAGTGGCTTATGATAGTAAAGTAAATACCACAGAGTGAGATGGTAGAAATAAGACAAAGTATCTCATTCACCAAGATAGAGATAAATGGTCTAAAGTCACCATCTTAGAAATGCAGGTTTTCATATTGGATATAAGAAATAAATAAACCCAGCTAAATGCTTTTCAAAAATTACATACTATAAACATAAAAACACAGGAAGTTTAAAAATAAAGGAAATTGAAATAAGTTTTGAAAATCAGGATTATATCTACCACCAGGCTAATTGTAAAAATAGCATTGAACAACTATCTTATGTTTATTTTTATATTATTTTTTATGTTCTTATGTTATTTTTTGTGTTACTAAGGATGAAGAGAACCATACAATGTTCGTATAACGTATATAATGATATAATATATATATTATATATAATATATCGTATAACGTATATAATGATATATAATATATTATATATTATATAATATGTAATATATAATATATTATATATTATATAATATGTAATATATAATAACATATATAATGATAAAGTCTCAGTTTTCCAGGAAATGTTAAACATTCTAAACTATTATATTCTGATAACACAACCTAAAAATAAATAATGTAATAATTTATGAAAATGCAATGAAGAATTGACAATTTCCTACCATGATTGCATATTGGCACCTACCTCTCTCACATAATGTAAATAATATGAGCTCCATGAAAGCTGAAGCTTTTGTCTCTCTATTTACTTTCAACATTCTCATTTGTCTTCGTCTATTTGAGCTGTTTTAACAAAATATCACAGATTGGGAAGCTTATAAACAACAAAAGTTTATTTCTCACTGTTCTGGAGGCTGGAAACCTGGCATTAGGATGAGAGTATGATCAAGTGAGGGGTCTCTTGCAGATTTCTTTTTGCATTCTTACATGACATAAAGGGCTAGGGAACTCTGTGGGGTCTCTCTCTTTTATTTAAATGTATATTTATTTGAGAGAGAGAGAGAGAGAGAGAGAGAGAGAGAGACACCCAGGGAAGGGGCAGAGAGGGAGGAAGGGAGACAGAGGATCCTAAGTTGGCTTTGCTCTGACAGTAGAGGGTCCAGCTGATGTGGAGCTCTAACTTACAAAAAAAGCCCTGACATCAGGGGCCCCTGGGTGGCTCAGTCTGTTGAGTGTCTGACTTCAGCTCAGGTCATGATCTCATCATGGTTTGTGAGTTCAAGCCCCACATCAGGTTCTGTGCTGACAGCTCAGAGCCTGGAGCCTGCTTTGGATTCCGTTTCTCCCTCTCCCTCTGCCTATCCCCTGCTTGTGCTCTCTGTCTCTCTCTCAAAAATAAACATTAAAAAAAAAAAAATAGCCCTGAGATCATGAACTGGGCTGAGGTCTGCCTCTCAAGAGACTGAGCCACTTACATGCTCAAGGGTATCTTATAATTTATAAGAGCATTAATCTCATTCATGACAGCTTAACCTTCACAGTTTCTTCCCAAAGGCCACACCTCTTAATATCATCATTTTGGGGGTTAGGATTTCAACATATAAATTTGAGGGGAAAAATTCTGAGGCCATAGTATCGTTTAACACCAAGAAGGTACTCAATGCTTATGTGCTAAAAGAGTAAATTACTGATGAGTCCCACACACAAAAATATTAATAGAAGTCTAAAGTATAGAAAATAAGCTTGATTTAATAAACATAGAAATTTCTGCATTCCCTTCTAAGAGAGTAAACAGTCTTTGTATGTAAAGTAGACTATTTACAAAAATTGATCATTAACCAAATCTTTGAAAGAGCTTTCAAAATTTGCATCATAAAATGCACTTAAAATTCATGCAATTAATTCAGAAATAAATGACTAAAGTTAAATTTTATTTTATTTATTTTTTTTTTGTTTTTTGTTTTTTTTATTTTTTAATATATGAAATTTACTGTCAAATTGGTTTCCATACAACACCCTAAAGTTAAATTTTAAAATAAAGCTTCAAAAAGAAATATTCACTCATAATAATTCAGAAGTCAAAAATAAAGAGACTTTTAACTCTCTAGAACTTAACACTATGTTAAACAATATATATAAATTAAACGTATAGCATTCACTGTAAGAAGTAAAGAAAGTAACAACTAAGTAAGTACCAGAAAAATTAGAAAGAGGAAAATAACAAAATAACAGAAGTGTGTAAAAATTAACCAATAAGAAAAAAAAAGACAAAATTGATATTGATTATCAACAGAAACAATAGTTGGTTCCTTAATGATAATAAAAAAGAACAAAGTAAAACAGAAGGTGCAAATAAAAATTATTAAAAACAAAAAAGGAAAAGGGCGCCTGGGTGGCTCAGTCGGTTAAGCGTCCTACTTTGCCTGAGGTCACAATCTCACAGCTCATGATTTCGAGTCCCAAAACGGACTCTGTTCTGATGTTTCAGAGCCTGGAGCCTACTTCAGATTCTGTCTCCCTCTCTCTCTGCCCCTCCCCCACTCATGCTCACTCTCTCTCTCTCTCAAAAATAAAACATTAATTTTTTTTAAATAATAGAAAAAATAAAAAGAAAAAAAGAAATATAATTAGAGAAAATTTAGAATAAAATCCCAGGAATGTTATGACATGAATTTGAAAATTTAAAGGAAATAGGACTTCTAAGAAAATATGACCCAGTAAGACTAATTTGAGAAGAAATAAATGTCAAGGTATTTTCAGTATTAAAAAAAATAAAAGTATCTATAATTAAAGAATTCATTCAAAGCAAAACAAAATGGAAACAAAAAAAGGCACAAAGTTTTTTAAAATAAAATTTACTAAACTTTTAAAAAACTCATGATTCCCATATTTATATAGACCTTTAGAAAACAGAAAGAAGATTCATCTACCTTTTAAATTTGAGGCCATTATGAACATAATTGCAATAATCCTAAACAAAATGTTAGAAACCAAGTTCTACAAAACATCAGGTTCATTATACATCATGACCAAGTTTGATTCAAAGAACTCAGTTATTTTAATATTTAAAAATTCATTAGTATAATATACTATGTTAACCAATTAAAAGAGAAAAATAGCATGCTAAGTAAAAAAGTGCAATTAAAGTATTTGAAGAACATACCTCTTCATAATTAGGAAAACATTCTTAATAAATGAAGACAAGAAAACTTATTATACTTAATAATGTGTATTTACAAAGAAAGTTTAGTTGATATCGCCTATGATGATAAAGTGTTAGAATCATAGCCCTTATAATCAGCAACTTGACAAGGATATCCACTCTGCTATCGCACATCTACCGAATATCGTATTTGTGATTCTCACTAATGTTATAAAAGAGAAAAACAACAGGCACAGAGTTGAAATGGAACACAAATGACGTCATTATTTGTAAATATCAGTGTCTTCCTGAAAAATGTGGAGAATCTCCATACAGAATATTACAATTCATGATAGGATTCAGATAAGCAGCTGGATGTAACATCAATAAAAAATGAACTATTATAGTCCAGTCCCAAGCAAATAGAAAATAAAACTTTTTGAAACATTTTTGGAAGACTTAAATGAATGAAGAGATAATATTCATATATAGTTTGGTTCTCTCCAAATAGGTCCACAAGACTATTTATGGAATTTGACAATCTGTCTCTAAAATTTATACTGAAGATCAAAGAGCCAAGAATGGTCAAGATATGACTGAAGATAAATAATTTTTTGTTCTCTTGCTATTCCCGAGAGCAAGACTTAAGACACAATGGCATTGACATAGTAATAAACAAATAAACCAAGAGAAAAGAAGGGAGAGTCCAGAAGGAGCCCATAAATATATGGAAACCTGACAAGTGAAAAAACTCCCATTACAGACCAGTAGGAAAAGAAGAGGAGACTATATAATAAATGTTATATTGATACTATATTTACTGTTTATATTCTTTGTGAAAATGGATCCTTACCTTCAATGACATCCAAAAACACATTTAGTGTAAACACATTTCATGTGAACACCCAAAACTTTATAATAAATTATTGAAGAATAGTGTAGAAATGAATAGATATTTTTTAAAAAGTTACTCTAATAAGTGAAAAGATTGGTAAAGTGACAACATTAAAAATAAATAAATACATACATCTATAAACGTAAACTTCTGTTCAACCCATTAGATTGGCACAGGCACGTGTTATCCAAAATTGTAGTTGACCTAAATATTGTGAATGTCCCAAATGGCAAAATCACCAAGATAGGCAGTAAAATCAAAGAATGTACAAAATTGCAATACATTATAAACATTAGGAAGACTACATATTGGCTGGATTCCCTACTCATCTTAATGTAATTTGTAGAATCAGGTAAGAAAAGATAAAGGTCCATGATAGGGAAACTGGCTCAAAACATGTGGTTTTCAGAGCAATGCAAAAGTAAAGCCAACCCAATCTGGGATTGACAGCTGACTAGAACATTTTGTTCTTCAGCATTTTACAGGATGCTCACTCTTTAAATGTAAATATGTTTAAATGTAAATAATACCAAAATATAGTGAATCTCAAAAAGCAGAACAGTGTAAATATTTTACAGCCAAATCCACAGTAAGTAATGACTAGCAATATTTAAATCAAAATTACTGTTATATCTGAATTTTTTCTAGACTATATTTCTGATAAATGATGCCTCTTTTACAAAATGGCTTTTGTCTGCTAATATACCTCTTTGTTTTTTTTTTTAAATTAAAGATATTTATTCATTTATTTTGAGAGAGATAGAGACAGCATGAGCTGGGGAGGGGTAGACAGAGATGGAGAGAAAGAATACCAATCAGTCTGCACACTGTCAGCACAGAGCCCAACACTGGGCTTGATCTCAAGAACCATGAGATCATGACGTGAACTGAAATCACAAGTAGAATGCTTAACCCACTAAGCCACCCAGGCGCCCCATCTTTTTGTTTTTCATTTAAGTTTTATTTATGTACTATTTTCTAATATATTTCTGATACGTAATATATATTATATGCAATGTAATAGGAGAAAATTCATATTACCTGAAAAACAGTCCCCATATTTAATAAAGAATATGAGGTTCAATTTTTATTTTATTTTATTTTCCCTCTTTTTGGTCTCAAAATCATGATATTTGAAACTTTTTTTTTTTTTATTTTTGAGAGAGAGAGAGATAGCACATGAGCCGGAGAGGGGCAGAGAGAGAGGTAAACAGAGGATCCCAAGCAGGCTCCATTCTGACAGCAGAGTCCACTGGGGGACTCAAACTCACAAACCGTGAAATCATGACCTGAGCCAAAGTTGGATGCGTAACTGACTGAGCCACCCCAGGCAGCCCTATTTGAGACTCTTTTTAAAAGAAATAAAAAATCTAAAAAACAAAAACATTTAGTAATTTAAAATGTGTATGATAATTAATACACACAAATGCACCAAATACAACTTATATGCCAAAACACATGACTACAACACACTCCACATTATACATAAAATTCTAGAGTAATTATTCAACATGTTTGAGATTAAACACAGTAAGATTAAAATGTCAACTTATTTGTTGACAATAGTTTGTTAACTATTAAAAGTGAAAACTTTGACTTTAAGGCCCTAGTACCCATTTAAAATACATATTCATGAGACAAACTACCAACTAAACTATATTCTTCCTTAAGACACTAGTTTCCTTTTTCAAGTGATTGATAAAATATCCCTTGCCTGTCATATCATATTTTGTAGATTTAGAAAGGGTATGTTTTCAGCTGTCATATCCATGATACACACAATGCTTCAAATTTTAAATCTCCTTTTGATTATGTGGTATAAGACTACAGTCATTTTAATATGCCCATTAGATATTCATGTGGGATCTCTGTGATAAACAGAATGACAAAATAAGAGTCACTTTGTCTTTGATATATGGGTACATATGTGTGTATATTTTTTGTCACGAGATAGATAATAATGTCCCACTTTGGAAAAGAAATATCCAAGATCAATTAAGATGATATTTGAATAAATACTTCTGCTAGATGATCTAAGCTTTCTTACATATTTCAACTGAGTTAGTCATGGGCCCTTTTCAGACTTCTCCCAAGCTAAATGATATAATGACAGAACTATAAGGACAAAATTGATGGTATAATGTACGTGCTTTTAAACTTGATGATGGGAACTGAACTTCACATGCAATTAAATGCATCTAGACACAGACCTTACACTTTTTACAAAAATCAACTCAGAATGGATCATAGACCTAAATGTACAATGCAGACTATGGAATTTCTAAAAAGTAACATAGGAGGAAATCTAAGTAACATTGGTTTGGGTAATGACTTTTTAGACTCAACACCAAAGTGCAAACTATAAAAGAAAAAAGTGGTAAATGGGACTTTATTTAAATTGAATACTTCTGCTCTGCAAAAGATACTTTTAAGATAATTAAAAGACAAGCCACAGACTGGGAGAACTTCCAAAAGACACATATGATAAAGGATTTATATCAAAAAATACTCAAAAAAACACATATCAACAATAAGAAAATAACCCAATTAAAAAATGGGCTAAAGATCTGAACAGATAGCTCACCAAAGAAGATCTAGGAATGGCAAATAAGCATATGAAAAGGTGGTCCACGTCATATATCAACAGGAAAATGCAAATTAAAACAGCAGTGAGATACCACTGCACACCTATTAGAATGGCTGAAATATAAAACACTGACAATATCAAATGTTGATGAGGATGTGGGACGACAAGAACTCTCATTTATTGTTGGTACAATGATAAAGTCGTCTCGAAAGACAGTTTGGCAGTTTCTTACAAAGCTAAGCATAGTCATATACAATCCAGGAATCATGTTCCCCGTTATATACTCAAATGAATTGACGACTTTTGTTTTCCACACAAAAACCTGAACATGAATGCTTATAGTAGTGTTATTTATAATTATCCAAAATTTGAAGAAACCAAGAGGTCTTTCAATAGATGAATCGATAATTAAACCATGGTGTATCTATATAATGGAGTATTAAAGAACAGTAAAAGGCAATGGGCTATCAAGCCACTGAAAGTTACGGAAGGGAGACGCCTGTGTGGCCCAGTCAGTTAAGTGACCAACTCTTGATTTCGGCTCAGGTCATGATCTCACAGTTTGTGAGATCTTCTACTTTTACTAAGTAAAAGAAGTCATTCTGAAAAGGCTACATACTATATGGTTCCAACTATATGGCTTTCTGGAAACAACAAAACTATAAAGATAATAAGGTCAGTGTTTGTCAGGGATTCAGAGGAAAGGGAGGATGAACATATGGAGCACAAGTCATTTCTAGGGCAGTGATACTATGGTGTATGATATTTTAATGGTGAATACATGGCATTATGCATTTACCAATACTTACAGAACTGTACAATACAAAGTGAACTCTCATATAAACTGAATTTTAATTAGTAACGTATAAGTATTGGCTCATCAGATGGAAAAAAATGTACCACACCAATATAAGATGTCAATACCAGGAAAAACCACGTTGGGGGACAGTTGGTATATGGGAACTTTCTGTACACATTTTTCTATGAACCTAAAAGTGCTCTTAAAATAGTCTATTAAAGGGGCGCCTGGGTGGCTCGGTCAGTTGAGCGTCTGACTTCGGCTCAGGTCATGATCTCACAGTTTGTGAGTTCAAGCCCTGTGTTGGGCTTTGTGCTGACAGGTTGGGCTCTATTATTGCAGGTTAGGGTCTGTGGAGTCTGGAGTCTGCTTTGGATTCTGTGTCCCCCTCTTCCCCTCTGTCTCTCTGTCCCTCCCTCATTGTGTGCTCTCTCTCTCTCTCTCTTGAAAACAAATAAACATTTTTTAAAAATAGCCTATTAAAGGGAAAAATTGTTAATGGGAAACAAAAGATAATGAAATGGCCGTAAACAAAATCGGAATTCAATGGAATTGGGTTGGACAAGTGTAATCAGTTTCCCCAATATTATGATAATTTATTTTGTGTGACTATTTCTGTAATCATAATTTTTTTAATCATGGGAACATTTCACCATCAAAGCTGAACACTAGTTTTCCTCAGGTGTGTACATATTCATGCAGTCAAGGAATGTATGGGTTTTCTGATGGGAAGTCAGAACTCTACACTACAAATGAGAAAGACAATGTCTGTACTTGTCTTTTTTCCCATCTACTGCACCCAGATTTTCAGAAAAATATACAGCATCACATAGGAATTTGGATGCAGAGTGATAACAGATCCCTCATGCAAAAAGGCAAGTCAAAAACATGTAGGAATGAGACCAACAAGTCCTAGAAAATAAGTTATAATATTTAAGTTAGAATACTTACTTTTACATGGTTCTGTACTATATGTTTTCTCATAATGTCACCTACGGTGTTATTAAAAAAGAGAAAAAAATTAAAAATTAGAAATTAAGCAAAAAGAGCAACAGGTACTTCCCCACTCACACACCCTTCCTGGGATCACCAATGTTCTGATAACAAGAAAGAAAAGAGATGTTTTCAAGGTGAAAGGAAATCCAAGGGACAGGAGTCAGCATTTTAAGGTAGACTTGCCTGTCCTTAGTTGAAGAACATTCTCTAGAATTAGTAGTAGGGAGAAGCACATTCTTTTATTTTTTTATTTTTTTTATTTTTTCAACGTTTTTAATTTATTTTTTTGGGACAGAGAGAGACAGAGCATGAACGGGGGAGGGGCAGAGAGAGAGGGAGACACAGAATCGGAAACAGGCTCCAGGCTCCGAGCCATCAGCCCAGAGCCTGACGCGGAGCTCGAACTCACGGACCGCGAGATCGTGACCTGGCTGAAGTCGGACGCTTAACCGACTGCACCACCCAGGCGCCCCAGCATTTTCTTTTAAATATATTGTTTATGACTTCTAAAGAAGATGAAGATTTCCTGTGTGACACATTTTCCAGAGTATAACTTAGAAACCAGTCTCTAATGGCTAAAATTTCAAAAAGGCTTCTGTACCCTAACGGTGTATAACACAAGAGACCCTAACCTGCAATAAGGGACTTGCTTTATTACATCATCTGTACACAAATAGTTTGTCTGTTTGATTCACAGCATGGGATGGATCTGAATTTGGGTTTTTTTGTTTGTTTTAAAAATTTTATTTTTTATTTATATTTTATTTTAATTCCAGTATAGTTAACATAGTGTTATGTTAGTTTCAGATGACAATATAGTGATTCAATAATTCTATGTGTTACTCAGTGCTCATCATGATAGATGTACTCTTAATTCCCATCACCTATTTCACCCCTCCCCCCACCCACCTCCCCTCTGGTAACCATCAGTTTTTTCTCTACAGTTAAGTGTCTGTTTTTTGGTTTGTCTTGTTTGTTTGTTTGTTTTGTTTCCTACATTCCACATGAGTAAAATCATATGATATTTGTTTTTCCCTGATTCCGCCTAGCACTATACTCTCTAGAACCATTCGTGTTTTGCAAATGGCAAGGTTTCTTTTTATGGCTGACTAATATGCCATTGTGTATGTATACAACATCTTTATCCATTCATCATCTATCCATGGACACTTGGACTACTTTGATAATTTGGCTATTGTAAATAATGCTTCAATAAACCTAGGAGTGTATATACTTTTGAATTAGTGTTTTCACATTCTTTGGGTAAATACTCAGTAGTGGAATCATAGAGTAGCTCTACTACTAATTTTTTGAGGAACTTCCATACTGTTTCCCACAGTGGCTACACCAGTTTGCACTCCTACCAACAGTGTACAAGGTTGAGCTTAGGGTCCTCTTTTCCATCTTCCCAGAAGTCCTAACTTTGTTTTGAATGCTTATTTTTGTTCAGTCTTCTACTAGATAACCCAGATTATTTAACTCCTATAATTTTCTCAGAACTTCTTCCTACTGTCATGAGAAAACATGAGAGAATTAAGAATAGCTTTCCTGTCATTTTTAGATTTACAATGAGATTTGAGTAAGTTTGTGAAGCTCTGGGGTTCGTAAATGTGGGATTATTTTTGTATGGGTTGATCTAAGTGTGCTTTCTCAACAATACTGATCTCCAAATCTATTACACATACTATTTACAGTACCAAATCCTTAGACAAATATTGACAATAAATATCAGTCAAGGGTCTGAAAATTTTCGAATATCAAATATTTGTTATTATATGGAGAACAAAACAAGGAAAAACAATCTATATATGTATAAAATAAAAAATTTAAAATACATAGAGATGTCCAGTTAATGCATAGAATGCAAAATGATGAATTGTATTAGAGAACTATCTATCCATTCAATATGTTCCTACTATAAATCATGAGCATGTGCAAAACAGGTAAAACAATTTTAATTAGTTGTCTCAGTTGCTGGAGATGATCCTTTTACATTTTCTGATATTCTGATTACTGTTAAATTATTACCTTTAACATGACTTAATATACAATTTATTGTTAATTTCCTTTTTTCTGCCCATCATCTACTAATTTTCTCTTTGTGCATTCATGCTTTGATTACACATTTGCTAAGCAGGACTCTAAAGGCAGGAAGTGGTCAGGTTCTCTGCCTTTCTGAAAGGTGTTTTTACAGTTTTAAGTGAATGAATACTTGGTGGATCTATTCCATGCACGTTAAAGATATAATATAATCACAGTTAGGAGTTATAGTGATGATTTTTGTTCTAGAGCACATACAAAAGCATCCATGCAAACACACACACACACACACACACACATGAGTTTTCTTCAAATGAAGTCATCTCCAATGACTTAGAAAGTGAACAAATCTGATTTAAATAACTCTAATTTTGAACCTGACCTCAAGTATTTATTAAACTATCATTTATTGAGCATTTATTTTGTGTGAGGTGTAGTAACGCTCTGGGAACGTAAGATGAACAATGCGTAATTCCTGCTTTTAAGGAAAGGAATATCTAATAGAGAAGACATATGTTGATAAGTTATTACAATAGACTTTAATGATATACTGCTATATTACAGTTATGTTATAATAACCCTGGGATCCTCTTAAGGGATTAACTCTATCTTGAAAAATTCTTCACAAAGGAGTTAGTATTTGTATTATTTCTGTAGTATGGGTAGGTCTTCATGAAAATATACTACCACTCTAAGCAAAAATAAAGCATGCTATATAGCAATACCTAGCTTCACATTTAAGCTCAGCTATCTTGTAGATGTAACCTCAGCCATGTTTTCAGATAAGAAAAATATGTCTTCTTCAATGTTATTACATATAAAAATAGGAATAATAGTAATTCCTACCTCATATAACTATAATTATAGAGTAATTATAGGTATTACTCTAGGTACAGGTATAGGTAGTTAAAAATGTGTAGACAAATTCCTGGAACATGGATGTTAGCTTTATTATTATTATTATTATTAATTATATTGTTATTATTAAGTACATAGATACCATTTTGCTGCAGGTTACAATTTTGGCTCTGCCTCATTTCAGGCATCTTTCCAGACTCTGGAGAACCCTATACCAACAAGTCAGACATCTTTCTTCTAGTTTGGTTGTATCCTTGTATCCTCTTCCTAGTATCAAGAATACTATTATTTTCCACATCCAAGAACTTAAGCTGTGCTCTGTTCTAATAAGTCTTTCACTGATTATCCTTTTTCCTTGGGTCCTTGCCATAATGAACCTAGATGTGCTATGCATTGTACAAAGCTTTGAGAAGACCATGATAAGCACAAAGATATGATGTTTCTTTCTTCATGAATCTTAGCATCTAGTTAAGGATGTCTACAATATACTTAGACTCTGGTAACATAAAAAAATCAGAGGGCACCTGGGTGGCTCAGTTGGTTAAACATATGACTCTTGATTTCAGCTCAGGTCATGAACTCATGGTTTGTGAATTTGAGCCTCGCATTGGACTCTGCACTGAAGGTACAGAGACTGCTTGGGATTCTCTCTCTCTCCCTCCCTCTCTTTCTCTGTCTCTGTCTCTCTCTCTCTGCTCCTCCCCAGCTTTCTTTATCAAAATAAATAACTAAACTTAAAAAAATGGATGATGTTATTACAGTCTATTACAGTCTATAACAGGTGGATATGACTTTCTAATTTCAGGGGATGTTTCTGTTAGGAAGCCTTAGATGAGATTTAAAATGCAATTTAGAATTTATAAGAGAAAGGGAAGAGGAAGAATGAAGAGGTCAGGGGTTTGCATTTCAGTCTTTGTAGCTACAAATGAGTAGACGAGGGGGAGCATATGGTGAGATGGGGCTGAAGGCGGCAGCCACATTCAGGTCATGCAGGGTTTTGTAGGCAATGCTGAAATCTTTAGATTTTGCTATTATTGTTTTTGTTTGCTTTTTTAAAAATTCTAAGAGTCCTGGGAAACAGTTAAAACTGTGTGTGTGTGTGTGTGTGTGTGTGTGCATATTCATGCATGTCTGGGGTAGAACAGATGACAAAATTAAATTTGAGTTTTAGAAAGCTCAGTATCCGACTTATATAAAACTTAGATCCCTGCAAGCTTTGGTCAGATTTCTTCAGAAACATAGAGGACTTGCATGTGCTATATTCCTCTCTGGCTTCTTTTACTCCTCCAAATGATTAGAGTACATTCAATTCCCAAATGTATTGTCCATGTGTACCTGCAGACATTTCTTCCAATAGTGGGTATTGGTGACACCATCTTCAAAAGTACATCACTTAGTGTTTGTTATCACTCATTTGGGACACCAGTCTCTACATGTCTTCCCATATTTCCTCTCATCATCTGGTTTGAGTCCTGACCCAGATGAATCAGTCTAATTTTTGATATTCATATTTCTTATTTTAATCTACTTATCTCACCACCCACTTAATTTCTCAGATCCACTTTGGCATCTTGAAAAACCACTGATATCTGAGCTCAAAATATAAGTATATATGTTCCTGCTATGAAGGTTTTTTTTTTTTTTCCAATTTGTACTGTGTGAGAAGACTTTTAACCTACTTTGCTGTATTTTTAAAAATCATTTAAAAGCAAGAATTGGAACAAGAGTAACTACTGAGAATTAGCCTAAATTCATGGAAACACTTAATTTTTCTGGATCTGATTGTAGCCCTTGGGCAATGCTTTTGACAGCATATGGTTTAGATTTGGCATAAGAGTGGAAGCATGCTGAAATTACTGCCTAGGGATTCACAGTCCTTTAATACAGAAGTGTTCCAGTTAGATTTGGTCAGAGATCACAGAAGCATATTTCCAGAGAATGCTACAAGGCGTGAAATGTACTAAAGAATACAGCAATGAAACCCCAGGACCACAATTCAGCAACCATTATTAGGCAGCCTACTATATTTCAGGTAATGTATTACACATTGGGGACATAAAGATTTTGAGGTTTTGGTCCCCTATTACAATTACAACTTTGACCTAGTTCTTTCCTCAAACAGCTCATTTTATAAAGGGACAAGAGATACCTAATAACAGAATGTGAAAGTACTAGCCAAGCAATTTTGTTAAAAAGGCTATGAGAATCTAGGGAAATAAGCTATTTGCTCAGACAGTGGGAGAGAAGGAAGGTATTACAGAGTAGTTGATATTTAATCTGTGATATAAAAAAATGAGCATGATGTTTCTAGGAGTGTTTGATGACATTTCAGGCAAATGGAGAGATAGGGGCCAAAGTAGGGAGATGGGAAATTGCATGGTCAGACAATATCATTCAGATGTTCTAAAAATTACATGCAGGCATACAATCAAGGATGTGGGAGTTAAAAAGACAGATCTGTACCAGTTCGTAAGTAATACGTTATAAGCATGGATGCCTAGCTTTAAAATATTCTAAGCTTTGATTGGATAAAGGTGACCTTGGGTGCAAGTAACCCTAACTACTTTATAATCACACACAAAAATGCATTCTAGAAGAAGATAAAAATATCCTAGGGCTCAATTTATCTCTATATCATTGTCAGTGTCCAATTCAAAATAAACAGGCACACAAAGAAGTAAGTTTTCACAATTGATGCCAAGAGCAAGATGGAAGATGGAGTTATCAGATATGGGTTCTAGAAACTACTATGTTAGCTACGCTTGAAAACACACAGGATAGAGAGTTTTCACAGTTAAATGGAAACTATTTTAAAAATTTAATGAAAATTCTACATGTAAAAAGTTTATAGGTGAATTTAATCATTTAATAATGGGTTTCATATAGATTAGATGCAACAGAAAAGATGGTCTGAAACTGTAATGTAGGTAAGAAGTAAATAAGCAAAACAAAGCACAATAAGATGAAAGTTAGAAAATAAGAGAAAAGTAGGGCACCTGTGTGGCTCAGTCGGTTGAGTGTCCAACTTTGGCTCAGGTTATGATCTCGCGGTTTGTGAGTTCAAGCCCCTCGTCAGGCTCTGTGCCGACAGCTCAGAGCTTGGAGCCTGCCTCAGATTCTGTGCCCCCCTCTCTCTCCACCCCACCCCTGTTTGTGCTCTGTCTTTCAAAAATGAATAAACATTAAAAAAATTTAAAAAAAAAGAAAATTAGAGAAAAGTGAGAGAGATGTAGGCAATATCATTCCTGGAATAACACACTGATAATCTAAGTCCTCAAGAAGAAGAGAGAGAATGAAAAGAAACAATATATTAAGAGATTATGGCTCAGAATTTTCAAAAACACAAATGACAGCAAAGTATAAAATCAAGAATTATTACAGACTCAAGAAGTATAAGTAAAAGGAAAACCATATTTAGATAGATTATAAGCTGCTAAAATATATAAAAAAAAATCTTTAAAGCAGCCAGAGGAAAAAAGATATATCTGCACATAAAAAAAATAAGTAAATAAATAGAAGTGATAATTACCTTCCCAAGAAATAATGCAATGTCAGGGATTCCTGGCGGGCTTAGTCAGTGGAGCATGGGACTCTTGATCTGGGGGTTGTGGGTTTGAGACCCACCTGGGATGTAAAGAGTACTTTAAAAAAAAAAGAAAACAAGGATGAAATTTCAGGAGATAGAAGCATATATAATAAAAAGCTGAAGAAAGTAACTGCCAACCGTAGGCGTCTCTACCTAGTGAAAAGTATTCTTAAAACAAAACTAAACCTGACTTCTGCTTCCAGCTTAACCAGGATTTACTTGGAATGGAATTTCTCTGCCGTCAGAATCCATGAAAAACCAAACCAAATTTATGAAGCAGTTTTCAAAATCTGGACATCAGGCAACAAAGGAGAGACATCCCAGAGAGACAGGAAACAAATGAGGTCAGCCTTACGGTTGCCCCGGGTTACTGTTTTGACACCTTCCCAGGCTGTGGCATGGGGAGGTGAACACATGCAGACAGAGGTAGACTTCCTGAGTTTAGAAGACAGAGTTTAGCGTTTTGGGGAAATAAGGTAACTAGAGATTAGTGGACAGAGTACCAGAGATGGGAAAGCTCACAGAGAACACCAAATATTTGCAGAAGATCTACCCCAGATTTTCATCAGAGTATCCTTAGTGCATACATGTGAGAAAACTACTTGATGTTAAAAAAAAAAAAAATCCAAAAGTATCAGAAGAAACATACCTGCCATTCACACATGGCAGCTGGGCTCATTTTCACCAGCCAGATGAGAAGATCTCAGAATTCATTTGGCATGGGGCGGAGTACGCGGAAAAGTCTTGCCTCAGTAGTAGGAAATAGGTCAAGATTAAACAATGATTGTCTTCTTCCAAATAAATCTTAAAAACGGACATGGAAGGATCATAAAGATTCCAAGGAAATTAATTGTGTTCCAGAACAAAACTCAAGAATATTTGTAATAATGCAAAAGTACCTAACACCCTAGTTCCCAGCAAGGTGAAATTCAAAACCTAATCATGCATCTAACACCCTAGTTCCCAGCAAGGTGAAATTCAAAACCTAATCATAGATTATCAGATACAGGAAGAAGCAGGAAAATATTTTAGGACAAAAATCAATCAATCAACATTGATTAAGAATTAACACAGATGTTAGATTCAGCAGATAAAGATAGTAAAGCAGTTGTTACAACATAACTCAATATGTTAAAAAAGCAAAGCAGAAACATTGAAAATATTTATAAAGACCCAAAATAAAACTTCAGAGAACTAAGAGGTAAAAACTCCAATAACTAAGAAGAAATTGCACTGAATGAAATAAAGCCAGATAGAAAATTTCAGAAGAAAAAAAATAGGAAACAGCAATAGAAACTAAATTAAACACACAGGTTGGGGCACCTGGGTGGCTCATCAATTAAGTGTCAGACTTTGGCTCAGGTCATGATCTCATGGTTCTTGAGTTCAAGCCCCACGTCGGGCTCTGTGCTGATAGCTCAGAGCCTGGAACCTGCTTCGGATTCTTTGTCTCCCTCTTTCTCTGTTCCTCCCCCACTCACACTTTGTCTCTCTCTCGCTCTCAAAAATAAATAAAATATTAAAAAAAAATTTTTTTTAATTAAACACACGGGGCAAGGGGGCAGGGAACCTTTAAGAATAAAGAGTATCTGTGAACTGTGAGGCATATTCAGGGGCCTGACAAATGGGTAACTGGATTCCCCCAAAGGACAGGATATAGGAGACAATAAAACATTTGCTGGAGAAAAAACAGCCCATGATTATCCAAATCTGATGAGAACTGTAACTTCAGATCTAAAAAGTTCAGTGCAACAAAGTATAGCACTTGAAATGATATAATGTTACATATGTACAACAAACCCCAAAGCAGGGGTGCCTGGGTAGCCTAGTCTGTTGAGCACTTGACTTTGGCTCAGGTCGTGATCTCACAGTTCATGGGTTCAAGCTCCATGTCCAGCTTTGTGCTGAGAGCACTGAGTCTGCTTTGGATTCACTGTCTCCCTCCCTCTCTGTGCCTTCTCTGTTCACGTTCTCTCTTTATCTCAAAAATAAATAAATATTTATGTCAAATAAACATATATAAATAAATATATATAAATATATTAATAATATATATAAATATATATAAATATATAAATATGTATTTATAGAAAAGTAATAGCAAGATGACCAACTTAAATCTATCAATAATTACACTAAATATAAACATAATATATAACATATAGGCACAGATAGTTGAAAAGTAAAATAAAGAAACATATATGCCATGTTAACTTTAATCAAAAGAAAGATGGAATAGCTATAACAAATATAAAAAAAACCCTAGATTTTAAGGCAAATAATATTGCCAGGGATAAACAGAGATATTCTATAGTGATGAAAGGATCCATTTATCATTTCTACCATAGCCACAGGCATCTGGCTTTAAATGGTATTAGATATGTCTGTATATTTACACGTTGTTATTCATATGTATCCATTTATAAAAATTAATTTTATTCTACATTAAATTAAGGACATACCTATAGATCATTTTATTATAGAAATGGAGCATTATAAAATATTTGCTACTAAATATTTGTGTTGGTACATCATAGATGAACCTCAAAAAACATTATCAAAGTGAAAGAAGTCAGATTAAAAAAAAAGAAACATTCTGTGTGGTTACAATTATATGAAATTTTAAAAAAGATACAATTAATCATGGTGAAAGAAAGTATGTCAAAGGCAGTCCAGGAGAAGACAGGTCCCCACCGACTGCAGTGGAATACAAGAATACTTTTGCAGGTGCTACAAATGTTCTGGCTCATGATTGTTGTGGTGGTTGGATAGATATAAGTTCACTTTCACCAAAACTCATTGTATTGTATGCTTACAGCATTTCCATTTTATCTTAGGTAAACTATATCTCAATAAAATTTATTAAAACATTTATAATAGAATAAATAAAAGGAGGGTGTTGTTTCTGACAAGGGTGAAAGCTGATGACTTAAATCTCCATATTGTCAGGCATTTATTGAACTTTTTTTTTTCTCTCATGTATGTTCACCCCTTTTTTTTCACCACTAGAAGTTGATGGAAAAAAATTATTTTCCTTTCTTTTTTCCATAACAATCTACTTCATTCCAGAAATTCTCTCCCATTCTATTTCAGAACAAGTACAATTCTCTGGGCTAAGAAAACTTCTACCACGTGATTTAAAATTGAAGTATTTTGCCCCCAGTGATACAAAATAAATTATAAAAGGAAAGTCAAAGTTGTTGTAAGAACTTTTGGATTCTATTCCTTTATATATACATGTCATAGACTCTGGGTCTAAAGTTCTTTCTTGTCTAATAAGAAAGTGGGACGCAGGATTAAATGTGAGAGATGGCTAATGTCTGGGAAAAGACAAGAGCCCTGAGTAAGGGTCCTTGCCCCGTTTTTATTAGGATCAGAAGGCTTACAAACATGGCGATGGACGTGCACAAAAGGACAATGAATCTGTGAACAATAACTTATGGACCTGAGGGAGAAGGCATCTTGAAGATATTCAGGTTTAGGGGTTTAGGTTAATACAAAACAAAATCTTGGCACCTTGGGAGGCTGGGTGGAAGGTTATTTACGGGGGACATGAGGCACCACCTCTGTTTACCTTAGCTAGCCTAGGGGATGAGACAGGTAGGGCACATGACCTCAGGGTTAACAAGGCACCTTTTCTTTTGTTAATCATCTCAATCTGAGCTGCTTCACCTGCAGGGCAGGGGTCTATTGCCCTATTTACCTGTTTACCTAACTTGGTCCTTCCTGGGAAAGCAGCTTTTTGTTACAGTACTAAATTGGGGGGCGCTTTTGTCCTGAATACTTAATCTCCTTTACCTCATACACCTTTGTATTGGGGGCCTTTGCCCCCTCTCTCTATTCTGGGGACCTTAGCCCCCATTCTCTATCCTTATTCACCTAATCTTGTTTATCCAGACTTAGGTTTGGGTGTGAGCATCCTATGGCTTTGTACTTCTTCATGCCTTGTTAACCCATCAGTGAAGATTCAGGGAATTCCTAAGCTTATTGCCCACATATACATACAGAGAAAAAGGCTTTATTTACTTTTATAGATGCAGGCAATGACACAACACTGGTAAAGTATAAAACATAAGTAGTTTTGTGCTTTAAGAACTTGTGATTTACTCATTCCCCATCCCTCATTGTGGTCAGTAGCATTAATTTCCAAAATAGTTGTCAGAATAAGAAGGAAAGATGGCATATGCAAAGAACTACACACATGGTTAATAGAGATCTCCATTCGCTCACTTACAGACACTTGCAGCTCAGCAGTGTTCCTTTCTAGATTGAACTTCTCAAGGAGATGATTATCAAATCAGAAAATGATGTCCCAGGTTTTAGCCTGGCATTTACAAGAACTGTTGAAGATCTATGATTGAAAATAATTGCAAAATATATCAGAATGATTGCTGAGCCAAGCTGTGCTGTAGCTGTCACCAAGTTACCACACATTCCAGATTAGTTTATACTCAGTCTTTATTCAAATTATGCTTGTGGGAAACATATTAATATATTTTTGATAAATGTTATCATAAGCAAAAACTCTGACATTCCAAATCAAATACAATGCTTATTAAAAATAATATAAAATATTAACTACATTCTTTGCTAACTGTCAACCAAATGAACAAACTGACCACAAGTGAATCTCATTTTAATCTAAAATCTAATGCACCCTTGGTGGGGGCTGGCATTGTTTTGGAAAATTCCATGTGCTTGGAGGATAGAGCATCGTCATGTTGTTCATCTTTAAAAGTACTTCTTAACAGAATTTAAGAGATTCTGGGATGCAACTTCTAGCAGCCAAAGAAATTAACATTCTCATTTAATTGTTTTAGGTTTTGTTTATTGGTAGCATAAACCACTGAGCAGAAAGACAGAAGTATTTAATATACATATGCTGAAATCTTTGTATGTTGATAGTATCAGAGATATGTGTTGCACATATATACGGTTAAACCTGTAATATATATTTTATTACATGTAATTATATTTCATAGGGTCCATTAATACCTGACACATATGATATATATATATAATCATATTGTAGCATATATGTTTTATATGTATACTTGTGTGTGTATGTGTGTGTGTGTGTTAAAATGTATCTTTTGTACGTTTTCAATTCTTTATATTCCATTGAATAGAAGTTTAAGGGAAAAAACAATAAAAGGGATAAGAAGAATGAAAAATTAAGACATATTTACTTTATATTTGTTATTTCATTTCATCCTTTTAACAACAAGGTGCTAGAATTCGATTTTGCAGGTAAATAAATAAGGATTCTAAAATAGTTAATAAGAATAATAGAAGGCTTCAAACTCATGCTTGTAGGCTGCTACGAATTCCAAGCTAGGCAAGTACAAAGAAAGCACAGCATATTGATTAAATAGGCTTGTCATTCAAGCCAAATGCTTAGTTCTTAGACATCTCCAACAATTGAAATCATCATGGCACTTCTTTCTAACCCTGAGATAATCAGAGCCAAAGAAGTTTAGTCAGGACACTCAATAAATCTAAATGTTCATTAACAAAAATAAAATGTATCAATACCAATATCAGGGAACCATGATCAAAAGACCAAAGTAGATACTATTGAATGTCAGCATTCCAGTAAGATTAGGAAGACTAAAAGAAATAACACTCTGTTATTACAACAAATCATTAAAACTAGCGTTATGTCTTTAAGTGACTACTATAATTTATAGCAAAAACATATGAAGGCTATCAATGGGGAGATCAGTATTGAAAATCAAATGCATATACATTTAATTACTTAATCAATTATTTATTTATTTTTTTTAAATAATGTATTCACTTGTTCTGGAATACTGAGAAGCTTCTGATATACTTCTCAATTACATCTTGTTCTCTCAACAGGTATCGTTAGTATGATGGAGTCCCTTGTTCTTTTCACTAATGTAGTGAAAGACTAATGTACTAAAGACTAATGTAATGGGCTCTGTTTAGGAATGCCCTGATTTGAAAAGCCACCCAGCAGATAATACAGCAGGCATCTATAATTTTTGTTGTCTGTGTTCTTGGTGGTTGATGATTCTAGAGGCTTGCCTCATTGTTTGATACTTTACTGGGTCAATGAAAATAGACAATCTATGATGTCCATCTTTTTTTTCCTATCATTTTAAGAAATGAAGTAGTATGTGATCTTTCCTGTATTACATTTTTGTGCCCATAAAAGTCTGTATTTTCTGGCTCAGCATAATGACAATGTTTGTAGTCTGATTATATAGCAAACATCATACAAATATTTCTTAAAAGAACTAAAGAGCACATGACAAAAAAAAACACACAAGAAGTCCTCAGAAATGCACACAATCACATAAACATGCAAATCTATTTTATTCAATTTTTGGCTTCTGTGGGTTTCAGTTGTTAGTTGTAGTAATTTTATGAAATTGTTTCTATAAGATTATCTTCTCTCATGGCTATCAGAACTTGTGTGAAGAAAGAGTTCATGGCTTTAAAAAATAAACCATCAGTCTTAGGAAATAATTATAAATGAATTTCATATGTGTTCTGTGAACTTCACCAAATCTTTCACATAACTGCTATTGTTATACTCATTTACAGGTAAGAAACTGGAGGCTAAGAGTCTGTGTATTATCTTTGCTCCAATGTAATGAAAATGTTGAGTTGAACTTGAATCCAAGTTTTGTGTCTATAAGCAGCACTTCACCCAATGTAACATAAATAGAAATAGAAAATATTTTCTTTTTTCTTCTGTTCTTTCCTCCTTCCTTCCCTCTCCCTTCCTCCCTTTTTACTTCCTTGCATCTATCCTTTTACTGATGATGTTTTTGCAAACATCGGATAATATATAGAGGTAAACTATATTTATATTTATATTGTATTCATTATTTATTAGGAAATAACTCTTCCATTCCAGGTGTTGTTCTCTACGCAGAATCTGAAATACTCAAGTTTAATTTTAAAATTCTATTTATTATGAATTTATTCAGCTAGCATATGCAACCAGAAGATACTCCAAATCAAGGATACACTTGCATCCTCTGGCACATAGTAAGTACTCAGTAAAATACAGTTTAGACTTTGAACTCACCAGAACTGCTTAAACATAACAAGTCAGCTTTATCAACCATTCCCTGGTTGATATAGTAGTGATAAGAGAATATAAACTACAGAGCATTAACTACCTCTTAAGGAATATAAATTGGCTGTAACAGAAAATGTGCAAGCTAATACTATCGAAATACAAATACAATTCACTGTTTTGATAGTGAATATTATCAAAATACAAAAGAGAGTTGTGCAGACACCAAATGCTATTGATTTATAATATAAGCCTTACATTTATGTCAGTGAGAAAAAAGTAAAGATTAATAGCTATATATATTCTCAAGTAAAGGATGCTACAAATATGTACCACCCTATTGTCATCGATACACAATATGCTTGACAATTTATTGAGTTTAGTGAAATATCAATTTATATCAGTACTAAAAAATGAAAGTTTTCAGTCAGAGGCAAAAATCTACTTATGTACTGCAAACTGATTGCATAGATCCCACTGAATGTCTCATGCCTTGATTAGGAAAATATCTACATGAGAAAAAGTAAAAATTAACTATAAACTTATCATTGTTATGAGTTTGTTCTTAGCATCTACAAATCTGCCTCAAAAGAAATGAAAGACAAACTACACACACACACACAAATTCATCAAAATGATTTTGAAAAGTAAAAAAAAAAGAAGCTGTCTTTTTCAGGTGTTAAATTCAAATATATTGTGATTTAGAATAGAGTTATACTTGTCTAATTTGATTTTTTCTGATTATAATGAAAAAATATGCCATAACCAGTATTGTTATTAATGTGTCGTAATGAAATTAGGTTGTATACTTTATCTATCTATCTATCTATCTATCTATCATTTAATATTATTTTTTTCTTTTATTTTAGAGAGAGCAAACAGGGGAAGGGGCAGTGGAAGAGGGGGAGAGAGAATACCAAGCAGGTTCCACACTCAGAGTGGAGCCTGATGTGGGGCTTGACACGGGGCTTGATCCCATGACTCCAGGTTCATGTCCTGAGCTGAAATCAAGAGTCAGGTGCTCAACTAACTCAGCCATCAACCGAATGAGCCACCAAGGCACCTCATAATTGGGTTGTATACCTTTGGAGATACATTTTTGCTTCAAATTTGAACACTTTTCTGGCAAGTAAAGAGGAAGGTGAGAGATAGGTGGCTTACCTTTGGTTGGTTGGTAAAATAACACAATATTTCTTTCTTTTTTTAATATTGAAATATAAAGTACTGATTTACTTAACAATATTACTTACATTTCAATGATTCATGGTATACTAGTAATGTCAGTGTCCTTCGTCACTTTATTCACTTTTAAATGACAAATTTGAAATAAAGAAACTCATACCACCATTTTGACTTTTGCATGTTCTGCTACTTCAAGAAACTCCACCCACAGGTCATATAAACATGATCAGGAATTAATGTTGGGGGTGGGATAAGTATCTCAGTACGGCATACAGTCTTTAGAGAATAAGAGAAATTACACAGATGAGCTCTTTTCAAATTGCAGTCTGGGGGTGGCTAGTGGATATGCCCATGGACACCTACACTCACTCACCAGTGGCCAATGGGAATAGACTAGAAATAGAGTGCAGAGCTCTTTTCTCATGCTTCCACTTCAGCCCAGATAGTTGCCCTTTACTATATATCTATATCTATATCTATATCTATATCTATATCATCTATCTATATCTATATCATCTATCTATATCATCTATCTATATAAATTTCTGGAGCTAAAAATCTGAAAACACATATTTAGTTAAATCACAATTACTATAAATGATACATTAGTAATTTTTATTTCTTAAACTCTTCAAATACCAGGAATATACCTATATTCTCTTATCTAATTTTGTGGTACTTACACAAATGAAAAGAGATACTATTCTTTCCATTTTCCTAATGAAAAAAAAATTGAGGATTAGAGAGTTTCAGTAACTTGTTGCAAATTTCACTGTAATTCCAGTAAGGCTGGAATTCCAATGCAGGTCTCTCTGATACTGTTTTATTATTATTATTATTATTAACCATTCTCCTATTACCTATCATTTAAGTAAATAACCCAACAGTACATATGACTAAGAAGTACTATCTGGTTATGGAATGGGAAATTCATAGTAATATATAATAGCACTTATATGACAGAGGAAATCTAATTATAGTACTAACAGGTGGAGCCTAGTGGCTCTGGAATTCAATTGCATAAGACTGAAACCCAGCTTTGCCACTTAAAACTGTACCCTAAGTTAATACATAAAGCCTTTAAAGAGTATATAGTATAAAGTGTTCCAAAAATATTATCTATTATTAAGAAAGTGTTTGTGGGAATTTTTGCATTATGCTTACTTTAATAGAATTCCAAGTATATGTGAATGGGAACACATAAGAATACATTTTTCCTCTTAGTTTTTTATATGTATTGTATAGATATTTAATGAACACTAAAAAATAAAAACAGCCTCAAGGTGCCCTTTAATTAAACTTGAATTAGTAGGACTCTGACGTTGTCATTTCTAAACTTTTTTTTTTTAATTTATTATGGAAAACTTCATTTAACCAGTATTTACTTTGAGTACAGCTCTAAGACACAAAGGAAATAAACCTCCCAACATTTCCTTCCATTGATTCACAAAACATTGATTCAGAAAGTTTTATATAAATAGAATTCACTAATTTTATATAAATAGAAATCACTAGATTTTTAATCCTAATTTTATTTTATTTTTTTATAGTTTCAATTTTTTATTTAAATTCCAGTTAGTTAACATATGGTGTAATACCAGCTTCAGGTGTAGAATTCAGTGACTCATCACTTACATATAACACCCAGTGCTCATCACAAGTGTCCTCCTTAATACCCATCACCCATTTAACACATCCCCAAAGCCCACCTCCCCTCCAATAACCCTCAGTTTCTTCTGTATAGTTAAGAATCTGTTTCATGGCTTGCTGCTGTCTTTTTTCCCCCTTATGTTCATCTGTTTTATTTCTTAAATTCCACATATGAGTGAAATCATATGGTATGTGTCTTTCTCTGACTGACTTACTTCGCTTAGCATAATATACTCAAGCTCCAACCACATTGTCTCAAATGGCAAGATTTCATTCTTTTTGATGACTAATATTCCATTGTATACATACACCATATCTTTTTTATCCATTCATCAGTTGATGGCCATTTGGGTTTCCATAATTTGGTTATTGTTGATAATGGTGCTATAAACATTGGGGTTCATGTATGCCTTTGGATCAGCATTTTTGTATACTTTAGATAAATACCTAGTAGTACAATTGCTGGATGGTAGGGCAGTTCTATTTTTAACTTTTTGAAGAACCTGCATACTGTTTTCCAGAGTGGCTGCACTAGTTTGCATTCCTACGAACAGTGTTAAGAGGGTTCCCCTTTCTCCACATGCTTACCACCCTCTGTTGTTTTCTGTGTTAATTTTAGCCATTTTGACAGGTGTGAGATAAAATTGCATTGTAGTTTTGATTTGTATTTCCCTGATAATGAGCAATGTTGAGTATCTTTTCATGTGTCTGTTTGCCATCTGTATGTCTTCTTTGGAAAAATGTCTATTTATGTCATCTTCCCATTTCTTAACTGGGTTATTTGTTTTTGGGGTGTTGAGTTTGCTAGGTTCTTTATAGATTTTGGACACTAACACTTGATTAGACGTGTCATTTGCAAATATCATCTCCCATTTCATAGACTGCTTTTTAGTTCTGTTGATTGTTTCCTTCTCTGTGTAGAAGTTTTTATCTTGAGGAAGTCCCAACAGTTCATTTTTGCTTTTATTTCCCTTGCCTCCAGAGACATATATAGTAAGAAGTTGCTATGACTGATTAGTGTCTGTGTTCTCCTCTAGGACTTTGATGGTTCCCTGTCTCACATTTACACTTTTCATCCACTTTGGATATATTTCTGTATATGGTGTAGGAAAATGGTGTAGTTTTATTGTTTTGGAGGTTGCTGTCCAGTTTTCCCAACACCATATTTTTGAAGAGACTATCTTTTGGATTGGAGATCCAAGAATCATTGGAGATTCTTTCCTGCTTTGTCAAAGATCAGTTGACCATATAGTTGTGGATCCATTTCTGAATTTTCTATTCTGTTCCATTGATCTTTGTGTCTGTTCTTGGGCCAGTACCATACTGTCTTGAACACTACAGCTTTGTAATATAACTTGAAGTCTGGAATTATGATGCCTCTGGCTTAGGATCCAGTAATAGTGTCTGTTCTTACCAGTTTAATTGCTAATTTTAGTCTGCCAGATAACAAATTCTTAGGATAAAGAATCTAAAGACAATATCTGAAAACACTATTCTGGATATAAGAAAATTTACCCTTATAAGATTACCTAATATATGTTGACTTACGATTTCTCCTTTGATCAAGACAATAGTTGATGCATTTCTAAAGGTTCTGAATCACCTACATCCAGGTTTAGGCATAGAAGTGAAGTGAAATAGGGATTAGTAAGTTTAACTGTTATTCACCTGGACAGATGTGTGTATGTGTGTGTGTGTGTGTGTGTGTGTGTGTGAGAGAGAGAGAGAGAGAGAGAGAATGATCTTTCAGGATCATTTAGCAATATTAACCTGTGTTATTCTCTAAGCACCCTAAACATAAATTCAACAAACCTGAAATGGTCCATTACAGCTTTGAGAATGGTAACATGGGGATACAAAAGGAAATGTGTAGGCGTGTCACTGTTGTTCTTCATTGAGCTAGATACAGCAAACTGGATGAGTAGATCCGCAGATGGAAATCAAGTTCCTCTTTTTGAGAAAGGTATTTGGTGAAAAGATGACAATACATGTCTATAATATTGTGAAACTTCACCACGGTTATGAAAGTTTACCAGAAAAAGAGACAGGACTGGGGAGTCCATGTAACAGAAATTTAATAGAACATTAGTTATTGTGCAATTAGTGGGAGTAATGAGAAGGCATGGGTAGAGGACAAATATAAACTCATATCGTGGTTAAAGAAAAGCTGCACTAATCTCTTGATTATTGAGGGAAGATTACTTGGTTAAACCGCAGCAGGCAGCTGATTCTAGAGCAATAATGAGGCTTCTGTTGATTACTGCTGTTTACCAGCCATGTGGTCCAACACCTTCGGGCTGATCCATATTTGTATCTGATGAGAGTAGAGGAGGGGAAGTAAGAGGTAGGAGGGGAAGTGAAAAGGAAGAACGGGCAAGTTATAATCAGCTCTAATCAGATGCTGCCTAATCATGGAAGAATCCCCTGTGTCTTAGCAGAGCTAGTTTGCATTCTTTAAGTATTCTATGGGTAAAGAGTTTGCCCTGTGTAAGAATGCAAAATATTGAATTATTAACGCACAGGACAAGGTAAGTTCTAGTCTTCTGAATTTCCAGGTGCTCACACATATATGTGTTCTACTTTCAAATATAGTCTCCACAGGTAAATCTATTGACTCTAACTCATCTCAAATTCCTTTTTTGTGTATCATATTTGCTATGCTAATAGATGGCAGGTAATTATAAATAATATGTAGCATATAAGGCTCTCGGAGCCAAAAACAGTTTTATATTTTTACATTAAAACTTTTAACAAATTGGCAAGTCATTAAATCATGCATCAAAAAAGACATTTATTGATCCATTCAACAAATAACGATCATCCCTATACTTTGCAGCCAGGATCTCTGTTATGAGCCAGAAACATGGATAAATAAAAGAAATATGGCCTCAGTATTTACATAGATTAATTTTACTGGGAGATATGAAAATATCAACAAACCATGTGAACAGACACATAAATTAATTACCAATTGTAATAAGTGAGTTATGGGATATATACTGGAAATCAGTTTGAGAAAAAATGTAAGGACCTACTTTGGATAGACTCATTAGGAAAAGACCATCTGAGAAAGTTTCACTGCCACAGAGACCAAATCATGAGATGGATCCATAAAAGATCAGGGGAAGGGGGAAAGCTACCTGCAGAAGCTCTGAGGATCTAAAATACATTGCATTTCTAAAAACTTAAAACATACCAGCGAGTCTGAAGCACAGAGAAATAGGCAAAAATTTTGCCCAATATCATTAAGAGTGTCAAAGACTAGGTTCAAGTGTGATCAGCAGACATTGAAGGATTGTAAGCAATCCTTAATAAAGTATAAATCAATCAGATTTATACTTTAATGAAATAATTAATAATTCATTCATTAAAATTATTCATATAAAAATTCATTAATAATTTAATGAAATAGTGAAATAATTAGCTGCTCTGGCAAAAAGTGAGCAAAAGAAGGGGACAAAAAAATTTAACCTTCTGAGAGATCAGTAAGGGAGTTACTGCTTTATGGTGAAGAGACATAAAGACTAAGCACCTGACAATGGAGATAGGCAGCTGTTGTGAAGTTGACACTGTTTTCAGTTAGAATCGGTATGAGCTACTATTGGGTTGCATGTGCAGAATAAGGTAAAATGACTCCTGTTTCCAGCCTGGGCACTGAAGTGGTGGTGGCCATTGACTTAGATGGTGAAGGCTTAGGTATAAACAGGTTTGTTTTTGTCTGTGTGTGTGTTGCACTGTGTGGGAATGTGTGTGTGTGTTGTTTAAGAATTAAGAGTTTAATTTTGGATGTACATTTTGACTTTTATGAGATCTCTAAGTGGAGATATCAAGTAGACAGCTGGAATGTGAGTTTCTGGAATTAAGATAACTGGTTGGGACATACATATTTTAGAATAGTCATGTTTGAAATGGTATTATGAGCATAGATGAGATCACCCATGTAAGAAATGGAAGAGGTAGTATGAATGAGAAATTTCCTTTTCTTTCTTTCTTTCTTTCTTTCTTTCTTTCTTTCTTTCTTTTCTTGTCAATGATAAAGCCAATCACTGCTCAAAGACATAAAGACAATTCAAGATTACATATACAATAATTATTTATTGATTCAAACAGCTTCGCCATTCTTTCCCATGAATACACAAGTGTTGATGCTTCATAAAACCCTTACTTCTGATTTAGGGAAAACTTTAAGGGTACAAACACTATATACTAAATATGAAATCCAAAGTCTAGGCCCAGAAATTTCCCTCCAACTAAACTTTTAACATACTTACACATGTGCTGAAATGTGTATTTTGTCCACATGAAATTAAGAACCTTTCAAAGACGATAAGTAGATCTCAAATAGTAATATAAATGATCACCATAACTGATTCTGGTGTGTTTTCTCAATTTATTCAAAGTGAAAAATTGATAAAAATGTATACATTGGTTATAAATGATAACTACCTCTATATAACCATTTTTATACAAAACCTTTAGGAATTAAAAATTTTGTCTACTAGACAAAGATGATGTTTTTTTAAATCTTAGAACGAAGGTGTGGGTCTAGTTCTCAAACTTTGCTAATCATGGGATTCATGTGTTAAAGAGTTTTAAAAAGAGTGATTACAGATGTGAGGGTCAATATCTCCTATTAAGATAAAAAATACCTCACAGATTTTTTACCATACCATTCAGGTTTTAACCTCAACAAAATCAGATTTCTCCTATAAGATTTAACAGGGCTATCTCATTTCCAAGGTTTCTGTACATATACTATGAAAGGGAGAGGACCCACCGGGTCCTGCAGAACATTTACTGATTAAAGAAACCATATCCATGTTCCAACATATTCCTAAATTGTTTGATAAAAATTTTTCCTGTCATTGACCGATCAGGCATACAGATATAGGGCAAATATAAATGTTTAATAAAGATTCTTGAAATCACACCAAAAATCCTAGAGAAGAGAAGTTCTTGAAAGTATCTATTTGTCCCATTTTTCTAGAACTAGAGAGGACCATTTTGAAGAGATTATGTTAAACTGCTTTTGTAAAAATTTGTGTGTCTGCATGTGTGTGAATGTGCACACACACATGCTTTTAGTTTTTAAATCCACTGAATAGTAGATTAAATCTCCCGGTACTTTGTTCTAATCTTTCCTCACTAGCGTTTTAAGTTTATCCAAATATTCTTTTTTGTCTTTGCCATATGTGCATAATGACTTCTGGAGTTTAGTAGAGAAAAGAAAGGAAAAAAATAAACAGGTAAGTAATTGAAGTAATGCATTCTTTTTTTCCCCCTAATATTCTTCTCAATCAAATTGTGAAGTGTAAAACTTGAAATGTGTAAAAGAGTCTGTGATTATCTGGTATCTTCACACTTGGCCTGAAAATGAAACTATTTTCACCTAATTGCAGTCACAGCCCACCTCCTTAAATGTGCTCTATACATCACTTCTACTGCTGATTATGCCCTAGGCAGCACCACACAGTATCACTAAATTTTCTGTCCCTAAAAATATAGATGCCTGGTGTAATCCCAAACACTGTTAGAAAACAAATAGTAGGTTATTCAGCTGTCACCCTGACTTCCATGCTATTCCCTAAGAGAATAATTTTCTATTATTTGTCACAAGTATCTTACTCCCTCGAAATAAAACTTTCCTTGAGGTGTGAGTATATGCTCCCTCTTGAAGTCAATAGAATTTAAGATTGTGTGTTGAAGGGCATAACTTAAGTGGTGAATGCCACATCACTTTGCCAGTAACTATTAGTTTTCCCTGTGTCTTTGCTTCGTTCTTATTTTCTAACATTTTTTACTGAAATTTTCAAACAAAAATAAATATGATATGATATAATATAATACAATATATCAATGTACAGTGGCACCCATCTCTATCAAATATTAATATTTTATATATTTAATTTCCTTTATATATTTTATTTTATATTTTATATTTTTTCCTTTATTATTTATTTACTTTGAGGGGATAAGAGGGAGAGAGAGAGAGAGAGAGAGAGAAAGTGAGAGAATCCCAAGCAGACTCTGTCAGTATGGAGCCTGACTAGGGGCTCGAAGTCACAAACTGTGAGATCATGACCTGAGCGAAAATCTAGAGGTGGACGTTAACCAACTGAGCCACCCAGGTGCCCTAAATTTCCTTTATTTTTAAATAAATAATGGATTATAGAATCAGTGGAAGTCTTCTCTACATCCTTTCCAATCCCATTGCTACCCATGTTCCCCTAAGTAGATTGCTAATATGAATTTAGTGTTTAAAATTCCAAATTCTACATTTATATTTATATATACATACACAACATATAGAATTGTAATATGTACGTTACATTTTATATAAATGGGAAGATGGCAGAGTTGGAACACACCAAGCTCACTTTGCCCCACAGATCCAACTAGATAACATCCACATCAGGGTAGATAACCCAGAAAATAACCCAGAGCCCTTGCGGCACAGACTCTCCACAGCTAAGTGTAAAGAGGCTGCATGGAGATGGTAGGACGCGCAGAGATAAAATGAGATACTAAACAGACTCGTGAACCTATCTGCAGTTGGGAAGGAAGTCATCAGTGTAGAAAGAGGAAAAAAACGGACCGTCATACCAGTCACCCTAGGCACGGGGAAGATGAATCCCTGTAACATTTGGCTATGATATTCAGAGGGGCATAATTCTGACCATGACCTATAATAAAAACAACATGTACTATATTATAATCCCTCTAATATATATGAATACACTCACATGCAAACACTGAAACAAAATATTCATGGTATAATCATTATCATTATTTGTCATATATCCTGATATGTTATTTTGTATTTTATTTCAATAATATAATCACCTAAACTGCTGGTCAAGACCCATTCATTTGATTTATAACCCAGCAGTGAGGTCATAAATTACAGCTGGAAAAAGACTGTTCTAAGAATAAATTTAGAAGAGACATTGCCTCTTCTTGTGATACACTTCGAATTGAAAGAAGGTATTTACAGATAAATTCTTCTAATGTAAGAAAAAGGTAAGGAATTTTCTTCCCAAAGGGGACTAAACTAGAGATGAAACAAGAGAGGGGCGGAGAGAAAGGAGAGAGAGAGAGAGAGAGAATTTAATGCTAAATATGTGACCTGCACATCCAAACAAATGGGTCTGCTATTCATTTTCTGATTGAGTTGACGCAAAATTTTTGTTTGTTTATTTTTTTTTTACTTTAAACAATCTCTTACCAAAATTTTGAGAACTGAATGCAAGCAGAATTTGTTTTCTTTCCGTCCTTGAAAATACACTTCTTATCTAAAGCTAGAGGCATACCCTATCTACTGTATGACCTATCCTATTTCAAATGCTCTCCACCCCACAGCACTTTATTTTTCTTCAACTTAGCAGAACCATGTTCTGTTTTGCTGATTTTTTTTTCGGAACACCACACTTGATCAGAATTCTAAATTCTCTAGCTGTCGTTCTTTCTGGCCAGATAATATTAATGTAGGCATTTCCATTGTATTCTACAATAACACTAAGAACATATTGCCTAGAATAGTAACATTGTCATTAGATTAGTAGCTTTGCACTTGAAATGGAACACATTGTAACATTTGGCTTTGTCACAAGGCAATACAACATACAGCCCTAGTCACATTTTCCCTCCATGAACTTAAATCTCCACCGATTACAGACACAGGAAGTATAATAGTCTACATTCTGACAAATAGGTAATATGTAAAGTCTCTATATATCAACACTGTGCAGAATTACTTTGATTAATTTACATTCACCTCCAGTAAATAGTAATTCCCGATCCCATAAACAGGGATTTACATGTACAATAGCACAATAGAATGGTACTGTCAACATGTTGATCTCATAGCTCTGCAATTTGTGGGTTTTCTAAGGCAATTATTTTAGCATGTCTATCATATTGTGATTATACTTCTGGAGAACAGGTGGCATGTTGGGAAAAGCTATATATACCATACAGAAATATACCAGTTCACATAAAACAATGAATCATTCTCTTTAAATTTCTCAGTCCATCTTATTTTAATTTGAAACAATTTAAATGAATACAACATTAGTTTCCCAGTGATACTGCACTCAAAATGTACCATATTTCTCACCTGAAGGCATAAACTTTAGTGACATCCTAATCATTTTCACTGCTACCGATGCCTGTGCTATAAACCGAGGATTGAATAGTAGGTGGAAAATAAACAGCAGGAGCAGATGAATTCCTAAAAACAAATGATCTCTATTTGAATGCAAATATCCCCATTAATAAAGAATGAGAGAGGAAGCATTTTAAAAATCAGTAATATATTAAAGTGAATTATTTCTGAGCAGGTTATTTTCCAGCAGCTCTTTAATGAGCTATTTCTTCATATGTTGGTAACTAATTATTACATATATTTTGTATGTATTTTTAGTATCCATAAACTTGCATTTGATCTTTATTTCTTGTCAGTGCATTTGAAAATAATTTGCAGAAACACATTTAAACTGTTGGGTTTCATGCTAAATAGAAAACAATGGATTAAAGACTTAATTTACTCTGTAAACTAGAAGATAAATAACAGTCTTTAATATAACATAGTGAAAGTGAGGATTTGAAAAGCCTGTATCTCGCCTTCTTTGAAATATCAGAAGCTATTAAATTTTACACTGGTAGTTGAGGATGGACAACAATCTAACTAATTAAAACAAAATGCCTGTTTGATATTTTGAAGGTACTATATTTTGGGTGAAATGTGGAACTTTTATTTGAAAATTTGGAAGAAAATTAGAATCATCACTTTGTTAATTGCATATGTTATGGTAGGAGACAAAGGAGGATGTAATGGATTTAGATGCTAATATTTTGGTTACCTTTTTGGTAGATGGTGTTATGGTAGTTCTGCTACCTTCACAATACTTTATAACCTAAATCCAAACCACATCTCTTATCCTTGATCTGTGTCTTGTCTTTTTCCAGTCTTGAGTTCTTGTGTCTGTTGTTCTTTCTTTTTAAATTGCTTTCTCTCCTTGTCTCCTACTGCTGTTCATCTTTAACACCGAGGGTCAAAGGTAACCTTCTCATCAAAGGTTTCTCTGCCTCCAGTGTACAATTATTTTCACTGATTGAGTGATCAGTAGATGATTCAGTGATCGGAGCTTCAACCATACCTTTATTAGAAGATTTACATTTTACTTTAGATTTATCTTTATTTCTACCACATAAAGTTTTGAATTCTTGAAGTGCCTCTTCTCCAGTTATTTGTTTACTCTAAAGAACTGTAATACAAACACAGGAAACAACAGATGTCGGCAAGCATGTGGAGAAAGGGGAACTCTCTTACCCTGTTGGTGGGAATGCAAACTGGTGCAGCCACTCTGGAAAACAGTACGGAGGTTCTTCAAAAAACTAAAAATAGAACTACCCTATGACCCAGGAATTACACTACTAGGTATTTATCTAGAGGATACAAAAATACTGATTTGAAAGGACACATGCACTCTGACATTTATAGTAGCATTATCAACAGTAGCCAAATTATGGAAAGAACCCAAATATCCATCAACTGATGAATGGATAAAAAAGATGTGGTGTATGTATATACAATAGAATATTACTCGACCATCCAAAAAGAATGAAATCTTGCCATTTACAAAAATGTGGGTGGAGCTAGAGTATATTATGTTAAGTGAAATGAGTCAGTCAAGAAAGATTAATACCACATGATTTCACTCATATGCAGAATTTAAGAAACACAGCAGATAAACATAGGGGAAGGAGGAGAAAAAAAAAGGAGCAAGCCATAAGACACTCTTAGCTTTAGAGAACAAACTGAGGGTTGATGGAGAGAAGGTGGGTGGGAGAAGGTGCTAAGTGGTTGATGGACATTAAGGAGTGAACTTGTGATGAGCCCTGGGTATTATATGTAAGTGATGAATCACCAAATTCTACTCCTGAAACCAATATTACACTGTGTGTTAACCAACTAGAATTTTTAAATTTTTTTTTAACACTTATTTATTTCTGAGAGACAGAGAGAGACAGAGCACAAGGGAAGGAGGGGCAGAGAGAGAGGGAAACACAGAATCTCAAGCAGGCTCCAGGCTCTGAGCTATCAGCACAGAGCCCAAGGCGGGGCTCGAACTCATGAACTGTGAGATCATGGCCTAAGCCAAAGTTGGTCACTTAACCAACTGAGCCACCCAGGAGCCCCTAACTAACTAGAATTTAAATAAAAACTTGAAACAACAACAACAAAAAAGTGAAAATCACCTATAATACCACCTTTGAAAAACATAAATAAAAATTTTAGTTTAATTTTAAAAAATAGACTGTAAGACACTGATGAAAGAAACAGAAGAGGACACATACATGAAAGTTATCCCGTGTTTACAGGTAGAAGACTTAGTATGTAAATATGTAAATACTACCAAAGCTATCTAAGGATAGATTCAATGCAATCCCTATTGAGATTCCAATGGCATTTTTTACAGAACTAGAAATCTTGATTTTATATCTGCCTATTTCACTCTTTGCTTATATGGCAAGGAGTGTAGATTTACTCCCCGAACATTTCTTTAATCTAGACATATCTTGCCATTTCTACTGCCATAATCATAGTTCAATTTATCATCATCTCTTAACTGGACCACTGCAATAGTTTCTTCACTAGTATTCACTAGGTAATTTTGCCTTATGTAGTTTCTTCTTAACACAGTGCAGCTGGACTGAAATGTGAAATTGTAAATCTGGTATGAGGACATCACTATCAGGAGTATTTTAATTTACTTTAATAGAGCTATTTCTTTGATATGCAAATATCCCTTCAATGGCCTAATTGTCTCTTAAGGAAAAGTCATCAAGAGGGAAAAGAGTTTTTATTGTATTGAATTAAAGAAATGCAATAATTATTCAAGTAAATGATTCTCTATAAAGTGTTTATGTATCCATCTCTTATAAGATATACTTGATGAATCTTTCACATGAACATTTGAGATCTTTATATTCTAAACACCCACAAAAGCTCTAAGAGCCCTCATTTTTCATCCTGTAAATAAGTGGGATATTTTCCTTGGAAAAAAATATTGCACTGTAGTCACATCAATATCATTAATACTTAAAATGTCATTTACATTTGTAAGCAACCTGAATAATTAAAAAAATGCAAATTTAGCCTACTTAGTAGTAATAACTTTATATGTAAGTTTTATGAGCTGAATGTCATTACTTATTCATGATATACTAACAATTAAAAAAACAAAGCACTGTAACAAAAATGTAAAAGTCAATACATAAATAAGTGGCCCTATGGCAATTTAAGCAGAGTGAGATATTTTCTTTTTATCTATTGGGGAACAGAACTTATCTGGGAAATATCCTCTGCTTCCAACCAAAAGAAATTATCTTCGAAATAAAATGAAATTGCAGAACAATTTTCTTAACTCACTGTTAACTAACACTCAATTATTGGGCATGCTATAAACCATAAAAATATCAAATTTCAGAAAATTGATCTTAGAGGTAGGTAGTAGTCTTTCTTTTTACTAACTTCGATCTAAATTTTACCTATTATTGTAGCCTATTATTTGAATACCATCCTGCCAGATGAAAGCTAAATAAGGAGCAATAAATACAGTCACTTATATTTTCAAATCAATTGTGCTTCATTATTAAGGTTACAAACTACTTTAAGGGTAAAACAGAAATGCATAGTCAATTTAAAACCTTATCAATTTGTAACAGTTGTGTGTTCATCTTTAATGCAATTCAAAAAAATGTTCCTCTATTCTTTAAATTGTTTCCTAGAAACTCTGCCAGGTTACATAAGAAATCCTATCATTTCTGTGTTCTATGCTATTTTGTTAATATTCATCATATTTAAAATTATAATATTTTTCCCTGAATAAATTATCCCTATCTCCAAGCTACCTTCTCCTTCTCACCAACAACCATTTTTTGTCAAGATTAATACCTTCAATTTTTTCTCTATATAAACCTCTCTTGAGACATGAATTTGATCACAAGCTGAAAAATAAAAATTCCAGAGGATCATGATTAATGGTCCACAGATGTTATTATCTGTTTTTAAATTTAAAACAAGAGTTTGACTGGTTCTTTCAATTTTACTGAGATATTAGATATTAGAAGAACCAGGCAGTTCATCTCTTTCTGAGGACAATGTACACAAAACCCTATAGATA
The DNA here is from genome assembly GCF_018350195.1 of Panthera tigris. Lineage (NCBI taxonomy): Eukaryota > Metazoa > Chordata > Mammalia > Carnivora > Felidae > Panthera > Panthera tigris. Next base: position 156,940,519 of record NC_056663.1, read on the forward strand.
CCTCACAATTCAAAGACAGTGACTCCATTACCCTTGCCCCTAAATTTGTGCCCAACATGAAATTCACCACTGTTTTCTGTCATTAATGGAAGAAACTTCATCACAGCTGAGATTTGCATTTTGAAATCTGGAGATTTCTAACCAAGTTCTTTTTGTTAGATGCAGAGTATTACAAATTTCAGAATTTTCAATAACAAGTCAGATTAAGATAACAATGAATTCATAGTGATTATAAATATATTTTATGAACACTTAAATACATGTCTTTGATGTTAATCAATTATACTCAGGTTAATTAAATAATACAATGTGTTGGACACATTTTTTTTTTATCTTTTACCTCATCTTGGAACAAATCCAGGAAGAAGAACAAGGATAAGTGGTAATAGAATATATTTCCTATTATTCCAGATGATTCTGCTTTTAGGATCTTGGAAATTGTTTATAGAGAGTGGTGGGGGGAAGGGAGGGAGGGAGGAGGATAATATAGTACCCATACCTATTTTGATGGCACTGAAAACATCTATACGTTTGTTGTTTTGTTTTGTTTTTTAAGTTTCATTGATGAACTACTGATACATACAATGTGGACATTTCTCAAAAACATTCTGCTTGATGAAATAAACAGATTGAAATGAGTTCATATTACAGAAGTTTATTTTATTTTTTCATGGTTATTTATTTATTTTGAGAAGGAGAGAGAGAATACACAAGCAGAGGAGAAGCAGAGAGAGTGAGGGAGCGAGAGAACTCCAAGCAGTCTCTGCACTATCAGTGCACAGCCCAGTGCTGTCTTGATCCCATGAACCATGAGCCAAAATCAAGAGTAGGAAGCTTTCAAGCTATACTACAAAGCTGTAATCATCAAGACAGTATGGTCCTGGCACAAGAACAGACACTCAGATCAATGGAACAGAATAGCGACCCCAGAAATGGACCCACAAATGTATGGCCAACTAGTCTTTGAAAAAGCAGGAGAGAATATCCAATGGAATAAAGATAGTCTCTTCAGCACGTGGTGCTGAGAAAACTGGACAGCGACATGCAGAAGAATGAACTTGGACCACTTTCTTACACCACACACACAAATAAACTCAAAATGGATGAAAGACCTCAATGTAAGACAGGAAGCCATCAAAATCCTCGAGGAGAAAGCAGGCAAAACCTCTTTGACCTTGGCTGCAGCAACTTCTTACTCAACACGTCTCTGGAGGCAAGGGAAACAAGAGCAAAAATGAACTACTGGGACCTCATCAAAATAAAAAGCTTCTACACAGCAAAGGAAACAATCATCAAAACTAAAAGGCAACCTACAGAATGGGAGAAGAGATTTGCAAATGACATATCAGATAAAGGGTTAGTATCCAAAATCTATAAAGAACTTATCAAACTCAACACCCAAAAAACAAAGAATCCAGTGAAGAAACTGGCAAAAGACATGAACAGACACTTCTCCAAGGAAGACATCCAGATGGCCAACTGACACATGAAAAAATGCTCAACATCACTCATCATCAGGGAAATACAAATCAAAACCACAATGAGATACCACATTACACCTGTCAGAATGGCTAACATTAACAACTCAGACAACAACATATGTTGGCGAGGATGCAGAGAAAGAGGATCTCTTTTGCACTGTTGGTGGGAATGCAAGCTGGTGCAGCCACTCTGGAAAACAGTATGGAAGTTCCTCAAAAAACTAAAACTAGAACTACCCTACGACCTAGCAATTGCACTACTAGGCATTTATCCAAGGGATACAGGTGTGCTGTGTCGAAGGGACACATGCACCCCATGTTTATAGCAGCACTATCAACAATACCCAAAGTATGTAAAGAGCCCAAATGCCCATCGATGGATGAATGGATAAAGAAGAAGTGGTATATATATATAATGGAGTATTACTCGGCAATCAAAAAGAATGAAATCTTACCTTTTGCAACTATGTGGATGGAACTGGAAGGTATTAGGCTAAGTGAAATTAGTCAGTCAGAGAAAGACAAAAGTCATATGACTTCACTCATATGAGGAATTTAAGAGACAAAACAGATGAACATAAGGGAAGGAAAACAAAAATAATATAAAAACATGGAGGGGGACAAAACAGAAGAGACTCATAAATATGGAGAACAAACTGAGGGGCGCTGGAGGGGTTGTGGGGGGGGATGGGCTAAATGGGTAAGGGGCACTAAGGAATCTACTTCTGAAATCATTGACTCACTATATGCTAATTTGGATGTAAATTTTAAAAAATAAAAAATAAAGTTAAAAAAAAAAGAGTAGGAAGCTTAACCGATTGAGTGACTCAGGCACCCCAGAATTTTATTTTTTAACACAGACAAAACTAGTGAACAATAATATAAAACTGATTGGTGATTGTTTATGTTGGGGTAGACGATGGTGATTGACCACAAAGTTATGCTGATGTGATGGAATATTCTATGTGGTGTCTCAGTCATAGTGATGTGACTATATTTTTCAGAAGTCATCAAATTATACTCTTAAATATTTGCATTTTATTTTATTTTTTTTCTTTTTTAAAATTTTAATTCCATATAGTTAACATGCAGTGTTATATTAAAGTGTACAATCAAATTGGCTTTCAATTAGTGATATGCACATAAGTTTCCTCCATGTCTTTTCATGGCTTTATAGCTCATTTCTTTTTGGCACCAAATAATATTTCATTATCTGAATTACCACAGTTTTTCCACTCTTCTACTGAAGGGCAACTTAATTGCTTACAAGTTTTGGCACTTATGAATAATGCTACTATAATTATGTAGGTAGGACATAAGTTTTCAATTTCTTTGGGTAAATATCAAACACTGCTGTGGCTGGATAGTATGGTGAGAGTACATTTAGTTTTGTAAGAAACTGCCAAACTAACTTGCACAGTGGCTCTATTATTTTGTACATCTACCAGTGATAAATGAGAGTTCCTGTTGCTCCACATCCTTGCCAGCATTTGGTGTTGTCAGTGTTCTGACATTTGACCATTCTAATAGGTAGCTAATAGTATCTTGTTTTAATTTGCATTTCCATGAAGACATTTGATGTGGAGCATATTTTAATATGATTATTTGCATCCATATAATATTTGTGTGGTGTCTATCCAGAACTTTGGCCCATGTTTAATTGGGTTATTTGTTGTCTTATTGTTGAGTTTGAATGTTCTTTGTGTGAATATATATATATATATATATATATATATATATATATATATAATTTTTTTTTTTAAACAACACTTTCTCAGAAATACTGTTTTTGGAAATATTTCCTCCAAATTGTGGTTTGTTTCTTTTTTTTATTATTGTTTTGACATTCTTCTGTAGAGCAGAAATTTTTAATTTTAATAAACTACAGTTTATCAATTCTTCAATGGATTTTGCCATTGGTGTTGTATGTAAAGTCATTGCTATATCCAATGTTATCTAGAGTTTCTGTGTTGTTTTCTAGATATTTTATAGTTTCACATTTTACACTTAGGTCCATGATCCATTTTCAGTTAATTTTTTTTAAAGAGTATAAGGTCTGTGTCTAGATTCCTTTTTTTTTTTTTTTTTTTGCATCTGAATATCCAGTTATTCCAGCACCATTTATTGAAAAAAATTATCTTTGCTGCATCAATTACCTTTGTTTCTTTGTCAAAGCTTAGTTGACTATATTTATGCAGATCTATTTTTGGGCTATTCTGTTCCATTGATCTATTTGTCTATTATTTTGCCAGTACCAAATTGTCTTGATTACTGTAGCTTAATTGTAAATCTTGAAGTCGGGTATTGTCATCCTCTAACTTTGTTCTTCTCCTTCAATACTATGTAGGATATTCTCAGTCTTTTGCCTTTCCATATAAAATTTAGGATCAGTTAGCTGATATCCACAAAATAACTTGCTGAGATTTTGATTGAGGCTGTACTGAACCTGCAGATCAAGTTGTGAAGAACTGATATGTTTATATACAATCTCCTTTTGAAATGTTCCCATTTGATTTGAACCATTTTAACTGTTAAGTAAAATATGGTAAGATCTACTTATCACGAAAATAAGATTAGTGTCAAAAGCTATATTTCTATATTCCTTTGACTCTCATATAAGAATCCAGGGGAAAATAGTATATAAATGATGAACAAAACCCTATGGTTTTGAATCATGTAACACAGTTTTACCTTACTTCATGTTATGTGTGATCTTGAGGAGGAGCCTACCAGTCAGTTTTCCCTAAGATTAACTCAACCTCACAATGTTTCAGTCAAGTGGATGAAGCAGATAAACTTTTTTACCTAAAGAGAAAAGTACAGCAGTCCAGATGACTTACTTGTCATCACAGAACTTGTTCTCCTGACTTGTAGGCTCCTCCTCGAGATCACAATATTTGCATCTTAATACATTTAACTTATGTACCTAATAAATTATATTATATAAAATGTGACTCTAAATTTCAATATGTTTTTGGGAGACGGCAGGTAGATGAGTGGTAATTGCCTTAATATGCAATGCAGGATGCTAAGATAATACTTCTTCCTAGGGAAGATATTTATGAAGTAGACTGATGAAACTTCATAGAACTTGAGCAACCACAAGGCCCTGACAACAAGTTATTACAGAAGGCAGGAATATGTTGCAGAACTACAAGATTGCAGAGAGCTTGATTCCTTAATCAAGTTTCTACAAATTTAATCAAGTTTCTACAAATTTACATTCTTTACCCATTTCTCCCTCTCCATTCTCAGATGTTTACCAAAGAGCAAATGACATGACTACAAGCATACTTCATTTTATTGTGTTTCACTTTATCACATTTCACATATACAACAGATTTCACAAATTGAAGGCTTATTGACAACCCTGTATTAAAGCAAGTCTATTGGTGCCATTTTCCAATAGCATTTGCTAATTTTATGTCTTTGTATCATGGGTAATTTTTATAATATATCAAACTTTTGCATTATTGTTATCTTTGTTATGGAGATCTGTGATCAGTGATTTTTGATGTTACTATTATAATTGTTTTCAGGTGCCATGAACCATGCCCATATAAGACAGCAAACTTAGCCAATACATGTTGTGTGTGTGTGTTGTGTGTGTTCTGACTGCTCCACCTACCAGCCATTCCCTCTCCCATCTCTCTCTCTCTCTCCTTGGCCTCACTATTCTCTGAGACACACAATATTGGGATTATGCCAATTAATAACCCTGCATGGTCTTTAAGTGTTCAAGTAAAAGGAAGAGTTGCACATCTTTCATTTTAACTCCAAAAGTGAAGAAAACATATTGAAAGCCAAGATAGGCCAAACAATTAGCCAAGTTGTGAACACAAAGGAAAAGTTCTTGAAAGAAATTAAAAAGTGCTACTCCAGTAAACACACAACTTAAGAAAGTGAAAGAGCATTATTGCTGATATGGAGAACGTTTGGCTCTGTAGAGAAGATCAGGGGCACCTGGGTGGCTCAGTCGGTTGAGCATCTGACTTCGGCTCAGGTCATGATCTCACAGTTTGTGAGTTCGAGACCCGCGTTGGGTTCTGTGCTGACAGCTCAGAGCCTGGAGCGTGCTTCGGATTCTATGTCTCCCTCTCTCTCTGCCCCTCCCCTGCTCATGCTCTGTCTCTCTCTGTCTCAAAAATAAATAAAACATTTTAAAAAATTAAAAAAAAAAAAGAAGAAGAAAAAGATCAAACCAGCCACAGCATTCCTTTAAGCCAAAGCCTAATCCAGGGCAAGATCCTCTCTTTAATTCTATAAATGCTGAGACAAGTGAGGAAGCTACAGAAGAAAAGTCTGAAGCTAGCAGAGGTTAATTCATAAGGTTTAAGGAAAGAAGCCGTCTCCGTAAAAGTACAAGGTGACACAGCAAATGCTGATGTAGAAGCTGCAGCAAATTACCCCTAAGATCTCGCTTAGCTAATTCATGAAGGTGGCTACACAAAACGATGGATTTTCAATGTAGACAAAACCACCTGCTATTGGAAGAAAAAGCCCTCCGGGACTTTCATAGCTGGAGACAAGTCAATGCCTGGCTTCAGAGGACAGGCTAACTCTATAAGAGACTAACGCAGCTGGTGACTTTATTTTAAAGCCAACGCTAGTTTATCATTCCAGTAGTTCTAGGGCCTTCAAGAATTATTCTAAATCTACTCTGCTTGTGCTCTGGAAATGGAACAGGAAAGCCTGGATGACAGCATGTCTGATTACAGCATGATTTACTGAATATTATAAGGCCAGTACTTAAAACTAATAGAAAAAAAGATTTCTTGCAAAATATTACAGTTCATTCACAATACACCTGGTCACCCAAGAGCTCTGATGGAGATATACAATGAGATTGAAATGTAGTTTTCATGGTTTCTAACACAATAACCATTCTGTAGCCCATGTATATCAAGAAGTCATTTCAACTTTCAAATCTTATTATTTAATAATACATGTCTTAAGGCTATTTCTTCCATGTATAATGATTCCTCTGATGGATCTGGGCATAGTAAGTTGAAAACCTTGTAGAAGAGAGTCACCATTCTAGATATTATTAAAAACATTTGTGATTCATGGGAAGAGGTCCAAATATCAACATGAACAAGGGTTTGGAAGTTGATTCCAACCCTAAAGGATAACTTGGAGGTTCAAAGCTTCAGTAGAGGAAGTAACTGTGGAAGATATGGTGGAAACACTTATTTGGAACTAGCTGACATTCTTTTTGATACCTCAGCTTCTATTAGTTTGTACCATTTGAAAATGTTATTTTTGAGGGTCAAAAATTTTTGAGTATAACACTTGCATATAAGGCTTTACTTAATATTTTAAGATTCTAATACTTCAGATTTATCCTAAGTATTTGGAGCCTATGGGGCCACTAAAAACACATTTTCATCTTTTCATTAGACACAGAAATACTTTTCATGAATTTTGAAATTTCAAAAAGCTGCAATTCAATTATGTGTGTGCATATGGTGCTTAATTATGTTATGTTTATAACTTACCACAGAAATTTTGGTTTATTTTTATTTGTAATATGGTTATTTATTGACTCCACTAACACTTAGGAAATTGAGATCATGATAATTAATTTCTGATTGATGGAAATCTCAAAAAGGCTTATTTATAGAGGAAATGTTATCTTTATGAATTTTCTTACAACATTTTATGATAATTACATATTTTACAGAAGTGTTAATACTGGTTCTTCTCCATCTGTCTGAAATATTTTTAATATCTGTTCATTATAAAATCTACACAAGGATATTTTGAGGATGGACTTTTCTTAAAAACCCAGAGCTTTTTCTTTCAGCTTCTTATTATTCCAAATTCTTGTGATAATATATGCACATACACACAACATGATCTAAAATGCCAGTGTCCTAAAATACTTTCTCTTATGGTAAATTTTCCATACAACCATGCCTATTGTAAGAACAATTATTTGGGTAGAATTCTAAAACAAAATAAATATTATGTTTTTTGGTGAAAGAGAAAGAAAAGTAATTATTCAAAATTTTGTTAAAAAATCATTTCAATCCACTGCCATATCTACGTTCCAATTCCTAATTGCCTCTACAAAAAGGCTACAGATGTATTCGCTACTGAGTTGACTTAAAGTTTTTAAAAAATAAAACAGTAATGATTTACACAAGGTTGAAATTTATGTATCCAATAAGGAATGTTTGGCTAGAAGTTATATCATTTGTTTGTTTCAATGTAACATTAATCGAGTTTATAAAATATCTGCATTTAATTGAAACAAAGTCTGTAGATAAGATTTAAGGCAATTTCCCCTTTAAAGCATTTTATCCTACCATGACAAGGTTTTGGTGGGGTTTTATTTTCTCTCTCTCTCTTTTTTTAAGTTTCTCTCTCTCTCTCTTTTTTCCCCACAGAATTGTGCTACAACATTATTTATATTTGAGTCAATGTGCTTTGGAGGCAGTCCTGGGCTTGCACTTCAGATTCACAACTTACTAGGTCTAATGACTTCTGTGTACCTCTGCTTTCTCATTTATAAAACAGTGATAGTATTCCCTCTCTCAAAAAGTTCTTATGAACATGAAAAGAGGTTTTCTGCATAAATATCTAACATACATAATATATAGTATATACATATGCATATCCAAATATATCCATCCATCTATTCAATTATCTATACATCATCTCTCTATCTGTGGCACAAGTTATGTGATCAATAGCAGAATCTATTATAACCTAATTCCCAACATTCTCTTAGTTATTTGAAGTATCAGAGCAAGAAAAAGATTCCTACCTACTGGCTAATGCTGTCCCTTCAGTAGAAGGAAAACTGTCCTGTAACAAAGTAAAATGTCAAAATCATAAGCCAACTTCACGTTTTCAGGTTTAACTTTATCCTCTCAATTGCATTTCTAAAAACAGATTAAAGATTCCATTCCAACCCACAGAACCAATGACATGAGGATGCCCCAGAATTGACTAAGCCATCCACAGATATGTTGAACATTATGTATTCTCAAATGAGTCACTGACTCATGTTGTGTCTGTTCTAAGGTACCATTCAAAGTGTAGGTTAACTGCATTATACAATTAGAAAATTAGCAAAGATTTTAGATTACTGAGTTACCATAGAATTAAGATACACACACTTTTATATATTAGTCAGTGCTAATATTACAAGACACAAAATAAAAATACTAACTCACAATTGTCTGTATAGATGAAAATATGCAAGCAAATATTGCTCTCATGCCCTCCATCTTCCACCTGGTGTAATAAAAGCACTTAACAGTGGCACAGGGCAGGCTCTTAGAGCAAATAATACTGTATTTGAGGCAGAGTAACATTTTAATTATACATTTTAAAATAATCATCCTGGTAGCAGTAGGGAAGACAGATAAAAAAGGGCTAAAGTTTATTAGTGATTAATTTAAAGACTATTAAATACTGAGTCATTTTTTGAAGGTTATAATATATTTCAGTTTGAATTCCTACTACACTATTTCTTCTACCAGCCACCTCTTCACCTTGACCTCCAGAACTACTGACCCCTGATTCAGCATGGCTCCCCAAAGCCTGCATGCACACTGTCTATGTTCTCAGAGACTTTGCTAGGAAAGTAAGGGAAAAGAGGAGACTATGAGAAAGGGAGGATGGGAAGGGGACAGAAGAAAAAGGAAAGATAGAGAGATGGAGGGAAAAAAGAAAAGGACAAAAGAAAAAGCATGGAAAAAAAACAAGAGAAGGGAAAGTAAGGCGGGCAGGGGAAGAAGTAAAAATATAAATGGGACAGCTCAACAACTTTTGGAAAACTTAAGGTATATCGGAAACTTGGCATTCAACACCCAAAACCTCGAATAATGGCAACCATTTCAGTGAAGAAACAATGTATTCTGCAGTTGCTGAAAATCACAAACTGACCTTGGCTTTGACAACACATCTGATTGACACTGAGAACAGGAATAAGCTAAAGAAATATTTTGAACTTACATAAGGATTTTAGACTGTTAACTCACAATGGCAAAAAAAAAATATTAGGGTTTCGATTCTTTGAACATTGATATGCTACAGTTCAATTCACCAGGTATTTATTTTTGGTTTTAATTTCTTTTTGAAAAATTGGTATTAGGAGCACTTTCTTAAAATCTTTCTCTTCTCCCCCTTTAATTATTGGAGTGTGTTAAGCCTTTGTTTTTATGTCTTAAAACCTTATTGAGATTATCTTATATGTTATTATGGACAATGTGGCTGTGTATCATTTGGCATTGAAACCAGAAAAGGGCTTACATTTATATTGTGGAAAGTAAACATGGGTTTGTATTTGAGTTAATTTACTATACTTTTCTAACTCACATTTGAGTTTTATAGGGTAGCATCTGAATTTCCATTACTAGTTTCAGAAGGATGCCTAAGAGAGGAGTGGTCGACATTGAAGTGTATGAATGTGCAAGCCAGAATGGTTCCATAGACTGCTGTCCTTAATCCTGAAAGTGCAGAATCACATCCTTGGTTATGGAGGTTGTGTTCAAGGAGTTAAAAACAAAATTTAGGTAACATTTCTTCTCAACTGCTGATAATTCTTTTCTGTCAAGGGAGCTTAATGGGAAGGTGGACTGACAGGCTTATTTCAGAAATTTAGGAAGATAGTGTGCTTAGCTCAACTCCATCATTTTCCTTTCTCTTAGGAACCAGCCTGTCCAGTGACAGCATCCATTGTGTGTCTGTTTTTCACAGGTCTAATGGAGAACATGCAAACATTTTGTTATAGTCTGGGCTCTGTGAGCTAACGTATTTGGCTTTCACATCAAATTATAACCTAAATTACTGGTATTAATAATGAGGCAGTTGAGGAGGGCACCTGTTGGGATAAGCACTGGGTGTTGTATATAAGCAATGAACCACAGAATCTACCCCCAAAACCAAGAGCACACTGTACACACTGTATGTTAGCCAATTTGACAATGAATTATATTAAAAAATAATAGTAAATAAACCAGTAAATAAGTAAATATAATGAAGCTGATGGTTTGGCCTTTGTTGAGATTAAAAAAAGAAAAAAAGTATTAATGCTTAAATTGCAGTTCAATCAGGAAATCAAAAAACCAAAAAAACACTTAAAATCATCCATATATTTAAGAATTAAAACTCAATTAATAATGTCTCAAATTATTCAAACATTTAATAATTAAAAGTAAATTTAATTCCTAATGGATAAAGGAAGATATAATTAAACTTTAAGAATACTTTTTAAATTTTTTTTTACATTTATTTATTTTTGAGAGACAGAGAGAGACAAAGCGTGAGCGGGGGAGGGGCAGAGAGAGAGGGAGACACATAATCGGAAGCAAGCTCCAGGCTCCGAGCTGTCAGCACAGAACCCCACGTGGGGCTCAAACCCACGAAATGAGAGATCATGACCTGAGCCTAAGTTGGACACTTAAACCTACTGAGCCACCCAGGTGCCCAAAAAATACTTCTATTTAAACAATAATAAAAATTTAATGTATCAGTAATTGTAGGAGAAACATACCTTACATATGCAGAGTCCAGTTATAATTTCATATATTTATAGAAGCTTAAAAAAGAGGGTAAAATTTGGTGCCTGGGTGGCTCAGTCAAACATATGGTTTGTGAGTTTCAGCTCCGCATTGGGAGCTCTGCAGTGAGCCTGCTTGGGATTCTCTCTCTGTCTCTCCTTCTATTGCTGCCCCTCCCCCACTCACATGCCCTCTCCCCCCTCTCTCAAAATAAACTTTTTTTAAAAAAGGCTAAAATTTAATGAACTAAACAACTAAACAAACAAGAAAGCATGAAGAAAGTAGCAGAAAGAAGATAACCTGAGAATAGAAATTAATTAAATAAGGCATATTTTCTAATTTAGAGGATAAATAAAGCAAAGCATGTATTGGAAAGACTAATAAAATAGATAAACCTTTAAAGATATTTCTCTGGGCTAGGGCCTACATAGTATGTTTTTAAAGTTCCTTAGATATTACTAATTTGCAAGGAGTTTTCAGGCCCACTGCCTTAAAAGAAAACATTTCTGAATTCTGTATAAAAATTTAACATGTATATTTATCAAAGCACACCATAAAAATTAAAAGATAAGTTATAAATTGGGGGAACATAATTATATCACATTAATATCCACATGATATAACAAACTTTTAAAAGTCTATAAAAATTATAGATCAAGCAATACCAAAATGGATGAATAAGCCTTTCATAAGACAGATAATACAAATTATCAATAATAATTTGAAACACGTTCAATAGTACTTTGTGTCCAAAATGCAAATTGCTGTCTAATGTGGTATAATTTATGCCCACCATATATTCTTAAATAAAATATTAAAAATTGGATCATAATAAATATTGACAAAGGTTTGGCATGAAGGCAATGTTTAAATATTTCATAGGAGGAATACAATGGTAAATCCACTTAGGAGATTTATTGGCAATAAATAAGTCTGAAGACACTCTTATCCCATTATCCTACAAAATATATTTTTGAAATATATTTTATGTATATGTATTTCATTTGATATATATTCTTTTCAGATAAAAAATAAAGATAAAAACTAAAATTTACTCTGAGAAGAGATATTTTGCCTATTCTTCTTGTTTTTCTTCCTTTTTCACTTTGCTAAGATTTGTCAGAATACAATAATGACATCTTTCGACATGTCTTAGAGCATATTTTCAATCAGGAAGCAAGAGAGATTTTTAAATTTCATCAAACATAGATACTGTGTCACTGATGAATGATTACACAAAATGAATGATTTCTGACCATTCTTCATGGCTATCAGTTCTAGAAATGAAAATCTAAACTGATTTATCACAGAAATACTTTTGTAGTGATTGATGCTTCCAATTTAATTCCTCCATTTCTCCAAAACTTCACCTATAAGAAGAATAATGTTACTCATTCCTACTTAAAAATGCCTCTTCCAATTTCAACAATAATAGATTTTCCTCAAAACCTTTAATATGATTCATGCTATTGTATGTTTTTAACCCTTTAAAAGAATCAATATAGAGAAAACAAATCAGAGCACACAAAGTTTCTGAGAATCAAATGGCAAAATAAGTGATTTGTGTGGAAAGTAATTTTTAAATATATAATGCTCTCTTTAAGTCCTTAAAACCATTGTACACCTTGATTTAGTAGATGCATGTATCTCCTATTTCAAATATATATATATATATATATATATATATATATATGTAGATATATATACATATATACATATATACCTATATATAGGGGGGCCCAACATGGATCTCAATCTCACAACAGTAAGAACATGACTTGAGCAGAAATCAAGAGTCAGATGTTCAACCTACTGAGCCACCTAGGCATCCCCATGTATCTCCTACTTTTTACAGAGAACAGTCTATCAGGCACAATATTATATTTTTTTCATGTCATATATTTAGCTACATCAAACTACCCATCTTAAAAATCAGTTTCAAAGCTCACATTTCACTCTATCACTCTAAATACATCCTTTGGCCAAGATATTTGGAAGAATATACCTTACATGCTTTGGATACCTTTCATTTACTTTCCGGTTTATGGCAATTATACTTCTGTTTGCCTCATCTATTGAAACTCTTCTCAGTTTTATTACCAATGAGAGCCTCATTGACAAACATAGTGGATTGTTTTTAGTCTTCAATTAAACTTCCTGGAATATTTGAAGCCTTTTCAACTCCTTTTCCTTGACACTGACTCTTCTACTTTGACTTTTTAGAAAGGTGCACCTTTGTTATTTGATTTTGTCTTTTCCTATTCCTTATTTCCCAGAATCCTCTTTTCCCCCGATAGTCAATTAAATGTTGCTGCTTTTAAGATTATGAACTCTTTTACTATTAAATCACTATAATACTGAGTATAATATTAGATGCAGATTTTTCATAAACATTCTTTACCAGGTTGAGAAAGTTACCTTCTATCTCTACTGTACTGAGAGTTTTTACCAGGAATTGATCTTGGAGTTTGTCAAATGATCTTTCTGATACTGATGGACTTTTGTATACTGAATCATATTTTCACTCCTGGAGTTAACCCCACTAAGTTTGGTTGTAGTGAATGATGCATCCACACCCACACACATTTTGTTTTATACAATTTGCTAATATTTTGCTTTGTTGAGGATTTTTGTGTTCATGTTCATGAAGTGTATTGGTCTGTAATTGTATTTTTTTTTTTTGTAATTTGCTTTATACTGTCTTTGTCCAATTTTGATGTTACAATAGTAATGGCTTCATAATAGAGTTGGGGAGTTTTGCACCCTCTTCTATTTATTGGAAGAGGTTTGACAGAATTGGTGTTTATTCTTCTTTAAATCTTTGATACATTCCCCAGATAAATCATGTGGGCTTCAATATTTCTTCTTGGGGAACTTTTTAATTACAGATTAGTCAATCTATTATAGTTATAATACCATTCACAAATCTTTTCCATCTTGTGTGAGTTTGGGTAGTGTGCATTTCGGGAATTGGTCTATTTTATCAAATGTAGATGTGTCCATATTATTCCATAATTATCCAATTTAATGTCTGTGAAGTCTGCAGTCATAGATCCTCTTTCATTCCTGATTACTGATATTTGTAACTTGTAATTTCTCTGTTTTTTTCAATCTTACAAAAATTTCATGAAATGTATTAATAAATAATTCAGAGGGTTTTTTTTTTCTTAGAAAATTTATACATAGTGACTATCTGTTTTCAAAATCATAAGGGTAATTGTACCAAGTTTTAGTGCTGACGCCATCTTTAAAGGAGATCCGTGTGATCTGCAAATGAAGAGGTTTTGGGTCTTGTCTTTCCTCTTTAGTTCTTTTCTCATCCTGGCTCTCCAGCCTTTCAGGAAATTGTGTGAGCATACAGATACTCTTCAAATGAATGTACTTTCTGTTTAAGTTAATCAGAGTTGATTTCTGCTTCTGAGAAACTTGATGTGTAATTACAAGTTTGCATCATAATAGTTCTAGCTCTGTTTCTGGTTCTCATTATATACTTATATACATCAATTATGGATTCCCAGTGGTAGAATATGTTTCTTTGTCTTTATCTTAGTGACTATTGCATAGAAAAACTGTCAATAGATGCCGGCTGCATGAAACATACTCTGACTCACACACACTAAGAAATAAAACTGAAGTAAAAACTTTCAAATAAAAATGCTTATGATGGCACTAAATGACTTCACTGCACAAATAGTTAAAAAAATGAATAAAAACAAAAATATTATGGGATTACTCTTCTTTACTTCAATTCTTTTAAAGCATTTCATTTCTGTACCACGACTCTATTTTCTTATATAAAATCAAAATAATGAGAAAAAATAAGGGAGGATATTACCATGCCAGGAGTTGAAGAACCAGGGGAAAAAACAAACAAACAAAAAACAAAAAACAAAAACACACACACACACAAAACAAAACGAACAAAGAAAACCTTCCTGGAATTAAACAAAGGGAGGATTCAAGGAGATAGGAATACAGAGAAATTCTTTCCATTCAATACAGTTTTCTAAGAATCTATCAAGTACCACTTATAAAGTAATTTTACAGAAACTTTAAAGTTCCTAGAATATTAAAAAAAACAATCCTGAATAAATGGAAGTTACCTCTATCCACATTTTATGATTTTTTTCTTTCATTTATACTCAGCCATGATGAGAGAAACAGAACTAACATTGTTTAGGAAATATAGTTAAATCACATTTTATCTAATAAAATACACATTATATTAGTGAAGTATGAGCATAATCTATTTGCCCTTCTGCTATGCAATATTTATCTTTGTTTCTCCTTATTGCATTTATGGGTATTTTTGTAATATTCTCCTACATGCAACACTCAGTCAAATAGATAAAAATTTCCAAGACCATTCCTGTGGTGATAAAACTCTATTGCCAGGAGAACAAATGCAATCGCAGGATTTAATTCAAATAATTTAAAGTCTGTGGCTTCAAGCCACTAGTCCAATCACGAGTGACATCATTGCCGAGTAAGTAGAACAGCATAAAAAACAAAATGAGGCAGTCTTAATAGGAAATGATATCAACCCCTGACATTAAAAAAAAAATGTAAGTGCATACTCTAAATATTTATGACAGTAGTTTTTTTTAAATATATGCATTTCTTTTAAAAAGTGCTTGTTGAATACTTGAATACTCTTTCAAGTAATTAGAAATCCGTAATATGCTCCTAAAATTCTTTATCTTTACTGCTATTACTCAAAGAAGACCCCTTAGGCTAAGGAGAATTATGGAACTCCCAGGTGCTGTCCCTGTCTTGTAATATTATTTGATAAAAGCAGTATAGTCAATAAATTACCTCAATAAGTATGCTGATTTGGGGGCACATGAAAACAAAATTAAATTTTGCACCCCATCACATAATCTTTGGCTACTGGTTGACATTTCAATCCTGCACCTTCATTCACATCCTCCCCAGTTCTATTTTGCCCCAATGAATGATATCACTAAGTAAAAGAACTGGGAAAGTTATAATCAGAAAAAAAGACGTTATCAAATGAGGTGATAGCTTCTGGTATGCAGAAGAAATGGGTTTCAAACTAATGAGTCTATATGACATATTAGGGTTGGGTTATTCAATAACGCTCCAGTTGGAAAATTGCCCCACAGCTACCACCCAAATCACTGCCCAGGGATGGCCTGGCTGCAGAGGTGTAGAGAATATTTTCTCTGAGATTTAGAGAGAAAGTATGTTCCCTGGGAATTCTTGGAGTGCCCTTCCCTTGCTCCAATTTTAGCAGTGGAGTATTAAAATATAAAGTCAAAATATTAGACTGTGTCCTTTGAAAGGAGGAGGCAAAGGGCTGATTAGTCTCTGCTGCATGAATACAAGGACACTTTGAGCTCTGTATCATTCCTGTAAGGTAGAACATCTACCTAAGATTTTAGAAGTAAAAGAAAACTAAAATGTTTGCTTATGGTGTAGATCTGTGTACACCTATATCAGGAATTTATGGCAACAAAATATAGGACAGAAGACAAATGAGTAACGAGGGGGAAAAAAAGAGGGAGACAAACCAAGAAACAGACTCTGACATACTGATGGTTACCAGAGGGGAGGAGGAAGGGGAATGGGTGAAAAACATGGAGGGGAATAAGGAGTGCACTTGCTGTGATCAGCACCAGGTGATGTATGGAAGTGTTGAATCACTATATTGTATGCCTGAAACTAATATCATACTGTTAACTACCTGGAATTTAACAACTTTAAAAAAGTATACAGGAATAGCTGTATGTGTAAGTCATTGAAATTATGCTGTGAATAAATTTTCTTTCAAATAAAAAAAGATTCTGAATATTAGGTATTGGTCATTTTCTACATCTTTTTAGAAATACAAATGTGCTATTTGACCACATGTTAAACACATATTGTTTCAGCCCATAGTTTGCCTGTCATAAATCTGTCCCATAACATATATTTTCTGAATGTAGATATTAGCAAAACTATCTTCCTTTTGTATTAGAAAGGTAAGGTTGAAAGGTAAAGTTGAGAGACAAATTTAGATATATTCATTATGTATGTAATGTTGGAAAAGTCCCCATTAATAATGCCACTAATAGTTTGATAGTTAATAAAGTGTCCTTGAATTAATCTTCTTACTTAATTGTATTTATATCCTTACATAATGAGGTTATATGGATAAATTCAGAGGTGAAACTTCAACCTAGTCTTTCTATTCAAAACATTTTTTCTGGGCTCACAGCCATAACACAACCTAGTAGTCAATTGGCAATACTTTTTTTTTTAGATATAAAAATATATCCTCAGATACTCAGGCACAAAAGTCCAACCTAGATAGGATTCAGAACCTGTGACAAAATGAAGAGAGAGAGAGAAGTTCAGGGTGTATATGTACTTGCAGTGTAGCTGGAGTGTGTGTGTGTGTGTGTGTATGTGTGTGTGTGTGTGTGTGTGTGTGTGTGTGTGATAAAGGGCAGATGAATGTCAGCCTAAGCAGAAAAAAAAAGTCAAACTAATAGATACACTTTAAAAGACTTCTTTAGTTTTGAGTCATTTTCTTTTATTTTTTCCTCATTTACCTGAGTCATTGTTTATCCCATATCTGCTAAATTTAGACTAAAAATCTGAAAAATCACACCAATTCCAAGTAAAGGTGAAAGGGTAACATACTGGTTCTCAAATTTGGGTAATAAGAATTTTGCAATAGATTGAAATAAAACTATTTTCAATGTTAATAGTACTTAATAAAAACTCTATAGATACTAATATACAGAGTTTTGTCTTAATATAAATTTTCATTTCTCTTGGACAATACTTAGGATTGGGATTACTGGGTAGCATGGTAAGTTTAAGACTACATTTATAAGAAATTGCCAAACTGTGGCTGTACCATTCAGCACGTCTACCAGGCATGCAAGAGGGACCAGGTTTTCTGAAACCTCACTAGCATGTGGTTTACTACAACTATTACTACTACTACTACTGCTAAGAACAGTAATAATAACAATATTGTTATTTTTATTTTGTTTTTGAAATGTTGTAAAAACTGTGTACTAGTATCTCATTGTGGTTTCAATTTGTGTATCTCTAATGATTAATGACGTTTCTTCATATGTGCATATTTGCCACCAATATAGCTCCTTTGGTGATTTGTCTAATCAAACATTTTTGTTAAGTTTTAAAAATTCCATTTACAAGAGCCAAGATATGGAAGCAGCTCAAGTGTCCATTGACTGATGAGTGGATAAAGAAGATGCGGTATGTATGTGTGTATATACATGTATATGTGTATATATATAATGGAATATTATTCAGCTATAAAAAAGAATGAAATCTTGTCATTTCCAATGACATGGATGGAGCTAGAGTGTATAATGCTAAGTGAAATAAGTCAGTCACAGTACGACAAACACCATATGATTTCACTCATACGTGGAATTTAAGAAACAAAACAGATGAGCAAAGGGAAAAAAGAGCAAAAGAGACAAATCATGAGAAGACTCTTGATTATAGAGAACAAACTGATGGTTACCAGAGGGGAGGTGGGTTGGGGGATGGGTGAAGTAGGTGATTGGGATTAAGGAGAGCACTTGTTGTGATGAGCACTGGGTAATGTATGTAATTGTTGAATTTGTTGAATTGTTGAATATATCAATTGTTGAACTGTTGAATATTGTACACCTGAAACTAATAAAATGTTCCATCACTGTTTATTGAAAAGGCTGTTTTTCATTGAGTTCTCTATGCATCTTTGTTGAAAATCAATTGGCTAAATACATGTAGTTCTATCTCTAGACTTTATTCTGTTCAGTTCTTCTATCATTTTGCTGATACCACACTGTGATCACTTCAGGTTTATCATAAGTCTTAAATAAAGAGATGTGTCTTCCCACTTTATAATTTGCTTTTCAATATATTTGAGAATAAGATTGCTAATTTCTAAATATTCTTGTTGGGAAATGTGTTTTTTGTATAGATCAATTGGGGAAAAATTGATATAGTAGCAGTATTTAGTGTTTCAATCCATGAAAATAATGTATTTCTTAATTTATATTCTTTCATTTTTTTCATTTATTTTATAGTTTTGACCACATAGGTCTTGCCTGTTGTATTTAATATTTTGACCCTATTTTACATGGTACTTTAAATTTTTCAGTCTAAAATTTAAATTCATATAAATGCAGGATAAACATACAAAAGTAAATTATAAATAATTTTTATATATTTACTTTTTATCCTACAAACCAGCTAAACTCAGTTATTAGTTCTAATAATGTTTTAGAGATTTTTTTTGACATAAGCCATTAGATAATTGCAAGTAGAGAACATTTTATTTCTTCCTTCAAACCCAAATGACTTTTGTTGATTTTTCTTACCCCATTGCTCTGGGTAGGACCTTCAGTACAATATTGAATACGTCTCTTTGCTCCCCATGTGGAGAAAAGCTTTCACTCTTTCTATGTCACATACATTAGACATAAGTTTATTGAAAGTGCCGTTTATTACACTGAAGAAGCTCTACTTTATTTTCAGTTTGCTTAGAGCCTGTGTATGTGTGTGCATGTGAGTGTAAGAATGTAAAAATTCGCCAAATGCACTTTCTGCATCTATGGAGGTGATAACATCACTGTTCTTTTTTAGTGTGTTCATATGGTGAGTTACATTGATTGGCTTTCAAATGTTAAACCAACCTTGCAATCTCAGGACAACCTCAATTTGTGACGTTTTATCCTTTTAACAAAATGTTGGAATTATTATAAATATTTTGTTGAGGATGTTTATATTTAAGTTAGTTAAAAATATCAGTCCAGGGGCGCCTGGGTGGCTCAGTTAGTTAATTGCCCAACTTCAGCTCAGGTAATGGTCTCATAGCTTGTGAGTTGGAGCATCTTGTGGGGCTTTGTGCTGACAGTTGAGCCTGGAGCCTGCTTCAGGTTCTGTGTCTCCCTCTCTCTCTGCCCCTGCCCCAATCGTGGTCTGTCTCTCTCAAAAACAAATAAACATTAAAAAAATTTTTTTAAAAGTCAGTCTGCAATTTTCTTGAAATATCTCTTTTCAGTTTCAGTATTAGGGAAATGCTGGTATCATAAAAGTGTTATCTCTTTTTCTTTTTTGTAGAAGAGTTTGTATAGAATTGATATTATTTTTTAAGTGTTTGGGAGATGAGCATCTGGACATGTTTTTTATTTGGAAGACATATAAATAAAATTCATTTTAAAGTAGATACAGGAATATTCAGATTGTATATATTTTTAAATAATCATCATAAATTGTCTTTTAAGAAAAGTGTCCATTTCACAGGTCTTAAATTTATGAGCGTTAGGTTGTTTTTGATATTCTATTATTATCCTAATAATGTCTGTAGGATTCAATGATGTTGTCTGTTTCATTTTTGATGATGATATATATCTTTTTTTCTTTTCTCTTGGTCACTTCTTTTACTATTTTATCAATTTAAAAACTAAGCCATTGCTTAATTAACTTTAAAAATATTTTCTCTGATTTTAATTGCCTTGGTTTCTGCCCTTTATCATTTATTTCCTTCCAATTTGGTTGAGTTTAATTTATTCCTTTCTTTATAGTTTCTTAATGTATAAGTCTATATCATTTATTTGAGACCTTTCTTCTTTTCCAGTGTAAGCACTGGATGCTCCTACATTTTAATTTTTTATTATTTTTTCAATATTAGATAATATGAAGGCATAAAATCAGACTTCATAAATAAGACAATATCATGTTATAAAAAGTAGTTTCTCACTAAATCAATCAATTTAGTAATATATATATAACTTCACAATCTATGGTATAGATTTGTGGTAAACTTACAAGAAACTTGTATGGAACTAAATAGCTAAGTTTTTGTTTGTTTGTTTGTTTGTTTGTTTTTAAATAGAAGAGCAAAACTGGAAAACTTACAATACCAGGTAAAAAGATACAAGCTACCAAGTTTTAGGAATAAATGTTATATGCTATTAAAGTAGAAACATCCAAGTAGCATAGAGAATCCAGAATACACTTGTGTATATATGGGATTCTTGTTTACAACAGAGATGTGTTTATATATTATTGAAGAGGGAAAGAAATATTATAGTAAACTTGGGGAAAGTGGCTACTTTTATATATTAGATATATCTAATATATCTATAACATTTACTTATATTAGATTAAACCATGAAATCAAAATAAATTGAAAACAAATATAGAGTTTAAAATTTATTTAAAATAGAATAAGATATTGGTAGAAAATCTTGGCAAAAGGAAGAATTCCTAATTGTTAAAAAATGCAACTGTGAGCTTTTCTTCTACTTTCCTTTGGTTTGGAATTCTTTTCCCCTAGATATTCCAGTAAAGTGTATCTTCTATATTTTTGGTTTTCTACTCATATATCACTTTCTTTGATCTCCTTTTATAAAGTAACACACTCGGGGCTCCTTGGCAGCTCAGTTGGTTAAGTGCCCTACTTGTGTCGCCCTCCCTCTCTGTCCCTTCCCCGCTCATGCTCTGTTTCTCTCTCTCTCTCTCTCAAAAATGAATAAACGTTGAGAAATGCTGGTGTTATTGTGATAGGTATTGCATTGAATATGTAAATTGCTTTGGGTGGTACTGACATTTTAACAATATTTGTTCTTCCTATACAGGAGCATGGAATATTTTTTCCATTTTTTTGTGTCATCTTCGATTTCTTTCATAAGCTTTCTATAGTTTTCAGTGCATAGATTTTTCACCTCTTTGGTTAGATTTATTCCTAGGAATTTAATGGTTTTTGGTACAATTGTAAATGCTATCGATTCCTTGATTTCTCTTGCTATTGCTTCATTATTGGTGTATAGGAATGCAACCGATTTCTGTGCATTGATTTTATATCCTGCAACTTTGCTGAATTCATGGATCAGTTCTAGCAGTTTTTTGGTGTAATCTTTTGAGTTTTCCATGTACAGTATCATGTCATCTGCGAATGGTGAGAGCTAGAACAAACAATCCTAAAATTTGTATGGAACCAGAAAAGACCCTGAATAGCCAAAGCGATCTTGAAAAAGAAAACCAAACAGGAAGTATCACAATTCCAGACTTCAAGCTGTATTATAAAGCTGTAATCATCAAGACAGTACGGTACTGGCACAAGAACAGACACTCAGATCAATGGAATAGAATAGAGAACCCAGAAACAGACCCGCAAATGTATGGCCAACTAATCTTTGAAAAAGCAGGAAAGAATATCCAATGGAATAAAGACAGTCTTTTCAGCAAGTGGTGCTGGAAAAAATGGACAAAACATGCAAAACAATGAACCTGGACCACTTTCTTATACCACACACAAAAATAAACTCAAAATGGATGAAAGACCTAAATGTAAGACAGGAAGCCATCAAAATACTCGAGGGAGAAAACAGGCAAAAACCTCTTTGACCTTGGCCACAGCAACTTGTTAATCAACACATCTCCAGAGGCAAGGGAAACAAAAGCAAAAATGAACTATTGGGACCTCAACAAAATACAAAGCTTCTGCACAGTGGAGGAAACAATTAGCAAAACTAAAAGGAAACCAATGGAATGGGAGAAGATACTTGCAAATGACATATCAGATAAAGGGTTAGTATCCAAAATCTATAAAAAACTTATCAAACTCAACACCCAAAAACCAAAGAATCCAGTGAAGAAATGGGCAAAAGACATGAATAGACACTTCTCCAAGGAAGACATCCAGATGGTCAACCGACACATGAAAAAATGCTCACATCACTCATCATCAGGGAAATACAAATCAAAACCACAATGAGATATCATCTCACACCTGTCAGAATGGCTAACATTAATAACTCAGGCAACAACTCAGGCATCCTCAGGCGAGGATGTGGAGAAAGAGGATCTCTTTTGCATTGTTGGTGGGAATGCAGCCACTCTGGAAAACAGTATGGAGGTTCCTCAAAAAATTAAAAATAGAACTACCCTGTAACCCAGCAATTTCACTGCTAGGTATTTATCCAAGGGATACAGGTATGCTGTTTCGAAGGGGCACATGCACTCCCATGTTTGTAGCAGCACTATCAGCAATAGCCAAAGTATGGAAAGAGCCCAAAGGTCCATCAATGTTTGAATGGATAAAGAAGAGGTGGTATATATATACAATGGATTATTACTTGGCAATCAAAAATAATGAAATCTTGCCATTTGCAACTGCATGGATGGAACTGGTGGGTATTATGCTAAGTGAAATTAGTCAGAGAAAGACAAATATCATAGGACTTCACTCATATGAGGACTTTAAGAGACAGAACAGATGAACACAAGGGAAAAGAAGCAAAAATAATATAAAAACAGGGAGGGAGACAAAACATAAGAGAGTCTTAAATATGGAGAACAAATAGAGGACTACTGGAGGGGTTGTGGGAGGCAGGATGGGCTAAATGGGTAAGGGGCATTAAGGAATCTACTCCTGAAATCATTGTTGCACTATATGCTAACTAACTTGAATGTAAATTTAAAAAAAAATTTAAAAAAATACCAAAAAAAAAGAATTTTAAGCAGAAAAAAATGAATATGTTAAAAAAAATAAAGTAACACCCTCTACTACAACTCTATATATTTACTGTGCATAATTTGTTCTCATAACTCTTATAACCACCTTATATATTTTAAGTTTATATGTTTGATGATTAACAATATCCCCACAAATATGTAAACTCCACTGAAAAAGGGATTATTCATTCATTCATTCATCTATTTATATTAGTTATTTAAATGCCTAAATTTGAGCCCAGTCATAATGGCACTCAAAAAGTTATTTGTAGGGTTAATGAATAAATCAATGATGTGGAAATTTGTGAAGCCACAGGGGAAAAGATTAATTATTTAATATGAAAAAGTTGTTTATAAGTAAAACATTATAACATAATAATTAGGAAGAGTTTGGGAAATAAGAGTTGTAACATCTAAAACTAATAAAACAGGGGTGCCTGTGTGTCTCAGTCAGTTAAGCGACCGACTTCATCTCAGGTCTTGATCTCACAGTTCGTGGGTCCAAGCCCTGTCTTAGGCTGCTTGCTGCCAGTTCAGAGACTGGAGCCTGCTTCGGATTCTGCGTCTCCCTCTCTCTTTGCCCCTCCCCTGCTCATACTCTGTCTCTCTTTCTCTCTCTCTATCTACAAAATAAATAAACTTTAAAAAAAGAAAGAAAATAAAACTAACAATACATTACTCTACATTTAATCCTGAAAACAAATTTTAAAAAGATAGGAAATATATTAGAAAAATATCCAAAAAATATGAATGACCAATATATAAAAAAATAAGTATAAGAAACATTTAATAATGTTCTTAAAGTTATAAGCAATACAAATTTAAGCAACATAAATAGAATTTCAGTTCCATAAGGTTAGAAGAAATAAAGTTTGGTAACTCTAAATACCTGCAATGAGACGGGTATTTGAGAACACTTCCTTTCCTAGTGTGAGTGGAATCACCTAGAGATAAGTGTGGAAATATCTACTGACATTATTGTGAGTTCTATACATTCTAGCTATGTTAAATTACATTTACATCCTGTAGAAACTTAAAAAGAAACTTACCTCCTGTTGAAATTCTTATGGCAATATTGAAAGAGTGAGTAGGAATTTGAAGACAACATACCTGTTTATTAAGAAGAGTAAGGATAAAAATAGTGTGCTAGATATATAAAATGGAATACCCTTGCAGCAGTCAAAATCAACTGACTAGACATACATGAAATAATAAAGAGCAAAATTTAGTGTTGAGTTGAATATAAGCAAAATATGTTTCATAACACAATACTAGTTATGAAATTAAAATGTAATTCAATACTACCTCTTCAGAAGATATTTAAATATCTAAGGCCATATCTTAAATAGACCAAAATAAGTTATATGTGGATGAGGACGGAATTGGGTTTATGTATGAAAGAAACGAAATAAATTTTTTAAATGAATAAATGAAGGTCTTTGACTAGACAAATGAGAGCCCATAACCTGAGGTTCAAATTAATTCAACACTTTGAATCTGTGGTCTTAACAATTTTTAAACAGAGTTTATATATCCAAGGCAAAGAGAGACAAGTGCACATTGATAACATACCTCAGGGTGATTTAGGTGAGAGCTTGTCGTGTGTTGAGTGCTTGATCATTGTGGTAGAAAGATCACTACATCGAAGATGAACATGTTAGTCCATGTTAGATTTATGACACAAGTCATCAAACTACTTTCAAGTTACTTCAATGATCACTGAGCAAAATTCTGATTATAATTGGCTAAGCAGTTAGATTGGAATGTAAGGACAGGAAATGCTAATAAGTGAGCACAAGTGTCTTATGTGCTTATTATCCTTCATTTTAAATAAGAAATATGACATTCATATTTAATTTTAGGATTTAAAAAAAATTAACGTTTATTCATCTTTGAGAGAGAGAGACAGAGCACGATCAGGGGAGGAGCAGAGAGAGAGGGAGACACAGAATCCAAAGCAGGATTCAGGCTCCGAGCTGCCAGCACAGAGCCTGGCAGGGGCCTCAAACCCACGAATGGCAAGATCAGGACCTAAGCTGCAGTCAGAGGCCCAACTGACTGAGCCACCCAGGCGTCCCATGACATTCATATTTTAAATACATCTGTTTCTTATTGACTATAAAGTCCTTGAGAACCTTATTTTTCAGTAAAATAATCCCTTATAGTCTAGGCTTGCAATGGTGAAGAACAGACACTGGAATTTTGGCCATACTTTCGGCAAAGCTGACTTTTCCCAGGTGAGATGTCCCCTTTGATTTCAATATTTCTATTCCATTTAGGACACCCTCTGCTTTGTGAGGGTGAGGTGCAGGTAATATAGTCATTACTGGAATCAACATTAACTAACACTCTAATAACCACTTCACACCTGAGCCAAAAAAAAAGGTATTAAAATGAGAAAAAAAAATGAAGAAGAAAAAATATCATAATTATTTTTTGCACAAAGCTTGTCCAATAAGTTATCTGTATATATGAAGGGCTACACTCCACATATCCTCATTTAGCATGAAAATTTCTATTTATATATATTATTCCAACATTATAAAAATATAAAATCACAGATTGTTAGGAGAAATCTGAAAATTGATCTCTTATAGTATTTAAAAACTGGTGGCTTTTTGTCCAAGTTTGCAATGTATGAATGTTTTATATTTCTTCTTTTAAAACATTCAGACTGATATTTAAAATGAGATATTTGAAATTAAAAAAGTTACTGGACACCTGGAAAAAAAATGAAAAAGTTGCTGTACTGGCCCAAATTGCTGCGTGGAAATAATTGCAGAAGATTATTTTTAGAAGGGATATTCACTCTTCAGTTTGCTGAAATAGTTACCTGATACATTTAATTAACTTAAATTACCTGTTGGATCCCTGTGGGTATTTGAATCTATGACTCGTATTGAGACCATTCCTTTAATTTCACAGGTGAGAAAGTAGAGTTTAATTGTGATTAGAAACAGGTGAATTCACAGAAGACGGTGGTGGTGGAGGCTGGCTAGGAAAGAAGTCTTCTGCTTTGATTAATTTTTGCATTGGCCATGGTGATTTCCCCTATTATGACAGCTTGAAAAATATAAGCAATGTCTTTTAATTATTCTAACACATAAACTATATTTTAAGTGTTCATTTATTCATTTTGAGAGGGAGAGTGAGCATGAGCAGGGGAAGGGCAGAGAGAGAGGGAGAGAGAGAGAGGGGGGGGGGGAATCCCAAGCAGGTTCCGTGTGGTTAGCACAAAGCCCAATGCGGGGTCAATCCCAAGACTTGAGATCATGACCTGACCTGAAATCAAGAGTCAGACACTTAACAGACTGAGCCACCCAGGTGCCCCAAACTGTATTTTAAAAATAGAAATTTAAATCTTCCTAACATTGTCATTCACTTTTCTATCATGAAGTGCTTGGCCAGTGCACAAGTGCCAGTTTCATTCACATAACTTAATGAGCAATAGACTAACATTCTGCATTTCTGAAATTCATAAAGATTTCTTATACTAACATGATGAGAAGTAAATTATTCTAGTATTTAATGATCAATGAAATTAGTTTTTTTAAAGGTGCACTTCATGTCCAGGCATATATCAATGAGATATGGGATGCAGGTTTTGTATTTTGTTTAGTTTTGCAGATGAAGGATTATGCTGATCCCTTTTTATACATTCATTTTAGTTTTTAAAGTTTTGAGTATAATTTTTCCTACTTGAGCCTTTGTACCCAGGAAAAGGTGAAAAACAGTCTTCCCAAAACACAGCAATTCACTTACTTTTAATAAGAGCAGCCGTCCTTTCTAAACCTGTGTTCTGTCCTAATTTAATGGCTAGGCAAACCTAGGTTACAGACAATTAAGTAACTTACCCAAGTTCACAAAGCAATTCAGAGTGCATGAAGCAAACAAACACACACTAAAAGCTTTCTCATAAAGCTCCCAACCATGGCTCCCAGTTTTCTCAAGGATTTTATTCTTTCTTCTTCCTCTGGAGTCTGTCATCACCCAACTGAAGTGCGTTTCCCATAAACCTCCCTTCTGACTGGTTTGTAGATAAGTTTATTTCTCTCTGAGCTCTTATTTATTAATAAATGATACAAGATATTTAACTCTATAATGATGTAATTTAACTTTAAAAACATGTTTGAGATGAATTTTGCATTAAAAATGGTATAAAAAGTAACATTTTATTGTATTGCATTATGACCAGTCATTAGGTTTGGTGAATTGGTCCTTCTTGCTAATGTTTGTGTTAAATTAAAAACACTAAATTGAGATAATCAGGCATGAATCCTGCATGAAGCATTAACAACAGAATGCAGGAAACAAACCTGGTATCAATTGCACTATAACTATTCAAAGGGGGAAAAGGCTGCAAGCAATGTATGATAATTTCAGTTCCTCTGGAAAGAAAAAAAAAATGTATTGGTTCTATTCTAACTATATTAATGCAGTATAATATAATTAGGGGGGGAAAAGGTAAGTAATTACATTCAGGTGAACTGAAAACCAATGTTCTTATAAAATCATTAGTTTCAAATAATGGAAAGTGATTTAACTATGAAGCTCTGCTACTTCAACTTTTTTAAAAATAGAAGATGAAAAAAAAAGAGAGTAGAGGTAAACCCATAGCAGCTGAATCCCATGGCATGCTCCTAATAGATACAAATCTACTAATAATGCATTTGCCCTTGGGAGCTTTGAAAAAGTTTATAGTACTTCCTCATGCCAACAGAGTCATTTCATTCATCTGTTACCATTTTGGTTGTTTTCCTGTCTACTGACTTTTAATAATTGAGATTGTATATTGCGCCCACTCCTTCCTCTGCAAACATTGACCCTTAGCTTCTGTGGCACTAGCCATCTGGAACTGTCTGCCCTCTTCTCTCCACATCACTGGAAACCTAATTCGCTGCTTGCTGAAGTACAAAACTCCCATTTAGCTCAGTAGGAGTTTAAAGAAAGATGAGTGGTAGATTGAACACTCATGATCTCCTGCGCAGTTTTGAAACACAGCCAAAATATTACCACTCTTGTGAAAAGAATCTGTTTGCCATGTTAAGGATGAGCACATAGTCAAAGGAAATATCAAATCAATGATATCATATATTCATATCGTATATCACTTTCCTATCAGCCAATTGGAAACATATCCATCTAGATTGCAATTCTCTCGTAAGCAAGAATTTTATATTCAAGCCAGAGTCATAATGTCTCCTTCCTATGACCAAGGCAGTAATTCAAAAAACCACTACATCACAGAGTAAGTACCATAAATTGTGTGGGTCAGGTGGGTAGTCCCTTGTGATTTATTAACCACCACTATGTTTGTTTCACTATTTTGGATTCAAGGAAGGGGAGAACTTTCACATAAGAAGACTTTTCTATTTAGAAATGAATTTTGACAATACACTAGATTTTTAAGTGACCCACAATAAGCAATACAACCAAGCCTCGAAGGAAGAAATAATCCGCAGTGTATCTGGGACTTTTAGAGAGTCTATCTTAAAGGATATTTAGAATTCATGACAGCTTTACCACATCAGTCTCTTTACCCTAGCACAAGAATATGTCATTAATTGTAAATTATGAAATAAACTAATTAATTGTGTTTCACATTTTTCTCTTGTTCTCTCTCCCTCCCTGCCCCTGTCTTTCTCTCTACTCGCCTCTCTCTCTCTCTTTCTCCCTCCCTACCTCCCTCCTGTATTCTCTACCTCTGTCTCTCTGTGTCAAGCCCAACTCTAAAATGTGAGAGGTCAGGCAAACATTTTTTTCGAAGATGACTGTCTACATCCATGGCCCAAGTGAGTATGGAGATTAATCAGTAAAAATTTAGAATGATTGGTGGGAGAGATGTTCTTATGTATTCAATTACTGTCCAATCCGTGAAGGTGAAGATTCTTCATAGTGTTGAGATAGCATCTCTTATGGATATTTATTGGAGAATACAAATTACCACAGGCTCTTGGCTAACTCCGTGTATCCCACCATAATGAAAAGGAAACAATACAATTAATATTAACAATGCTATGACTCTTTGGTACTTGTTTGTATTAAAAGTATATATATCTTGTCTCTGTTCCCTAACAAATACTATTTAATGCTGGTTACAGAATTACTTGTATGCTGTACCATTCATTGTGCCACCTATGAAGTCTGCCTTCCACTGACTCTCTCAAGCATTACTGCTCTGTGTTGACAATGAGCACAAATTCAATTCTTACCCAGAGTATGCAGGAAATACAGATGATTATTTTCTGTTGATGTATATTTACTATTTGGATTTTTTTTAAATCACAAATGCAGAACAACACATCTTCTAACCATTTCTTCTCTTGAAATCCTTAGACTGTAATCACTGCATTATGCTGAGAGAATATAATTCTCAGTATTGGTGGAATCACAATTCTGCCACCACTTGGGAGAATAGGTGAGGAATTCATGGACAAACCAAAACTACCAGTCATGTTCATTCAACATGTTCATCTATTCAGTGTAGCTGAAGATCTTCCCAGGATAGTACATCATCACTGCACATATCAAAGATAAACATCAAGCAAACATCAATCAAAGGGCTCACTGGCTTTGGAAAGCTATGTTCTTGAAAGTCCTCTGAGGAAACAGATGTGACTTGAATGATTGTAGAGTCTGTGGAAAGATTGGACTAATTGCCCTGGGTGTCAACAATAGAGGACATACACAGTCAACATGGCCTTCCACCACATTTGCTGCTTTGGGCAGCCATAGATTGGAGGCAAGATTGCAATCAGAACACAGATGAGAAAGAGCCAAGCACAGGCCCACATACGTGACTGCATAACTCAAGCCCAAAAGTTGACAGTAAAATATTGGCAGCCATGTGCAATGTCCTCCTTTTTGCCCCCTGCCTCAGAACAATGAGAAACAATAGCCTAGGATGCGAAATCTTTCTCATGTGGGTAGCCATTTTAACGAGCATAAGAGATTTTTGGTCAGGTTAGAAGGAGAATGAAAAAATATTTATGGTGTGGCCAGCCTTCTCCCAGCTTTCAATTTTATTGCATATTTTCTCTTATTTATTTTTCCCCATTCATTTTTAGATTGAAATGCTGCAAAATTCATCATTAGGAGACTCTATTCCAGTGAACTCCATTAAGGCTGTCAGTATAACACTAGTAAAGCTGTTTGTTTGCCCTTTGTGTTCACATGGGTCAGCCTGAATCAAGGTTTTTCTATTTTTTAGTTAAAGCTTACTTAAAGACAATTGGTAAAGAAAGTCCAACAACCTAATATTTACTTGATACATGCCTGAATAGTATAAGCTCCTGGATACAACAGGTACAAAAGGTTACTGTGCCATTTTGCTTCCGTGTAAAATGTAGTGTCATTCTCACAACTCGGAATCTCTGGACTGCCTTCTACCTACCTAATTTAGAGAAGCCCATGTATAAAAAGTTGTCAATGGGATCTTCGCTTTTCAGTACCCCTGTGTGGGATCCTTCTGGTTAAAGATGTAGAAGCACAAGTTTAAAGAGGTGGCTGACTCAGGCACTGCTTGAGATCCAGAGGCTCAATGTCATCACAAATAATTTCCTTGCTCCCTACTTTCATCTATGTTGGCTTTATTCTCAGGCATTTGAGGACTTCAGGCAACTGTGGACATATATTATCTTTACAGTTAGCAAACTCTTTATTAGAGAATGAGAACATCTCTTTCTCATTGTCCGCACAGGATTCTCTACATAGATTCATCCTGACAACTTTGGACATTGATCCTATTGGACCTAATTGCTACAACATTTAGGATGAAAACAAACAAACAAAACAAAACAAAATGAAAACCTTAATGATAGAGCTGTGGCATATACCCAAACATAAATAAATATATGTGTGTTTGTGGAGGGAAGGGCTAATGAATCACATTAATAAACTAATTGAAGAAATGATGGTATCCCACAAAAGACCCCAACTAGCCAAAACAATCTTGAGAAAGAACAAAGTTGGAGATATCACAATCCCAGATTTCAAGATACACTAAAAAGCTGTGGTAATCAAAACACTGGAACAGAGGGGCACCTGGGTGGTTCAGTCAGTTAAGTGTCCAACTTTAGCTCAGGTCATGATCTCACGATCCAGTCTGTGAGTTTGAGCCCAACATCAGCTCTGTGCTGACATCTCAGAGCCTGGAGCCTGCTTCAGATTCTGTGTTTCCCTCTCTCTCTCTCTCTCTCTACCCCTTCCTTGCTCGTGCTCTGTCTCTGTCTCTCTCAAATATAAATAAAAATCTAAGAAATTAAAAAAAAATACTGGCACAGAATATGCACATAGATCATTGGAATAAAATAGAGTACAGGTAGGAACTTATGCTTACAAGGTCAATTAATCTAAATCAAATGAGGCAAGAATATACAATAGAAGAAAAAGTGTCTTCAACAAATAGTTCTGATAAAACTGGACAGATACATGCAAAGGAGTGAAACTGGACTAGCTTATTACACCATACACAAAGATACACTCAAAACGGATTAAAGACCTACATGTGAGATTTGAAACCATAAAACTCCTAGAAGAAAACATGGGCAACAATTTCTTTAACATTGGCCATAGAAACATTTTGCTAGATATGTCTCCTCAGGCAAGGGAAACAAAAGCAAAAATTATTGGAACTATACCAAAATAAAAAGCTCTTGCACAGTGAAGAAAACCATAAACAAAACTAAAAGTTAATATACTGAATAGGAGTATATATTTGCAAATGATATCTTCAAGTAGAGGTTAATATCCAAAATATATGAAGAACTGATACAACTCAACACCAAAAAAACCAAATAATCCAATTAAAAATGAGCAGAGGAAGTGAATAGACATTTTTCCAAAGAAGACATACAGATGGCCAAAAGACACATGAAAAGATGTTCAACATCACTAATCATCAGGGAAATGCAAATCAAAACCGCAATGTCAGAATGGATAGAATAAAAAAGACAACGCATAGCAAGTGTTGGTGAGCTTGAAGAAAAAGGAACTCTCACGCACTATTAGTAGAAATGCAAACTGGTTCAGGTACTATGGAAAATAGTATGAAGATTCTTCAAAAAATTAAAAATAGAAGTACCATATTATTCAATAACTACTACTGGGTATTTACCCAAACAATATGAAAACACTAAAAAGACATATGCACCCTCCATTTATTGCAGCATTATTTATAATAGCCAAGATATGGAGGCAACCTAAATGTCCATCCATAGATGAAAGGATAAATAAGATGTGATACATATACACACAAAGGAATATTATTTATTAATATTTAATATTATTTAAAAAGAAAGATCTTGTCATTTGCAACAACATGGATGGACGTTGAGGGTATAGTGTTAAGTGAAATAAGTCAGACAGAGAAAGACATATGAAATAAGACATAAGAAGTAGCATATGACCTCACTGATATATAAAATTTTAGAATCAAAACAAATGAACACACAGAGAAAAAAGAGACAGACTCTTAAATACAGGAAACAAACCAGTGGTTTCCAGAGAGGAGAAAGGTGCAGGATAAGTGAGATAGAAAAAGGGGATTAAGAGTGCACTTATCATGATGAGTATTGAGAAACATATAGAACTGTGGAATCATTATATTGTACACCTGAAGCTAATATAATACTGTATGTTAATTATACTTCAATAAAAAAAGAAATGATAACCTCAAAGAGGAAATCAAATATGATTTACAGAAAGATTTAATAGGTACTGGGTTTTTTATTGTAACAAATACCTATTGTAAGAACTAAAAGTGTATTATGATAAATCATGTGGAAAATGTTAAATAATACACATGAAGATTAAGGATTAGTATTAGCAGTGTAAAAAAAACCTCTATATTCTAATCCTTACTGCATTGGTCGGCTAATATTAAACGTTCCTATATAATTTGCTGACTCAGTTTCCAAACCTCCTACAGAAGAAGTGAATCATAGAGACTGTAAAAAGTAGAGAAAGGGCTTCACTTCTGAGAACTTGTGAATGAGCTCTATGATGTACTTATAAACCCTCAAGGGAACTCAGGGAACAGCTCTCCATAAATCAGTCAAGATATTCTTAGGACTGGTGTACAGGACATGGATAGCACGTAGTCATATATCAAAACTTTGTTATGACTTTGTTATGACACCCATGATGTCCCATCTAAGATTCTATAAATACTTTATTATCAGGGAGCTTGTGTGACTCAGTCAGTTAAGCATCTGACTCTTGATTTCAGCTCAGGTCATGGTCTCATGGTTTAAGAGATTGAGCCCCATGTTTGACTCTGTGCTGACAGTGCAGGACCTTCTTGGGATGCTCTCTCTCTCTCTTTCTGCTCCTCTTCCACTCCCTCACTCTCTCTCTCAAAATAAATAAATAAACATTTAAAAAATACTTTATTATGACATTTAAGAAACAGATGTTCTAGTAAACCAAGTATTTCAGACATGAAACTATCATATCTTTGTATTTTAGTTTTTACCAGTTAAAATATGAAAAAAAGATACTCAATAATATAAATATAATCAGCACTTAATGTGATAATTCATATGGGGATTTTTTTGATGCAAGCTGGATGTTATTTACAGCAAACTATTGGCTACTAAGGTTTATAAATATGACCTCTCCATCTCATTAATCCACCTACATTTCTTGAAAAGTCACTCATTTGTTTCAAGATGATGATATGTAATCTAGAGAAATACCAATGATGATGTCTAAAGAAATATTGTTTATGTCTGGTTTGCTTTATTTTTGAATATATCCTCTTTTTCCATAAGTAATGGCAAGCTTTCAAAGCATATTTTTAATAAAATAGAATGACTCTTATCCACAAGAAATACATTCTAAGACCCCCCCCCACAGTGGATGCCTGAAACAATGAATAGTATCCAACCCTATATATACTGTTTTTTTCTATGCATACATATCTATGATAAAGTTTTATATATAAATTAGGCACAGTAAGAGATTAATAATAACTAATAATAAAATAGAGTAATTATAACAATACACTATAATAAAAGTTATATATGATATGCCCTGTCTCTCTCAAAATATACTACTGTATGTTACTCACCCTTCTTGTGATGATGTAAGATGATTAAATGCCTATGTGATGAAAGGAAGCAAAGTGAATGACATAAGCATTGTGATGTAGCTTTAGGCTAATACTGACCTGACAACATGTCAGAAGAAGGATCATCTGCCTGTGGATCACAGTTGGCTGTAGATAATGGAAACCATGGAAGACAAAGCTGCAAACAAGGGAAAACTACTGTATACCCAAAATTTACAGAATAGCAGTACCATTATTATGAAGATCAATTTTACTCTACAATACAGTAGTGTAGAGATGTCGGTTAATAAAGACTGCTTCGGAATTCTAGGAAGATGGCGGTGTAGGAGGACGCTGGGCTCACCGCACAACCTGCTGATCACTTAGATTCCACCTACACCTGCCTAAATAACCCAGAAAACCACCATAGAAGACTAGCAGAACTGAGTCTCCGAAGCCAAGCGCAGACAAGAGGCCCACGGAAGAGGGTAGGAAGGGTGGAGAGGCGGTGCGCGCTCCAGGGACTGGTGGGAGGGAGCCGGGGCGGAGGGGCGGCTCGCTGGCCAAGCAGAGCCCCCGAGTCTGGCTTGCAAAAGCAGAGGGGCCAGACTGAGTGTGTTCCGACAGCAAGCGTGACTTAGCATCTGGGAGGTCATAAGTTAACAGCTCTGCTCGAAAGCGGGAAGGCTGGAGGACAAAGGGAGGGAGAGTTGCTGAGCCTCAGGACGACAGAGCTCAGTTTGGCGGGGAACAAAGGCGCTTGCCAGCTCCATCTCCCTCGCCCATCCCCCAGCCAAAATCCCAAAGGGAACTAGTTCCTGCCAGGGAACTTGCTCACTCCGCGTAAACACCCAACACTGTGCTTCTGCGGAGCCACCCCTCCAGCAGCGGGTCTGACTCCCTACCTCTGCCACAGGGCCCCTTCTGAAGTGGATCACCTAAGGAGAAGCGAGCTAAGCCTGCCCCTCCTGCCCCCGTGCACCTTGCCTACCCACCCCAGCTAATAGCCAGATCCCCAGCACCACAAGCCTGGCAGTGTGCAAGTAGCCCAGATGGGCCACGCCACCCCACAGTGAATCCCGCCCCTAGGAGAGGGGAAGAGAAGGCACACACCAGTCTGACTGTGGCCCCAGCAGTGGGCTGGGGACAGACATCAGGTCTGAATGCGGCCCCGCCCACCAACTCCAGTTATACACCACAGCACAGGGAGAGTGCTCTGCAGGTCCCCACCAGTCCAGGGACTATCCAAAATGACCAAATGGAAGAATTCCCCTCAAAAGAAACTCCAGGAAATAACAACAGCTAATGAACTGATCAAAAAGGATTTAAATAATATAACAGAAAGTGAATTTAGAATAATAGTCATAAAACTAATCACTGGGCTTGAAAACAGTATAGAGGACAGCAGAGAATCTCTTGCTACAGAGATCAAGGGACTAAGGAACAGTCAGGAGGAGCTGAAAAATGCTTTAAACGAGATGCAAAATAAAATAGAAATGACCACGGCTCAGATTGAAGAGGCAGAGGAGAGAATAGATGAACTAGAAGATAAAATTATGGAAAAAGAGGAAGCTGAGAAAAAGAGAGATAAAAAAATCCAGGAGTATGAGGGGAAAATTAGAGAACTAAGTGATATACTAAAAAGAAATAATAGACGTATAATTGGTATCCCAGAGGACGAAGAGAGAGGGAAAGGTGCTGAAGGGGTACTTGAAGAAATAATAGCTGAGAACTTCCCTGAACTGGGGAAGGAAAAAGGCATTGAAATCCAAGAGGCACAGAGAACTCCCTTCAGACGTAACTTGAATCGATCTTCTGCACGACATATCATAGTGAAACTGGCAAAATACAAGGATAAAGAGAAAATTCTGAAAGCAGCAAGGGATAAACGTGCCCTAACATATAAAGGGAGACCTATAAGACTCGTGACCGATCTCTCTTTTGAAACTTGGCAGGCCAGAAAGGATTGGCACGAGATCTTCAATGTGTTGAACAGGAAAAATATGCAGCTGAGAATCCTTTATCCAGCAAGTCTGTCATTTAGAATAGAAGGAGAGATAAAGGTCTTCCCAAACAAACAAAAACTGAAGGAATTCGTCACCACTACACCAGCCCTACAAGAGATCCTAAGGGGGATCCTGTGAGACAAAGTACCAGAGACATCGCTACAAGCATAAAACATACAGACATCACAATGACTCTAAACCCATATCTTTCTATAATAACACTGAAAGTAAATGGATTAATGCACCAACCAAAAGACACAGGGTATCAGAATGGATAAAAAAACAAGACCCATCTATTTGCTGTCTACAAGAGACTCATTTTAGACCTGAGGACACCTTTAGATTGAGAGTGAGGGGATGGAGAACTATTTATCATGCTACTGGAAGCCAAAAGAAAGCTGGAGTAGCCATATTTATATCAGACAAACTAGACTTTAAATTAAAGGCTGTAACAAGAGATGAAGAAGGGCATTATATAATAATTACAGGGTCTATCCATCAGGAAGAGCTAACAATTATAAATGTCTATGCGCTAAATACCGGAGCCCCCAAATATATAAAACAGTTACTCATAAACATAAGCAACCTTATTGATAAGAATGTGGTAATTGCAGGGGACTTTAACACTCCACTTACAGAAATGGATAGATCATCTAGACACACGGTCAATAAAGAAACAAGGGCCCTGAATGATACATTGGATCAGTTGGACTTGACAGATATATTTAGAACTCTGCATCCCAAAGCAACAGAATATACTTTCTTCTCGAGTGCACATGGAACGTTCTCCAAGATAGATCATATACTGGGTCACAAAACAACCCTTCATAAGTATACAAGAATTGAAATTATACCATGCATACTTTCAGACCACAATGCTATGAAGCTTGAAATCAACCACAGGAAAAAGTCTGGAAAACCTCCAAAAGCATGGAGGTTAAAGAACACCCTACTAACGAATGAGTGGGTCAACCAGGAAATTAGAGAAGAGATTAAAAAATATATGGACACAAACTAAAATGAAAATACAATAATCCAAACGCTTTGGGATGCAGCGAAGGCAGTCCTGAGAGGAAAATACATTGCAATCCAGGCCTATCTCAAGAAACAAGAAAAATCCCAAATACAAAATCTAACAGCACACCTAAAGGAAATAGAAGCAGAACAGCAAAGGCAGCCTAAACCCAGCAGAAGAAGAGAAATAATAAAGATCAGATCAAAAATAAACAATATAGAATCTAAAAAAACTGTAGAGCAGATCAATGAAACCAAGAGTTGGTTTTTTGAAAAAATAAACAAAATTGACAAACCTGTAGCCAGGCTTCTCAAAAAGAAAAGGGAGATGACTCAAATAGATAAAATCATGAATGAAAATTGAATGATTACAACCAATCCCTCAGAGATACAAACAATTATCAGGGAATACTGTGAAACATTATATGCCAACAAATTGGACAACCTGGAAGAAATGGACAAATTCCTAAACAACCACACTCTTCCAAAACTCAATCAGGAGGAAATAGAAAGCTTGAACAGACCCATAACCAGCGAAGAAATTGAATCGGTTATCAAAAATCTCCCAACAAATAAGAGTCCAGGACCAGATGGCTTCCCACGGGAGTTCTACCAGACGTTTAAAGCAGAGATAATACCTATCCTTCTCAAGCTATTCCAAGAAATAGAAAGGGAAGGAAAACTTCCAGACTCATTCTATGAAGCCAGTATTACTTTGATTCCTAAACCAGACAGAGACCCAGTAAAAAAAGAGAACTACAGGCCAATATCCCTGATGAATATGGATGCAAAAATTCTCAATAAGATACTAGCAAATCAAATTCAACGGCATATAAAAAGAATTATTCACCATGATCAAGTGGGATTCATTCCTGGGATGCAGGGCTGGTTCAACATTCACAAATCAATCAACGTGATACATCACATTAATAAAAGAAAAGATAAGAACCATATGATCCTGTCAATCGATGCAGAAAAGGCCTTTGACAAAATCCAGCACCCTTTCTTAATAAAAACCCTGGAGAAAGTCGGGAAAGAAGAACATACTTAAAGATCATAAAAGCCATTTATGAAAAGCCCACAGCTAACATCATCCTCAATGGGGAAAAACTGAGAGCTTTTTCCCTGAGATCAGGAACACGACAGGGATGCCCACTCTCACTGCTGTTGTTCAACATAGTGTTGGAAGTTCTAGCATCAGCAATCAGACAACAAAAGGAAATCAAAGGCATCAAAATTGGCAAAGATGAAGTCAAGCTTTCGCTTTTTGCAGATGACATGATACTATACATGGAAAATCCGATAGACTCCACCAAAAGTCTGCTAGAACTGATACATGAATTCAGCAAAGTTGCAGGATACAAAATCAATGTACAGAAATCAGTTGCATTCTTATACACTAACAATGAAGCAACAGAAAGACAAATAAAGAAACTGATCCCATTCACAATTGCACCAAGAAGCATAAAATACCTAGGGATAAATCTAACCAAAGATGTAAAAGATCTGTATGCTGAAAACTATAGAAAGCTTATGAAGGTAATTGAAGATATGAAGAAATGGAAAAACATTCCATGCTCATGGATTGGAAGAATAAATATTGTCAAAATGTCAATACTACCCAAAGCTATCTACACATTCAATGCAATCCCAATCAAAATTGCACCAGCATTCTTCTCGAAGCTAGAACAAGCAATCCTAAAATTCATATGGAACCACAAAAGGCCCCGAACAGCCAAAGTAATTTTGAAGAAGAAGACCAAAGCAGGAGGCATCACAATCCCAGACTTTAGCCTCTACTACAAAGCTGTAATCAAGACAGCATGGTATTGGCACAAAGACAGACACATAGACCAATGGAATAGAATAGAAACCCCAGAACTAGACCCACAAACGTATGGCCAACTCATCTTTGACGAAGCAGGAAAGAACATCCAATGGAAAAAAGACAGTCTCTTTAACAAATGGTGCTGGGAGAACTGGACAGCAACATGCAGAAGGTTGAAACTAGACCACTTTCTCACACCATTCACAAAAATAAACTCAAAATGGATGAAGGACCTGAATGTAAGACAGGAAACAATCAAAACCCTAGAGGAGAAAGCAGGAAAAGACCTCTCTGACCTCAGCCGTAGCAATCTCTTACTTGACACATCCCCAAAGGCAAGGGAATTAAAAGCAAAAATGAATTACTGGGACCTTATGAAGAATAAAAAGCTTCGGCACAGCAGAGGAAACAACCAACAAAACTAAAAGGCAACCAACGGAATGGGAAAAGATATTTGCAAATGACATATCAGACAAAGGGCTAGTATCCAAAATCTATAAAGAGCTCACCAAACTCCACACCTGAAAAACAAATAACCCAGTGAAGAAATGGGCAGAAAACATGAATAGACACTTCTCTAAAGAAGACATCCGGATGGCCAACAGGCACATGAAAAGATGCTCAATGTTGCTCCTTATCAGGGAAATACAAATCAAAACCACACTCAGATATCACCTCACGCCAGTCAGAGTGGCCAAAATGAACAAATCAGGAGACTATAGATGCTGGAGAGGATGTGGAGAAACGGGAACCCTCTTGCACTGTTGGTGGGAATGCAAATTGGTGCAGTCGCTCTGGAAAACAGTGTGGAGGTTCCTCAGAAAATTAAAAATAGACCTACCCTATGACCCAGCAATAGCACTACTAGGAATTTACCCAGGGGATACAGGAGTACTGATGCATAGGGGCACTTGTACCCTAATGTTTATAGCAGCACTCTCAACAATAGCCAAATTATGGAAAGAGCCTAAATGTTCATCAACTGATGAATGGATAAAGAAATTGTGGTTTATATACACAATGGAGTACTACGTGGCAATGAGAAAGAACAAAATATGGCCCTTTGTAGCAACGTGGATGGAACTGGAGAGTGTGATGCTAAGTGAAATAAGCCATACAGAGAAAGACAGATACCATGTTTTCACTCTTATGTGGATCCTGAGAAACTTAGAAACCCATGGGGGAGGGGAAGGAAAAAAAAAAAGAGGTTAGAGTGGGAGAGAGCCAAAGCATAAGAGACTCTTAAAAACTGAGAACAAACTGAGGGTTGATGGGGGGGTGGGAGGGAGGGGATGGTGGGTGATGGGTATTGAGGAGGGCACCTTTTGGGATGAGCACTGGGTGTTGTATGGAAACCAATTTGACAATAAATTTCATATATTGAAAAAAAATAAAGACTGCTTCGTAATAAAATGTGAGCAGAACCAGTTTCGTATTACTGAAGTTGCACACTATTTTCTTTAATTGTACAAGCCTTAGTATCTTATCTTAATATTCTGAGTTTCTTAGTATAAAATTAGATGTTGTTTAAGGAAGCAAGATAAGCTAGTAAATTACTCTGCATTACTCCACAGAAAACAAACAGATGGAAATATTTGTAAGGGAATAAGGGTAGATAGAGCAATGTAATGATTTCCACTAAGGGAAATGCTAATCTTCAACCCTTTTGTTCCTCAGCATCTTTTCCTTTTCTCCTTAGAATCCACACACAGAATGCCTATCATAGCATTTTAACTTGTTGCATATTATGATCTGCTCCTCAGGGCAGTAATAAGAATATATATGTTATACTTCTTGGGATTCTCTCATTTACATGCATTTGGATGGCCAGATTTCAAGTTATGAGAATTATTTTTTAGTGTTTTACTTTGGCTTTTCAGTTACATTTTTTCTCTTTTATGAGAGTCAACTTAGCTTTTCCATGCCCTCCAATTTGAGTGCCACCTGGTCACTTAATATTGTATGGTTCACTCTAGCAGCTTAAATATCTCCTACTTTACTCCATAGTTTGTATCATTTTTATTATTTTCATAATCTCTCACATATTTCTTCTTTTTATGTTAAAGTCCCCATCATATAAATATTGGTTAACAAATTTATGTTTATGCCTATTGTGTACCATTATTTTAAAAAATTATTTTATTTCAAATAGAAAAATTTGTCTTGTGAGAAGTTTTTAGGAATTATACTTGGGGGTCTTCCTCCCCCAAACTGAAACACCAATCAAATTATGAGAAAAAAACATCAGACAAGTGTGTATGAAGGGACATTCTACAAGAAACCTGACCAGAACTCCCCAAAACTGTCAAGGTCATCCAAAAAACAAAACAAAACAAAACTCAAAAAACAAAAGCAAACAAACAAAAAAGGAGTCTGAGAAACTGTCATAGCCAAATGTCATAGCCATTATATCTCTGAGGAGATATAATAACTAAACATATTGTGTTATTTTGGATGGGATCCTAGAACACAAAAAGGATATCAAGTAAGAACTAAGGAAATATAAATAAAATACAGATTTTAGTTAGCAATAATATATCTTTATTGGTTCATTATTTATAAAAAATATAAGAGACTGATATAAAATGTTAATAATAAGGGAAACTATGCAGAAGACCTGGAAACTTTCTGTACTGTTTTCATAAATTTTCTATGAATTCAAACTGTCCTAAAAATCAGTGATGGGCATTAAGGAGGGCACTTGTTGAGATGAGCACTGGGTGTTGTATGTAAGTGATGAATCATTAAATTCTATACCTGAGATTAATATTATACATATGTTAACTAATTGGGATTTAAATAAAAAGTTGAAAAAAATTAAACTGTATTAAAAATAATAGTTAAAACATCGATCTAATAAGTTCAACATTATAAGTGAATAATAGTAATGTAAAATGTTGAGGCTCCTGGGTGGCTCAGTCAGACTCTTGATTTCTGCTCATGTCATGATCCCAGGGTCATGAGATCAAGCCCTGCGTCCGGCTCCATGCTGAGTGTGGAGCCTGCTTAAGATTCTCTGTTTCCCTCTGCCCCTCTCCCCCACTCTTGCTCTCTCTCTCAAATAATAATAATAATAATAATAATAATAATTTAATAGTAATAATTTAATAATAATAATGTAAAATATCAAAGCAAATGTTAAGAGCTTCTACTTAGAAAAATTAAGCAAAATAAGATGTAAAAACTACAATGATTTTTTTTAAGATTAACTTTACAACACATATTGATTCAAAAACATAATAATCACATCTAATAATCTATTTTTTTCTAAATATAATTTATTGTCAAGTTAGCTAACATCCCGCATATACAGTGTGCACTTGGTTTTGGGAGTAGATTCCCATGATTCATCGCTTACATACAACACCCAGTGCTCATCCCAACAAGTGCCCTCCTCAATGCCCATCACCCATTTTTCCCTCCAAGCCCCCACCCCTGCCATTGACCCTCAGTTTGTTCTCTACATTTAAGAGTCTCTTATGGTTTGCCTCTCTCTCTGTTTGAAACAGAGAGAGACCCCCTTGGTCTTCTGTTAAGTTCCTCAAATTCCACATATGAATGAAAACATATGATATCTGTCTATATCTAATAACCTAATAATCACAAAATAAGTAACAAAAAATAAATTACAGCTGGTATATGCAAAATGAAACATTCAAAACAATATAAACACAAAAGTTATGCTTTGAGCCAAAGCTGAAAGTACAGGATGAAAATTTTGGCTCCCTTCGTGGGGTCCCTGGGAGTGGAGATGGTCAAACAGGCATTTCCTGAGTAAAATTCCAGAAAGACAAATTTGGAGGCAGAAAGAGAGATTTGAAGCCAGCCTTGATTTTATGCCAGCATATTTTGCTGTGGGCGAATTTAGCTTTATAATGGTAAGATTTTTGAATAAGTGAGCATCACGAGTGAAGTTTATACCTCAGCCTCAAGCAGCCACCAGCAGGGAAGTGTGCTAAGAACCTCAAGGGAGGAAAGCACTTAGGCCATGTATGTACATACTGGCTGCACCGGCACAGCAGCTTTCTCACAGATAAGCACATCCTCAATGGGGAGACTAATGATGGATTTTGCAAATTTCTCTGTAGAAATACATATATAATATCTATAAAATGTTTATAGTCTGATTTTTATCCATCAACTTAGTGATCTTACCATACACGGATGTGTATTATATTCTGAACTGGAGGCACCTGGGTGGCTCAGTTGGTTAAGCCTCAGACCTCTGCTCAGGTCGTGATCTCACAGTTCCTGAGTTTGAGTCCAGCATCAGGCTCTCTGCTGTCAGAACAGAGCCCACTTGGATCCTCTGTCTCCTTCTCTCTCTAACCCTCCCCTGCTTGCACTCTCT
This sequence comes from Panthera tigris, assembly GCF_018350195.1. Classification (NCBI taxonomy): domain Eukaryota; kingdom Metazoa; phylum Chordata; class Mammalia; order Carnivora; family Felidae; genus Panthera; species Panthera tigris. The sequence continues at coordinate 156,984,259 of NC_056663.1, forward strand.
CTCTCTCTCTGTCTCAAAAATAAACTTAAAAAAAATGCTGAATTGTTCCACTACTGACTGCTTTTAAAGGTCTATATAGGTTTGTGTGTGTGTATTATATTATTAAGCCCATACGTGTATAGGTATATAGTATATTTTGTTATATATTATTACATTATTATATAATATACTATCAATAATATATATCATATATTATAGATAGTATATAAGTATGTTATATTATATTATATTATAGATAGTATATAAGTATATATTATAATATAATGTGTGTATAAGAGTTATAAATATATTTATAAAAATCTAAGAAGTGTACTGAGGATCAAGGAAGTTGTATGTCTTTGTCCGAATATGACATTTGAGTCATTCCCAGGAACAAGTAAAAGTCTTCTAGCATAATCTCCTTCCACCATTCCACCCTGATCAGAGTTCATACTCAGGTTTAAATGCTTTCCAATCAGTTTAAGTTTGCTTTATAACCAAGCATACACTTACTAGGTAGAGCTACATAGACTTTACAACTTTCAGAACATATGTAATAAAAGTATTAGTCATAAGGAAATTAACAATAAATGATAAGTCAACAGCATAAAGAAACAATGTGATATATATATATATATATATATTTAGAGAAAGAGGTGATATATATATATATATATATATATATATATATATTTAGAGAGAGAGAGAGTGCAGGGCAGGGTGGGGGAGAGGCAGAGGGAGAGAGAGAGAATCTCTCCAATGTAGATCTCAGTCTCATGACCCTGAGATCATGACCTGAGCTAAAATCAAGAGTTGGATGCTTAATCCACTGAGCTACAGGCACCCCACAAAAGTGACATATATTTTTTAAAACTTTGAGAATCATATTTAAGCTTTGTTTTACATTCTGTTCTATTCTTTCTTTAGAGAATATATTAACATTTCTCTCTTGTGTCGTTTAGGGTAGATAATATACATTCTCTCCATAATCAGTGGCATGTAGCTGATAATCTGCCTAGCCCATCCCTGCAACATTCCTCTAATCCACTGTAATGAAATGTTTAACTTTTACTTAGATATGTCTTGATGACAAATGCTCATTCCCTGGAATCTGAATTAAATAATGGAATTATAAGAATTCTTGAAAATTATCTAGCAATTTTTACATTTCTGGTAATGAGAGCGAATTCCAATGGTGATATGTGCAATTTCCAAAGTCTTATAGCTTGTTATTGGCACAACTGTCTGGAACCCAGGCTTCTAGCTATATTCACTCATTAGAACATTAGTTTTATTTGTAGCTGATACATATCATAATAAATATCCTGCATATTTATAAGCATCTTAGTTTTATGAGTAAGTGAACTAATAGAAGAAAACTCACTAAAAATAAGAAAAGAGAGAATTTATATTATATCCCTCCTGTAAATGATATGACAGAGATCAGAACATAACTGTAAATAAGCAGAGAGCAGGATTTCTCCCTGGCATTATCTAGTGAATGAAAGGAAGAGAAAAAGGGAATTAAGAATGAAATTGGATGAATATCTCACACCATATGCAAATAACAATTCAAAATGAATTAAAGGCTTAAATGTAAGACTTGAAACTATAAAACTCCTAGAAGAAAACACAGGGAAAAAGCTCTATGACATTGGTCTTGGCAATGATTTTTTATTTTTTTATTAATTATTTTTATTTTACATTTATTTATTTTTGAGAGACAGAGACAGAGCACAAATGGGGGAGGGGCAGAGAGAGATGAGACACAGAATTGGAAGCAGGCTCCAGGCTCCGAGCTGACAGCACAGAGCCCGATGAGGGGCTCATACCCACAAACGGTGAGATCATGACCTGAGCTGAAGTCGGATGCTCAACCGACTGAGCCACCCAGGCGCCCTGGCAATGATTCTTTAGATATGACACCAAAAGCTCAGGTAACAAAAGCAAAAATAAATGAGGGAGATTAAATCAAACTAACAAACTTCTAGACACAAAGGAAACCAATCTACAAAATGAAAAGGCAACCTACAGAAAGGAAGGAAATATTTGCAAACCATGTATCTGAGAAGAGGTTAATATCCAAAATACAAAAGGAACACATAGAACTCAATAGCAAACGGACAACCCAATTAAAAGTGGGCAAAAGACCTGAATAGACATTTTTCCAAAGACATACAAATGGTCAATTGGTATATGAAAAAGTGTTCAACATCACTACTTAGGGAAATGTCAATCAAAACCACAATGAGACATCACCTCACAATGGTTAGGACAGCTATTATAATAAAAAAGACAAGAAATAACAAGACTAGCCTACAATGTGGAGAAAGAGAACCCTGTGCACCATGATGGAACTGTAAATTAGTATAGCCATTATAGAAACCAGTATAGAAGTCCCTAAAATAAAAACTAAAAATATAACAATCACATGATCTGGCTATCTCTCTTCTGGTATGTATCCAAATGAAATGAAGTCAGTACCTCAAAGAGATAGCTGTGCTCCCATGTTTATTGCAACATTATTCACAATATCCAAGATATAGAAACAATCCAGTGTCTTTCAGTGGATGAATGGATAAATAAACTTTGGTTTATATATACAATGGGATATTGTTCAGCCTTAAAGAAGAAAGAGATCTTACCACTTACAACATGCATGAATCTGGAGTATAGTATACCAAATGAAATAAGCCAAACAAGGACAGCAAAAAACTACATGATCTCACTTATTTGTGGAATATAAAAAAGCCAAATATGTAGAAACAAAGAGTAGAATAGTGGTTACCAGGGATGGGGAGATGAAGTAAATGGTTGTTGGTCAAAGGTATAAAGCTGCAATTATAGAAGAAAAGTACATGCACAGATCTAATGTATAGCATGGTGGCTATAGTTAATAATACTAGATTAAATATGAGAAATTTACTAAGATAGTATATTTCGGGTGCTCTCATCACACACACAAAAATGAATAACTAGGTGAGGAGAGGATATGTGAATTAGCTTGGCTAATTTCACTGTGTATGTGGATACAAATCATCACGTTGTACCCTTTAAATATATATAGTTTTTATTAACAATAAGATTCAGGGGCACCTGGGTGGCTCAGTAGGTTAGGTGTCCAACTTCAGCTCAGGTCATGATCTCACGTTTTGTGAGTTCCAACCTCGTGTCGGGCTCTGTGCTGACAGCTCAGAGCCTGGAGCCTACTTCAGATTCTGTGTCTCCTTCTCTCTCTCTGCCCCTCTCCTGCTCACGCTCTGTCTCTCTCCATCTCTCAAAAATGATTAATGTTAAAAATATCTTTAAATAAAATTCAAAAAGAAAAAAATGAATGGATTTGCAGAGGAAAAAATAAAATAATCAGTAAGATAACATTCAGATTAATTAATCCAGTACTTATCATTTAAGGAACAACATAAATACGAGATGGAATTAGTGAGTTCCTATGAATTAAATTACGTTGCAATTATTGTGGGAAATTGGCATTTTGCTTTATAAAATTTGAACAGCATTTTTTTTAAATACTACATAACTCTCAAGTACCTTTTTACCCACTAAGCAACTTATATGATTTAGCATCAATGTCAGCAAGCCATTTCATACTCATGAATACATTTTACTCCTCAGGACAGCTCTATTCATTGCAGAGTTTTAAGCTAACAGAACCAGAGAGAGTAATATCAAAAATTAACTTTTGAAAAATGAAGATTATCATAAGAAAAACTCAGTAAGGAAACCATTTAGGATCACACAGGAATCTTAATGAACAAGTGGAACATTTTGTACAACTTGAATAAATTGCTTCTTGGGTCAAACAAATCAGATGGGATAAATGAAAAGGCATACTAGACATTGCTTTAATTATTGAGAAAGAAAAAATTCTAAATTTAAACTTTTTCATTTCTTATAACTTTCTCACAGAATTGAGATAGAGTCTCCAAAGACCAGGCATAAAATGAAAAAGTTGAACACAGGTATTTATTCTCCCATCATTATTAGCCTAGCAGTACAGCTTATAAAATAGAGGTAAATATTTCTGAGGCTTGTTATGATTTTTACTGACATCTAAGAAATTCTGCTCTTTGTGGCCAGCCCACAATTATTTTCTGATCTCTGTCAGATCACTTACTTGAAAGGCGTATATAAATTTCTCCTTGGTATTTTTTAATTTTTTTTTTTAATGTTCATTTATTTTTTGAGAGAGATATACAGTGCGAGCAGGGAAGGGTGAGATCATGACCTGAGCTGAAGTCGGATGCTTAACTGACTGAGCCACCCAGATGCCCCCCTCCTTAGTATTTTTTTGTCCAGATGTATCACTTAACAAAATACTATGCATTTTGGTCTTAAATGTTCTTTGATTCTTGTATAAGAGAGTCCTATGATGCTCATGCAATCTTGTTCAGTGCCAAGTAGATCTCATTCTATCCATTTAGCTAGCTAGAATCAGAGCAAAGTCTCTTTGAGCTTTCAGTTGACTGGTACCACAGCAACACCAAAATGAACTAAATGAATTATGGATTTGGAACAAAAGAGTTTATGAACAATATCATTTAATAAAAGAAAAAATGATACCGATTTGAATCAGCAATAAAAATAAATTAGTGTAAGTAATATATGATTCAAATTATAATAATTATTTCTAAATAAAATGCTGATGGATATTAACCAATAACAAAATTTAAGATGTATAATTTCTTTTCATATGTTAAAAATCAGGTTAACATAATTTAATGTAGTAAACCACATGCTAACAGGTATGTGAAATGTTCATGAATATGCTGGGTTCTTTGACAGTGAATTGATTTTGAGAATGTTTGTTTCACTTACTAACAAATAATGTACTAAATATAATGATATCTTTATGTCTAGAAAGAATTGAAAAATACTTTAAAGTGTCTAATTTTCAAGGAAAATTACTTAGTAGTTTACAGTTTCTTATTTTAGAACAAGGAATGATGAATTAGAACTAATAACAGACCAATGCTTTTATGGGCATAAACTATTTATAATATTTCAAGCTATAATATTTGATTCTGATTCTAACTATGTTAGCTATGATTTTTTATATTTATAACTATAACACCATTTTTCTACATCTGTGGGGTACATGGAAAATTATTTCCCAATTTCATGCAGTTGGAAGCCGCATTGTGACTAGTGTTAGCCAATAGGGTGTGATCAAAGGTAGTATTTATTGCCTTTTAGCCAAAGTATTTAATTACCAGGTGAAGACCTTCCAAAATTCAGTAATCTGCCACATTGAATGGGAACATGATTCAGTGACAGGATAATGAAGACTTTCCTGGGATCCATGATTATTGTATGGAAGATAGATGTCCAGGAGTTTTGCTAGAATTTCATGAGTAAGAAACCGTCTTAGGTGTGCTATACTCAAAATTTTTGGATTGTTGCATAACAAGTTATATCCTAACCTATCCTGACAAATATAATAGACAAATAGTAATTCAACTCATTTTTTGCTTAGTTAACATTATGGTATGGTAACTGCAAATCAGTTTATAAAAATGTAATTATACATACTTGGCTTCAGTTGTTATGGTATGAATATACTATGTGTTAAAAGCAAACTTGTGTTTTAATTATATTCATTTAAAATATGAATTACGCAGCACTCAGCTGGCTCAGTCAGTAGAGCATGCAACTCTTGATCTTGAGGTTGTGAGTTCAAGCCCTATGTGTGGTGTGAAGTTTACTTAAAATTCAAAGAAAATAAAAACAGAAGTATATTTTAAAATAAATAAATAGATAAATACAAGTTATGAAATCATTACAAAATGGCTTATACAGAAAAAAATCCATAAGTAAAGTGCAAAAACTGTGTTTCTTAGCTTTGATAATTTTTGTTTACTTGTCAATATATTGTGATAAATTATTTGGAAAGAGTACTTGAGTTTTACATAAAACATGTTTTAAAGGTAGAATTGCATGGTGGATATCAAAGCATTGCATCGAGGGTCTTATGTAACACATCTTGTTTTTTGTTTACTTGCAGTATTAAACAGAATATAAAATATCCAAACAGATTAAGAATAAAAAATATCTTAAAAAATAATTCCAATTATGCAAAATATTTCAAAGTTTATAACCAGCGATATCTTTGCTTAGGAAAAAATTCCCCACAACTTTAGAAGGTCGGGAAACCTGCAAGCCACTGTGACACTGAATTAAAATGTACCATGAATGCAAACTTTAGCTGTAAGATTAGAGTATTCAGGATAACTGTTATTTTCCTACAGTGAAATTATTTGATGCCATAAAGCATGATGGCACAAATACTGTTCATTAATGTCACTATAAAGTGAACTTTACTGTGGAACAATCAGTACTACTTCTTAGAATATCTAGGCTTAACATTACTAATTGTATCACTATAAACCAATTTTATAGTGAAATAAACAGTAGAGATAATGTTGTCAGGCTGTGGTATTAAAGCCCCAAATAAAAACACTAATATATCGTTTGACTATATCTCTTACAAACTGATATGCAAAGAACAGGTGGAAAAAAAGCCAAAACAGACTGTTATAGCTCCCTGCGAAACAATATAGTCAGTGTCTACCTCTTTTAATTGTTTTGTATCACTTCATTTAACAAATATCTGAATTTATTAAACATGAAATGATGGCATACAGCAATCAGAGCATTCTTTCCCAGAAGTAGAAGAAAAGCATATATCTTCTCCTAAGTCAATATTTATTTGATTGGAAAGAACCATGATAATTACTTATTGATTTAAAAATTGTTTAGAGTAATCCTTTAAAAAATCTATGTCAAAAGAGAATGCAAGCCTTCAAGAAGCTATTCAAAGCTCACACACTTTCTAAAATCCTGTCCACATGGAAACAAAATTAAATTTAAGACACATGCATGAGTATCTACAACCATTGGTCATTTATTAAAAACAAAACACCTTGCTTATAATGTAAAATATTGATTTACAGTTACTCATCTTTTCCACCATTTGTGAGCTATATTTCAATTATAAAATGAAAAGGCACACTACTGAATACTACTTAGCTTACAAAACAGAAGAGCATTAAAATAGTTCCACAAAAATTATGAAATATTTTGCTTAATACTGGCTATTTTCAGTGAAAGTCAAGGCAATCATCACACTGCTGTGGAATAAAATGTTACGAATGAGCAAGACATAGCTCTAAAAGGTGAAGTCTATGAAAAACCAAGCAAACAAAAAGCTAAGATGTGTTACGCAAGAGCCTCAATGCAGTGTTTTGGTGTTCATCACACATTCCCACCTTTAAATGTGTTTTATTTAAAACCCAAGTACTCTTTACAAAAACATATCACATAATACTGACAAGTAAACCCAGACTGTCAGAGAAGTTGGGAGACATTCCTAACGGCCACTTAGATTAGGCTTGAAATAATGAGCAAAACCTCCTTCATTTTTTATTAATGTTAGGCTACCAAGTCATACAACATACATTGACATCTATTGTCTGAGGATAGAGGAGAAACTAACTGATTCTGGGTGCAACTGCTGTGAAAGAATATTCTAATGCAGTCTTATATTCATGGGGATTACAGATTATTAATATGATACCTTTCTTCAATAGAGGGTGTTTACAGCTATAAATATCCTGCCAAGTATTGCTTTTGCTGCATCCCAAAAGTTTTGGAATGTTGTACTCTCCTTTTAATTCATCTTGAAGTATTTTCCAATTTTTTTTTGTGATTTCTTCTTGGACCAATTGATTATTTAAATTGTTTAATTGTCACATTATTGTGAATTTCCCAAATTTCCTACACTTATTAACTTCTAATTGCATTCTGTTGAGATAGAAGAACATACTTTGAATAATTTCAGTACTTCCAAATTGCTGAAATATATTTTATGGCCTATATTAAGGTCTACCCTGGAGAATGTTCCTAGTAGACTTGAAAAGAATATATAGTTTGCTATTGTTGGAGGGAGTGTTCAGTAGATGCCCTTTAAGGCAACTTGGTTTACAGTATTATATAGTATTATGTTGTGTATATTATGAATCAGTTTTCACTTCTACGATCTACTTTATGTGTTATCTAATTTATATTTCCTCAGAATTGATTGAAAACTTGATACACTATTGTTGTTTGTTTTTGTTTTTGTTTTTTTTTTTGCTATTTCAATAAAGTTTAATTTTCCTTTCGGGAACGTCACTCAGAACTTTGAACACTTACATAAGAGCTCAGTGTCACAACATCTGAAGAAACAGTGGGGTTTAATATCACATGATCTGTATGAATGAAGCCATTTTCCTAAACTCCTAATATTTTGATTATAACAAATCAAAATTCTAATTGTATTTTAGTTATCATGATTTTCCATCTTATATCAATAAAATAATATTCTGTAAAATTAAATGTTTTAAAATCACAATAACCAAAAAAGCATTGCAAGATGCCTTCTATTAGCACTCAAAGCCTTCTTCCATTCTGGTATACATTTTCTTCTTTTCATCATAATATCCTTCCAGCCTGATTTATCGTTTCTTTGTCCCTAAAACTTTTAACCCACTCTCCTTTGCACATAGATTGTGATAACAAAATTTCACTTTTACAATGTCTACTCTAAACTGAAACCCTCTACCTTTCACTCAGTATGTATTTTAATCCCACCCTCTCTGAAGCTTCTCTTAATTTCACTGGAGCATATGTGAGTTCTCACTTCTAAAGCTCTATGATCCTTTTATACTTATGAGACTTGTTACTATTATCCTAAAGGGAAAAAGAAAAAAGTATAGGGAATTAAAACCAAAATTAGTTCTCTGACTTTCAGAAAACCAGGTAATTCATGTATTTTTAACTGGTAATATGGCTGTATAAATAACTACATCTGGTTGTCAAATATGCAAAATGAAAGTATCCACATACATGTGATTTCAAACAATAATGAAAAGTTATTAATAGCATGTAATATATGATCTATATGATCACATTTTATATTTCTTTCTCTATCTGTTGTACTTATCACTATGAATTACATAAATATTGGTTGATTCTTATTAGATGAGAAATATTATTTTCATAAGTAAATAAAGTGAGATATTGTCTAAGGTCCCATTATAAGTTGAATCCTTTAGAACTTATAATTCAATAAAACTTATATATATGAATATAATGTGTATCTATATATCATATATAAGTAAAAATAAAATAGTATTCCAATATAGATTTCCTACCTCCTATTATGTAAGTTAAATGTCAGAAATATTCATTTACAATCACCTGCACAGTTATGGATGGTCTGGTTTAGTATGGTAAGATATATAAGAAAGTTGACCTACAAACATTAATGGGACTTTTCATTAACAAAAGAAAAAGAGAAAGGAGTTGCTGACATCACTTTTTGCCATTCTTACTATCTTGAACATGTACATGAAGCCTAAGCTATGACACCCATCTTTCAATCCTGAGGTTACAATCACAGAACCAGAAAAAGGAAAAGGAATGTACAGCAGAGTAAAAGGAACAAGGTTGTGTTATTGTGTTATCACAAAGCTGCTGCCAAGTCAGAAACGTCTACCTTAATACATCCTGAAATTTGAGCTTATTAAAATGTATACTTTATTATGGATCTCATAGTTATTTTGTTACATGAAGCCTAAAGAGTTTCTAACATATACAGGATCTTTCACAGTAATCCAAAATGAGCAATGATAATATCCTATGACATATACAACTTTTAGCTAGGAAAAATTACAGAGATTGCATAAGCCTGGTCTAAAAGTATCTCATATGAAATATACTACAATGTCAGGAAAATAACCCTAATCATGATGGAGGTATATTTTGAAAAGATCAATCACACTGGAAGGTAAAATGATTATATATATTGTACAAAGCAGAACACTTTTGAAGTGAAGAAGTCCTCTAAATAATTACATAGTATAACAAGTGAAGCAAGTGAATCAAACTGTCAGGGGGAAACCAGGATATATGGTCTCACTAGTTTAGGTCTAGGATTATAATTCTTCCAGGATATTTTAGATGAAAAATATAGATTGGTATCTGGTATACACACACACACACACACACACATTTTTGTCTGGGAAGTAAATAGGCCTTCTTAAATGTTTATTTATTTATTTTGAGAGAGAGATAGACCAAGCTGGGGAAGGGCAGAGAGAGAGAGAGAAAGAGAGAATCCCAAGCCGACTCCATGCTCAGTGCGCTGAGTGTGATGCAGGCTCCATTTCATGACGCGAGATTATGACCTGAGCCAATATCAAGAGTAGGACACTTAACTGACTGAGCCACCCACGCGCCCCTAAATAAGCCTTTTTAAAAATAAGGAGTCATTTTATTATTTTATTTAGTTACAAACTAGAGGATTCTCCAAGTCCCTGTACAATGACAAGCTCTGTCTTTACCTGTCATCAACTTGTGGTCCAGGTGGCTCTTGTTCATTTCTGTGATATATATATTGACATATATCTTTGCTGTGCTAAAGACGTGAGTTCTTATGATAATTATGTTTATTGGTGGATACTGCTCTCAACAATTGAGGAAAGTTAATGTTTCTGAAAAAACAAGCATAACAGAAAAAGAAAACTATTAAGCAGATGACAATTATAGGCAATTCAGTAACTTTATATAACAAACACCCATTATCCAAATGTTGTAGTTCCATATTTAAAAGTCACATGGAAAATAGAAGACAAGGAAAAAACCTAATGATTGCTAACAGCTCATATAGATTGCTCAGCTCTGACTCAGCACAGATTGACAAGACTAAAAATTCTAAATTACTATTGAAATCTACCTTCACCCAATTCCCATTGATTGTGCATTTGCAACTTGATTTTATTATTCTGATATATACTACTAAAATGTTAGTAACTAGGTGAACATTTTGAAATTAATAATGCTTTCAAATATCTTACATAAGAATGCCTATCAGTGTTTTCCACAGATTAATATTGATTCTGCAGATCAAAAATAGAACTGTCTTATTTTATTGTACACATATCTTCAATATTCCACCAAGTGTTGGTAATATAATTGGGGAAACTGAATATTCACAGTCTAGGTCAGGTAAGTTAAATCTTGATTTTTCCCCTACCAATTTTGATAAGTTTCTTTTCATTAACTTATTTTCTCCTGTTTCAAAAATGTCTTGAATACTCTGTCTTGACTTTCATGAATCCTAAATGTTTAGCTTTTATTTATCTGTATTACAAATATTTATATTATATTTCCAATTATATAAATATGTTAAAAATACAAATATTTTAAAAATGCCTATTTTTCTATTCCTAAAATGAAAGAACCTCCATGAGTATATTTTTAGAAATGATGGGTTTTGGGTGGAGTTGTATATACTTTCTTATTAAAGAGATACAGTTTGACCAAGTAGTATTTTATTTATTTGTTTAATCTCTATCAGACCTTGAAATGTTTATCAACACTCTTGTCACATTAAGATAAGATTATTACAGCTTCCTCAGCTGGCTCCTCTGATAAGAATTTGTTTGAACTCCAGTTGGCAAGGATTTTTGTTGTAAAAGAGGATAAATCATTTTTGCCCATATTTCTGTCTGTTCAAAAGCTTCGCACCCTTTTGTCATTTGCTAGTGCAACGAAACAGCCACTTCAGAATTACCTCTCAGGCTTAAATCATTTTATGGCTTCAGTCCATTATATTTAAGAAACTCCTAGCTTCCTGTGGCTACGAAGACAGAATTTTCTGTTTCTGTTATGTGCAGAGTTTGGAGAGACAAACCTTTTTAGGTCTTATGCATGCAATCTTTGGGAACTTCTATTCCTTTAAGTGTGCACACCATTGGATTTAACTGAATTACACAGGGCCTCTGTGTTAGCTCACAGTAGTGAGTCAGAAGAGCTGTTCAGTTCCACTCCACAAAGAACTTTGGAACAGATAAATACGAATTTTTCTCATAAAATTCTTAGGAAAAATTAAATAGAATATCAAACTAAAGGTAATAACTACTCATAATTTCAAGTTTCTATGCTCAGTTTTATGTTCAGCTAAATAACTTATTAACAAAATCCCTTTTTTATGGAACAGTATAAAGAATAGAGGCCTGGGAACCGGAAGATTTAAGGTAATTGATTTTTTTGATTTTTTATTAAAAAAATTTTTTTAATGTTTGTTTATTTTTGAGAGAGACAGAGACATAGTGCTAGTGTGGAAAGGGCAGAGAGATTGGGAGACACAGAATCTGAAGCAGGCTTCAGGCTCTCAGCTATCAGCATGGAGCCCGATGCGGGGCTAGATCTGAGATCATGACCTGAGCCGAAGTTGGATACTTAACCGACTGAGCCAACCAGGCTTCCCTAGGTTAATTTATTACTCTCCTTTGTCATACCTGGTTATAATTTCACTCAGCAGCTCCATTTTCAATTTCATCTGAGTGTTGGAATGCAAAAGTTTCAAAAGCCCATATTTCTACTGTTGTCATTGTCTCATCCCTAACAAGCGGCCATCCAATGTGTAACAGAGTTGGACGTAGGGGGATACTTGTGAACATGGAAACATAACCTGTTGACTGAAAACTAGATGAAACAACAGTTTTCTCTTTCACATAGGAATGTCTTCAAATTTTACTTAGTATGCCATCCAAAGGGTTCACCATAATTGGGGCTTTGTATATTCTTTGTTTCCATTTTGTACCAATTCCTCTTTTTTAATATATTGTCTTTATTGTGTTCATCAAATCAGACCTATGACTCCCTGATGATCTAGTACCAGGTCTCAGACTTCAGACTCTTATACTCACCAAAACTTTTCTAATTTCTGCATCTTTTCCCTCTATTAAGAGAATTATCCCATAAACTTACAATAAATTCCATTTTTATTGTTAGCCAACATCAGTTTCTGCTGTTTACAATCATTGCAACTTGAGCTAATATAAAAATTGGCGTTTGATATAAAATGTTTGTATGAAAGGCTCTTAAATGTAAAACTGACCAAACTGAGGGGTTGGAAAGGGATAAATAATGAGGATTTTTCCATCTGGGGCTAGGAGGACAATCATGCTTTTTATGTTGTGGCAACGCAACTGTTTAAGAGATTGTTACATGAATTTTGAATTTCAAAATATATCTTCAACCAACTTGTTAGGGTAGTACATATATATATATATATATATATATACACACACACACACACATATATATATGTTTACATTTGTTTATATATGTATATATAAGATACTTGTATACTACTAACTATATTAGATACTTGTATTGAAAAAATAGATATAGATAGATAATAGATAGATAGATTTTTTCAATTCATCACAAATCAAGAAAATTTCATTTGCTTATGTCACTAAATGAACATCCTAAAGAAGGCCAGAGACTGGTCCAGAGTCTCTACAGTTCTTGTTTCTACTACACCACCTGAGGACTGAGGGAATAAACATCTGAGCATACATGTCCTAATTGGAGAACACTGTTGGAGAACTTCACTATAGAAACCTGATACAAAAGGTCAGGACACTGGAATGCTTGGCTGCTCCTTGTACTTTCTATGAGATTTTTCTACAAAAGGGCTACTTTCCTCACTGGCCTACCTGAGAGCAGAAAGGAAGAATAAAGAGAAACATTCGAGGAACTGATTCCACTAAAAATGCCTTTTCTGCTCAGACCCGCTATTTATGAATGCAGTGGGGAAAGAATCCTACATCTTTGAATTATAAAAGCTATATCGAGTGCTCCTTGGTAAAATTAGTGTGAGACAAGGCAGAGAGGTAGAAAATTCAGGATGTAAGATGAGCACTCAGGAAGACCCAGAGAAATAGAGCAAGCATGAATTTTCCTGGCTTTTCAAACTAATACTGTAGACAAACAAGTTCTCCTCTTTCCCCCCTTCTGAAAAAACCCTCGTGAATATTATTCCCTGAAAAGCATATCCATGGAAGTGTAGCCTTGGCAAAGTCAAAGGGAGATCTTCCAATTAACCAGGTTTGCTTATAGTTTCACTTTGCTTCAGGGCAGAAGTGCAAACTCTTCTGGCACTGATGTCTGGGGGTTGTAGAGACTCCCCCCCCCCCTCCGACTGTCTTCTGAAGTAGAAATCCCAAAGTAGGACTTAGGTTCAAATAAATCAATAGGCAACTGGTTTTGTTTTGTTTTGTTTTGTTATTTTTGGTGTTGTTTTGCCATGGAAACCATAAACCTGTAAAAAGAAGTTTTATGATTGCTCCATTACTAGAGCAAATTTCAATCTATCATAAACATGACAGAAATAATTTTGGCTGCTAAAGCTATATAGAATCCATTAGAAAAATGCTCCCCAGTGTCCCACTCTCATGTGTCCACTGACAACCCCATGGAAAGGAAATCTCCCCAGTCATAAAGCCTGACCAAGGGTGTCACTCAACAATAAAGGAAACCGGCAAAATCCTGTTCAATGAGCTATGATATTTGAGTTGATCTATAAGGACTGTAAGATAGGATCGCTTCTTGTTTTATCTACATAGGAGATTTTAATATGCTCGCAGTTTCTGTGGTACATATGTAGATGTGTATTTTTGCTATAGGTTGCCGTATCATGATAGGCCACTTCTAGATATAACTGGGAGGAATTCATACTGAGTTCATATTGTTGATTTGGTCTTCAATGAGTTATTACATATTATTATAGAGACTCTATCTTTGGGGCTCATTCATGACTGTGTATTAGATAGTTGTATTGAAGTTGGGGGGGATGACTTTCTTTAAAAAATTATAGTGAGAGAAACATATGTTTATGTATGTGGTCACGTGTGTTGGGGAACCAAGGGGTAACATGTGACTATTATTTTTTTTTCTGCCAGCATCTCCAACCACCAGTTTCTATTAAAAGAACTTACTTTTCTGACCACTTAGGGTTGGTAATGTGGCCAATGTTGTGAAAATCAGAGTTCCCAAGTCCCTGAACAAAATGACTGATCAAAAGTGTGCCTGAACCTTGGGCCATGACAACTGGAATTCATCCATGGAATTTCTCTTCCTTAAATCCCCAAGAAAGTATTCTCCTACAATTAAATAACTGCCTGTAACTCTGCTAAAACACATATACTCAAAAGTCATGAGCATCAAGAATTAAATCAGAAAAGAGATGCAGACAATAACCCAAGTATTTAGTCTCTGACAGCCCTAAGGCTTCCCAGCTTCCTAAAGCTCTGCCTTTAATTATCTGAGTTATCCAGTGCTCTTCAAATAAATTGTGTGTGTGTGTGTGTGTGTGTGTGTGTGTGTGTAAATGACTCTTTCTTAGGTTGAATTGGGTTTCTGTCACTTGCAACTGAAAATTCCTGAGTAATGAAGTTAACCTCTAACTCTGATTCTAAGACACTGTGTTTATCACTGGAGACATACCCAAGACTATTTCAGTATTCAATAAATATGAAAAGGTTAATAGTCAAAGGCAGCCCTTCCATAATTAAATTTGTCATTGGCCTTTCAGACTGTACTATATTTAGTGATTCAATCATAACAACCACCTGAAATAGCTATCTGTAAAAATGAAAGTGATGAAAACATATGATTAAAAAATTATTTCCTGCCTTTATTCATCTTCCTTAATCCACTTAAAATAAATTGTGAGATTAAGCCTCATTGGAATAATATAGTTGACTGTAATATTAATTTTTACTAAACTAATCTTTGGGAAGGACAAGATCACATCTGTTTTGTATAAGACTATGTCATACAAAAGACACTCTGTTAACATTTCTACAACTCATAAATTATTTTAACTCTGCTACTTGCCTTCTTGTCATCCTGGGCTTCTGACCTCTCTTGTTTGAGCCTCGGTTTTTTTGTATATAAAAAAGGATATAGGATAGTGACATGTTTTAGGTATTCAATAAATGTTTTCAATATCAGAGTACAAACAATTGGCAAAATAAACTAATAAGGACTCACAGATCCATCTATCACTGAATATGTGACCTAGAACAAGTTACTTTATCTGTACCTTGTAAGAAAGATGTGGTGACTCTGTTTTATATTCCCTTCTCCATCAGTCTTGACATCAATGGTTTATTTCTTTGCCACATGTACTTCTTCAAGAAAATAATTTCAAGTAGTGAATATGAAAACATAGAAACTTAAGTTGCTATATATTAGATCTTTTATAAAATAGTTTAAAAAGAGCTGCTATGTGGTTATATATTATAAATTACACGTGGAACTTAATATTCCTAAAATTAGTATTATTGATTTTTTTTTTTTACCTATATAGATATAGGGTGAAAGTAATATACCCAGAAACCACAATAGAAATAAGGTAAGATTTACAAGGAATATCTTTGGAAGGATGAGTAAGAAGATAGAAATTAAGATGATATGAATAAATAAGAAGCATCTCCCATTTTTAAAACTGAAGAATTGTGTGTGTGTGTGTGTGTGTGTGTGTGTGTGCGCGCGCGCGCGCACGCGCACTTATTTTAGAGAGACATGCAAGCAAGCAAGGGGTGGAGGGAGGGAGGGAGAGAGAGAGAAAGAGAGAGAGAGAGAATCTTAAGCAGGCTCCACACTCAGCATGGACCCAGACACGGGGCTTGATTCCAAGACGCTGGAATCATGACCTGAGCTGATATCAAGATTTGGACGCTCAACCAGCTGGGCCCCCCAGGCGTCCCTTGTGTGTGCTTTTAAATTGTTATTTCAAAAGTGGAGATATAACTGGAACACAATTTCTAAATAATCTACATATTGCAGAATTCTAAAAGATTGGAAGAATGAATTATCAGTCAGCAATGAAGAGCAAATGTAGTAGATCAAGAAAAACTGGGGATATTTTATTTTATCATCTTGAACTGCTGAGTGGAGAACAAACCATAGAAGAATATGACTGGAAGTAGATAATTTATGAAGGCATAACGTTCGTCCGGGCTAGATAGAGATAAGGGAGCCTGGGACTGGAAGGTAAGAATGAAAGTGTTGAGAAGTAAATAAGTAAATGTTTTTAGAGATACACTTTGAAGGTAGATCAAAACAAGACTTGCCATTGGATTGTGAGTTATAGATGATAAAAAGTGAGGAATAAAGTTTCAATTCTATGATCATGGCTTCATCACATATGTAGGAAGCACAGATGAACAAGACTGGGAAAACATGTCTGGGGTGGGAAAAGGAAACATAAATTCCTTTTTAGCTATCTTCTAGGTGGAAAATTCAAGTAAATGGATGTAATACATTAAGTCTAGGACTCAGGGGCAAAAATGAGAGTTGTCATATGAATTTGGAAATTATCAGTATATGTAGTATTTGAAGCCTGAGATCAAATGTTATCACTAGTGAGAGAACATTGCCCAGGAAGAGAGCCAAGGATTAATCCTTAGATTACGCAAACACTAAGAGATCTGTAGAAGAACCTCCCAAGAGAAACTTCAAGTGTCCAGAGAGATCAGAGAAAAATTAGGATAGTGGCTTTTCCTAGAAATCAAATAAAGACATTGCATCATGGATAGTGTGTTTAAAATCTGTTAGAAGGCAAGTCATGATACAATGACATAGAATTGGCCATTGGATTTGGAAAGGAATCCTTGGAAAAACTGACAAGAACATTTCCAATGATGTGATTGTATTATATCTTTATTGAAAATGGAAAAGGGAGATGAATAATATATAAAGTCCATATATACAGAAAGTATTCTTAAGAAAAAAAAATTAAGATGGAAAAGATAAATAAGTTAGGAATTTGTTTTATGGGAGGGGTTTTTAATTTTTAATGTTTGGTGTGAGATCACTTTGTGTGTGTATGTATATACACACACGCAGACAATCAAAACTTGAGGCACAAAATCTTTTTGCTGGTAAAATGAGATTTATTCAATATATAACAGTCTCTGCTCTTAACTAGACTGCAATAGAAATTTCTATTTCTTTTCCTTCTCCTCCTCCTCCTTCTTTCTTCCTCTCATCCTCCTCTTCCCCCCTCCTCCTCCCCGCTTCTCCTCCTCCTCCTCCTCCTCCTCCTTCTTCTTCTTTCTTCTTCTTCTTCTTCTTCTTCTTCTTCTTCTTCTTCTTCTTCTTCTTTCTCCTTCTTCTTTTCTTCAAATACTACATATACTGATAATTCCAAATTCATATGACAACTCTCACTTTTGCCCCTGAGTCCTAGACTTAATGTATCACTTCTCTTTACTTCAATTTCTAAATTTCTATTTGCCTGAAAAAGGCAAATAGATTGAGGTATACAATTCAAGTCCTATTTTGAAGCATTCCTAAAGTAAACCAAACAATTGGAAAAGCATGTCTTAAATAAAATGCATGATAGCTTTTCTCATGCTTATGTAAATGTTCAGGAAACTGTTTCACTTTTGGATATGCCATTAATTATGTAAGTCCACAAAATAGCAAACAATTTACGAGGTACCTTTTTAATAATCTTATTGTTTGCTACTCATGGCATTTCCTCTAAATTACC
The DNA here is from genome assembly GCF_018350195.1 of Panthera tigris. Lineage (NCBI taxonomy): Eukaryota > Metazoa > Chordata > Mammalia > Carnivora > Felidae > Panthera > Panthera tigris. The sequence continues at coordinate 157,002,653 of NC_056663.1, forward strand.
TCTGGATGTATATACTATTATTTTTCTTAAGCATATATGGGTAATGTGCTATAGACGAAATGTAAAAATAAAAATATATGAAATATTTACTTTATAAAAATAAATGGAAGTATCACTGTCCTTACTTTTAATTAATACTGGACATGTTCATATGTTTGAAGCCTTGCCTTTATACTGTGATCTGTTCAAATCTTAAAATAAATCTATCATTGGCTTCAATGAGATTCTGTGATTATCGAATATATTGACAAGGTAGAACCATATACCAACTGTATTTATACATCATTCTCAACTTAAAATGTTATGTTTATAAAAATGTTTCATATCAGGTAGAATTCTTATGAGAGGTAAAACGTTTTATATAAGTGTCAGTTAAATTACCATTTAGCTTTCAAAAATCTAAGTAACCAATACCTTGACTGAAAGTACATATTTTTTAAGTGGACCCATATACTAGTAATTAAGTCCAAAATATTTTCTTTTTTTCTCCCATAAAATATAAAAATTATAAGTTTCAGAGGATTTTATTCCCATTTTATGACCTCATCACTGTTTATAGCCTATCTATATGAAGTAACATAGTTCCTAAACAAGTGAAATACATATGTTCTTTGTTTTAGAGAGGAGTAGTGATCACCAGATACCTCAAAAAATGAATATGGTTGTTAAGTAAAAGATTTCCTTCACTCAAGTTGGCAATCTATTTAGTCAATGGACACTGTGAGAAAAACATTTTAGCCAAGTTTAACTTCTATAGTAATATAGACTTGGAACACAGAAAAGATTTTAGGAAATGGGGAATACTGCTTTCTTTCTGATATTTTGTATAGATTCTCTTTCTACATGCAAACAGAATTTACAAAGTTATTAAGAGTCTAATTTTCCTTTGGAATATTTAACATAAACATATCTACTTTGAGAACTTCTTTGCCAAAGAAACTACCTTGTGCTAGGAATTTCCACAACCTAATAAAGGGTGTCTACGAGAAACAACTAAAATCATGCTTTATGGTGAAGGACTAAAAGCTGTCCCTCTAAGATTAGAAATAAGGCAAGAATGACTGCTCCGAGATATTCTATTCAAAGTAGAACTGGAGATTGTAGCCAATGTAATAAGGCAAAAAAAGAAAGTGCTGCCTCCCATAAATTTTGATAGCTGTGTGCCAGTTCCTATTTAGTTTTAAGTATTTTCTACTTTCTTTTGTGAGTTTTCCTTTGGCTCATGGAACACTAATTATTATATGGTTAATTTCCAAATTGGGAATTTTCCAAATTCATTTGTGCTGATGGTTTCTAAATTAACTATATTGTGTTCAGAAAACATTTTGAACTATTTCAATCTTTTTACATTTTTGAAAGTTGTTTTATGGCCTCTCTTGTGGTCTGTCATGGAGAATAGTTCATGTGTTTTTGAAAAGAATTTGTGTTCTGTGTCACTGGAATAAGTGTTGTAAAATTAACAGTTGAGTCAATGTAGTTGATAGTTTTACTTCAATCTTAAATATACTTATGGATATTTTATCTAGTGTCTCTATCAAAAATCAAGAGCAGAGTGTTCATATTGCACCTTAGTCACTTTGTTGTTTGTTTTTCCTTTCAAACATGTCACTTTTTGCTTCATGTAATGTGAAGATCTATATATCTTTATACTTGTTATGGCTGAAATACATTCACCCTTTTATTATTGTAAAACACATCTTTATATCTCTAGAAATATTTGTTTTTTAAAGTCTGTTTTGTATGATCAACTAATATAACCACTCCTGCTCACTCACCATTTTTAAATGCTATTTTCCATTAAAAAACATTTTCAAACATATTTGGAAAGATAGTTGGATCCTACTTTTAATCGTATATGACAATATCTGAGTTTACATGGAAATGTGTATTCTAATCTCATTTAATATAATCACTCATATGGTTGTATTTATGCCTGATATTTTGCTATTTGTTTCCTTTATTGTTTATATCTACTTTGTTTCATCTGCTGATATACTAAATACACTGTGTTAAATAAATATTACTGGTATACAATTCTAACTCTTCTGTTGATAGTTTATCTATATTTGTACCAATTTTCTTAGTGGCTTATCAAGGAATTCCAATATATGTCTTAATTTATCACTAATTCAGGTAAGTTATTTCTTTAAAAAATACAGTAATTTTGTTCAGATGCACTACTGCTTCCCTACTTTTGTTTAATTATACTTATACACATTATCTATTTGTATTATAAACCCAACAAAATAGTGCAATAATTATTGATTTATATAATCTGTTACTTTAAAAAATTAAGTTTTTAGAAACTTAGACATTTGAAAATATTTCATGAAGTCTTTTACATTTTCCAATATACTACCATTTCCTTTTCTCTTTTATTTTTTGCTATGGATTAGAGTTACTGTCCAGTGATGTTTCCTTTTAGCCAGAAGGAATTCCATTGTTATTTATTGTACAACTAATTTCCTAGTAACAAGTTCCTCAGTGTTTTTTTGTTTTGTTTTGTTTTGTTTTGTTTTTTAATTCTGGTAATGTATTTATCTTACTTTCATTTCAAAAGGATTTTTTTGACTGATATAAAATTCTTAGATGAAAATTATTTTCTTTCACAACATAAAATGTGTTATTCTATCGTCTTCTGAATTAACTTAAAATGAGATTTCCTCTGTAAATTGTGTAGCTATTCTTTTGAATATGACACCATCATCCTCTGTTGTTACAAAGGTTTTGTCTTTGAGCACTTTGACAATGATGTGTTTGGAGTGAATCTTTTTTGTGTCCCTCCTACTTGGGATTCAGTGAACTTAGATATTTATATTTTTTTAAGAAGTCAAAGTTGTTATTTCAGTCATTATGTCTTCTAACATATTTTTCCTTCTCTTCCTCTCTTCTCCTCTGGGACACCCATTACACATATATTGTTGTGTTTTTTTTTAAATTTTTTATGTTTATTTATTTTTGAGACAGAGAGAGACAGAGCATGAATGGGGGAGGGTCAGAGAGAGAGGGAGACACAGAATCTGAAACAGGCTCCAGGCTCTGAGCTGTCAGCACAGAGCCTGATGCGGGGCTCGAACTCACGGAGTGCGAGATCATGACCTGAGCTGAAGTTGGACGCCCAACCAACTGAGCCACCCAGGCGCCCCTGTTGTGCTTTTTAATTTCATCCACAGATCTGAAGCTCTGCATATGTGTCTTCAAAAGTGTTGTTCAAGTTTTATAATTAATATTGATCAAAAGTCAAGTTCACTGATTCTACTACCTGTCACTTTAAATGTGTCTAGCATGATTCATATTTATCACAATAATTTGACAGGTGCTTACAGTAAGTTACAAAAAATAAATATACAGATAGGTTTATCCATAGCAAGCATAATCACTGGAGGGTTGAAGTGGGAAATTGTTAGTCTCCTTTGAAATTGGAAAAGATAATGCTTAATTTTTCCAATGCTACTAAAAACTTGGAATTTTGTCTTACAGTGGAATAATCTTTCTATTTTAAGACTAATTATACACTTCATTTGGGTGGTTTTGTGCACAAAGCCATTATTTAATAAACATTTACTAGTGGCACATATATAGTTTAGAAAGGCATCTATTCTTTTATTTATTGGATAATGTTAATTTTATCTTTTTTTTTAAAATAAATCTGTGGAATCTTCAAATATTTAGGTATTTAGCCTATGATTAAATATTTCTGGTAACAAGAAATCAACTCTTAAGTAATAAATCTGACGGCAGACACAAAATCCATTAGAAAGTCCTTTCTGATACTGAGCCAAAAATGGTGGCACCTTTAAATTCCACCTGTAAATCTTTTCTTGAGCTTCTGTGACCATATATACTTGTGTTTGTTTGTGTTTTTTTAACCTCAATTTTACAAAATAGACAAAGATTTTGGGAGAGGAACAAACCTTTTGAATCTCCTTTGTATTTTAAAATATTTGCTACTATGTTGGTTTTTCTTCAAAAGATTTATTTATTGCCAATAGCAAGGGAAAGGGAACACAATAATCCAGGAGGTGTTTTTGTCAACAAAATGAAACAGAAGATTCAACTCCCTTTTTATGAAATTTACACTGTTGTTAATGTAATCTATTATCACATTATCCACTTTGCTAAACACAACTTCTTTCTTCATATAGATTGAAAATGAATCTAAGTCCATTTGCTTTTTTCCAGAAATATCTATGATAGGGCATTGTATATAGTGTCAAGAAATGCTTTTGTATAATCAAATGAATTGTTAGTGACATAAATCTTGCCATCTGTGTGTGTCTCAGTCTAAGTTTTGAATTATTGAGCAGAATAGACACAGAAAAGCTTATTCAAAGACTGAATTATAATAAAGAAGTGCATACTTAACCATTCTCTATTTTATCTGCATTATAATTATAGGCATGTAAAAGGACCAGTCCACAAAAAAGAAAAAATGAACAAAGTTTATACAGAGCGTATCTGAGTGTTGGCAAACATACCAAACATGTGGGCTTCCACCCACTGTATTCACAGCCAATATTTTTCAGATCATCTTCTGTCCTTAGCCCTCTTAAATATGTTCCTTTAAAAATTAACAAAAAAAATATGTCTTTGTTAAATCTGAAGAACAAATCAGCTATGTTTGAAACATAGTAATTTATTCTGATAATTTCTTCTACATCCCCCTTACATTTTTACTTGGGTTAATTTAATAGTTTATTATCTATAACCTGATTCCTGCCAATTTGTCCTCCACCAAAGTATTCATTATATATATACATACATATATATACATATATATATACATACATATATATATACATATGTATGTATATATATATATATATGTATGTATATGTGTGTGTGTGTGTGTATATATATATATATATATATATATATATAAATGGCCACTCCATTATATATATAATTTCTCTAAAAGCGTCAAACAGTTTTAGATACTTACTGTACAGTGTCATTATTTACAACAACCCCTAAATGCAGAGACTATAGGTATTTCTTTTTTTTTTTCATTTTTATTTTTTTATATTTAAAAATTTACATCCAAATTAGTTAGTATATAGTGAAACAATGATTTCAGAAGTAGATTCCTTAGTGCCCTTTACCCATTTAGTCCATCCCCCCCCACAACCCCTCCAATAACCCTCAGTTTGTTCTCCATATTTATGAGTCTCTTCTGTTTTGTCCCCCTCCATGTTTTTATATTATTTTTGTTTCCCTTCCCTTATGTTCATCTGTTTTGTCTCGTAAAGTCCTCATATGAGTCAAGCCATATGATTTTTGTCTTTCTCTAACTGACTAATTTCACTTAGTATAATACTTTCCAGTTCCATCCTTGTAGTTGCAAATGGCAAGATTTCATTCTTTTTGATTGCTGAGTAATATTCGATTATATATATATATATATATATATATATATATATATACCACTTCTTCTTTATCCATTCATCCATCGATGGGCATTTGGGTTCTTTCCATACTTTAGCTATTGTTGATAGTGCTGCTATAAACATGGAGGGTGCAGGTGTCCCTTCGAAACAGCACACCTGTATCCCGTGGATTAATGCCTAGTAGTGCAGTTGCTGGGTCCAAAGGGTAGTTCTATTTTTAACGCTTTGAGGAACCTCCATACTGTTTTCCAGAGTGGCTGCACCAGCTTGCATTCCCAACAACAGTGCAAAAGAAATCCTCTTTCTCTGCATCCTCGCCAATATCTGTTGTCTGAGTTGTTAATGTTAGCCATTCTGACAGGTGTAAGGTGGTATCTCATGGTGGTTTTGATTTGTATTTCCCTGATGATGAGTGATGTTGACCATTTTTTCATGTGTCAGTTGGCCATCTGGATGTCTTCCTTGGAGAAGTGTCTATTAATGTCTTTTGCACATTTCTTCACTGGATTCTTTGAGTTTGATAAGTTCTTTATAGATTTTGGATACTAACTCTTTATATGATATGTCATTTGCAAATATCTTCTCCAATTCTGTTGATTGCATTTTAGGTTTGATGATTGTCTCCTTCGCTGTGCAGAAGCTTTTTATTTTGATGAGGTCCCATCATTTTGCTTTTGTTTCCCTTGCCTCTGGAGACATGTTGAGTAAGAAGTTGCTGCAGCCAAGATCAAAGAGGCTTTTGCCTGCTTTCTCCTCGAGGATTTTGATGGCTTCCTGTCTTACATTGAGGTCTTTCATCCATTTTGAGTTTATTTTTGTGCATGGTCATGGTGTAAGAAAGTGGTCCAGGTTCATTTTTCTGCATGTCGCTGTCCAGTTTTCCCAGCACCACTTGCTGAAGAGACTGTCTTTATTCCATTGGATATTCTTTCCTGCTTTGTCAAAGATTAGTTGGCCATACGTTTGTGGGTCCATTTCTGGGGTCACTATTCTGTTCCATTGATCTGAGTGTCTGTTCTTGTGCCAGTACCATACTGTCTTGATGATTACAGCTTTGTAGTATAGCTTGAAGTCTGGGATTGTGATGCCTCCTGCTTTGGTTTTCTTTTTCAAGATTGCTTTTTCTATTTGGGGTCTTTTCTGCTTCCATACAAATTTTAGGATTATTTGTCCTAGCTCTGTGAAGAATGCTGGTATTACTTTGATAAGGATTGCATTGAATATGTAGATTTCTGTGGGTAGTATCGACATTTTAACAATATTTGTTCTTATTATCCAGGAACATGGAGTCTTTTTCCACTTTTTTTGTGTCTTCCTCAATTTCTTTCATAAGCTTTCTATAGTTTTCAGTGTATAGATTTTTCACCTCTTTGGTTAGATTTATTCCAAGGTATTTTATGGTTTTTGGTGCAACTGTAAATGGGATTGATTCCTTGATTTCTCTTTCTGTCACTTCATTGTTGTCACTTATTCATTGTTGGTGTCACTTCATTCTGTCACTTCATTGTCACTTATTCATTGTTGGTGTCACTTCATTCTGTCACTTCATTGTTGTCACTCATTCATTGTTGGTGTATAGGAATGCAACCGATTTCTGTGTGTTGATATTATATCCTGCAACTTTGCTTAATTCATAAATCAATTCTAGCAGTTTTTTGGTGGAATCTTTGGGTTTTCCATATAGAGTATCATGTCATCTGTGAAGAGTGAAAGTTTAACCTCCTGATGGCTGATCTGGATGCCTTTTATTTCTTTGTGTTGTCTGATTGCAGAGGCTAAGACTTCCAATACTATGTTGAATAACAGTGGTGAGAGTGGACATCCCTGTCTTGTTCCTGACCTTAGGAGGAAAGCTCTCAGTTTTTCCCCATTGAGGATGATAATTGCATTGGGTCTTTCATATATGGCTTTTATGATCTCGAGGTATGCTCCTTCTATCCCTACTTTCTTGAGGGTTTTATCAAGAAAGGATGGTGTATTTTGTCAAATGCTTTCTCTGCATCTATTGAGAGGATCATATGGTTCTTGTCCTTTCTTTTATTGATGTGATGAATCACGTTAGTTGTTTTGTGGATATTGAAGCAGCCCTGCATCCCAAGTATAAATCCCACTTGGTCGTGGTGAATAATTTTTTTAATGTATTGTTGGATCCGGTTGGCTAATACCTTGTTGAGGGACTATAGGTATTTTTATTTCATGAGTGGAAGAACTGAAGTATCAAAAAGTCATTTGATATGCAAAAGTTTTTTTTTAATTTAATTTAATTTATTAAATGACATTTATCAAATGACAGAACCAATTTGGAATCAATGTTCACTGATTCTAGTACCTATGCTCCTAACCACTTCTGAAAACTGAAAAACATGTACCATTACTTTTTATAATTAGACTTTTAAAATGGAAACATATGAATCCAGTGGTATCTTTGGATTAAGAGTTATGTTGTATTAATGAAGCACTAGATCACACAATTAAGACAGGAAACACCTTTCTCTTTATTCTGCCTATAAGCAATCCTGGCTTTGAAGTTAATTCATGACATGAGCTTCTCCTTTAAGATTGAATGGTAAAGATGTAGAAAATAAGTCAAAACTGCTTTGACACACAATTTTATAGAATGATGTAATGTCACATAAAATTAACTGAATATGTTTTAGTATTCATTAAATAGAGAAAATAGTAAAAATAGATACATGTAAAGATATACACTAAATTATTAAATGTGTTCCATACAGGACAAAGCTGGGTGGGAGTGATATATAATGACTTTCTCTTTTATTTTCTATGCTTCCTATTTATTATATTTTTTACAATGTGCCTCTAATCCTTCTAATATTAAAATTAAAAATTTAAATTAATGAATACAAGTGACTCAAGGGAACATATAAAGTACATATAATATCTAGAGGGAGCAAACATATTTCCTAAGTTGACTCAATCATAAAACATGGTATTTCTTTCCATTTTTTTAAAGAATATTTTTGTTAATTGTGAGATTTTTAAATTTTTTTTTAACATTTATTTATTTTGAGACAGAGAGAGACAGAGCATGAGCGGGGGAGGGGCAGAGAGAGAGGGAGACACAGAACCGGAAGCAGGCTCCAGGCTCTGAGCCATCAGCCCAGAGCTCAACGCGGGGCTCGAACTCACGGAACGTGAGATCGTGACCTGAGCTGAAGTTGGACGCTTAACCGACTGAGCCACCCAGGCGCCCCGAGATTTTTAAAGAAATTAGTAAATTTTGTTTAAATTTTCAAGTCAAGACATGCAGGAAAAATAAACACAAGAATTACATGAAATATATATGAATAAACATCTTAAAAATATTTTTTTCCAAATATTTTCACCCAGTTGGTGGGTTGTGTTAACAGTTTCTTTTGCAGAGAAAAGTTTTAATTTTAATGAAGTACAGTTTATTAATTACTGCTTTCATGGATTGTGTCTTTCATATACCTGAAAAGTACTGCCATAGCCATGGAGCCTGCCTAAGATTCCCTGCCTCACTCTTCCTCTCCTTCTGACCCTAGTGCACTCTCACACTCTCTCTTTCTCAAAAAAAAAAAAAAAAAAAAGTATAAGTGAAGGAACAATAAAAAATTTTATTGCTCTTATTCTTTTTTTTTTACATTTATTTATTTTGAAGGAGAGAGAGAGAGAGCACAAGCAGGGAAGAAGTAGAGAGAAAGGAAGAGAGAGAGAGAATCCCAAGCAGGCTCTGAGCTACCAGCATGGAATCCAATGCAGGGCTTGAACCCAAGAACCATGAGATTGTATGACCTGAACTGAAATCAACTGACTAAGCCACCTAGGTGCCCAAGTCTGATGCTTAAGCTAGTTGTTTGAAAAGATGGATAAAATAAATAAATCTCTAAATAATCCAACTAAGAATAAAGAGAGAAAACACAAATTACCAATGTTAGATAAAAAAGAGAACATCAGTATGGTTCCTGTGGACATTAAAAAGACAATAGCTGAATATTATGAAGTACTGTATGTCCACACATTTAATCACGTAGGTTAAATGTACCATTTCCTTGAAAGATACACTCAGCTAGAATTCACAGAAGAAGAAATAGACTATCTGAATAGGCCTAATTTATTAAGTAAATTGAATAGATAACTAATGACTTTTCAAAACAGAAACAACCAGGTGTGGATGAGTTTACTGGTGAATTCTATCAAACATTTATGGAAGAAATTATGTAATTTCTCTGTATTGTAGTCCATAAGATAAAAAGAGTGGGAACACTTCCTAACTCATTCTAGGAGGCTAGCATTATTCCAATACCTAACCCAAATAAAGACATTATGAAAAGAAACTTACAGACAATATGGAAATCACCTCCTTTATCCAGCCTGATTGAGATGGGACATCTCATCTTATCCTCTCTAGTACTTGGACTGCAAATGACATTATTGACTCCAATATTTCTCAGAATTTCAGACTTTGGATGAATTATGCTCTGGATTGCCTGTTTTTTTGTGCTTTCAGATGTTAGATGAAGGGACTTATCAGCCTCTGTAACCACATGAGCCAAGCTCTTTTAATAACTAAATAAATTTCTCCTGCTGGTCTGTTTCTTTGAAGAATGCTGACAAATAGAATCTTCAAGTATTTGGGGATTTTCTACCTATCTTCCTGTTACTGATTTATTGTTTAATTACATTTGGTCTGCAAGCAGACATTCTATGATTTCTAATTCTTTAAAAATTTTTAAGCTTTGTTTTATGGTTTTATGTGTATTCTGGATGAATAGCATGGAGCCTAACAGGGGGCTTTATCCCACGACCCTGGGATCCTGACCTGAGCCAAAATCAAGAGTCAGATGCTTAACTGACTGAGCCACCCAGGTGCCCCTACTTATATCGTTTCTAATACTCTGTTTTATGTACATATGAGTTCCTGACCTATACCATTTTCATTATCTTTGAGGAATTTTTTAAAAGATTTCTTGCAAAGTAGGCCTACTCTCTACTGGCAACAAATTCCCTCTATTTTTGTTTTCCTGAAAAAGTTTTTATTTCTCCTTCACTTTTAAAAGATAGTTTTCCAGGGTACAGAATTCTAAGTTGCTATTTTTTTTTTCTCTCTCAATACTTTAAAATATTTCACTTCAGTATTCTTGCTTGTATGGATTCTAAGGAGAAGTAATTGTTTATTTCTAGGTAACACATTTTCTACCCTCTGGCTTCTTTCCAAATTCCTTCATTTTTTATTTTCTGCAGCTGAAATATGATATTGTTACAGGAGGTTGGGAGAGATGCTGGTCCTTGTCTCATGGAGTCTAGAATGAATCTTATGGACAACAGACAGTGAGCAAAGTGATAGAATTTATTGAAGGAAAGTATAAAGCTCTTAAGAGTGAGAGGGATCCCAGCTGGGTAGCTGCTAAGTATTTTTGTCCCTGGCTTTTTTTTTTAAATTTTTTAAAATATTTATTTTTGAGAGAGAGAGAGAGAAAGAGAGAGGGAGGAGGGGTGAGAGAGAGAGAGGAAGACACAGAATCTGAAGCAGGCTCCAGGCTCCAAGCTGTCACTCAGCACAGAGCCCAACGTGGAGCTTGAATTCACGAACCACAAAATCATGACCTGAGCTGAAGTCCGACACTTAACTAACTGAGCCACCCAGGTGCCCCTATCCCTGGCTTTTTACTGGGACTTTATCAGAAAGTTTGTGAGACTCCATGCATGGTACCTAGCCTGGGCAGGTCCAGAACACATTTACTTTATCCTCTTTTCCCCCCAAACTCCATTGCCACTGATGCTTGCTCAGCTTCCTACTTGTAGGTACACCCTGCCTCCCTGAAGGTCCCTTATCTTTCCCTGCCTAATGTTAACTCTTTCCCTACTTAATATGTCTAGAGATAGATTTTGGTTTTGCTTTTCTTTGCTTCTTTCATTTATCCTGTCTAGTGTTCTCTGAGCTTTCTTGATCTGTGCTTCGGGGTCTGACATTAATTTGAAGGATATTCTCTGTCATTATTGCTTCAATATATATATATATAATATATATTTTTTATTCCTTTCTCTCCTTTTTCTGCTTCTGGTATTCCCACTACATGTAAGTTATGGAGGTAGCTGTCCCACAGTTTTGGATATTCTGGTACCAGAATACTGACCGACCGAAGTCGGTCACTCAACCAAATGAGCCACCAGGCGCCCCTCTCATTGTGCTATCATGTCTACATTTTTTGTGTTATTTGTTCTTTATTTATGAATTTATCCTTCTTTCTTTTCATTTCGTTAGAACCCGTTTCACATTACACTGCTGTCTAGTCATCAGATTCTACTTTCTGTCGAATTGCTATTTGAGTTTCTGTATATTTACCCTTGGTGCCACTTCATAAATCTGACTGCCTCATTAAAAATAAATTATGTTCGAAATATGTTACCATGTTTTTGCTGTGATTGAAACTTTTTTTGGTGAGATTTTATTATGTTTACGATTGCTCTACTGATCCTTTTAAATGTTTTTCCCAGACGACTTCTATGGAGCTTTGGGTATTCCTTTTCTGGCACTTGTGTTGGACTGAATTAATTTCTCTGTACTAATAGCAGGAGGTTTCAGTGGAGGGTAGGAAGAGGGGAACTTTCCAGGCTTCACAGTTTCAGGTCTCCCTCATCTGTCATTACAGTGGTAATTCATGCCACTTCAGTGTAGCCACCCCTCCTGTGACCCTTAGAACCTACTCAATTTCATGGGGACTTCTACTGATAAGCTAGGTTTCCTTTGATTTTTTTTTTTTTTTTACAGTCAACTGCCACCAAGAGACACAGCCCTTTCTTCAAGTGTGAGCAGTCACTTTTTAGAAGACGTATTTGGTAGAGACAATGATGACATCAGTCACCTCTGGGCACTCCCACACACTTTTCATCTTCTTTCTTCTCAATTCACAATGGTGATACTACACTTCCTGCAGATTCCTATCAGGATGAAGCATTTTGTTTTCTTCTGGAAGTGAATATATGCTAGAGAGTTCTGAAATATGCAATCACAAAATGCTTTTCCTGCTCAAGGCCCTTCCTTGACTGCCTATGTGATCTCGCTGGCTGGCTTGACTTTTTGGCCACATTTTTACCACATATGGGATTTGGAGGCATTTCTGTGTCCTGATTTAGCTAAGAATGTAGTTTTTGAAATCATTGTCATTATCCTTGATGACCTAGTTGCTTTTTTGAATGAGAAGTGAAAAAATTAAAACTATATTGCTGCTTATCCAAAGAGGTACATTTCACTTACAAATGTATCTAAAATATACATTTAAGTTTTGGTACAAACTTTCATGTAATTTCAACCTATTTACATATATTATTCAAAAGAAAATTTGATATATTCTTAGCACTGCAATGGTTCAGGATAAAATGAAACCAAAGGCCAGATATAGATAGGTCCTAATTGCTCCCAACAGTCTATTACCATTAATGTATGTATGTATGTAAGAAAAAATTTTAATTTTATTAAAAAGAAAATATTTTACTTCATTTATATTTATATTACACTTAAAACAAAATATTCAACCAGAATTTGTACTATTGAAATACAAAATGGAATGTACATAGTGGAGTACAGACAGAAATCCAGTCATGCATTAAATATTGGGATTTGGGGAACATGGCAACTATTCATCAGTCTGACTTAGAGTATTTTAATTCTATTAACTTGATCCCAAATTCTTTTAGTATTAAAAAATAATATATTTTATTGGGGTGATTTTTCAAACTTTCTTTTTTGTCTTTCTTTCTGTGTTTTTCATACTACTATACCAATTAATGTAGCTTTTATTATCAACCCCAATAATTCTCTCTCTGTGTCTCTGACTACTATTCTAATTAATGCAGCTTTAATGATAAACTGCAATAATTATCAGCAGATTTCAATATCATTCATTGCCTTACATAACATATTGTCAAAAATTTAAATATGTTGTCTTTGAAGTTACTTATTGAAAATTTAAATGGTAGACATAGGTAGAAATACAAATAAATTATTTAACCATAATTACTTTTGCCTAGTTAAGTCATTATTATCCCAATAGCTTGGAAAATTCTTCAACTCACTTTTTGGCAAAGAATAGTGTTAAAATCCATAGTATCCCCAGAGGCAGGCAGATAAAACATTATTGGTAACACTAAAATTAAATTTTAAAATTTAATTTTATAGGGGCAATTGGGTGGCTCAGTCAGTTAAACATCCGACTCTCGGTTTTGGCTCAGGCCATGATCTTGTGGTACGTGTTTGAACCACGCATCAGGCTCTGCACTGATAGTGAAGAACCGCTTGGGATTCTCTCTCCCTCTCTCTTTCTGCCCTCCCCCTGCTTATGCTCTCTCTCTCTCAAAATAAATAAAATAAACTTAAAATATCACTTAAAACATAATTATATGTAGATATATATAACTATATTATACATAACACTAAAACTAAATATTAGAATGAAATTATATAAATATAAATATATACATACATGTATATATATGTATTTATAAAACCATGGAGGAAAATAATCATAGTGCTTTGTGCTTACTTCATGCTATATAATTTTAGTAGAAAGGATTCTTCACGTGTGTAACTCTCAACATTAGATTTTTTCATAATATTTTAAAAGACATTACTGCTCTTTTAGAGTTGAAAATATGCTATTTATAAGTTATATTATTCTGATGTGTACAAAATATAAAGTAGAAAGCTACCTGAATTAGCATTAGCATAAATTAAATTCTGTAAAATACCTAAGATGATGAGACAAAAGTTCTTATCATCTAAATACAAGTTAGGACAAAGGGAATTTCTAGAAAAATTGTTTGTAATACTACGTAAAAGCCATCTGTTAATGCAGAGGTGGAGCTTAGAAAAAATATGACAGGAGGCCCAAGAACAGGTGAATAAGATTGAACTACACCTGATTATAGATGCTGAGGTCTAATTAAAAGAAGAAGAAAAAAAATCAGGCTAGTCTGAATTTTAAGCTCCAAAGACCACTTTCTCTTCATCCGTAATGTCCATTCATCTGCTTACAAGCCTAGAAACTGGTTGTAATTTGGTCTTGTCAGCATGGCTAGCTGTTTTCTTTCTGATCATTAGCTTGTTTGGAGTTTGGGGGAGATTCTATGTTCTTTTCTTACAAGGTAAAAGTGTCTTACATTTTTTTTTTTATTTGACTATAGTTGACACATGATGTTACATCAGTTTGAGGTGTACAACATCATGATTCAACAGGTCTGTATGTTATGCTATGCTCACCACAAGTGTTATTACCTTTCATTTCAGCTTTATTTGTCCTTTTAATAATCAGTTTAAATGAATGAGAGAAACATCATAACCTTTTAAAGAAGATAGGAATTATGAGTTTTTTCAACTTCATCCACCCAAAATGGCATTAGATAAAAACTCACCACTACGGGGGCCCTTGGGTAGCTCAGTGTGTTAAGCAGCCGACTTCAGCTAAGGTCATGATCTCCTGGTCTGTAGGTTCAAGCCCAGTGTCTGGTTCTGTGCTGACAGCTCAAACCCCGGGGTCTGCTCCAGATTCTGTGTTTCCCTTTCTCTCTGCCCCTCCCCTGCTGTTGCTTTGTCTCTCTCTCTCTCTCAAAACTAAATAAAAATTAAAAAAAAACAACTCACCACTACTGATGAAATAACAGAAATTCATTTAAATTTAAAATGAAAACTCGCACAATTATTTCCAATGTTATTTAATATCCATAAGTATATATGACCCTCTTGGTTCATAAGATAGGCATCGTTCAGGAGAAAACCACATTCCCAGGGGTTGGTGACTTGTCTATCATCATCACACACAGTATAGTAAGAAAAGGAATTGAAAATGAGGCTTGACTTAAGAATTCCAGTTCAGAATTCAGATCACCACAGTGATTCTTGAAATCATATTACTATAACATGATTTTGTTTTGGATTCTGTAAAGTAGCACTACCTTAATTTGAGAATAATCTGTCCAATGGGATTGCACCAGGTGTGTATAAAGACTACAAATCACACAGTTATTCTGTTTACCTCATATATCAAATAGCTGGCTTCACACATAATCTTCAGATGCTTTATAAGTACCTATCAGCATTTTTTATAGTGATGTTTTTGTACCATCACAGTTTTAGCCAGCACCAAACAAAAATCAAAGCTTCAATTTTTCTTTGCTTTAGAATTGTCTGGAGAGTAGGGGTGCATGGTAGATATAAGTTGCACAGACCTTTTCAAAATTTGTCATATCTGACATAAGCATGACAGTAGGAATTGTGGCAGGGTGATGGCAGTTCTATAGTTACAGCTTTCCTCTCTCTTTGGAAAAAGTAGTACTTCCTCTCCGGAGTTCACTAGGTGAGGAAAGATAGAGCTTTTACTTCAGAAAGCACAGGATTTTTATCCAACTGACTCCACTATAAACTTTACTAACAGTTTTTAAGAATATCTACCAATTCTCTGCCTGCCGTGTCTTTTTTCAGAAGAATGTGGAAAAAATGGTAAAATGTATAATATGATTATATGTTTGTCATGTTTTAGTGAAAAGAAACATCTTCCAAACATGTTCCACAATGTCAACGTACAGGAGTATTTTACTTGACAAAGAATTTTAAGTTAGAAAAGATGTTAGAGATTATTGGCAAACTCACCTATAGGTTAAATAGTTTCCCTAAAGTTTTACGATGTATTAGTAAGAGGGTTATGAAAGGAAACTTGGTTTCTTGATTCCAAATTAGTTTCTTAATTATCTCTCAGTCTGCTCATTTATTAGCTACAACTTTCAAAAAACATGGAGGAAAACACCAACAAACTGAGAAAAATAAGTTAATGACAAGGATTTTTAATGTAAAGGTAAAAGATAAGTAGAAAAATCTGTCTTGAGAAAAATTCTATAAAATGTATTTCATACCTTGCTTTTAACCACAGTGGATGGCATAAGAGTGTTTTTATAATATTACAATTACAAACATTACTACATATGGTATGAAAGTGGAGCCTTGTCATGCACATGAAACCTCCTCCCAAATGACAAAGAAAATTCCAAAATATAATTACACTTGGATAGCAGATAAATAAAGAATTATTATGGGAAGGAGCTAAGTGATCTATAATGCCATCTAATCTCTCATCATTAGATGTTAATGTACCTATGGAGTCACCTATAAATAATAAAAACTGCATGTTAAAGCCACAAAAAATTCCACTTACTCAAATGTGGTCTTTAATGAAAGCAAAAGCAAAATTAGAGAAGTATTGAACTTATACTTTATATGTTATATTGTACACATCAAAAATTAAAGACTATTCAGTGGATTTTCAATAAAATTCTAGTTCCTTTTCATAAAATTATTTAAAACCCTAAAAGGAAAAAAAAAAAAAACAAACAATGCCTGTTTTCTTTCCATTATCCAAGTTTGGCTGACTTTTTCTTGCCTACCAATCTGACCTTCTACATCACTCTCTGCTTGGATGTTGATTTCTTTTAAGAACTTATTCTCAGTCTTTTATGGTTTATTTAATCAAGTTATTTCTGAATAAGGTTTTAATCTATTGATACTAATGGACACTTACCACTTCCAAAATTTAATTTGCAGTTAGTTCAGCTAGTTTTAAATTTTGACTTTTTTCCTTTTTATAGTTTGCCTCTATGACACAGATATGAATGGGAGTGGTTGAGAGTTTTATTGAAAGATGAAAAAAACAAAAAGAAGAAAAATTGTCTAAAAATATTTTTTTTGCTTATTTATTTTTGTAGCTTGTTTATTTTTTTACATTTTTAATCCATTGAGGACAGGCTTTTGGTTTTCACTAAGTTTAAGGTACTGGGGAAATGTTAAAAGTTGGTAGGGATGGAGAGGGGGAGTGCCACGGGGAGAAAGAAGGAGAGATTTTCGTTTATTGTGATCTGACTTGAAATTTTCCACATTGGGCAGAAACGTCATCAAGATATCATTTCTGAATAAACATTCATCTACATTGTAGCTTTAGAACATTAGTTTAGATGCTTTAATTTACATATTTGGCATGCTACACAGTGGGATCTATTTACCAACTGTCAAATGCACTGTTAATACATTATATGTATTTCTATGTGAAGAGAGAATAAGATGACCACACTGGGGAGGTTAATGAGAACAGCTAACATTTTAGAAGTAGATGTTCAAGGTAATATTTTAATCATTTGGTGTGTCTTATGAATTTCATCCTCACTATAACTTTTTGAACTAGGTGCGATTATTATCTCCATTTTATAGAAATTGAAGCAGCTATATATAGAAAAAAATCTAGAATATCAAAAGCCAAATGAATGCCTGAGGACCAAGGTATCTGTGGTAAACTCAGAATATGGGTATTTTGAAATACAGAAGCTTTCCATCCATTCATAGTAAGAAAGCTTGAATGTATTCCAAATCTCCTAATGGTCTCAAGGCTTGTGTGAACAAAAATGTACCATGGTTGGCACACAAACTGAATGAGCTCATTATAAGCAGCTCTGGGTTCTGTAGAGTTTAAATAAGATTTAATTAATGACTGTTAAAGATGGAAGGGCCCCAGAGAGCCCTTGTACTACTTTCTAAATGTACAGATAAAGAACCTGAGACCCAGAGAGTTTGAATGTTTGCACAAGTCAAGGAGCTGGCTGGTGGTAAAGCTTTGATTAATTCAGATTTCCCATTTTAGGATCATGGATTCTGCATGCTTCTACCTCCCAGGTTAAAATTTGGTTGGAAGAATACTCCGGGTATTTAGTAAAAAACTAGAGATTATAATTTGTTTGCAATGCCTCATGCAGTCTATTTCCATTCTTCCAAATGAAAGTTTCTTGCAAAATAAATGTGTATATAAGTTATAAAGTTTCTTTTGCAAAATAAATCTAAAATGGAAGCTGTCAGGAGTTTTTAATGTCATGTATCAGAATTGTATTGAACTCCTTGACAAGCAATTTAGGCTTTCTGCTTCTTTTTCACTTTTAGAATACTAATACTAATAGTGGTAGTAGTAATATAATAATAGCTATTGATTAGAGAGATTGTGGGACTCAACAGTTAATATATGCCAAGTGCTTAGCAGTGTATTTGATGATATTAACTGCTTAGCAAATGTTAGCTAGTATCAATAATGTAAGGGTAAAATTAGACATTTTATCATCTCCCCTTTAGTGTGTCTCCTCAGAAGCATAATGGGCATGGTAGTAAGCCTGGTCTATTGTTTTTCAGGTCTTTTGGAATCACAGAAATGTAAACACAAGTCTCTGAAATAAACTCAAGGGTCTCTCAGAAGATACAGGAGACTATCACATGGTACAATCATGTGTCTCTCAAGGATATAAGAAAAGTTTTCATTGTTCTTTCTTCTGTTTTACCTACCTAATGTGTGTAAAATTCTGTCTAAACTTTGTAGTCTCTTTTACAGACTGCCTATAATGTGCATTGCACTATACACATAAGCCATTTTGTAATAAAAAAGCTTTCTTTCTTTTCCCTGTTTTGTGGAGAGAATTCTGTTTTGATAATATTTTTAATTTCTTACAACTATATTTTCAGACATTTAAAGATCCATTTAGTAAAAGTTATGAGGGAGCACCTGGGTGGCTCAGTCAGTTAAGTGTCTTAGTTCACAATCTCACAGTTCGTGAGTTCGAGCCCCATGTTAGGCTCTGTGCTGACAGCTCAGCTTGGAGCCTGCTTCGTTTTCTGTGTCTCCCTCTCTCTGTCCTTTCCCCGCTCATACTGTCTCTCCCTGCCTCTCAAAAAATAAATAAATGTTAAAAAAATAAAAAAAGAAGTTATGGGGAAAAAACACTAAAAATTAAGAGTGGGGAAGATAATAATAATAAAAAAATACAATTAAATTGGGGGGAAAACAGTAGAAGAAAGATGCCTTTAGCCAAACAGAGTTGTCAATTTAAAAGGACCCAATTAGTATCTTTTTAAATAATTTTTTTTAAAAAGTCCATACCTAATCTAATTATGATGAAATTTAGGAAAACTAAGACTTAAGATTCAAGTCTAAATATTCCCAGAGAGAAAAAAAAATACTACATAAGAACAAGAATCAGAGTTTTATCACAATTTGGCAAACATTAGTTAAGGATAACAGAAACAGACCCGATGGAGAGAAAAATCTATGATGAATATAATAATGTGGCATATGGATTTATTAAGTCTTTTTTTCTTAAGCACTGGTAGAAATATTTTATCTGGGTTGACTAAAATAAATTTCTTTATACTCATATGACCTCTTTATCTCACTTCTGACAATATGTTTCATCTACTTCCATGCTTCTCCATTACTTTTTAATCCACATAGCTCTATGATTCCTCATATATAACACTCAATATTAACTCAAGAAAATTAGGTTCTATAATTAGGTAAAGGTGAAATTATAAATTAAAAAATAAAAACTCTTATCAATTGGTTTCTAAGATGGCTTTATTTCCTTCTTGTCGAATAAATATACATCTAATGTGTTTTACCACATACTGGAGAGTGGTTTCTTTTTTTTTAAAGTATATTTATTTAGTTTGAGAAAGAAAGGGGGAGAGAGAGAGCGAGAGTGAGAGCGAGAGAGAGAGAGAGAGAGAGAAGAAAACAGGGAGGGGCAGAGAGAGAGAGAGAAAGAGGGAAAATGAGAATTCCAAGGTGGATCCGTGTTGTCAGCACAGAGCTTGACATGGGGCTCAGTACCACAAACCATGAGACCAGAACCTGAGCAGAAATCAAGAGTTGGACACTCAACCGACTAAGCCATCCAGGTGTCCCAGTGGTTACTTTTTAAATTTGTATTGTGGTCTAGTAGTTTTTTCTTGTAATTGTGCTTTTCACTGATCTTTGATCATGTTTTTTCTGTTGAAGGAATAAGTGGTGTTTTTCCAGGTTGTCTTTTAGAGAGGAGAATAGACTTGAGATAGCTTAGAGCTGAAAATAAATTTCTAATTACATAGAAATATTCATGCCACAATACCTGTTAGAAACTATCATATTTTTCTTTTATTTGGAAAGGCTCTGGGTAATTTTTAATCATTTAAGATGCATTTTCATGTCACTATCATACATAATGTTAGTGGACATATGTTTCTTGGTCAATATCCATTCCTTTAGGGAATCAGCCTTCCTGAACTCCATATGGTCTAAGATGATGTGTCAATGATCATCACTATCATTCTCAAAAGGGACACATTATCCCGATGGTCACATAATCATTTCAAGAAAGAACGTCTGACTGAAGCCAAGTCAATTATGTGTTTTCCTCCCAGGGTTGGAAAGATAGACCCTCTCATTCCCATATTTTACAATGTAGATTGCATTTGAATTTGGACCATCTGAAATCAACTTCCTTACTGCATCTAAAGAGCATAATTAGAGAATGAAATCTACATACAGAATAAAGGTAGAATATAAACGAAATGAGTAACAAATTTTATAACATTATTTGAACTCCCAGAACCTGGCATTCTCAACCAATACAGAGATGCTATCTGAATTTTACATAAAAAGAGACTAAGATTAAGAAATTAAGTAATTCTCAAAAAAAGAATTTAAATAATTATCTCAAAGTGCATACACTCATGAATGTATGTACATGAATGTACACTTATTTATCAACATCAATCATTTATCTGTTTTAAACATTCCTATTACCCCCAACGTTGCAGAACAAATATTATATAACAGACACCATGTTAGGTAGGCATCTATATTTCATAATCTAATATCCTTTCATCACAAAAGCACATAAAATAAATATGTTGATAGATGAATAAAATAATGTAATAGACAACCAACTGATCATTTAGAATTAGTCCTTTCCCCTTTCCTCCAAAATAATTTAGCCATTAAGACCATCTTAAAACATTAATGTCTCTGGGGCACCTGGGTGGTTAAGCAATTGTGGCTCAGGACATGATCTATCTCACATTTCATGTGTTCAAGCCCCACTTCAGGCTCTGTGCTGACAGCGTGGAGCCTGCTTGGGATTATCTCTCTCTCCCTCTGTCTTTGCTCCTCCCCTGCTCATGTGCGCTCTCTCTCTTTCTCTCTCAAAATAAATAAATAAATTTAATTTTTTTTTCATGTTTATTTATTTTTGAGAGAGAGAGAGAGACAGAGCATGAGCATGAGCAGGGGAGGGGCAGAGAGTGGGGGAGACACAGAATTTAAAGCAGGCTCGGGGCTCTGAGCTGTCAGCACAGAGCCTAAAGTGGGGCTCGAACTCACAAACTGTGAGATCATGACCTGGGATGAAGTCGGACATTTAACCGACTGAGCCACCCAGGTACCCCATCAAAATAAATAAATAAATTTTAAAAGAACATTAATGTCTCAAGATATACTGTAGTGAGTGGAATTTTGTTGGAAGATTCCTTAAAGGAATTATTCTGCTACTTTTCTCACTATTTGATACACCAGCCCAATTCCTAATAGTAGCAGCTTAACCCTTTCATGGTTTGTAGTATCAATAAATATCACTGAAATGTGGAATAATGAGACAGAATGTCCAGAGATTCACTTAATACCCAAATCAAATAATTATTTCTGAGGTCATAATTGGGTGCTTCCTCAGAGGATATGTCTTTATATATAGTTATTACTTAGCCCTTTAGTCAGATCTACTAGGAAAATACAAACCCTCATTTCTCACTCACTGGCTTTTCTGTGTAGAGTCTTCCAACATGTGTTCTTGATTTATGGGTTTCAGCTGCTTAATTCCATGGCTAGTCATGCCCTGTATGTTTTTGGATGTGGACCAAATACTTTACCACACTTGACAATGACACATAATCTCCCATAGCCCCAATATATTTCCCAAGACTAAAGTTCCTAAACTGTCTGAACTCCAAGTATTATAGACTCTTCTATGGTTTATATACATGATTTTCAATGGGAACATAGTGATTTACCTTTTCCAAACTGGCTTCCTTAGTCTTATAATATCGTAAGATCCTTAAAGTATCCACAATCAAATGCAACATTTGACAATGTCACATATAGAACCAAGTATCTATCCTTGGAATTGAGAACTTTTGAAAATATTTTTGCAAAATTTTCTGCAAAAATTGTCAAATTTGTTCCCAATACCCATGCCTGTCTTCAGTTCTATACTTAACAACATCTCCCCAGTTGAAGGAGTACACTTCTCACCACAATGACTTTAGGAAGAGACATGCATGGAAGGGACATAAGTCACATCTGACCCATCGTTCCAACTGGCAAGGTTTTTATTTCAGTCTGGACCTTGAGTGAAGACTCCATAAATGGAGCCAATTTTGACCCATACCAACATATAAAATGAACAAGAAATAAATTTTGATACTGTTACAATTTGGGAGTTATCATTGTAGCATAACTAGAGAAAGATAACTAATATATTCATATTACTTACAATTCCCAGTGATTTATTTTTGGTGTGTGACACCAACTTTGGAAATCTCTTGGCAATTATTTCTTCCAATATTTTCTTTTCACTTTATAAATATTTGCTTCATCTCACAAATTTTAATTCTTATAGTGATTAATTACAGTTTTTGCTAATCTTCAAAACTATTGTGATTAGAAGGATCTGGCCATTGATGTTCTCTGATTCCTTTAAGGTCTTTGGAACATATCTGCTTTCATTTAATATTAGTGTTGGGGTGGTCTTTAAGAAGATGTGACCGATGGTTGTCCCTTGAGCTGGATTCAGGCAATTAGCAGCTCCTCACCGCCTCTCCCATCCTTGGAATGCGTGTTCTCCTTACCTCTCCTGCTTCCAGAAGCTTCCCTGAGATGCAAGGATACAGCCTTGAGATAATAATGTGGTGGCAAGACTATCTGGACTGTGTACATGACTGAACCCAGTTATAAGGCATCGAAATTAACTTTTAAGATTCCGGTGGGCAGGTGCAGAAACCTACTCATCTTGTAGCCACCCAAGACAATTCTCATAAGTAAGTTCCTTTGCTTATTAAGCCTGCCACCTACCAATCTGGAGTGGTCTGCCTCTTTCTTCCATCTCCCCTGTCCTCTGCATACAGGGGCCAGTTTCATATTACACCCAGGAAGCTCATGAGGTTGAAAAGCAACAATAACAATTAGAGACATTTTCAGTATGCTTCTACTCATTCAGATTATACTACGGATTTTTCAGATTAATTTTGCAATTTACACTAAGTTTCAACTAAAATACCTAAGAATTTAACATACTTTCAGATTCCTATATTAACGTTTTCTGTTCTATACTCCAGATTGTCACAAAAGTGTTTCAATAGACTTCCCTATTAATAGTAGGGATTGGGGTAGCAATATTCTCAAAAATATTAATCAAGTTGAAGCTGGAATAGTCAAGACAATTCATTGGAAAATAAATTTTAATTTGTTTTATCTTTTGTTATGTCTTTTATTTCAACTCATTTTGAAGATTATTTTATATTTATTTATTCATTTAGAGAGAGAGAAAGAGAGAGCACCAGCAGGTGAGGGGCACAGAGAAGGAGAGACAGACTTCCAAGCAGGCTTCACAGCATCAGAGCAGAGCCCGGCGATGCGGGGCTCAAACTCACATGAGATCATGACCTGAGCCCAGACCAAGAGTCAGAGGCTTAACCAACTGCGCCACCTAGTCATCCCTGAAGATTATTTTTATATCTAATGTCATGATGTTACAAAATCAAAAAGCCTACAGTTTTATTCCATCTTTTTTTGGTGGGTAGTTACCGAGTACCTTCTATGTCTCATAGGTTATGTTGTTCTTAGATTTGTTTTTTTTTTTTTAATGTTTATTTATTTTTGAGACAGAGAGAGACAGAGCATGAATGGGGGAGGGTCAGAGAGAGGGAGACACAGAATCTGAAACAGGCTCCAGGCTCTGAGCTGTCAGCCCAGAGCCCGACGCGGGGCTCGAACTCACGACTGTGAGATCATGACCTGAGCCGAAGTCGGCCGCTTAACTGACTGAGCCACCCAGGCGCCTCTGTTGTTCTTAGATTTGTAAAAAAATAAAATAAAAAATATTCCTGAGAAAAATGAAAACCAATACATGATTCAGTGATCAATTTATAAGGTTATGGCTCAGAGATTAACAAAATCTATGTAAGTATTAAGAGGTACATGTCATTAATTCTTCCACTAATATATATGTCATATTGGGGAAGTCACATAAACTCTATATCGTTTAGTTTTTCCAAAATAAAAGAAAATGTTAATATTTTTAAGCTTCAAATAAATGGTTGTAAAGCAAAAGCAAATAAATATATCTATAATACATTCTAATATATGAATGCTACAAAATAAAGCACAAATTATCAGATTAAATAATTTTTACTCTGGATTTTTTTTATAGTAATCTGTAAAGATGTAACATATGCCTGTATTCTTTATAAAGTAGTTTCAACAGTAGGGGCAGAAAGGTTTTCCTTTCTTCCCTTTTACATTCTTTGGTGGGTCTAATAATTAAATTGGCATAAGGCAGATTAATAGGAAAAAATTATGTATGCACAGGAGTTCATAAAAATTTGAGGTTCAAAGAAGTGACCGAAGCAGGCAACTTTTATAGCTTTAAGACGAAGAAACAATATGTTTCGTGAAGAACTGATAAGACAAAGAAGTTTGGGCTTGGGGTACTGAATTAGTAAAGTGACAAGGCTTGTTTATACAGCTTCTTGGCCTTGAATTCTTAACTCTGTCAATAAGGATACCTCCTTTCCTCCTGGTACAGGGAGGGTACCTTCCACATGGGAGATTTATTTTCCACTTCCAGGGAGGTAAAGAATGCTCAGAGTGTCCTTGCATTGGCTATTTCTTAGTTAATTTTAGTTCCAAATAACCAATATGATAAAGTGGAATATTTGGGGGAAGCTTGCCCTGAACCCCATCCCAACAAAAAGTATGATGGAGAAAGTGGAAATTGGATTATGAAAATGCTTTCTAGTCCTGTGTGTATACATGTGCACATCCACACGCAAGTACCTGTAGTCTTCCAAGCATTAGCTTTCTAGAAACTGCCTTATAGACACACAACTCTCATTATCAAATCCTGAGCACTAGCACAGCTGTTCATGTCAGTATTAAAATGACTAGGTTCAAATAAGTTTTGCATGTGTAAAATGTAAGAGTGTTTTCTCTCATCACTGCCAAGTTTCTCACTAATCTACCATCATTTTATTTGAAGTATGTCAGGATAAAACCATAAAAGGTAAAACTATGGGTTTGACTTCCAGCTGTTAGTCCACATATAATAATTAGAAAAAAATGTGAAAGAAGTTTCAATTTGTTCTCAGATTCATAGTACAAGGAGGTAGAGGATTATATGTACACAATTTAATACCGAGTTGATATATTTTAATCACCCTCTATATAAATGTATTTATATATGATAGATGCATATTTATGCATATATATGCATGTATAAATATGCCTATTTATTTATGCATAATACCAGAATGCAATATGCATAAATGATAATGACAACTTGTTACATTTTTATTCATGGTTACATTATTGTGCAAAACCCATTTTCCATAAGTAATGTTTTTCCTTCCTGGCATATATGTCAATACAAATTTTTCTCAGATCATGTTATTTTTCACTGTTTCCAGAAACCAACAATAGGTGACCTGCCTAATTGGGAGGTTGTATGTCAAAAGTACCTTTAATTCTACAGTATAGCTCTGCATTCTCTAGATTGCTTCACACCATTGACATTCCCTGGCAGATCTGAATGACAAGTCCAAAAGCCACCATTTTAAATTTTGTATAAAGAGAAGAAAAAGCAGGCAATTTTATAAATAGTGTTTCTTCCTTTCTATAATAAATGGGGTGAATTTGTGCAGCCCAGTTAAAATCTATAATTACAATGACATGGATGCATCAAAGAGGATTCAGCAAACACCAAGAAACCACTAAGTGTAGCTGACAGGTTTATGAATACCAAATTAATACCCACTATGGAACCACCTTTAAAGTCACATTTACTGAGGGAAATGTAAACTTGCTGAATATTACTGAGAAAGCAAACATTTCAAGCTCCAGGCATGAAAGTACAGAGCATTAATAACCACCTATTTCTAGCTTTAATCCAAGCAATTAAAAAAGTCAAAAGTGTTAATGTTGAAAAAGGTCTTTTAGAAAGAGAAGTAGTAGATGAGACTATAATTATTAATCATTATCAAGCAAAGTCCTGACAGCAATTACCATATGATCATAAAATAAGTATCTCAAAGGACTCCCAAGAGCATAAGCACATTTAATACGCAAACAAACTCAAATTTTACATTACTGAAGACACAAGAATGAAGGTGTATTTCATACATCTAACAGAACAATTATGCTAAGATTCACAAAACATCTTCACAGATTGAATGTTTAGTCTGAATTATATTAAATAGTGGTTCAAATGATTTTTTACTATTGATATGTTCTCTCAGAAGGTGCACTCTGCACAGGGCACAATATTTGCAAAAGCAATCAGATATTTTATTTGAGTTCATTATTACTGTAATCTTTTGGTGATGAAATGGCAAGGTTTCCATTTTAACAAAGAAGAACCTCAGGATTATTATAAAATTTTTGCCCACAATAAATCTCTAATTTAGAAAAGGAAACTCAACATTGAAATGTTAAAATAAAAACTATGACTCTGAGATGATGAATTTAAAGAAGTTAGAATTGTGGGATATCTTCTACACATTAGCAATTTCACAGTTTGAAAAGTGAAATAAGGAAAGAAATTTAGTAATAAACATAAATAGTCATTCATTGATTCATTTACCTAGTGAGGCTCTACTATGTTCCAGTAAGTGTACTAGGCCTTCATTATATACTTATTATACTCAATATGGTGTAGTAATATTGGATGTAAATAATAATATATTTTTAAAATTTTTATTTGAGAGAGACAGGGCACACGAGTGGGAGAGAGGGGTAGAGGGAGAGAGAGGGAGAATCTTAAACAGGCTCCATGCTCACATGGAGCCTGACATGGGGCTCCATGTAGGGCTCAATCCCACAACCCTGGGATTATGGCCTGAGTTGAAATCAAGAGTGTGACGTTCAACCAACCAAGCCACCCAGGTCCCCCAATAAAAATATTTTAAGAGCTATATAAAAATGTTGGATCAAACTTCATTAATTCAACAAACATTTATACCAATCATTGTGATAATTTCTAAGGATTAAAATAAAGGAAAAACAAACTCCCTGACCTTAGGTAGCTCTAGTTCTAGTGAGGTTCATTACTTTTTATAAAACATATAAAACATAATTACTTTTACGGAATAAAACGGTATAAAAACATAATTACTTTATGGAAGTGTGTTAAAATGCTGAGACCTCAAATGTTATTCTGCCTTAACGTATCCAAGAAGGACTTTAGAGGCAATATCAGATAAGCAATTCAATATCAGATGAGTAACATCAGTAGAGATGTGAAAACTCTGAGAAAGAATAAAATTGGAACACTAGAAATAACAACAAAACACTAAGAGAAATTAAAAAAAAATTCAATGGAATTATCAGTAGATTCAACATTATTAAAGAAAAGAATTAGTGAATTTGAAGATAAGTCAATAGAAATTGCCCCAAGTACACTGTAAATAGAAAAAAGGTAAACAAATAAATAAGCAAACAAAAACAAAACAAAATCCCCACACTATCCAGGAGTTGTGACACACTACAAAATGTCTTATTATATAAGAATTGGGAGGAAGAAAAACTGGAAGAAATAATAGTTGGGAAATTTCAAAAATTAGTGTCAGACTCTAATGTCTTGTTAATATCAGGTATTATCTAATGTAATACAGTGAGAAGGGCACTTCACCTCCCTGTATTCCCCAAATGCCATAACCCCACTTTCATAATGAGAAATTACACAAAGCCAAATCAAGGAACATTGTACAAAATGCTCAACTACTGGCTTTTCAAAAGTGGCAAGGCTATGAAAAATAAGGAAAGATTGAGAAATTAAATACATTGGAATTTTAAGGTGACATGAAAACTAAATACAATGTGATAATCAGGATTGAATCCTAGCACAGTAAAAAAGGACATTATTGGCGGAAGGGGAACCACCTGGCAAATTTGACATTGTACCAATGTTAATTTCTTGATTGTGATAAAAACACCATGATTATGTAAAACAATAACATCAGGAAAATTTGAGTGAAGGGTATAGAGATCTTTGTGTACTATCTCTGCAACTTTTTTTGTACATCTAAAATTGTACTAGAATAAGATGTTAAAGAAGAGCATTAAAAAATAAACGTGATGCAAAATATATAATTATATGTAAAACAGAGGTACAATGACAATGAAATTCTGAAAGTTTTCCGTATTATACAAGCCATTCTTTATTTCCATATTTTTCTGTTCTAAAGACTGATATTTATAGAATATAATTAATTCTGTATTAAAAATGTTTCTTTATTGTCACAATTTAATAACAATAACATTTAAGAAAGTGTGAATCAAAAGCCATTATCATGATTAGAAAACGTTAAAGTCTAGGGGCAACTGGGTTGTTCAGCGGGTCAAGCGTCCAACTCTTGATCTCTGCTCAGGTCATGATCTCATGGTTCCTGAGATCAAACTATGCCTTGGACTGCACTGAGAGTGCTTAAGACACTCTCCCTTTCTCTCTGGCCCTCCCTTGCTTTCACTGTCTCTCTCAAAATAAATAAATTTAAATATATGTAATATTAAAAGAATATCCAATTTTAGTTCATTCTAGTTGTCTATGTATTTCTGTCCTTGTGCGTGTTCATTAGCCTTAAATAATTTTTTATGTACTATAGATTTGATCATCTCTATATCTCTCAAATTATTTCTGCTCTCTTCCTGTTGCCATCTCCTATTGAGAACAATAATTTTTTTTCTGCAAAATTCAGCAAGATATGTGAATCAATAGTCATTGCAGAAACACATTTTTATACAGACAATAAGAAGCACATTTCTTCAAACATTTCTCATATCCACTGTTTCATATTCATACTGCTGAATTTTGCTAAACAAATTGCAGTATACTAAGAAAAATTAGCAGGGTATTTAACAAGCAGGAGTATCCTATTTGCACTTCATACCAAAACTGTTGGGTCTTGTCTCTTGCTTTCTAATCTTAGAATGTAATTTTATCACTGGTCTCTTTCATTTATCCCATTCTTCAATATCTTTTATGAATTCTTAACTTTTCTATTAAGACTCAATAGCTCCTTAACTTTTGTCTGGAATTATAGCACCCATTGCCTCTGCTATTCCTACTGTAGCAACTCGCATTGGTCCTTGTACTGACCTCTTTTGTGTTTTACTGTTGTTATTTCAGTTGTCATGTGACCCTGTTTCTACACATTGCTATTAACATCAGAATAGCTCAACTGTATGTAAGTGATGAATCACTAAATTCTACACCTGAAATTGATATTACACTGTATGTTCATTAACTGGAATTTAAATAAAAACTTGAAAAAAAACCATTATGATAGGTCAAAATACAAATATGTAGTGGAATAAAAATATTATGTAAGACATAAGTAACTGTTGCAGAATACCTAACCCACATGGTTTAATACTATTAATTAGAATGTGATGCATATGTGTACATTATTGGTGATTCCAGCATATGCCATGAGTGAAAAGTGTAATCAGTGACAGAAAAAAATAATCTGTTGCATATATTGTAAGACATTGGCAAACCACTTTAGCAATAAAACTGGCATTATTTGGGGTTTATTATTTTTTTTGTACATGCTCAACGTTCTATTTTAGCCACTCAGAACCTTAGAATTTTCTTCATCAGAACATTCATTCCAATGACATGTGATAGAAAGTATAATAGAGAGACTTATTTCAGCTCTAATGAGAAGGCAATAAGAAAACAATTGTAATACAATAAGAAAAAAAGTGGAACAAACTGAAAATCATTAACTTTCTTTGTAGTCTTCAGGGAACTGAGGTTGCAGGGCAGACCCCTTCCTGTAATCTAGAGAGACAAGTGAATCCAGATTCACAGCCGTGAACTGCTTACCTTGAGCAGAAGTCACTGAGGCCACAGAAACAGGTAAATGGTAATTTTTCTAATTGTTGGAGGCTAGCTTGTGGACTAGCTTGAGAGTAAAGAAATCCCAGAGGTGACAGACAGTGTCTGCAGGGGAGCCCACATTTTCATAGGTTTTACCTCCAAAAACATGTCACATTCTCATGATTAAGAGACAGGAAAGATGTCCTCATGGGTAGGGCAGGGCTAGGGATAAAGTAAACACTGTGAAATATGTCTAGAATGTCCTCCAAAACAAAACAAAACAAAACAAAAAAACTATTCTCCAGAAGAAAAGACTTTAACAAAGCCTTCTCTCAACTGAGATAAGGAAGTCCTCCCATTCCAGACCCCTCTAGTCTTCTGCACCTACAGAAGAAAACAAGGTAAAGAACATCCGTGAATGGCACTCAGTGAGAGGAGCCCACTAAATGACTGGGGTTTAATCATAAGATTATAAAGCCCCTCCCTCCTCCACCCTTTACCACCATATCAGGACTCCAGCGTCACAACAGCAATTACAGCTGAAAGAATGAAAGATACATCCTGAGGAGAACTTCACAGGAAAGTCCAAAGAAAACAGAGGGGAAAAAAAAAAACAAAAAAAACCCCCCAAGAATCCTAAAATTTGAAAACTCTGACACCTTTGCTACAGCAAACACTGAACAGTTCTCAACTCCTGACTAGATTAATGTAAAACCTCACACTAAAGCCCAATTTACTCAATTCCTTTCACCTGCTACCTCATGTTTGGTTTCCAAGAAAAAAAAAATCAAAAGCCATGCCAAAATGCAAAAACAAAAACAAAGAAAACACAGTTGGAAGAAAAAAAGCAAGCATTTGAACCAGACTCAGTTATGATCCCATTTTGGAATTATCTGACAAGGAATTTAAAATAATATCGCTTATATGTTAAGGACTGTAATGTAAACAGTAGACAACTTGCAAGAACAGATGGGTAAAATAGCAGAGAGATGGAAATGCTAAAGAGAATTAAAACAAGATGCTAGAAATAAAAAAACTGAAACAGAACTAAAGCATGCCTTTGATGGGCACTTTAGTAGACTGTATGACTAAGAAAATAATCAGTGATATTAAAGAAAGAACAATAGAAACGTCTTGAATTGAAATGCAAAGACTTAAAAAAATATCATAACAAAAAAAGACCAAAACATCCAGAAATCACGTATAACATACATATATCTGTCGTACTAAAAGGATAAGAGAGCAGCAAAAGAAATATTTGAAGTCATAATGGCTAAGATTTTTTTCCAAAATTAATGACAAGGCACTGAACTTCAGACTCAGGAGTTTCCAAAAGTACCTACCTATAACTAAGTTTATCATATTCAGTATGCATAAAACCAAAATAAGAAGAAATCTTGAAAGCATCCAGAGAGAAGTGTCGTAAAGACATATAGGTCTTGAGTGAATATGAATAAAACTAAAATTGTCATCAGTCTTGGCAATGATATTTTGGATATAACACCAAAGGCACTAGCAACAAAATGAAAAGTAAACAAGTAGGACTACATCAAACTAAAAGGCTTCTTCACAACAAAAGAACCAATCAGCAAAATTAAAAGGCAACCTAAGGAATGGGAGAAAATATTCACAAATTATATATGTGATAAGGAGTTAACATCCAAAATATATAAGGAACCCATAGAACTGAATAGAAAAAAATATGTAACTTAGTTATAATATGGGCAAAGGATCTGAATCTGTGTCTTCCAAAGAAGAGAGACAGCTCTCAGATATATGAAAAGGTACTCTGCATCACTAATCATAAGGGAAACACAAATCAAATCATATTGAGATATCATTTCACACTTATTAGAATGGCTATTAATGGAAAAATAAGAGCTAAATCTTGGTGAGCATGTGAAAAGAAAGGAACCTTTGTTTACTGTTGATGGCAATGTAAATTGTACAGGCACTATGGAAACCAGTATGGAGGTCCCTCAAAAAATAAAAATAGAATTACCATATGATCTAGTGATTCTACTTCTGAGCATATATCTGAAGGAAATAAAGTCACTCTATCAGGAAGATTATCACCACCCCTATGTTAATTGCAGCATTATTTAGTTAGCCAAGGCACAGAAACCACCTAAGTATCTAGGGACAGATCTATGGAAAGGAAATACATATATATAAATAAATAAATACTCACATAGTTTAAAATAGAATATTATTCAGCTATTTGTGACAACATGGATAGCCCTTGAGGGCATTATGATAAGTGAAATAAGTCAGACAAATACGAACAATCTCATTTATATGTGGAATCAAAAAAAAAAAAAAAAAACTCGAATCACTGTGCTTACCGAAGTTCAGGCACTGGAAAGAACATGCCACAAAGGCTCTGCTAGGCAGGGTCAAAGACAGGAGAGAGGAATGATACAGAGACAAAGAGACAGAGATACAGAGAGAAGGCTGGGCAGGCCCCACACTGTTCAGGGTCTAAGAGCAGGGGGCATTGTTACAGGGAGCCTGTTGTCTGTTGCAGGCAAGGCTCACAGGTAAGGCTGGGAGCTGCAGGGTCAGCTCCAGGCTTACCCAGGCACATAGAAGACCTGGTGAGGTGTAACTAACCTTATTGTGGTGATCATTCACAAAATATACTTGTACCAAATCATTATATTGTACATCATAAATTTACACATTATATGTCAATAAAGTTGGAAAAAAAACTTTTCTTTTTTTTAGATATTTTTTATTACTTAATTTAGGTTTTTGAGAGAGAGAGAAGCAGAGAAAGAGGGAGAGAGAGAATAGAGAGAATCCTAAGCAGATTCCATGCCCAGCCTGGAGACCAACGTGGGGCTCAATCTCACCACACTGAGATTATGACCTGAGCTGAAATCAAAAGCCAGATGCTTAACCAACTGAGCCACCCAGGCACCTCCAAAAAAACTTTTGAAAAAGTTCACAGCAAATTTGAACAAAGGTAAAGAAAAAGCTAAAACAAAAAATATCAGAGAAAACTAGAAATAGATATATATTTGGGCTGTCCCAGCTCCATTTTACTCAACAACAGATCAAAGAAGTGACCAGTTTGAAATGTTACCTCTCCAATATAAGGAAGCAAAAGATCAGAGCAGCATCCCAGTGTCAAACTAGGCCTTTTTGTTACCGATTCCAAGAACATGCTGAAAGATTTGACCTACATTCCAATATCTCCCCTGACAACAAACACAAGAACCACAAAAAACTATGGGACTCTCTTGACAGGTCACAAACATAAAATTAGCCTCTAAGAGTATATTCTGTATTACCTGCTGTCTACACATCACAGGCTTGCTAAGCTCTGCATGTAGCAAGAGGTTAAAGCTGGACTGTATTTAGTGGTCTATTTTGAAATCTATTATCAAAAAATGTATATTTTCTTTAATAGCACCAGTATCATGAGCATATTATCCAAATGACTTCACAAAGAATGGATTTTAAATCCTACTATTGACAGCTATGAATTTCTAGCATCAGTTTATGTTCAAATGGGAATATTCTGGAATGTAATTTATCCCTCACAGAATTATTATTTTGGGTACATAAACTTGTACCCAGGTTTTTTTTTTTACAATATGTTTTTAATTTTGTATGCAAATTTCTTCCTGGGCCCTCTTTACCATTTCTGGTATGTAGTTCTCATCTGTGGTATATTTGTAGTAAGCGATCTTTATTGACCAAGTAGTAGTTAAGTATTCCATGTCATTTTTCTCTGGATAAATTCTAATTCCATTAGAATTTAAACTCAGTAAGTAGTATGATGACTACAATTTTATTTTCACACTAACCAAAAAACCCACAAAGATATGACTTGAGTATTAAATATCTATAGAAGAGCATAACTAAATTAGTTAATCTCCAAAGAAAGATTCATGCTAATAAGAAGTTTGAGGAACAAGGGTTCAAGGATCTTCTACTGAAATAACAGATTTTAAATTTAAATAATGCTATACTTTTTAAAAAATCAGTGTATTATATGGTTTGATGTATGTGTATATAAATATTGATACAGATATACTGACCTTAATTCATATTAATATTCCTAAATTTGATTTATATTAATAAATTACTATTTTTGATTATTATTAGAGAGATAAACTAGATTAGTGGTTGCCAAAGGATGAAGGGACAGAAGAATGGGGATGGACTATTCCTTGGAGTGATTAAAAAAGTTTTGAAATCAGAGGCACCTGGGTAGCTCAGTCAATTAAGCATCAACTTCTTGGTTTCGGCTCAGATCATGATTTCAGTGTCATGGGTTCAAGATCTGCATTGGACTCTGTGCTAACAGTGTGCAGCTTGCTTGGGATTCTCTCTCTCTCCCTCTCTCTCTGCCCCTCCTCAGCTCATGCTATTCTGTCTCTCTCAAAATAAATAAATGAACTAAAAAAAAAACCATAATAATAACAAGGTTTGAAATCAGATGGCTGGTGATAGCACAAAATTGTGAATGTATTAAATACCTCCTCATCAAGACATGTATGGCCACTGAAATTTAAATTTCATAGGATTTTATTTCATAAAATAAAAATATTTCATGTAAAATATTTTTCTTCTGATTTTTTTCAATCTTTTAAAACATAACATCCATTTTTGGTTGGAAAGCCCCTATAAAAACAGGCCGAGGACTGGATGCGACCTGGTCTATTTTGCTGACTCCTAGTCTGGAGACACAACATTTCTACATTTCTGGAAATAAACTCTTGTCCACAGGCAAGTCACTAACTCCTCTGTTTTCTCTACTTATGGAAGTTCCTCATGTTGAGGAAAACAAGTGGATCACTCTCATTTCTGCTGAGTCAGTGTAACTGCAAATCAATGCTCCAGTGTTATTGAACTTGCAAATAATTGCTTTAAAATAGAAAACAATGAGTTTGTAAATATTGATTTTTTTAAATAATGTACACTATTTTCTTAATTACCTGTCAAAATGTTAAAAATTTTTAAAAACTTTATAAATTCATTTCTACTAATGTAATTGAATTTTTTTCTACAATTGAATTTTTTCTACAATTAAATTGTATTGAAAAGAGAAAAAAATCCAGACCACCATCTGCCTATACCTCCTCTCCCATTTTAATTGTTGTTTTAGATTTGATGTGCATATTGAAAATTATCACTTCCAAGCATTGTATTTAATTAAGATAATGCTATATATACTTCTTAGCAACTTAGTTTTTATGTGTACTGGTCCTTGCACATCCCCTTGATAAACATTTCACAGTGTACAATTACATAGGTGGGTGGATGATTATTTGAATTAACTCATTTGGCTGTATGATCTATGCACACAGTATTAATGACTATATAGTATAGATCTTGCCACATACTAGACAACTTCCTCTTTTAAGGCTTCTTTTTCTGCTATTATATATATATATATATATATATAATAATATACACACACACACACAACCTTTTATTGATGTACATTTGTATAGTGTATGTCACCTTTACTGATATACAATTGGGTTATTTCAACAGTTTTTGTCACAATGGTGTAACAAATATTGTGGTAAAAATATAATTGCCTTTTAGAAGTAGATTTACTAGGTAAGAAGATAGTCACATTTTACTATAATACCATTATCAAGCTT
Source organism: Panthera tigris (assembly GCF_018350195.1). NCBI lineage: Eukaryota > Metazoa > Chordata > Mammalia > Carnivora > Felidae > Panthera > Panthera tigris. The sequence continues at coordinate 157,038,627 of NC_056663.1, forward strand.
TTCTTGATACTGTTTTGAGAATAATACATAGATAAATCTCAATATCCCTAACATACAAGGTGATTCCTATCATATGCCTTTCTATTTTCTCCAAGAGGCCTTGAAGTTGAAGGGGCAGGTATATATAAAACCATTGATTATCATGCTTTATAATTTTGGGAGATTATCTAAATTGCATAGAAGCATTCAGATAAAAGTACTGAATCAAAACAAATATCATTTGAAAATAAACTTGACCCCATGATGCAGCATTGTTTTCATAAAAAGAAGTTTGGAATTTAATTACAGAAGAGAAAATTTAACAGGTTTCTGGCAAAGGCCTTTTACAGATGGTTCTTTGTGAAAACACCTAGATTGTTTCATACCGAAATGTTTCTTTAGCAGAGTTAAATAAAATCACAATGGTAACAATGAAATATGAGCCACAGCTAGAGATTCTAGATTCAGAGCCAGGTGGTAATTTTGTCTGATTGAAAAATACAACAATGCCTAGGCCCATTCAAAATCAGCTAAGCAAGAAAAGTAATTCAAACTGGTGACTATAGACATATAAGAAACTGACTTGCCTCCACCTACTGGCTTTCCACAGTGAACTTATAAATGATGTATTTTGTGGGTGGGAGGGGTTTCAATTTGTTCTAGGAAGCTTCCAAAAATCCATTTTTATGTTTGGAATGTATATAATATGGTCTTTTGTATCTGGAAACATCAACCAAAAATGTGCTCCTAAGTATAATACAAACACAATGATAGATATTTAAGAGTTAAGTGGTACTTGATTGTGTTACATATCATATCGCTCAAATTGCATCTTATTAAAATTAAAATGTGTATTTCCCAAAGAAATGTAAATAGCAAGAAAAAGAATTTGAAGAAAATGCAGTAGTCTGATTATAAAGTGGAAAAGTATATGTTTCACTTGGTTACAACCAAAGTAAAAATGTTCAGAAACATTGCAGATACAAAAAGTCATATATATAATATAGAACTTCAAGGACACTTCATGTAACAAGTCATTTCTGTTTAATAAAGCTTAGTTCTCTACAGTCTTGTCTTTGTGATATTCTGTTATGGAGCATTCATAATTTGGCTGAAGCCATTAACATACTTAACTCAGATTAAAATGTATGCACAAAGCTTCAAAAAACTTACTGGACTGTGCACTGATTGTGAATCTAATAGTTATGAACAATCAAGTATATTTCAGTTTATTCATAACTCAATTTGAATTTCTTAACCTTTCCTCATAATACTCCATACATTTGGAATTCATTTAAAAAAAAAAAAGATGCCTAATATCTTTTGTTGTACTTGTTAAATGTATTTAGATTCCTAGTATTTTGAAAATAATAAAAACAATATAGACAATAAAATATATTTTTAATTTTTTTCACAGATGATATGGATATCTTGTAGGATACACCTGGTGTTTCTGCAATGGGGACATGTATTTGGGCATTTATTTTAAATTAGATGTTATTCGTGTAGAAGACCTGAACTTTAGGGCAGAGGAATCCCATTATAATAAATTTTGATTTATAATTAAGATCAGATTATATTATAGTTAAAATTAATAATGTTTGAAAATGCTTAGTGCTTTTTAATTTTAAAAGTAATACACTAGTTATTTGAAAGTTTCAGAAAATTTTAAGAGAAAAATAAACAAGAGCAATCTTACCATTCAAAGGTAACCATTGCTGTCATCTGTGAAACACTGACAGACATGGGATTCCTGGGTGGCTCAGTTGGTTGAGCATCTGACTCTTGATTTGGCCCAGGTCATGATCTCACAGTTTGTGAGACTGAGCCCCTGTGGGAATCTGCACTGACAGCGCAGAGCCTAGTTGGGATTCTCTCTCTCCACTCCTCCTCCCATTGTGCACTCTCTGTCTCTCTCAAAATAAATAAAACTTTATAAAATACACACACATATTGACAGACTTTGTGTGCTTCTTATTTTTTTTAATAATAAATTTAATAATATACTCAACTCTGCAATCCAGGTTATTCATTTCACATAATATTGTGTACCGCTCTATATTAATAATTACAGAACAATTCTGTATATTAATCAGGATTCTTTTGTTTGAATATGAGATAACCACTCACCTGGAAGATGCTAAGGGAAAGAAGAACTTATTACTTCAACCAAATTCTCAAAAAAAAAGTGAGTATGGGTAGCTGATTCTCAGGGGTAACTACAATTTTTGTGTGTAACTTCTTTCCAGGATTTCCTATCCAAGTCTTCTCTTTGATGCTCTTTAATTTATATTTAGTTTTTACTAGACTTTACATAGGAAGAGGTCACCATTCCCATAGAAATTGCACAGCCCTACAATGACTGGCATCTTCATCAGGTAAGTCTGATTTAAGCAGAAAAGGTAAATTTCCCACCAGAAGATTGTGCTGTTTCCGTATGATGGTGGTATGAGCAGTCTAACAATTGTTACCTATTATATTTAGCTACCGTTATTTTAGCCTACAATTGAAAAAGGCTTCTAACTAATAGCCCTTTTCTATTCTAACCCCCACCACTAAATTCCTCACAAGCTACCAGAGTTGGCTTTTTAAAATATAAATCAGATTACATCACTTCTCTTAAAATCTTCCAATGGTTTTTCTTTGAAGCAAGAATAAATCAAAATTCCTTACCATTAATTGACATGGTCATATATGATTCTCTTCTGCCTACATCTCTGGTCTCATGTCCTTTACACCCCCAACCTCACTCTTTCTCATATTCCTCCTGCAAAATCATCTTGTATCCTTTTCTCATATACATTAACTCTTTTCAGGATTACGAATCTTAAATCATGGTCTTTGTACCCCTGGAGACACCAAGACATTTTCAAGAAGCCCTCAAGGTCAAATTTATTTTTATTGTAATAGTAAGACATTATATGCCTGCTAAGTTTCATTCTCTCATCTGTGAGAATTTTTCATGTCAAAATTTTCAAGAGTCTACATAAACTATGATATCCCACAGACACCTTCTATCAAGGCAGAGATTATAGAATTTTGAAAAATGCACTACACTGACATTCTTCTGCATACTTATTTCATTTTAAAGATATTATCATTAAATTAAAAATATTATTTATTTTAACATGTAAGGAGTTTATTATTTTTAAATAAACCATTAAAATAATATTTTTCATTGTCAATTTTAATTTCTAATCTGGCAAATAGTGATAGATCTATCCCCAAAAACAAAAGTTCTTTAGGTCCTCAATGATTTTTAAGAGTGGAAAGGAGATCTTAGGCCAAAAAGTGAAAAGCCACTGCATCAAACCTTTGAGCTTACTCTACTTCGGTTTCAAATATTCTTTGCTAAAATTTTCACATGGCTCTTTAACCATGCTATTTCCATGGATTATTTTTCAACATTCAGATCTCACTCAGATGTCAACTCTTCTGAGAAGCCCCTCCAGTGAAAGAATGAAGGGAAAGAGATTTATAAAAGCTGTTCCTTTGTGTTAGCTGAATGTGGTATAGATCTTCAAATCGGATTTCATAAATCAAAGATAACATCTAGTATCAAAGGTACAAGAAATCAACTGTCATGGGCAAATCAGATTTGTGAGACTTTGATGGTGACTCCTGGTCCTTCACTACCACATAAGACATTCTTTCTCTTGGTCCAGAGTAATAGATGAGTTCTCTAAGTGAAGTACCTGATTGCTACTGATAACCACTTTATACATCAAAGCATTGCATAGCCAACATGGCATTTTCTCGGGATCCAGGCCTGAAAAAAGTGTAGATTCTAGATTCAGTCCTACTCAGGGACATCCTGTTAAAATCATCCCATGTAAGTATTCCCTTCATTATTAGTCTATGTGTTAGGGAGTCTGTTTATCAACATATTTACAAGGAGATTAGATTGGGTCACTTTCTTTCCCCGTGAGTAACCCTCTTAATAAAGACAGAAAATAGGCATTAATAACTAATTAATAATTACTACATTAATAACTTTCCTCCAGCAACTGAAACAAACTTAGCTCTTAGAATACAAACCTAGAATATAGTGTTTATTACTACGATACTACGCAAATCATTATTTCAATGCCCTTTTAATATTTCACTATGTAATTTATAAAATTTGTGCTTTTTTAAAGACAAGTGGGGGCCCTTTACATAACATTGTGGTGAATATTCTTGCACATATTTCTTGGTGCATTTACCTAATTCTTTCCTTATGTTAAATTCTAAAAAGTAGAATTCTGGATCTAAAGACTTCATATATCACAGTTTTAGGCATGTGACAATCTGCCATCATAAAGATCATACCACTTTGCCTCTCTGTTAGTAATATATACAATTGTCTACTAAGTCATACTCTCATGTATATAGTGTAAGGACAGACTTTAAAAGTTGCTAATGCTATAAGCCAAAATAAAGCAAGCTTTTAAAATGTGTATTTCTTTAATTACTGATAAGAAAAATATATGTACTGCATATGATTATAACCATCTTTGACTTTTATAAATTGTTGATGTCTTTTATTTTTTTCTATATTTTTTCCTTTATATTTTTCCTTTTCTAGGTTTATATATACAATTTAACCAGCTGTGTGCTTGCATACATATATACATGCATATACATTTCACTCTTTGTATATATATACACATACACACACACACACACACACACACACACACACACAGAGAGAGAGAGAGAGGGGGAGATTTATAAATATACACACATACATACTTTCATCTGTGTTAAATAAGAATTAAACACCCAGGGACACCTGGGTGACTCAGTCAGTTAAGCGTCTGACTTCGGCTCAGATCATGACCTTGTGGTTCATGAGTTCGAGTCCTGCATCAGACCCTGTGCTAACAGCTCAGAGTCTGGAGCCTACTTCAGATTCTGTACCTCCCTCCCTCTCTCTCTCCTCCTTCCTTACTCTCTCTCTCTCTCTCAAAAATAAATAAACATTAAAAAAAAGAATTAAACATGCATAATTCTACAAATTCATTGGTTAATATCTAATTTTCTTGCTACAATGACCATCATTCTATGAACTTTTGACAGTTAATTACACCATGAAATATGGCTTATTATTAATATGCATTGTCATCACAGTGTAGATATTATATAGTCATAATATCCTAAATTGTAATTCAGCTCTGGATTCTCCACTCATAATTTTATAGACAAATTTTAGCTCTTTAAAGCAGATTATTTGAATATTTCATTGTATTCCTGAAAAAAGTTATTTTTTGCAAATTTTTAGAAATGGTTTTGCTTCTGTTCTTCTAAGACTTAAAAGAGAAGTCATAAATGCCTTCAGGGACAGAAAAATAGTTTTAATGTTTAAAAAAATAACATTATAAGGTGTGGTACTAATGGTGGCCATCTAAAGGATGTTAGGTCCAACAACGGGCAAATTCATTTTGTATAATTAATGTGATCAAACAAAACCTATTTACTGGCTGAATCCAGAATCAGTCCAATAGTTCTCAACCTTTAGAGAGTAAGAATTCTAGATGTTCAGTGAAAACTGTCATTCCTTATAAATTTCATGGAATAAATTCCTCTTTGCTTTAAATAGCCACACATGCACACACATACCATACTACACATGGACATATTTATGTATGTATATGCATATATATAAAATATTTTTACTATCAATTCAAGTTAGACATGTAGATATTTTGGTCTTGGTATTCTGTATATGCTGAAATTTTGAAATTGGCAATAACAAAACAGACTAAAGCCTTACTTGCAATAAAAAATTTGGATGTGAGTCCGTTTTGTACCCAACAGAAGAATTTTTACATGAGATTCATTTGTGTATTTGTTTAATATCTTCTTTCCCAACTAGAATAAGTGAAGAAATCAACTACAAATAATTAATATTAATTGTTATTATCTCTCCATGTCTCCCTTAGATATCTTTCTCTAAATATTTGATTTTCTTTGCAACCACCTCATTGAATGTAAGCCATTTTTTTTTTACATTTATATATTGGCTTTTAAATGATATTCGTCATGGAAGCTATTCAGAACCTATTTATGAGATATGAGTTTGAAAGTACATGAAGAAATGTGGTATCTCTAGATGCCAAAACATTTGTGTACTTTAGTTATATAACTTTTCTGTTAAGTCCAGATTAAATTGAAACTCAGCGGACATGTCTCAAAAGAGATTTTCTCTCTTTCCCAGGCATTTGAAAAACTTGCTATAAACTTCAGGTCTTCTGATAATCAACACTGGTAGCTAACTTGTTAGAAGGGTTGGAGTTCCTTGTACTTTTTCTTTAAAAGTTTTAGCTTTCTAATGGCCTGAGAATGATTTAATCTTTGATTTGTGGTATAGATAAAAAATATTTCCATTTATCTTTGGCTTTAACAATAACTACTGGGAGAAATAGAATGTTAGTGATTTTTTTTTCATATGCCATTTCTCTTTTATTATTTTTTTTTAAATTTTTTTTTCAACGTTTTTTATTTATTTTTGGGACAGAGAGAGACAGAGCATGAACGGGGGAGGGGCAGAGAGAGAGGGAGACACAGAATCAGAAACAGGCTCCAGGCTCCGAGCCATCAGCCCAGAGCCTGACGCGGGGCTCGAACTCACAGACCGCGAGATCGTGACCTGGCTGAAGTCGGACGCTTAACCGACTGCACCACCCAGGCTCCCTGGCATTTCTCTTTTAAACATGATATAAAATGAAATACAATAAAGATGGTTACATTTGACAGTGTTAAGGATAAAATGGAAATATGCACAGGCACAAAAGAATACACATCAGTGACCATATATTTGAAGTAAATGAACAAAATAAAATAATAATCATAAAGAGATTTGACTCAATACTTAGATAACAGAATTAAATGTACCAATTTGGTGAATATTTATTAAATAAGAGTTAGATATTTATTAAATAAGATAGTTAGATAGTCTTATTAAATAAGAGTTAGAGGCTTGCTCATTGACACTCATTTCTTTATTCCTTTCCTTTTTTTTTCTTTACATGGTGAAAAATATTAAATTTATGTTACTGATGTAGAATTTTCCTTTTTTTTTTTTTAAATTACATTTATTTATTTTTGAGAGACAGAATGAGACAGAGCACGAGCAGGCGAGGGGCAGAGAGAGAAGGAGACACAGAATCTGAAGCACGCTCCAGGCTCTGAGCAAGAATTCAGCACAGAGCCCAACGAGGGGTTCGAACCCACCAACTGTGAGATCATGACCTGAACCAAAGTCAGACACTTAACTGACTGAGCCACCCAGGCACCCCTAGAATTTTCTAATTATGTAAAGATTAATGATCCTTAAAATGTTACACATTTCACATTTTTGAAAGTTGGTATTTATGGGCCAGAAATTTTTTGAGAAAGAATTTGGAGCATACTTTTAGATTTGGCCAAAAATAATGAAATAGATCCAATAAGTTGGAGATCTGAACATTATTTTGACAGGTGTGGGAAATGAGGGCTGTACCTGCCTATCTCAGCCCTGGTTTTCAATGCTTCACTTGCACTGGCTTTCAGCCATTTTCAACCGTGGTATGAATGAGGTATATAGTTAACATTAAGTGACAAGGTCACTACTAATGATGTCCTGGAGGGCAGCCAGTCCAGTCCTAAACTCTGAATTGGCCATGTGGAAAGAAATGAGCATGAAACACAAAAGACTGCTGCATCTAAATTCAGTGCTAATAATACAAATAAATACATATCTTCTATGCTTTACACAGCACATTAACATATAGAACTTCTTGTGAGAGTCACAATTAAAACAATGAGGAAGCACAGTACTTTTAGCCATGGTTACAAATAACAAAATTCATGTTCAGAATGAAATGGCATGTTTAAAGTATGAAATTAATAACAATAATAATAAAACATGCTTTCTTAAGCAAGACAAAGAGAAAGAAAAAGGAAGCCCTGAGTGATAATTTGAGTTTAAGTGATAGCCAATAGAAAATGTCAAAGTACCTCAGTACATAAAAAATAATAGTCTTGATTGTAGAAGAGAGTAGAGGGGGGAAAAAGCCAAGGCTCTAGTGATAGTAAACCTGATGGTAGATGCCCTTTAAGATTCTGTTTAGATGTGTGATTCAGTAATCCTCGATTCTATGGTTTGTTAAAGAAAAGTCTGCAATGAAATAAAAATTACATAAATTTGACTTAATTCACTAGTATTTTCTGCAAGTCTACTAGCTGCTCTTTTTTTAAGTTTATTTATTTATTTTGAGAGAGAGAGAGAGGATGTGCTTATGAGTGCCTGAGCACAGGAAGGGCAGGGTGGGAGATGGGGAGAGAATCTCAAGCAGGCTCTGGACTATCAGCATGGAACCCAATATGAGGCTGAATTTCAATTACTGTCAGATAATGGCCTGAGCCAAAATCAAGAGTCAGACACTTAACTGACTGAGCCACACAGGCTCCCCTAGCCTACCAGCTGCTCTTAACTGTTAACTATCTCTTCTTTGTGACCCTGTTGAAAACAAGTTTGTATCACTCTTTCACTGAATAATTACTCATCTGCACTGCAAACTATTGAGTTCCTGTCCTCTCAATTTCTTTTTGTTTTAAAAAGGAAATCACTTAATTTTTTTTTAGTTCTTCACACAGTGACTTTACAAATATAACTTTAACACCTATGTCCTGTGGATTCTTAACTATCATTTCTTTCGCTCTTATTAGAAGCTGTCCTTTCCCTCCCATTTTGCCATAGGTTATATAACGTTTGAGCAGGAGAACCCCCAGAAACACTGAAGGCCACTCACTTTACTTTACAGATGAGACATGTTGGTTAAAAGATTAATCCTCACCTTAACTGTCACTCTAATAATTCAAAAGAAAGAACCCTCACATTCCAGTCACTATTGTGCCACTATTATATGCAGCATAGCACTGAAAACTAGGCAGCTAATTTAACAACTCAGGTCTGGATTTTTTCTTAGACAAATATTTAATTCTTCTTCAGCTTACATCAAGGAGGAAATATATTATTAACAAGTTAAGGCTATTATGTAATGCGGAAATGAAGGCACAGGCCTATTCTTGAGTGCTGAGTTGAGTGAGCCTGAAAATATAGGGCACTCAACTCACAATTTAGCAAAAGGCAAAAGATTTCTAAATAAACCCCAAAGCTAATCATCTAAAATCATGTAGATTTACCAACAGAATATGTAAATAAGCTACATATATAACTTTAAATATTCATGGCTATATGTGATCTACGACAACAAAGTATGTTTTTTATATCAAGATAGAGAAAATAAAAGCTATAGTCTCTATTTTTTTTAATTTTGAATACTTTACATTTTAAAAGAGAATAGAGGGAAACAAACCACAAGAGACTCTTAACAATACAGAACAAACAGGGTTGACTTAGGGAGGTGGGTGGGAGAGGGACTAGATAGGTGATGGGCATTAAGGAGGGCACTTGTGATGAGCACTGGGTATTGTATATAAGTGATGAATCACTGGTTTCTACTTGTGAAAGAAATATTGCACTGTATGTTAACTAACTGAAATTTAAATTAAAAAAAAAGATTTTATGTTTTAGAGTAGCTTTAGGTTTAGAGCAAAATTTATAGTTTTAAGTTTATTTTGTTGTTTATTTTGAGGGAGAGAGAGTGAGTGAGCAAGTGTGAATGGGGCAGAGAGAAAGGGAGAAGGAGAATCCCAAGCAGACTCCACAATCAACACAGAGCCTGACACAGGGCTTAATCTCACAAACCATGAGATCATGACCAAAGCCAAAATCAAGAGTCAGACACTTAACCAACTGAGCCACTCAGGTGCCCCTTAGAGAAAAATTTAAAAGAAAATACAGATTTTTTTCCCAAACACCTCCTGACCCCACAACTACGTTGCCCTCCCCATTTTTAACATTCCCACCACAGAGAACATTTGTTCCAATTGATGAACCTGCACTGACACAACATAATCACTCATAGTCCATTGTTGACATTGGAGTCTATATCTGAGGTTGTACATTTTACATATTTGGAAAGCTATATAATGGCATGAGTCCATCATAGGATCATACAGAATATTTTTCACAGTCCTAAAAATCCTCTGTGCTCCACCTGTTTATCCTTCCTACCCTATCCCACTCCTGACGACCACTGAACTTTTTACTGGCTCCATAGTTTTGTCTTTCACAGAATATTATATAGTTGCAATTATACAGTATATAGTCTTTTCAGATTGTCTTCTTTAATTTAGTAATATGCATTTAACTTTCCTCCATGTCTTTTCATGGCTTGATAGTTCATTTCTTTTTGGCACTGAATAATATTCCTTTTTTAGTCTGTTGATGTGATTCATCACATTAATTGATTTTTTTTTGGCTTTTACAAATTTTAATTCTTGTTAGTTAACATACAGTGTTATATTAGTTTCAAGTGTACATGACAGTGATTCAGAAATTCTGTACATCACCAAGTGCTCATCACCACAAGTGCACTCCTTAATCCCCATTACCCTTGCCATGGCCTTGTCCTATTCTTTCATTTGGTATAAATCTCTGTCTTCTCATTTTGTCTAAGCCTCTGTGCTTGTTTACTGGGTTAGAAAAGTCAGTTATGTCTTTTGTTCTTGAGGGGGATGGTCTTATGAAGAGGAGATCCTGCAGGGCCCTGCCATGTAGTGCCTCCAGTCCCCAGGGACTAGAGCTTCCAAGAGTGTCTCCAATGTGTGCTGTATATGCTCTGCTTCTTTGTCCTGGATGTTTTATCCTTCAGACAAGTCTTCTGCAAAGGCTGTCTTTGTCTGTTGTGTGCAGAGTTTGGCCCCTGGCCTGAATATTTTAACTAAATGGGCTGTGGTCTGTTTGTGAAATGAGATCTATCACCAACTGCCACCAGAACCAAGACTCCACAAAAGTCCCCAGTTGGATGATGCGATGTGAGCAAGGATTTTGTCTGGTCTTTTGGGGGAGGGAGACTGAGGCAAGCTTGACTGGAAGGGGCAGTTCCATTGGAGCCCAGGGTGTAGGGCTTGGTGAAACCAAGTTAGAGACTGTTCCCACTGTTCTAGTTCTCACTGGTGGTACTGTGCTTATGCTGAGGGTCAGGGAAGGGAAATGGAGCCAACCAGTTCCTTTGTTCTTAGTGGGGTTTCTCCGTGGACACAGTCTCTCTGGTACACATTCCAAGATGAAGGAAAACCTCCCCACTGTGAGCCCCAGGCACTCTTCAGATTGCTGTTTCTACCCTGAATGTCTGCCCGTTATCTGGTTGTCTTCTAAGAGCAGCACAATACCCTGTGAGCTCTATCTCAGCCAAGTCTGCTGCCCTTTAAAACTTCAGGCTTTAGGGGTGCCTGAGTGGCTCAGTCAGTTAAGCGTCTGACTTTAACTCAGGTCATGATCTTGTGGTCCGTGGGTTTGAGCCCCACATTGGGATCTGTGCTGACAGCTCAGAGCCTGGAGCCTGCTTCAGATTCTGTGTCTCCCTCTCCCTCTGCCCTTCCCCCCTCTCAAAAATGAATTAACATTTAAAAAAATAATTAAAAAGAGAACAACTTCAGGCTTTAAAGAACTCACGAAATTCACCCTCTCTCACTTTCCAAGCCAATTATTGTGGGGATGCGATTGGACTTCATGTTATTCTGTCTCATGCCCTTCTCACAACTGGGGTTCCCTCCTCACCACAGTGGCCAGGATCTGTTTCTCTCCCAAACCGCATCTCTGCACTTCCTACCTTCTTCAATGTGACCTCCTCTCAACCCATAGTTGTAGAGTTTGTTCTGCCAGTCTTCAGGTGAATTTCTGGGGTATTTAGGATGATTTGAAGTTACTTAGTGGTATTTGTGGGATGAGGCAAGCCTAAGGTCCTCCTACTCCACCACCATCTTCCAAACACTCCTACATTAATTGATTTTTGAATGTTGAACTACCCTTTCATACCTGGGATAAATCCCACTTGGTCATAGTGTATAATTATTTTTATACAGCATTGATTTTACTTGCTAAGACTTTGTTGAGAATTTTTGCATCTTTGTTCATGACAGATATTGTTCTGTACTTTTTGTTTTTTGTAATGTCTTTGTCTAGTTTTGATATTAGGGTAATGTTCGCCTCATAGAAATGTCCACTGGCAACAAATTCCCTCAATTTCTGTTTGTCTAAGTTAGTCTTTATTTTACCTTCACAGGAGAAGTAATCTCACAGAATACAGAATTCTAGGTTGGACTTTTTTTCCCTCTCAACCCTTTAAATATTTCTTTCCACTCTCTTCTTGCTTGCATGTTTTTTGAGAAAATATTGGATGTGATTTTTATCTTTGCTTCTCTAGGGGTAAGGTACTTTTTTCCTGTGGCTTCTTTCAAGATTTTTTCTTTATCTTTGATTTTCTGTAGTTTGAAAATAATATGCCTAGGAGTAGTGTTTTTTGACATTCATTCTGCTCAGTGTTCTCTGAGCTTCCTAAATCTATGGTTTGGTGTCTGACATTAATTTGGAGAAATTCTATCATTATTTTGTTCCAACATTTTTTTTCTGTTCCCTTCTCTTTATTATATATCTGGTATTCTCATTACGTGTTTGTTATACCTTTAGTAATTGTCTCACAGTCCTTAGATTGATTTCTTTCTTTCTTTCTTTCTTTCTTTCTTTCTTTCTTTCTTGTCTTTATTCTCTTTGCTTTTCAGTTTTAGCTTTCAACTGATAGATCCTCATGCTCAGAGACTCTTTCTTCAGCAGTATCCAATCTGCTAGTCATCCACTGGGATGGTTAATTTTGTGAGTGAACTTGATTGGGCTAAGGAATGCACAGATGGCTGACAAACAGTTTTTTTCTGGATGTGTCTGTGAGAGTGCCTCTAGAAGAGGCATGTGCATCAGTAGACTTAGTAATTAAGATTACCCTCTCTGGAACCATCCAAATGGTTAAGGAGCAAAAAGAAGGGGAAGAGAAAGAGGCAGAAGAAGAAGACGAAGAAGAAGAAAGAGAGAGAGAGAGATAAAGAAAGAGAATGAGGAGAAAAAGAAGAGAAGAGAAGAGAAGAGAAGAGAAGAGAAGAGAAGAGAAGAGAAGAGAAGGGGAGGGGAGGGGAGGGGAGGGGGGAGGGGAGGGGGGAGTGGAAGGGAGGGGAGGGGGGGAGGGGAGGGGAGGGGAGAGGAGAGGAGAGGAGAGGAGAGGAGAGGAGAGGAGAGAAGAGAAGAGAAGAGAAGAGAAGAGAAGAGAAGAGAAGAGAAGAGAAGAGAAGAGAAAGGAAAAAAGTCCAAGGAAGGGCTGGTTCTTGCTCTCTCCTCTTGAAATGGGAAATTCATCCTTTCCTGCTCTTGGACATTGGAACTCCTTTTTCTCAGACCTTCAGACTCCAGGACATCACAAGTGTCCCTTCCAGTTTTCACACTTTCAGCCTTGGACAAGGAGTTATACCATCAACTTCCCTGATTCTCAGGACTTTTGACATGAGCTGAATTATATCACCAACTTCTCTGGTTCTCCAACTTGCAGAAGACAGATTGTGTGATTTCTCATCCTCCACAATCAGGTGAGTAAAATTCTTTTTTTTTAATGTTTATTTATTTTTGAGAGAGAGACAGAGAGAGTGATTAGGTAAGGGGCAGAGAGAGAGGGAGATACATAATCTGAAGCAGGCTCCAGGCTCTGAGCTGTCATCACAGAACCTGATGCGGGGCTTGAACTCATGAACAAGGAGATCATGACCTGAGTGAAGTTGGACATTTGACCGACTGAGCCACCCATATGCCCCAGGTGAGTAAATTTCTATAATAAATCTACTCTTATACATATATCTATATATTTTGCTGGTTCTGTTTCTCTGGAAAACCCTGACTAATACATGCACCAAAGATATTCTTCATTTCTTTTACAGGATTTTTGACCTCTAGCATGTCTGTTTGGTTCTTTCTAGGATTTCCATCTCTCTGCTTATGTTGCCCACCTGTTTTACATTTTATCTACTTTATGCATCAGAGTCCTTTGAATGTTATTCACAGTCATTTTCAATTCCTGGTCTGAAAATTCCAGCATCCCTGCCATGTCTAGTTCTGAAGCTTGCTCTGTCCTTTCCAGTTCTGTTTTTTGCCTTTTATTAAGTCTTGTAATTTCCTTCTGAGAGCTATACATGAAGTACTTGGAAAAATGAACTTCTTTAAATAGGCCTTTAATAACTGGTGGTAAGATATAGAAGGAGGGGAAGCGTTCTATAGTCCTGTGATTAGGTGCCGGTCTTTGAGTGAGCCTGTGCCTCTGGACTGTAAACTTTACAAGTCTTTGTTGGGTTTTTCTCCCCCGCCTCAGGTAGGACAGAATGGCTACAGTGGGCTGAAGTTGGATATTTCCTTTCTCCCACTTGGCAAGATAGTGCTGACTGGAGTTGGATAGTTTTATTCCCCCGGGTCAGTAAGGCTCTGGTTAACAAATAATCCAGTAGGTTAGGCTCTGGTTAACTAGTTTCCCCTGAAGGCGTGCCTTGTTAGGATGAACAGAATTCTCTGGTATGTTTCAAAATGTTTCCTTTTCTCTTCCTCCTGCAAGAAGCAGGAGGGGATTTTTCTCAGATATTTACTGAAGGAAACTGCTTGAGCTCCTGGAGGTAAATCTCACAAAAATTGTGGGGGCATTTTTATGACACAGTCCCCCTGGAGTTGTCCACATTGATCTTACAGAAATTTATCAATTTCAGTTCAGGTTTCCCTACCTGGCAGTTCCCATTGCAGCGTCTACTCTTGAGTCTCTGTTCTGTTGAGTTGTGCCTTCCTTTTTTGGTCTATCTGAATCTCTAATCTTTGGCTGAGCAGTTTGTCAGGCATCCTCCCCTCTCTTATGGATCCAAGATGAGTTGTTGATTTTTCAGCCTGTTCAGATTTTTACTTGTTGTTGGGATGGAGTGGTGACTTCCAAGTTCCTTAAATGCTGAACCAAGACCCAGAACTGATTTATTTTTTATAACACAACTCTATGTCTCTGTAATCTGATTAGAGTTCTATGTGTCCATCCTCAGACCATTCACGTTCATGCTCACACTTGGATTGATTTCTGATATTACACATGTTTTTAACTTTCATTCTGATATTTGATGGTTTGGATGTTGCAATTAATGACTTCTATCTTGTTGACTTCAATTATTTGAAAATGTGCTCAAAACAAATGTTTCTCTGCCCCACTACCCAATAGGTATATATATCTTAAAATCTATTGTTCTTCAGTATTTTTAGCCCAGTTGTCTCTTTTCTTGTCTCCTTTTCCTTTTCCTTCCGTGGCTTAGAATTTCTGGTGGCTGTTAGATCTGAGCCTATCAGGAACTCGATTATAAGAAAACAACAGTGCTGTCACGGCACCATGCAGAAGCAATGACAATTGTCTCTAGTGCCATTCAGCATTCAATCCCCCAAATATTTTGTTCACTCCATGCCAATAAGGGAATAAAGGTATAGCTCCATATTTCAAGGAATTTGGAATATAATAGTGGAATAAAAACATGTACATATTACTATAACAGAATGTCATTTAAAATGTGGGCCAACAAGGTACAAAGTGTTATTCAATTTAATTCAAGGAATACTGAGTGTATTAACAAGCACTGTGCTGCGGGCTCAGTGGAAAATGATGTTTTCTTAGCAGCTCTCTGTCTAATGAGAGAGACAGGAAAGTAAACAAACCATTATGATACACTGAGGAAAGTGCTATGATAGAAAAATGCTATAATAGTTCAAAATAGAAAGAGTCACATCCCACACACTACTCTGTTGTAACGCAGGTTTTTGGTTTTGTGTTTAAAGATTTTAGAATAATAGGGGCAAAAAAACTTCTAAAGATCCTTAATGAGAAGAGTTGCATTAGATACTTGGCTGAATCCAGAAAATGGTACATATGTTGACAAGTTCTTTTGCTAAGACTTACTGCTTTGAGAAGTGCAAACTCAGGCAGAAATATTCTCAGAGACTTTCATCTTTTAAGATAGCCTCAATTGTCTCTAAAACTTACTTGGTCAGCAAAATTCTATTAATCAAAACACAGAAGCTTACACATTTGCCAGATAACTTCTACAGAAGGATAAGCCATGTTAACTATAATCAAACACAAAATTTTAGAAGCATAAACAATTAAAGCATAACAGAGAGGGAGGGACGCAAACCATAAGAGACTCTAGAATACAAACTGATGATGGAGGGGGGAGTGGAGGAGAGGGGAAAATGGGCGATGGGCATTGAGGAGGGCACTTGTTGGGATGAGCAGTGGGTGTTGTATATAAGCCAATTTGACAATAAGTTATATTTAAAAACAATTAAAGCAGGAGGATTTGGAATAGATGAGCTGGAGAAGTCTTGTGCATGACACTTCAGCCTCTCAGATTTGTTCTTTATTTCAAGTTACACTGGACATAGCTCTAATGATTAATACTTGACATAATTCAATGAATATCTATATTTTTACACTTTAGAATTTATAAAACTATGTAATATAGGTTTCCTCATTTCAGTCCCATAAATACACTTTGGAATAATCATAATTCCAATTCTATAAACAAGAACAGAGATTGAAGAAGATAAGAAATAGCAAGCTGGCTAAGTCACACCTTGAGCCATCTCTTCTAATGTCAAGTTCAGTGATTTTTCTAAAACATTTTATGTAGCTCCTGGCAAAATATTTGTTCTAGATTTTGTGATTTAACTTTAATTTTGATTTATTTTTACCTTATAAGCTGTTAGTTTTCTGCAGAAATATCTATCCAGTCTTTCTCATCTTATCATTAAACTTTTCAAAATATTAGTTGGGGTAGAAATTTTCAATACATAAAACCTAAAATAAATAAAAGTTCTAAAGTACTTGACGCCTTCCAAAAGGGCTTTGCATTAATTTCATGTAGATATTTCTTTCAACAGAAAGAAATTCATTAGTTTAAAAATGTATGTTTGTGACCATTCACCATACCCACATCCTCCAATTTGTACTGAATATTTAAAAAAATCCATTTGATTCTTTAAGGATACTTAAGAGTGATCTAAAACAATTAAACTGATTAAAAGTAGTACAAAATGGCTTAAATGACACACCAAATAAGTTTGTTTTCACATTGTCACATTGGTAGACATTTGTATTCTCTAATTTAAGCACGAACGTTCAATGTGAGTGATACAGCTTCCAAGGGGACAAAAATTGGTTCTTGGGGTATAAAAAATGTTAGATATTATAATGATGTGAAGTCCTCCAAAGAGCCTCAGTTCATCAACATATATACAGTACATCTTTGGTATTAAGTGTTATAGAGATGGGCAATTAGGGGAAAAAATGGTCAAAAAAGGCTAGTTGGAGAAGGGGACAATAATGAAAAAAAAAAAAAAGGTTGAGATATATAGTTCTAAAGATTATACCTGAGAAGATCTCAGTGTTCTGTATTGTAAAAATAGAGGTGATGGTGGTGTCAGTTGTGGGGGAGAGATTGCTTAAATTGTTGAATTTTATAAAATGGAAAAGACAGGTTCAGTATGTCGGTCTACTGTATAGTTATCACTTATCCACAATTCCAAAATCCCAAAACTGCTTTAAAATTTAGAAGTTTTTCATAAGTTGATATCTAAAAAATAACAAATTTAGATATCCCTGAAATCTCATTTCCCACGTTTCCTTTGGTAGACTACAAAGTGCTGTTTCAGCAGACCTGAGTTAACTCAATAGAAGAACAAACTAATAACATCCAATGCTAGTTCCAGAGCCCCCACTCCTTCTTGCCAGTGAAGACACTTCCTTGACCTCAGAAACTTCCATTTCTTCATGGTCACCTAGATGTCCCCTGCCACCTGCACTTTTCATCATGTAAGTGATGAACATTTTGGAGGCTGGGGGCTTCTTCTAGATTTAATTCCACACTGTGTCCAGCCCAGTTATATCAGACTAAACATAACCCTGACTTGAATTGATGTGAGGCTATTTACTACCTATATTGATACCACTTAATGTAAAGAACCATTCCTGAGACACCAGAAAAAAAGAACATATTTACTTACAGAGTACTGCTCCAAATGTCACTGGAATGTTATTAAATATATAGAATATCAATGGTAATTACCTTTCTAAAATTCAAAAAAATTCCTAGTTTCAAAACTCATCTGGCCCCAGGGTTTCAGATAAAGGTTACAAGCATGCAGGAAAAACAAAGTTTTGCTAGGGAACTTGAGATAACATAACAAGGTGTACGCGGTGCAAAATAGGAAAGGAAAGAAACTATTTCTGTAAACAGCGGATTTGTGCTCAAAGGTGGGTTGGATATGACCCCCAAATGTATGTGATATGAACTTTAGAGATTATTTCCTTAAAGCTATGGTCCTTTACTATATATATATATATATATATTCCACAGGCCTGCACACCTTCCAACTGGTAGTATTTACATTGTTTTGCCTTAGGGTTTCCTCTGAGGCCAAGGTAGGTTGTTACCCCTCCTTAAACCACCAGTCTTTCACAGATGGCTGGCAGTATTTGCTATATAAATCTTCTGATTCCTTTCCTTTTCTTTTCATTTTTTTTGTTTTGTTTTTGTTTTTGTTTTTAAATAGGCTCTACTCCCAGCATGGAGCCTGACATGGGGCTTGAACTAGGGTCTCTGAGTTCAAGACCTGAGCTGAAATCAAGGGTCAGATTCTTTAATGGACTGAGTCACTCAGGTGCCCCTGATTCCTTTACTTTTTGAAGTAAGTGGGTTTTAATAATGTTCCCATGGGGTTAAATCCTAGTTACCCACAGCATAGGTGGCTTGATAGCATATTCTATAAGCTGCCTCACTGCCATTTTTACTTCTGTACTTTTTTTAAAATTTTGTTTGTTTATTTATTTATTTTGAGAGAGAGAGATACAGCACAAGTGTGGGAGGGGCAGAGAGATCGGGAGAGTGAGAATCCCAAGCAGGCTACACACTGCTAGCACAGAATCTGACAGGGGCCCGAACCCACGAAACCACAAGATCGTAACCTGAGCAGAAACCAAGAGTCAAATGCTTAACTGACTTTTCTACTGGTACTTTTCTACTGGTGTTTACTACCTCTTCCAAATACTATTTGTGCTTTCTTCTCTCTCAGTCTAATCCTGGGGGAACTCAAACTAAAACAAAGACGTTTAATTTTTCCAGTTTTTACTAAGAACTGAAGTTCTTTGATTGAATCCCACATTAGTGTCAGGGCTTCTGTTACTTATAGTATTCTAATGTTGTCTGCCTGCCTGCCTGGCTTTCTAAAAACTTGATTTTACAGTCCTTATGATTTTCCATCTGCCCCTTAATGTTTTTGCAATATCACCTTCAGCCAATACTGTTCTCTTCAAACTGCTTGATTATTTGCCTGTTGTCTAGTCCCATAACCTACTGATAATTAATGATATACCAGCTGGATTAAACATCTATCAAGAATCTCCATTGGATCCAGATGCTTCTCTATGTCAGAATATCTTGGTTTCAACAGCATAGATTCAAGCCCAATAATGATCAGTTTGCTTTATTCCACTCTAATTAAGTGGGCTGTGTCTAGCCATGTTCTGAGATAATAAGATCTTATGAATCATGGTAATTATCATCATCATAATAAAAAAGTTATGGGAGACTTACTAAGTGTCATGACCCTTGTTAAATGATTTACTGTTGTGTCTCATATCTATGAACCAGCTCTGTTTATCATCACACTGAGA
This sequence comes from Panthera tigris, assembly GCF_018350195.1. Lineage (NCBI taxonomy): Eukaryota > Metazoa > Chordata > Mammalia > Carnivora > Felidae > Panthera > Panthera tigris. The sequence continues at coordinate 157,058,255 of NC_056663.1, forward strand.
CCTAGAAAGTGACATAACATACTCAAAGGCATACAACTGGGAAGATAGAGTAACAATTAGTCCCCAGGACATTTCATTGCAGAATCCAGGCTTTTTAACCAGTATACTGTGATATCTCTCTAAGTTCTGTCAAAATAAGGAATTCTTGCCCCTTGGAAAAAAGTCTTAGTCCAGTGTTAGTCATTAGATGCCGTTTAGCCATGACCTCAGGGCCCTAAAAGACTCCTTTTATTCAGGATATGCCAAGATTCCCAATATTGGTAGCCTACAAATTTGACCTTTTTTTTGCTTTTGCTTACTGTCTTTTACATATCAATAGCAATAACCAAGCAAGAGATACAATTCTACTAAAACTCCAGCTTTTGAACATTTGCATTATATGACTTATGAGTAACACGTGTTAGAAGCAGTCTTAAGATGTTTAAAAAAAGAACAAGATAAATATGACATTAAAAGCAGGGCTTATTTTGTCTCTCAAGACATTGTTGTATTACAAATGCTTGTTTAATAGTTTAATCATTACAAGATGCTTGTGTGATTAATATCTACTTATTATTCAAATCCTCAAATGGAGCTTTCCTTGCAGATAACCTCCCATCTAAACACTGATGTTTAAATTTTTTTTAACATTTTCATCTATTTTTGAGAGACAGAGAGAGCATGAGCAGGGGAGAGGCAAAGAGAGAGGGAGACACAGAATCCAAAGCAGGCTCCAGGCTCTAAGCTGTCAGCACAGAACCTGATGTAGGGCTCAAACTCATGAGCCATGAGATCATGACCTGAGCCAAAGTCGGATGCTCAACTGACTGAGCCACCCAAGTGCTTCTAAACACTGATGTTTAGCACACAGATGTGTGATGAACATTGAAGCTATCACTGCATGCCTATCTTGAGTCAGACATTTTTACATACGTTATTATGATAAAGTCTCCCAATAACCTTGGAGAATATAGATCATCTACATTTTCCTTTTCAGAGAAACTGAAAATGAGAAGATTTTGACCAGCTGCTCAAAGTCACAGCTTTTAATTAAGAATTCAGTTGGATTTTAAGTTTCCTTTTTAGCCAATGTTCCCATTTAAAATGATAATAATAGGGGCGCCTGGGTGGCTCGGTCAGTTGAGCCTCCGACTTCGGCTCAGGTCATGATCTCGCGGTCAATGAGTTCGAGCACCGCATCGGGCTCTGTGCTGGCAGCTCGGAGCCTGGAGCCTGTTTCAGATTCTGTGTCTCCCTCTCTCTCTGACCCTCCCCCGTTCATGCTCTATCTCTCCCTGTCTCAAAAATAAATAAATGTTAAAAAAATTTAAAAAAAAGATAATAATAATTGTGATCAAATATCCATGATAAAAAATTCAGTGTTAACCATTTTTGAGTTTGTAGTTCAGTGGCATCAAGTACATTCACACTGTTGTGCAACCAGCACCTCTATCCATCTCTAAAACAGTTTTTCTACCTTCCCAAACTGAAACTGTATCCAGTAAACAATAATTACCCATTATCCCTCTCCATGGACCCTGACAAACACAACTGCATCCCCATTTCTATAAATTTGACTACTTTAAAAACTTCGTGTAAGTGCAATCATACAATATTTGTCTTTTTGTTACTGGCCTATTTCACTCAGCATAATGTCTTCAAGGTTTATCCAAGTTGCAGTAAATTTCAGAATTTCCTTCCCTTTTAAAGCTGAATAGTATTCCATGGTAAATATATGTCACATTGTGTTTATCCATTCATTTATTGACTTGCACACTTGGGTTGCTTCCACATTTTGGCTATCATGAATAAAAGTGCTATGAACATGGGTGTGCACATAACTGTTCAATCGCTGCTTTCAGTTCTTTTATGCATATACCCAGAAATGGAATTCCTGGATCATATGGTAATTTTTTGAGGAAACGCCATACAGTTTTTTACAGAGGCTATCCCATATTACATTCCCACTAGCAGTGTGCAAGTGTTTCAGTTTCTTCACATATTCATCAACGCTTTGATTTTTGTTGTTTTGTTTTGTTTTGTAATAGCCATTCTAAGAGGTACGAACTGGTGTCTCATTTTGGTTTGAATTGCATTTCCCTCATGATTCCATTGGTCGTTTTAATCTCTTGACAAAACCCTTTGATATACAAACATTTTTAATTTTGATATAATCCAATTTATCTAATTTTTCTTTTGTTGCTCATGCTTTTGATATCATACCCAAGAAATCACTAACAAATCCAAGAGCATAGCCTTCCTGTGCTGTTTCTCTCTTTTGCTCAGGCCCATGGCACGGGAAGGATGGGCAAGTGTCACAGCCTTTGTGCTGCCAGGATAGCTCCATCCTGGAGATGAGATCAGAAGTGGCATGATAAACAGTACAAGAAAGTCAATTTGGGCACAGCCCTGAAGGCCAATCCTTTTGGAGGTGGTTGCCATGCAAAGGGAATTGTACTGGAAGAAGTAGGGGTTGAAGCTAAAAGTCCAAATTCTGGCATCAGGAAATGTGTCAGGGTCCTGCTGATCAAGAATGGCAGAAGAAATCACAGCCTTTGTACCCAAATGTGATTGGATTTTATTGAGTAAAATGATGAAATTCTGGTTGCTGGATTTGGTCACAAAAGTCATGATGCTGGTGACTCAAAGTGGCCAATATCTCTCTTTTGTACTTCTACAGAGGAAAGAAAGAAAGACCAATATAATAAGTTTTGATGGTGAAAACATGACAGCAATAAATTTTCATAAGCCAAAAAAAAAAAAATCCAAGAGCATGAAGCTGTCTTTATTTTCTTTTAAGAAGCTTACAGTTTTAGCTCTTATGTCTTTGATGTATCTTGAGTTAATTTTTGCATATGGTATGAAGTACAGATCCAACTTCATTCATTTGCATATAGATAATCCAGTTTTGTCAGAACCAGTTGCTGAAAGAACTATCTTTTCCCCTATTTAATAGTCTTGGCAACCTTGTAGAAATCATATGACCATATATGAGAAAGTTTATTTCTGGGATCTCTATTTCATCTGTTTTTGTTCCTGTTTTTATGCCAGTACTACCCTGTTTTGTTTACCTTGTAATTAAGTTTGGAATCAGAAAGGGTGATACTTCCAACTTTGTTGTTTTCAGGGTTGTTTTTAGCTATTAACAGTCCCTTAAGATTCCATGTGAATTTAAACAGGGTGCCTGGGCGGCTCAGTCAGTTAAATGCCTGACTTCAGCTCAGGTCATGATCTCACAGCTCGTGAGTTCAAACCTCACGTTGGGCTCTATGCTGACAGCTCAGAAGCTGGAGTCTGTTTCAGATTCTGTGTCTCTCTCTCCTTCTCTCTCTCTCTCTCTCAAAAATAAACTTTGAAAAGTTGAAAAGATTCCATGTGAATTTAAAAAATTTTGTAAATATTTTTGCAAAAAACACCACCAGGATTTTTATATGAATTACACTGAATCTGCAGATTGCTTTGGGTGTGTTGACATCATAACAATATTACATCTCTCAGTCAGTGAACACAGGAAATAAACTTTCCACTTATATTTGTCTTTAACTTATTTCAGCAATGCTTGGTATTTTCCAGTGTACAAGTCTTTTACCTCCTTGGTTAAGTTTATTCCTAAATATTTTATTCTGTGATGCTATTATAAATGGAATTGGTTTCCTAATTTTTATTCAGATTGTTCATTGCTAACATGCAAAAATGCAACTGATTTCTGTGTTGATTTGGTATTCTGCAAATTTGCTAAATTTGTTTATTACTTCTAACTGCATTTTTGTGGAAGGCTATTTCTTTATGGCATATCATTTTGTTATGTCACACTGCCTTTACTGTTGGCTTGAATTCCAGTGACTATCCATGCAATTGTGGCAAAGACATAACTCTTATTTGTTTTTTCATCTTGGGGCTATGAAAATAATGATTAAACAATAACAATAACAATGTGATTAAGAACATAGATTTTGGCAAAAGTTGATTTGGCCCTTTATTTGCTTTATTTCCTGAGCATCTTTTATTTATTTATGTTTAACGAGGCTTATAAGTATCGTCACTTGCTAGTGCTTAATATATGAGCCTCAGATTTCTCTTCTATTACTTGGGTATGATCAAAAGTTGTAAGGATTCAATAAAGTGTCTGGCTCATACATCAGTAAATGTTAGAAAATGTCATCTCACAGTATCCCCATATCAAATGAATCAAATGAAATAATATATATGAAAATACATTGTGACCCAATAAACTCTCTTATAAAATAATACTTTTTAAAGCATATATTTTTTAATTTACTTTTTCCCACAAGACTTCTGCAGGAGAAATGAGTTCTTAGTTCTGGAAGACAAAATGATCATTAAAATATTCTCTGCTCTTGCTTTCTCCCACTGGACCACTAAAAATCACCCACTGATCATGAGGAACCCCATTATTTCTACAATCCCTCTGTCAATACTAACAAGTTCTTTCTAAACATGTAGCTACTTCAGGGCACCTGCGTGGCTCCGTTGGTTAAGTGACTGACTTGGCTCAGGTCATGACCTTGTGGTTTGTGAGTTCAAGCCCCGTGTTGGGCTCTGTGTTGACAGCTCAGATCCTAGATCCTGCTTTGGATTCTATGTCTCTCACTCTCACTCACTCTCTCTCTCCCTCCCTCTCTCAAAATAAACCTTAAAAACATTTTTTTAACATGTAGCTACTTCACATGAAAGCTATAAAGTACATAGTAGTTCATCCATAGCTTAGTAGGAATTAATGAGTTTCAATTTGTAAAGTACTTAGAATGCTGCCTGATATATAGACAGTATTATGTGTTTATGCAATAACTAAAATAGTTATGTGAAAAGCTGTGTCCAGAAAACGCCAGGTCTTTGTGTTCTTCTTAAAATGGTGTGATTTTGTGTTTATGTCTCTTACAAAATTCTAATGAAAAGAATATAAATGTCACAATAGAATATTTAGCAATTTTATTCTTTACTTCTATCCCCTCAGCCTTAATTGATAAATAGCTTTATAATTTTTATGAAATATTTAGATATTTTACATATTTTGCCTCAAAGATTCTAGAAGCTTCTTTTTTATCTCACACACCTCATGATGAGTTATGATTACTTAACTGTTTACTTGTAAATATTACAGCAGTTAAAACATGGATATTTATTAACTCCTCAGGGTTAAGCATGGGGTAGTTACCTATGGATCTACCACTGGTTAGTGAAGCAGTCATTCTGAAATAATAATTAATAAATTTAAGAGGAGATTTGGTCAGGGCAGGAAAAGTCAAAGTCTTGGGATTACCAAAATGAAGTTTTGATGTCACAATTGCTAGAGAACAAGATTCTTCATTCACTTTATGACACTCACATAGGCTAAAATTATGCTTAGTGTACAGATAATCTCAGGTCAAAATTTGAGAGTTTAATAGGATGTTCAGCTCATAGAGTAGCTTATGAAGATGGAGAATGATCAATTTGGAATCACCTACGTACTCTCAAGCTGCATTATGAAATGTATACTTGAAAAAAGCATTAGATTAATGTGGAGAAATAACAACATAAAGAAGGAAAAAATCAAGCATCTCTCAAGGACACATTTTAATGAGTCCTTAAAAGAACATCCATGCTGATATGTAAAATAGTTGCCCCTTCACAAACTACGTGTCCTCCAGGAAAAAAAAAATCTGAGACCACTTATATTAAGAAAAGGGATAACAGATGGTCATACAAAATTTAATTTTTTTTCTGTGCACATAGGCAAGGTGAACAGAACCACTATTAACTTTGGCAAATGTTCACAGTGATTACAGCATCTATGGTGAGCCTGAATGCTAGCATGGCTAAGTAGAATTGTGTTTTTTGTTTTATGATAATCCTTCATGTTTCTATAATAAGAAAATAAGCCACAAAAAAGAAACAGTTAGAATGTAAAGTAAAAATAGTTATTACAAATAAAAACAAAACAATTTAAATTTTTTTCACTGATGTGCCATAATAAAGATGTGTTTTTGAACGTGCCTTGAAATTAGAAATGTCTTATGTTTTCCTAAAATGTAAGCCCAGCTGCCTATGTCGCACATAGTAGTCACTCTGTTTGAATGTCATTAATATTAACATGTTTGCTGATGTAATTTTTCTTCTAAGAATTACAAGCTAACTTCTGCATTAAACACTTATTAAGGTTCTATTTTACACAATGTCTATATAATGTTGTTAATATGGTATAGTTACTACATTACTACCATATTAATCTGTCTAAAAACAAAGTACAAAATTGTTGTTTATGAATTATAATTGTAAAAAATGAAAGTAAAAGCATTTTAATGTAAAATAATCATAAGGGGAAAATATGAAACTCTATATCACAGGAAAATAATTTCAAAAAAATTATAAAGAAAAAAAAAAGACCGTGAATCATAGGGTTAAACAGAGAAAAGTAAAGGAAGATCATTACAGGAAGATGGTATTTATACAAAGATCATCAAAATGGTTGAGTCATTTACTGAGTTTAAAAATAGAAAGTAAAATTAAAGCACTTTAGAACAAGAGGGAGATAATCCAATATGGTATTCCTTTCAATGGTTCCCATCATACACAAGATAAACTTAGTTACTTCCTTGGGGCCAGAAAAGTCATTCATGATCTGGCCACTGCTCACTTTTTTCTCTTCTGTCTCTCACCAGTTCCCTCATCCTGCTGTGTGACCCACCTCTACAACGAGGCATATACACCCCACATTCCAATTTTACTGAAATGCAGTGTACTGGCAATAATAGTCCTGTGCTAATGTAGTCTCAGACTCTCATGCTATTATACATTGATTTTCTCTGCCTGAAATCCCTTCTCTTTCTTCTCTGTTACTTTCTTGTCTTGGTTCTATTTGTGAGATACTTGATGGCAGGAGCTGTGCTTCATTCCTTTCTGTATTCCCAGATCAGACCATATTTTAAAGCCTAAACAAATTAACTAACTAAAATCAAGTGTCTTATTAAAATTACCAAACAAAAAAGTAAAAGATATCAAAGAGATAGAAATTATTCTAATAGACACACAACACAGAATTATTTCAATTTAAGAAATAATGTATTGCAAGCTAAAAGGGGACTTTTGGCTGAATTACTATTGCTTATTTGGTCAAGTTTCTAGGAGGAAAGACTAAAAAGCATGGAAAGAGTTGGGATTTGAAATACCGGGGAAGTCCAATATCTGCTATTAACTAATTCTCTGATGAGGGAAATAATACATCATCTGTACTGTCATGGAAAAAAAATCTCCTATATGCCTTTCTTCATTATATCTGAGTTTATATCATATTTCAGTTAAGACTGCTATTGATTTTTACTATATCATAAGTTGCAAGAAGTTTCATAAACAATAATGCAGTTAATAAATAGAAAATTTGAAACATTTCAGTTTTGGTTCTTTTCACATGCTTACTTCAATGATAAAATATGGTTGACAATACGTTATGTTGAAACAACAGCACAATTAGCAGGAGATGTCCAGAGTAGCCTAGGAGATCAATTTTTGATCTCTTAAGTTTGACATTCCTATTATACTATGTGGGAGTCTTTTGTGCTACTCACTTACAACCAGATTTCCACTCTTTCTAGATATATGGAAGACTGCACCTGCTGAATCCCATAAGTTTGGGTGTTTGTTCCATTAGCTATTGAGGTAAGAGAGGGAAATGTCACGTTATTTGCAAACTGTAACTTTTAATTCCCACTGTGATGAACTCCTGAGTTCTCTTTCCTCTGCTCGGATGATTATGGGAACACATGTCAGATGGAGCTTCATCAACTGTGTCCCTGAGTAAACAAGAGGGGAAATGAATAAACATCTTCTCAGTGCTATCAACCCCCAAAAAACAAACTTGGTTTGTTTATTTTAAACCACTGAAATGTTGAATGTATCTAATTCCACAGCATAACCTAGTATATCCTGATTGTTAGGGAGATTGGTTCATACATCTGAAATTCTGACATATATAAAAGCCTAAAATGTGTAGCAGTAGATTAGGTGTTGTGAGGCAGTTGACAAGGTAAATGTTAGCAAAGGCTGGAAAGGTGGGAATCAGGCACAGGTTAAATATGAAGCTAATGAAACAGACTTCAGTTCCCCCTACCTACATAAGTCCATCCCAAAGCCATAGAAGGGAACCTACTAATGTGTTCACATGGATTTTACAAGCAGACATCTTTGCAAAATGTTCTAACTTTGGTACTATAAACTCACTTTATTAAGACCACTGTCTCTTTTTACTCTAACTACTTCTCCATCACATTCTTCATGTTGAGTGAAAGTAGTGTTACCACAATCATTTCTCGTATTTGTCTAAGGGAAAACTGAGTTGGAGACACATTTAGTTTGAGAAAAAGAGAATAGAAGATTGTAACAAAATTTATAACTAAGTTTTGTTGGTCATGCCAGTGGAGAAATGCTTTCCAGAATATTCCTGCCGCTCTCTGTGCCAATTCACCTGGTATTATGCAATAGCAATGTGTCCTATAGCATCTGTCACTGGAAGAATATGAGTTGTGGAGGAGTAATACGATTGGTACATATGGAGTTAGAAACTAGTATATAGAATATTTTTTCCAGTTTTCCAATTATAAAATTGTAAGCAAAAGATTTTTTTTTATAGAAGCCTAGTCAAAACTGAAGTTCTCTCCTGCATGTATCATGGAATAACGTGATATATATAACAATAAACACACAATGCATTTTTAAGTGGAATTATAGAATGTATCAGAATTCCCTTATTTTGAAGGGCAAAAAGATGTACTATTACTACTAACAGTTAGTATTTCTATGCATGAAGTCTTATGTTCTATGTACCCAAATTGTCAAGAATTTAGAAAAGAATCTACCATGGTAAAGGAAAGATAGATTTACTCTTCTATTCTATGAGGGAAAATAATATAAGAAAAAGTCAATGTAATATTAGGATGCATTAAAAGAGAGGCACCTGGGTGGTTTAGTCAGTTAAGCATCTGACTTCTGCTCAGGTCATGATCTAGTGGTTTGTGAGTTTGAGCCCCACGTTGGACTCTGTGCTGACAGCTCAGAGCCTGGAGCTTGCTTCAGCATCTGTGTCTGCCTCTCTCTCTGCCCCTTCCATGCTCATGTTCTGTCTCTCTCTCTCTCTCAAAAATAAACAAACATTTTTAAAAATGCAATAAAAGTCAAAAGGCAGAAAAATTATAGGTATATCATAAATAAGTTTTTAAAAATTTGTGATGCTTCTGGTATTTATTATATTTTTTATTTGTAATTATTTTGTGATTTATCTTCTCACTATAAATATTCAATTTTATACCTAATTTTGTGTTTACAATTTGGTGCCATTTTTTTTAAAGAGGACTTCTAAGCACTTCTCTAAAACTTCGACCCACACCATCATACAGATTCACATTTTACAGTAATAAAACTTTTAGCAAAACTTGTTTTTTACCATTTGGGACTCAGGTTATCTAATAAACTAATAACACTGGGCTACAGTTTGAAATACAAAATGTTAATAATGTATGTTTACTGTTATTGTCTACATTTGGCAAGGTATTAAGAGAGATGAACCCAGGAAATGACTGGCAGTAATGAATGAAAACAGATAAAACCCTTAAATTCAGAGCCCTATAGATGTTGGAAGAAGAAACTGCTATTCAACCACAAATAGTAAAATGTACCATTTAGAACAGAAAAGAAAGATATTTTTGAATGAATATGCAAAGCAGTTTTATAAGCGATAGACAAAAACTAGAAACAACTCAAATGTCTGTCAGTAGAAAAACTAAGGGGGTACCTCAGTGGCTCAGTTGGTTAAACTGACTCTTGGTTTCAGCTCAGGTCATGATCTCATGGTTTGCGAGTTCAAGCCTCACATGGGGCTCCACAATGACAGTGTGGAGCCTGCTTGGGATTCTCTCTCTCCCTCCTTCTCTGCCCCTCCCCGGCTCATGTTCTCTCTCAAAATAAATAAAAACTTAAAAACAAATTGAAAAATTGATAGAAACATTTTAAAAAATGTCTAAATGTTTATTTCTTAATTTTGAGAGAGGGGGCCAGGAAGGGACAGAGAGAGAAAGGGAGAAAGAGGCTCCACACACCAGTAAGGAGACTGATGCAGGGCTTGATTCCATGACCAACTGTGAGATCACGACCTGAACTGAAATCAAGAGTCAGACGCCCAACCAGCTGAACCACCCAGGTGTCCCTAAATGAATAAAAACATTTTTACACATCCATAAAATTGAATACTACTCAGCAATGGAAAATATAATTATGCTAAGTATAATGAACAAAATTTGATTTATGTAAAGTAATAGACAATATTTACTATAGTCACAAAAATTAGATCAGTTGTTGCTTGGGGATTAGTAATAGAAGGGAGGATACATACAAAAAAATCTGAGTAAATGGTTGCAGGTGATGAATATGGACATTATCTTGACCGTGGTGATGCTTTTGCAGGCGTACACACATGTAAAAACCTAACAAACTATACATTTTAAATATGTGTAATCTATTGTCAATTATATCTCAATGAAAGTATAAATAATTACTATGGGAAACAAAGGCTGATTAAAACTCAGTTTCATTACAAGGATCAAGTCAAGACTGTGTACATCCATTCACTGTTTAAAGTCTCTAATGAGATAGAATTGATTCCCAGAGTATCTTCACAAATGGAAACATGTATCTGCACAGAGAAAATGTACTGCATGAGTGGATTTCCCATGGAAGCCTGGGAGATGAAGGTATCTATAAATAAAGTATATGTGAGAGTGAGAAAAAGTGAGGGAGAGCAAAGGAGAGAGAATTGTATTCAAGTGGATATAAATCTTTAAAAAAAATAAAATGAGAAATATTCTAGAAAAGAGCTTGGGTATGACCATTAGCATATGTTGCTGAGTTAGAATCAACTAGATGAGAGGTGCACTGAGGTTTTAGCAGTTTAACACTACCAAAGAAACATAGAACATAGAGTAAAAATGGGTCTATGTCTGAGGCATAAAACAATTTTTGATTCCAAACCCACAGAATGTACAACACCAAGAGTGAACCCTCATTTAAACTATGGACTTTAGGTGATTATGATGTATCAGTATAGGTTCATTAGCTGTAACAAATGTGACACTCTGGTGGGCAGTGTGGATAATGGGGGAAGGTATGCGTGTGTTGAGGGCTGGGAGCATATGGAAAATTTCAGCACCTGCCCCTAAATTCTGCTGTGAACCTTAAACTGTTCTAAAAAAAGTTTTAATAATTACAAAACAAAAACAAAAACAAAAACAAAACCCTGCACAACAAAAACAACAAACCAACCCTTGTGTTGCAACTTTTTACAAGCAGGCTGCCAGCTGAGAGAGCTCCTTACCTTCTCACAGCCCCAACCCACCACTGCCACTCACACACAACCAGGAAAGCATTCCCGTCAACATCTACTCTCTTTGTGTTAGATTAAATTGGTGTTAAATTAATTAAACATAGAGTTCATCAGACTGAGATGGTGCAAATGTCTTGATGGCCTTTGTAAGCAAACCAAAATTTAAGCCTGTAAATACCTCAAAACTAAAGACAACCAATCACAAACAGACAACTAGACTTTAAGCAATAGCTAATCAATAATTCCCTTGCCCTGCTTCTGCCTTTTCTTTATAAATGTCTCTCCCTAAGCTCCTGTCATGGGAGCACTCTTAACTACTTCCAGTTTGCCACTGCCCTGATTGGAATTGATTTTGCCCAAATAAAGTCTTGAAAATTTTACTATACCTCAGTTTATCTTTTATAGTAGCTAACAATGTTCTCTTTAAATACACACATACACACACACACGCACGCACACACACACACACACACACACACACACCAGAAAAACCAAAAAGACAATGGGACAATGGTATGAAATGATGAAGAGTCTGATTCTGGTCTCCACAGGTTTGGCAAGGAGGGATTGGTGAGGAGCAGGAAAGAGGACACCCTCCCAGTACTTTGAATGGAAGAAACAAAGAAAGCAAACTACCTTTTCTTGGTAAACCAGCTTGTCAGTTGGCTGATCCTCTTTGCCCTGCCTTTCAATACAGTAGGGAAAGAAGCAGTGATTCCAAGAACTAACAATTCAGATGAATTCTATTATAGGATTCACATTTAGTTTCTTATGGCTTAGAAAAAAAATTTGATAAAACTATAGGCTTCCTGCCCTTTGAACTGACAAATCCTCTCCCTTCCCTAACTATATACATGTTCCCACACAGAAGCCAATGAAAAACAAGAGAGGTATTAGTTTCATTCCTTCACTTATGAAATATCAACATATGTTCATTGACATTAAACTCTCTTTCATCAATTATAAACTGACAGATTTAAGGATACTTTTATGACTTCTATTTATATGAATACACATAGAATATTCATAACAGGATACTATACAATATCATCAATGCTTAAAATTTATGCTTTAAAATAAGACCGACTATTTGGACATTCAGACTGTAATACTTATTGACCGTGTGACTTTGGATATGCCACTAAGCCATGTATGTCTTCAGTTCTTATCTATAAAATGAGCACAAGAATATTATCAAATATTGTTATTCAGAGGATTAAATGAAAAAAAGCAATTTTATGGGATCAGCTTAATGTCTGACACATAGTGAACACTCAAAAAGATACTATTATTTTTATTACATGAAGAAATAAAGTATTGAAGTTGTCAGAATTTTTTAAATGTCTCATATAATAAAATAAAAATTATCTTTGCCTATAGCCTACACACACACACACACACACACACACACACACAGCCTAAAACTTTTCTTAGGAGAATAGCACTGTTGGATAGCTTCACTTTTTCATGAATTTCTTCAGAAATGAACTATGCTCTGAAGTTTTCTTTTTTATGAGTTATTCTGAAACTATCAGGAGGGTGAAGAGCTAATTAAAAGGCTTTTTTTTTTTTAAAGAAAATCTCTCCTTGGCCTAAAGCCAATAGATCAGAAAAAAAGGAAGACGCAGAGAAGAGATGATAGCCTGGTACTGATGAATTTCTAATGAACACTGAGGGTCAACAGGTCGGGCTACAAAAGTGTGAGGTGCCATTAATAATTTTTACTTGCTTGAACCTGCAGCCACTTATACCTTTTATGTTTTCTTCAAATGTGAATGTTTGTAGGTTTTGAAGAGTAAAATAATATCAATTTATAATTCTATAGCATAATTCAGCTAACGATTAAAAATAAAAGATGTAAGTCAATATAATTATTTTGCCCCAAACATAGTGAGTGGTAGAAACAATATAATAATAGCAGTACATACAGATAGAGGGGCAAAGAGGACAAGTCAAATGCAATAACATTGTTAACTTTGGTTGGGATTGATTCAAGGAATGAGTTTAGGATAGTTGTAAGAGATTTTTTCCCCATGTTTTTGTTTTTGTTTGGTTTTGTTTTTTTGCCTTTAAACAGTTATTATTTGTTATTATTATTATTTTGTAAAGAGAGATAAGGTGAAGCCCACATAAATTCAAGAAGGTCCATGATAAAGCTGAGCTGTTGGCCAGATCTGAATTAGAGGAAACTCATGGAACCTCGTCAGCAGATTTTGTGAGTCTTCATTTGAGGGTTTCTCCATGTTCTTAACTCATTTATTCCATATCTCTTCCAGCAATTGAACATGGTTCTGAATTCCAGGAATATGATTTGTAACAAAATGTTGCCTATCAACTCAGCATGAGTTGGAAGAAAGCAATGTATAAAATAAATATTCAAAGGTGCCTGAAATCATTCCTCATATGTGAGAATTCTAAGGTAGTAACAGAGAGAAGTTGTATATGAATTCATGTATATGAATTGTATATGAATATGTATATGTATATGAATTAACAAAAGGTGAGGCCTTTCCTCAGGAGGGTGTAGAAAGTCATAGACAAGAGTAATTATCTAAGATTAAGGTGGTGGATTTAGGATAGTGAAAACAGATCCATATTCTGAAACAAAATGCTGAATAAAAGATGTAGATTGTCTTTCTCTCTTCCATAGAAAAAAATTATTTTTGGGGGCGCCTGGGTGGCGCAGTCGGTTAAGCGTCCGACTTCAGCCAGGTCACGATCTCGCGGTCCGTGAGTTCGAGCCCCACGTCAGGCTCTGGGCTGATGGTTCGGAGCCTGGAGCCTGTTTCCGATTCTGTGTCTCCCTCTCTCTCTGCCCCTCCCCCGTTCATGCTCTGTCTCTCTCTGTCCCAAAAAAAATAAATTAAAAAAAAATTATTTTTGGAAATTGTTTCCAATTTCTATCCTTCCATTATCTCTTCAACTTACTCCTATCAGGCTTTTATCCTCACCTTTCCACCTCGAAGGGTTTATCTGTCAAAGTTAGCAACAACCTCTACCTTGTTCAATCTCATGGCCAAATTTCAGCTGACATTTATTTAACTGATCAGTAGCATTTAACAAAATTGATCAAAAAATAATTTTTTTACTGACTTTCCACTGTATTACAAACTTCTGGTTTGACTCTGCTATGCTATGTCTCCATATGAGATAATGACAGTTCTATCCTTCCTTTGATTCAGGCCAAATAGCTTGGACTTTTCTCATTTGCTCATGCCCTTCATTCAACTCATTAGCATGCCTTGTTATTTCCGTATTCAAAATATTTCTGGTGTCTAAACGTTTTTCAACAACTCCACCCACCACTTCTGCTCTGTTTACACCATAATTATCATTCATCCAGATGACTGTCATGGTCTCCCTCACTTTTTTATGTGGTCTGTTTCCAAGGCGGCAAAGTCTTTTTCTGTTGAAGACTCATCATAGCATGTTACTCCTCTTCACAGAATCCCCCAATGTCTTCCTTACTATGTCACTCAGATTAAAAGTCAAACCATTTACAATCTTCTGGAAGGCCCGACCCCACTCCTTACAGGCACTTTGGCCTCTTTTCCTCCTACTCACTCCACTCCACCCACACTGTTTTCTCTGCTGTTTCTTTCTTTCTTTTTTTTTTTTTTTTTAACGTTTATTTATTTTTGAGACAGAGAGAGACAGAGCACGAATGGGGGAGGGTCAGAGAGAGAGGGAGACACAGAATCTGAAACAGGCTCCAGGCTCTGAGCAGTCAGCACAGAGCCGACGCGGGGCTCGAACTCACATACCGCGAGATCGTGACCTGAGCCGAAGTCGGACGCTTAACCGACTGAGCCACCCAGGCGCCCCTTCTCTGCTGTTTCTTGAACTTGCCATATACATGTACCATCTCAGATCCTTAGAAATTTGCTGTTTCAACTGCCTGGAATACTATTCCCCCAGTCATCAACATAACTTTGCTGAGTTACAACATTACTTTCACACTTGGCTCAAATGTTACTCTGGGAAAGAGGGCTCCTTTTACTAGCTATCCAACTTAAGTTTGCAAGTTCCCCACTTCTCAACACATTCTAGTCTTTTTTCCAAAGCATTCATACCATTAACACACTACGTATTTTACTTATTTTTATTGTTCAGTGTTTATATGCCACTATTTCAACATAAACTCCTTCAAGGCA
Organism: Panthera tigris; assembly: GCF_018350195.1. Classification (NCBI taxonomy): domain Eukaryota; kingdom Metazoa; phylum Chordata; class Mammalia; order Carnivora; family Felidae; genus Panthera; species Panthera tigris. Next base: position 157,073,756 of record NC_056663.1, read on the forward strand.
GGGATATTTATCTCCTTGGTTTCTTTTTAAATGTTTGTTTATTTTGAGAGTAAGAGAGTGCAAGAGGGGAGGGACAATACCACAGGATTTCACTCTCAGGTGGGATTTAAGAAACAAAACAAATGAGCAAAGGGAAAAAAAATAAAAGGAGAGAGAGGCAAACCAAGAAACAGACTCTTCACTACAGAGAACAAACTGATGGTTACCAGAGAGGTAGGTGGAGGGATGGGTTAAATAGGTGATGGGGATTAAGGAGTATATTTGTTGTGATGAGCACAGGGTGATGTATGCAAGCATTAAATGACTATATTGTACACCTGAAGCTGATATATAACACTGTGTGTAACTGGTACTGAAATAAAAACTTGAAAAAATAAAAATAAAAAAATAAAGGCACACAGTGTCCACTTGTCTAATAACCTAACATATTTGCTGCCTTCCCTTCCCCATCTCACTGTCTTACTGCCACACAAGTGTCTTAGGATCACTACAGACTATTCACTTTCCAATACTCTTACATTAGTGTTTGCTATTCAGACACACTGAATCTTTCAGAGAATTTTGTAGATATAACAGAACAAATCCAATAAAGTATTGAGTTTATCAGCTATAGTTTTCATTGATGATCCTTAGTTACTCTATTTTAATGTTAATAAGTCTATCTTGTTAAATAGGGTGATCATCTATACATTAATGAATGCGTGCCACAAATGTCCGGTGCAAACACCACTTTAGTAGTGGCAGAGAGGAAATGAGTGCTAAAGAAATTAGCAGCCTACACTAATAAAAACGCAGCAGGCAAGTCTTTTAAAAGCTTTCTCCTCTTGTGCTGACCCTTGCTACCTCATTTGTGAAATTTGGTTTCATTATATCATCAAGTGGTATGGACAAAGGCCAACAGGCCACATGAGGTAAATATGCACATTAAAGTCTTAACACACTACCATTGTAATTAATACTTTAAACCTTGCTAAGGTCATTTTATGTCATTTTTCTGTTTTCATAGATGGCTGTCTTAACACATAACCATATTTTTTTAATTTCAGTTTTACCATAAGTTTTTTTCAGGTTTCACATATTTATTTTTCAGGTTTTTGAATTGTAATATTATAGATTGACTAATTCCTACTTACATTAATTGCTAATGAGAAGTACTTATGATTGTCCATATACAGATGATTTCATTCTTAATTATGTGACTTGGGATCGTCACAACCCCACCGTACTTTTACTGATAAAAAATAAACTTACCCATATACGAAATAAGGTGGGGTTTTTAAAATTTTTTTTTAACGTTTATTTATTTTTGAGACAGAGAGAGACAGAGCATGAACGGGGGAGGGTCAGAGAGAGGGAGACACAGAATCTAAAACAGGCTCCAGGCTCTGAGCTGTCAGCACAGAGCCCGATGCGGGGCTTGAACTCACCGCGAGATCATGATCTGAGCCGAAGTGGGCCGCTTAACCGACTGAGCCACCCAGGTGCCCCAAAGGTGGTTGTAAGAAAAGTTAATTTCAGCAGAAACACACAGGTATATGTGTAAATCAAATTTGAGCTAGGTAAGTTTTTTCCTTCTACTTTTTAAAAATACCACTAGTGAAACTTTCTGCATAGAAAACTGGCTAATCCTGCACTCATCATTCAAATGTGAAAAAGGAGATAATTAGCCAACACCGTATCAATTTAGTTTAATAAAAACCAATTTGGAATAATGGTTTTAGGGGCAATGTTTTTAATTTGAAAACAAAATCAGACTAGTGATTCCCAAGGCTCCAGAAAAGAAAGAGAAACCCTAACATTGACCAAGTGAAGCTATCTTATGTAAACTATTTTGATTTCAGCATTGATTGCTCTAGAATAGTATTTCTAGAATATTATGGAAAGACAAATGACAGTAAATTCAGAATCTTTATTAAAAAAATATATTGTTGAAAAACACCCCATCTTTTATCTCATTACAAAACAGCAATGTAATGATGAAAGAACCATTAATATAAAGGGCTCATTTAAAATATTCTACATTACTACTGCTACATAGATTGCAAAATGCAGTTTTAGACTATAGAACATTTGAGTTGAAAATAAAGGATAAGAGATTCATAAGCTCAGAACAGTTAAATTAAAAAATATCATTTTGTCATTACTTTTCCTAATGTATTTTTTCTCACTCAAAATGCTCAATTGTATTATGTTTTATATAGAACGAGAAAGAACGAGAAAGTGGGGTGCCTGTGTGGCTCAGTTGGTTGGGCATTGACTTCGGCTCAGGTCATGATTGTGAGTTTGAGCCCCACATTGGGCTCTGTGCTGACAGCTAGGATTCTGAAGCCTACTTTAGATTCTTTGTCTCCCTCTCTCTCTGCCCCTCCCTCGCTAATGTTCTGTTTCTCTCTCTCTTTCAAAAATAAACAAACATTAAAAAATTTTAAAAAAGAAAGAGACAGTAATTTGGCATATTTTTGTATTGATTTTAATATTTAATTAAGATATCAATTATTTAATTAAGGATTTAAAATCTGTTTAAAATTTGTTTTTTAAACTTTGTAGTATTTTGTATATTAGAAACAAAATCCCTCAAAGAATTCTCTGTTAAATATTAAAATATGAAACATACTTATCTACTTTATAGAGCTTGTATGTAACCGGATTTCATTTTCATAAAAATAGATTTTCATTAAAAATTTATTCATCAAATACACTTGGGAAATAGTTGCAATAATCAATTCTAATTTCCTGATTCTGGAATTTATACAACTCATTTATAAGCTTATATATTTGGGAAATTTCAAGAACGTATTATAATGAGCAATATCTTTATTTGATTGAAAATTTTCTTCCCCTTCTTTAATCTCCACTGACACCCAATTGTTCAATGAAATACTATAAGAGTAAAAATGTTTATAAATAAGATAGTATGACCAAATAAAATTTTTGGAATATAGACCACCCATATGGCAGTGCAGAGAATATATTAGAAACGTAAGACACGGCCACCATCAAAAACAACAACAGGTTTGACCATTTTCTTTTTTGCAAGTTCTGCTTAAAAGTACAGCACATCACTTTGAAATGGTAGAGAAGTTGATACCTAGTGTGCTGGTCTCAATTTTGGATATGTCGGAAATGGAAACAAGCTTGTAACAAGGACATTTCAGTTAGAGGTGAAAATTTATTTTGTCGACAAGTTTATATCTCACACATACATTGCTCTCAATGTATGTGTTTAAACTCAACTGCCACAACACTACCTATAGTTTGGAAATCAAGTAGGATGTGTGATAGCTCCGTACTTACATATACATAGAAAGAGGTTTCATGTGGTTTGTGCTCGGCAGAAAGTAACAGCTCTCCCAGATACATGGTTCCCAAAGTATAAATCAAGAAAGAACTTCATCTGCAGAAATTGATGAAGAATTAGAAGAATTTTATAGTATATATTTTTTTCACTTAATAGACTATATTATAGCATGTGCAGTTACAGAAAGAAGTGATCCAATAATGCTGTCCCAATAGTGAAACTAACACACCTCTCTACATTAGCTTAACATCCACACACCTCTACAAACACATATGCACACAAATATAATCCTTGAATCTAAGTATAATCATTAGAACTGAGTAAATCAGCTTTCATTCAATTGTTATAATTACTTGCCTTATAATTAAATTAGAATCAATGAAATACTATGCAAAACTACTTTTGATTCACATTTAGAGATCCTTAAATCTTAGCACAGTCATCCATTTGTTAATTAATTTATAAAATAAGCATGGACCTAATGTGGCAGAAATATCCATGCCAAATTGTTACTTTGTGTACTAAGAAATGTGAACAGGACATTTCTTACTTATTTCATGATCTAGGTACGAGCCCCTGAACTTGGTAAGATATTGGCAACTAAACATTTTCTAACAGTTTCTGACATTGGTGAATTTTTGAAATCTAAAAATACACTCTAATTTTAGGGTGTAAGACCATGTAAGAACATATTCTCCCAAACAGACTTCTCTGGCAGTAAGACTGTTTTACTGAACTTATGGTAAACTTGGTGCTATTTATCTCTTAACACATAAATCAGGTCTAACCTCTGATGGAAGATCTCAATGACCTCAGTCTCCTGATAGGGATAAAAGTAACAGATGGGTCGTAACATTTTGAGGAATGATATAAATGATGTTACATCCCCAATATAACTTTGAAATCTGCTCCCATTTGGCAAGATCAAGTGTAGTCCATATCTTCTTTGAAAGTAATCTATTTTTAAGCTTTCACAGCCTATTTGTTATTGTTTCTGAAAGATGTTTTAAAGAGCTTCAACCAGGACATATTTTATGGGTTCTTAGTTTAGAAATTTTTAATTAGGAAAAAAAATTAATTTCCTTTTTGCCTCAGATTATAAAGGTAGAAATTACTTGCTACCCCTGGATTTCTCACTGAAGATTACATTTTTAATATAAGATAATATGAAATTAGGAAGAATATTCCACACTTCATTATTTTTAAAAACAATATCTTAAATGGTCAACATCAAGCCAATTCCTAATTATATCCTTGTCCTAGACCATTTCATATTATGCTGAATAAAACTACAGATTTCATGGTTTAGATTCGTAATTTTGAGTAGCTTTATGGGTTACATACGATGCTATATTTTGTCTAACACACATCATCTGTTACATTTCAAATCAGTTTTGATGTAAAAAATGAGAACAATAAACATGATTATAATTAGGGAGAGTTTGTTAAATGTGCTTTAACAGGTCCTATTGTGAGATGTGTCTGGTATACAAGCAGAAATCAAGGCTAGCATACTGAAGAAGAAAAGATAAACAAACCCCATGGTTAGTAAGTACACATAGAGCTTGAAATTGTTTGGTCTAGAAAGGCATCTAAAATACAATTTGGTACATACAGAAAATGTAATTAAACAATAATTGCACTGAAGCACAATGAGTGTGGGATAAACAGCTTGTGAATCAATAAACCATGAGGCAGCAGGCTGAGGTATTTATTGATTTATGATTCATTTAGTCCAAGTTTACTTCATTTCTAATTCAGTTGGAACTACAGTATTATCTTTAATCAGGAGACCTGGGTGGGGTGATTGTGTCACTTTATATGAGAAAAAGATTATCTGAATTAATATCATTTTTAGCTTTATGTGGCTAAAACTCCTAGGAGTTTTTCTTAATTTCCTAGGAGTATTTCCTATTTCCTATTACTCACCAAATCTATCAGCTATACTAAAATTTGTCTATGAACATATTAAGATTTACATTAATTGAGAAACTTTAGGACAGCATACACTTCTGATGACTGAAAATCCTGTGCTTTCATTAAGACATGAGTATTGTGATGCACATCCTATCATGGGTTCTCACTCGAAAGCATTCTGCATGTTAACCTAAGAAAACTGCACATTTTAAGTAAACCAGACATTCTTATTATTGCCACGGAGTCTCATTACTAGATTCTACATGGACAATTTTTTATATTTATGTTGTTACCTTGAGCACCTTCATAGAGGAATCCTAAGAATCTGTTTCCCCTCACTGATCACAAGGAGACCAAAAAGCAAAAGTTCAGCTTTTCCCTCCAGCAAGCTGCTGAATTAAAACACTTTCTAAGTACCTCTCTTTGAGAGTGTGTGCAGTATGTAGAAAGTACAGTCAGTGAATCCTTATCACTGGTCAGTTAAAAAAAACAAACAAAACTATTATTGTGTTCCATGACAAAAAATTTCTCAGTTTATCAAGGATAATATGGGGAAAATGAGAAATTTGCTGAAGTAATCAAGAGCTATCCAACTTATAATTGAATGTGTACAGTTAAATAATTCTCAAATAAACTAAGAAAAATGAAGCCCAAAGGCTTATTACTCACAAAGGGAACATTTATAAGTTGATCATGTATCCTTTGACTCAAATTGTAATTTCTACCTTTTATGGTTATCACTTCTACATAATTTTAATAAAATACTGCTATTTTCATCAGTCTTAACCTTACTAATTGTTTTAATGGACCTCCATTGAGTTGAGTTTCTTCACAGTAAGTGTAACACATCCATTAAAAGGATATTCTGGGGTGGATACAGGTACTTGATTAAATACTTGACAACATATGACATGACACCTATCCTGGCATAAAACATTTTTCTTGTATTTTGCCAACTGAGGCCTAAAAAGCTATTTATATTTAATACTGTGACATCCTCAACATAAACACATCTCTATTCCCTTCCCCTACTGGAAAGATTTCCCACCAAGGGAATAATTTTGATTCCACAATAATAGAGTTTACTATCCAATGGTGTCTCAGAGCTGAAAAGTGGACATTGTAGGAGAAGACTTTGTTTTAATGTCTTGCTTTCTTATATGCAGATCCCTGCAGAGTATTTAGAAATAAAATGTTGGACTTTGTTGTTTGGTGTGCCTTTGTTTTTGTGCCTTGAGTATGTGCTTATACAATATAAAACAAAAATGCATTATATTTTGGCAGGAAATACACAGATGATTTATGAGCAATGGTGGCAGAGTTTCTTGAGTAAATCAGTTTCCCACAATAAATGTTACTAGAAAAATGACTTGCATGTAAAACCAAAGTGGCAACAAGGTTATGCTATACCTGAAAATATAGGTATGCTTGGCTAAGTGATAAAACCCATGTCTTGAATCAAGTTATAAATTGAAATAATTCATGAGAGGTTTATATTTGCATGGTTATCTCCACCTCTGAGCCACTGTTCCTATTGATTTTGATCCTCTCTTCCTTCTGGGAATCCTGTGTCCCCCTTTTGCATTGCACACATGTAGATACAAAAGTCAAGCTCTCGCCTCAACTCTATTACACCCTAGTATCAGCGCACACACATTCGTACACACATATGCACACACACACATTTTTGTAGCAAATTTACTGAAGCATGTTTATATTACAGCAGGTCAAGAAACAAATGGTAATGTGAAATATCCCTGTTCCTAAAAAATACAAAACAAACATCAAACAATGTATAAGCTATCCATCTGCCTTTTTTAAAAATTTTTTTCAACGTTTATTTATTTTTGAGACAGAGACAGAGCATGAACAGGGGAGGGTCAGAGAGAGAGGGAGACACAGAATCCGAAACAGGCTCCAGGCAACGAGCTGTCAGCACAGAGCCCGACGTGGGGCTCGAACCCACGGACCGTGAGATCATGACCTGAGCCGAAGTCGGACGCTTAACCGACTGAGCCACCCAGGTGCCCCCCATCTGCCTTTTCTAAGAATTTTGGTCCTTCTCCTCTTTGAACTCTACACTAAGGAGAGAGAGAAAATGAACAAATTCTCAAACAAAAAGCCAGCTCATTTTTTTGTAATTATGGAATATTACCTTCTACACAAATATATGGAGACATTATAACTAGAACAGGTATACCTAGCAAGCATAAATATATTCCCATATTTAATCCAAATACTATTTTCAAAAGTATGATTATAAAATTGGAATCACCTAGCCTATATCATATTGCTTCTCTTTCTATTCTCCAAGTTGGTGCATACCTCTCCAGTCCATGTATATTTCTACTAAATATGCATATGTTAAAAATTAAATTTATGTATATTATATATAAATCATATACATAAATCATATCATAGCTTGAAAATTCTTTTTCGGCCTGCTTTATTCACTCAACCTGTTTCAAGATCCACCCATTTGAATCCATCCATTCCAACAGAGCTGGTATATTCAAATTAATTGTGAATAGTATTCCATTACATAAAATACCACCATTTATCCGTTTTCCCCTATTGATGAATATTGAGGTTGAGTCTATTGTCTATTACCAGAAATTGTGTCATGACAACACGTGTTCATGGATCATAGTGCAGTTTATATTTGTGAGACTTTCTGTAGGCTATAGAAAACCATAGTGTATACAAATATTCAATTCTATTGAATATTGCCCAATTCTCTCTAAAACTGATATAACAGGTTACACTCCCAACAGTGTACATGCTTCTGCTTTTTTGCATCCCAATACTAGTCTCACAATTTGAAATTTTTCTTTTCATGATGGATATTGAATGATACCTTGTTTTAATTATATTTTTGTTCAATGAGGTAAAGAGGATTTTATTATGTTTTCTGACCATTCTATGATTTTTTTTGTTTATATCATTTGTAAATATCATGTTATGTCATCTTTATAACATCTATATAAATTGCAAACTTCAAGGAAAAGAGACTATGTTATATTGGTAATATATTACCTGGGTACAAGTGTTTACTTAAAGAATTCCCCCTAAACTTTTAGTGGAAATTCACAGACTTTTACAAGAATACTAGATTAGGGATCTAATGGTAGCTGTTATTTTTCTAACCTGTCAGATTGTTTCATCTCTCTTCTAATGTCTTTTATGTAGATGCCTAATCTCAGTTGTGAATAAAGTTAAACAAGGGCATAGGTGTCTATTCCAATGAAATTCTTGAAGACAACCACAATAACACACTCAGAACACTGAAAGTTTATCTCAGTTCACATTAAACACCCTTATGGTGGGCTAGAAAAAATGTTTATATCCTTATATGGAATATTTCTAGGAACTTCAATGGTTAGTCTTGAAAATGTAGGACCAAACATTTTTTTACATATATGCTGACCCCTCCTCTCTCCCTAACCCCATTGCAAATATACTTATGTATTTGGTTTATGTGCTAAGTAACCAAGTAAGAAAACATGTATATGGAGGGTATGGAGATTGCCTCTATATACCATATCTGTGTAAAAGATGACATCTTAAGGTCTCATAAAAGAAGAAGCTCCTAAGAGTGTTCTCTTTAGCCTGTCTTATCAATGTGAGAGAAGAGTGTTTATTTAAGTGGGGTGAATACTAGAGATGGGGGAAGGAAAGAAGAGTGCCACAGTGCCAGATGACCAAGCACTTGCTTAAAAGTAGCTAAGGTCCCCTTCTTACCTCTTCCAGCTTCTGGAAGAAAGCAAGTTATCTCAGTAAGATACAGACAATTCATCTTGCCCTGTGATGTAATTATACCATCTTAGATCAATTCATTATATTCCTCTTTCTTAAAAGCAAAATACCTTCTTGCTTCTGATTTATCCTTTCAGAAGTATGATATGCAGAGTGATACTTAAGAGGAGCTTTTATCTCCTTCAAGGCTAAAAGTTAACTTATGTGCCACATAGCATCTCAGAAGAAATAAATTCTCACCCCAACACATACCCCTGATTCCCTGGAGGAATTACTTAAACCTCCAATTTGGCTATGCTATTATTCCAAATGGCAAATCATGATTCTCATGCAACAATCTTGAAGTTTCTGCATTTATCTTAAAAATTCAGTTTAAAAATTTACTAATTAATATGTATCCTTGATAAAATACAATACTATAAGAGTTTAGGTATATTTTCCTTCAAATAATTAGTTACATAATCAATTACATTCATAAATGTTTATTTACTATCTAGTCAAAAAAACTGCTAGGCGCTAGGGATACAAAAGTGAATAACTTAAGTGTGATCTTTGCCATCAAATTATCATGGTCTATTTAATGGAGTGGTACACAAAGAAATGCCTGGAAAACAAGTAGATAGGATTTCACTAAATGCTGAGCTTTTCCAGGGACAGAAATTCACATTAAAATGAATTTCAAGTATCAACTTATGTCAAAATCAGAATGCATCAAACATACATAGTAAGTACACATGAAAATTGCAATATCTAATGCAAGAATTCAATCTCCTATTTAAAAGGATGCACAAATATACATATTCAACAGCCTAACCATATTTTTTTAGAAAAAGTATTTGTGAAATATTTATGTGATGTATGGTTCTAGGAATGTTCAGTGTCTTTTTAAACTTCACATTGTATGTTGAGTTAAGAGAGTTACAGTGTAATAAGCCTACTGAACTTATAAAATATTCTCCTTTCGAGAAGCTTAACCATACTGGCAGTTTCCTGGAGAGAGGTAACATTCAAAAACTTCAGATAAATGATGTCAAGAAGTAATCATTAAAAAACAAACAAAACAACTGTACTCATTATATGTCATATGGCTTCTATTTATAATGGAACAGGTGATCACTGAATTTAACATCTGTTCTCCCTCCCCGCACTGGTAGAAGGTTGAGGGTCAGTAATATATCCTCCCTCCTGAGCAGGTACTTGAATACTGAAAAATGAAGTGAGCCACTCCATACCATTTACAGAGTTTTAACTCAGGGTAACTTACTGTGGGGGCAATCAGGTGGGTGATCCACAGGGTACTACAGCAGCCATATGACACAGCCCTTCTCCACTCCCACCCTCCAGACCTTAATCCCCAGCTTTTATGGAGGGAGGGGTGTGGTGATGAGGTCGCAGGATAGTTATCTAAAGTGGTGCCATCTGTGCGCCAGAAGATCCCTACTACTTATGTAAAGCACTCCATCTGTGTGCCAGAGGGGAGAACAAGATGGAGGTCCAAAGATGGAGTCCATGTTGTCAGCACTCCCACACCCCACCTTTAAAGGAACCACTGTCAAATATTCCATTTCTTTCTGTAGTCAGGAATAAGTGGTGTAGGTAAAAATAGTGTCAGTGACTAAATAACATTGAATACTCAATGATAGTGTGTTAGTATTTAAATGTTATAAACGTGCCAGTTTTTTAAAAAAAGTTTTTGTTCTAATTTCGGTAGAATTAGCATAAGGTGTTATATTAGTTTCCAGTGTGCAATACAGTGATCCAGCAATTCCATACATCACCTAATGCTCATCGTGACAAGTGCCCTCCCTATTTCATCTATCCCCCCAACCACCTTTCTTCTGCCAACCAGCCAGTTTTGATAGAAAATGAGTCTCCATTTGGCAGAGTCTATCATTTTGCAAATATTTCCCCAGGTATCAATTCACCACTGTATTTTGGCATGTAGGTGGCACAGAAGAATCTTGTGTTTATAATTTTGAGTCTAGAGTGGCATCGTCTCACATTTGTCCTTGGCTTTTCATTTCTTAATGTATAAATGTTTTCTCTTAATAATATTGTGTTGAATGGTCATTTTCATCAATATTTTAAAATTATATTGTTTGCTCGTTTCTTTATTATTATTATCTTTGAGACAGAGAAAAAGCACAAGCAGGGGAGGGACAGAGAGAGAGGGAGACACAGAATCTCAAGCAGGCTCCAGGCTCTGAGCTGTCAGCACAGAACCCAACACAGGGCTGGAACTCACGGACCAGATCATGATGTGAACTGAAGTCCGATGCTTAAGTGACTGAGCCACCCAGGCGCCCCTGATAATTTCTTGAAGTTTGGTAGAAGTTTCTAATTTCATATTACGTAGAAGGCTTTATAGTGTAATACCACTGTTTCTTACATGTTCGTATTTTCTTGTGACTTAGGAGCAGAGTGAGAGTATTTTTCAAGTGAACACAAAATGAAAAAAGGGAAGTATAAGTTGATATAGAAATTATTCCCATGAAAGTCAAACCAGTAGGTACTGTAAGTGCCAGATTCGAAATCTATATCTGGTATCTTCCACAGTATATAAAAACTCATTATAGCTAAGCAACGGATGGAAGCTAAAATGGAGTAACACATGTTTTACTTAAATTTCAATGGCCAAGAAATCTTGCTGCCATCAAACCTGATGCAATGCAGATGATAAGAGTTTTTTCTCTAGACCAAAGAATACTGTTTAAATATACAACTGATGTCCTTTACTTTTACCATGATCTAGTTACTGTCTTCAAAATGCCAAGCACTGAGTCAGTCGAGGCAATTTACTTCACTGGCTTCCTTCTTCATAAACCAATTAGATAAGATTAGTCTTTATTTGAAGAAATGAAGTAATTGTGATAGTGTTAAAATATGAGCCAGGATATGAAAAAAAGCAAATATTTTGGTCTTTAGGAGGATTTCTACCTTAAGTTGAAAACAAATATTAAGTTACTTTTATATAATATAATCATGCAATAGAAAATACCAGAAAATTTTTAAAATCAACTAGCAAGTGATTTAAATATAAATTTGAGACATTAAAAAAACCTGATTAATTTAAAAGCCATCATGTGTTCTAACGTTTGCATATTTTTATTTATAACACTTTTTGAAATGTACTGGTTAGTTTTTACCTTACTTCATTTTGTGTATAGAGCATAATAATCAGTGAGTACAATCACTAAATAGTAAATTAAATATCTGCATTTTAAAAATAACATAATTACATAAATTCTAGTATGTTCCAGTGGTTGATTTAGTTAATTCAATACATAAAACTAACAGCGTTTTCTCATTATAATTATGAATATCTAATTTTTTTTTCTTCTTGGAGTCTCAGTACAAGTGATTATCAAAAATGTATCCATGGAGAATTTCCATGCATTTTCAAGTCTAGATAACTTGATGAGTGCACTGTTCACAACCCCCTATCCTTTCCATGCTTTCTTGACCAAGGTGCAATTTACTATTTCTCTCACATTTTTCTGAGCTATGATGTATCATAGCATGAAGATTAAGAGCTTATTCTCTAAAGCTACATGACTGTGCTTCTAAACCAACTCTACTAATTCTCAATTATCACTAATATTTCTGTACCTCTGACACCCTCTACGTAAAATATTGAAACTTTATGGCTTACCTTATGCAACTGCTCTGAGGGTTAAATATATGTGCACTGTCTAGCTGGTGATCTGGTTTATAATTAATATTCCAAAAATATTTCTTAATAAAATGTAATAATAATAGACAACTTAGATTGACATTTCATCAGTTCACACTGAGAGGCCAAATCTGTTTACAAAAAGGCAATCATATTATTAATTTAACATATGAAAATGAAATGAAATGGTTTGGGAACTAAAGTCTCTAGTTATTTGACTTCCTGGATAAAACTTCATCAGTGAGAATCTCTGTATGGATTAGATTATGAAAGAGATGGTTGGAAAATGACAGAGAAAATACAAATATCTGCCTCTGAACAATTTTTTTCATCAGAATAACAGAAAAAAAAATTTAGAAAAGATTTTATACTGTAGAGTTTGTTTTTAGTCTTACTATCTTTCCACCAAATTCTTTCTCTCCTGTTATATCTCCTGTTTAGTAGATATAATTGGGTGATAGATATTAAAGATACCAAGTATTACATATAACTTCAAGCACACGGGTGCGCTGTTTTCACTATTTCCTAATATTTCCCAATATAATTGAAAATTATAGGGCGTTATAAGAAATCTCTTAAGGGTGTCTGGTGACTCAGTGGGTTAAGCCTCTGACTCTTGGTTTCTGCTCAGGTCATGATCTCAGGGTTGGTGAGTTCGAGCCCCACATTGGGACTCTGTCAGTGCAGAGCCCACTTAGGATTCTCTCTCACTCCCTCTCTCTCTGCCCCTCCCCAATTTATGCATGCACTGTTTCTCTCCGTGTCTCTCTCTCAAAATAAATAAGTAAATAAAGTATAGCTAAAGAAATCTATTAAATAACTGATTTGAATGATCTAATTAATTTCGATTTTTAATTATAATATTTAATAAATTAAAATTTATATGCTGATTATAATTATTCATATATACGTAATAACATATACATATAAATAAAACCTCTAAGATTATTAGGGATATAAAATTTTAAATTATTAAGTAAAGAGTTCTTCAACTTTGAATTAGACATCATAGGTAGACAACTACATCCCTTCTCTCTCCTAGCCCCTCCTGGTACTAGACATTAAACACATCTGTTGGAAAAGGAAACCTTTACCATTAGTCTCTGATTATGATTGAAGGTGCAAAGAATCTAGAAACCCCTCTTAGGTTGAATTTTAGGATTCAAGACACCACAAAACAAAACAAAACAAAACAAAACAAAACAAAACAAAACAAAAAGAAAACACTGTTGGCACTGTTTTACTGTTTGACTTATGATTATTTCTATTGGTCCTGCAATGTTTACACAATACATATTGATTTAAACTATAGTGAATCACCATTGTTACAACTGAATATTCAATGTCACTCTGTTTTTTTTACTCTACATAAATCCTGGGTGATTATCACAATTAAATTTTTTTTTTTAATTTCAGTGAATGGGGAATTTTAGAAAATCAAGAGATAGAGATCAGTGAAAAGATTCTCTATGCCATGTTTTCAATATTCAAACCAAGATCTGGCAACATTAACAGTCATCTATGTTGCTTTCAGCCTTCTGATTTCACATGAAGAATATCCTTTGTGCTAATATTGGGGACAGTTAAGTGATGAGGATAAAGGAGTATGAAATAGCCTAGGGATAATCTTCTGTAGGGATATAGGTCACAATCTTTGAGAATTATAGGTAATGTTCTCACCTCTATATATAAACTTTCCTGAGGCTGAGAGGGAAGATGATTTCCTGATGATGAATTCTCCTCAGCCCCATTGATTAATCCCATTAGCATTAGCAATAGGCCAAGTCCCAGGTATGACAAAAATACTAACTTTTTCTTAAATAGATTATGGAGCTGACAAATAATAGAATGAAGCTACAGGACTCTGTACAAAAGAACAAAAGGAAGGAAAATAGAAATATGTACATGCAAACTTCTTCATTGCAAAAATGAAGACATGGGGGCAGCTTACAGATATCTGTAATGCCTTGTTTATGAATAATAATGACGAATTCATTAATAATTTTATTTCCAGAAGAAATAAAATATTTACATAGAGGGACCCAAAGCTTCCAGTCTCTAGAGAGGGAGAGTTTCCTAAAAATCCCCTATTAAACAACTTTTGGGATAACTGTGGATTCCCCTGGATATAACAAATTTAGACTTGTGTAATGAATGAAGCCTAAAGGTTTTAACAGTCTCAGTTCTTCAGCTACATCAGAACTGTATCTCTCTCACCACAATGGTTGAGGAAGGTGGAACAGCTTCTACATCCCACTTTGTGTAGCCCTTCCTACCTAATTGCAACCAGTCGTGCCTTTACAAAGTCACTCTGGTGTTGGTGATCTAGTGGTGAGAATAGCTGCCTTCTAATGTTCCTTGTGCTCTTGTGCTCCCTCTCTCACACTCCAAGCCTCCCTATCTTCACTCCTACAGCACTGTATCCCTGCCATGTGCATTAATTAACATTTACCCTAGGAATTGTTAAATTGCAGATTACAGGGCCCACCTGCAGAGTCTGATTTCGAAGGACCACTTTGTAGCCCAAGAATTTACACTTTTAACAAACCCCTTAGGTGATTTTAATTCTGTTAGCCACTCATATTTTGGGACAGTATGTCCCTCCACTAGAGCTGTGCTCACAGGCTTGGCCCCTCTCCCTAGGTCATCATCTAGCATTTTTCTGACCTCCTCTAGTGTGCACGCTACCTCCTGGTGTTTTATTTGCTCAAGATATTTCTTTATGCCGTGTAATATTCATGAATATTTTCTCTTTTCTTGCTTGCCTACTCAATTTTCCAGAGTGCCACTGCACACATGGGCCAATTTTTCACTTTTTCCAAGCCCTGATCCCATGGCCATGACCTCACTTTCTTTAGGTATCTTAGCTTTCTATTTTCCCAAAATGTAAGGCCTATCAATAATACACTTACTTCTTCAAACTCCCTTACTCCTTTTCCTCTCCAATGGACTATTTCACTAGCTCTTAGCAGATTTTTAAACATGAGTTATAGAAAAAAGTGCTTCTGCATTTTTCCAAGGTTCGCCTCCTCACCTGTTTTCTGGATCTTATGTTTTTTGTTCTCTTTCTAGGAATCTCATTAAATTAATTTTTTTTTGTATGTTAACCAAATAGAATTTATTTTTTTTATTATAACCCAACTTTTATTTTTAAAATTTTTTTTAGCTATTGAAAATGTATTTTTATTTATTTTTCCCTTTTTTTTAATATGAAATTTATTGTAAAATTGGTTTCCATACAACACCCAGTGGTCATCCCTACAGGTGCCTTCCTGAATACCCATCACCCACTTTCCCCTCCCTCCCACCCATCAACCCTCATAAGAGACTCTTAAATTAATTTATGTAGCATTTTATTTGATAAATAATTACTGAAAGCAGACCAGGAGTCTGATCCAAAGACAAGGAAACTCTTCCTCTCACAAGTTTAACTTTTTCTTGCCTATGACCTTTAAAACTTAGTTTTTTAATGTTCATTTATTTTTGAGAGAGAGCGCGCGTGCACATGCATGAGCAGGGGAGGGGCAGAGAGAGAGGGAGACACAGAAACCAAAGCAGACTCCAGGCTCTGAACTGTCAGCACAGAGCCCAACACGGGGCTTGAGCCCATGGGCCATAAGATTATGACCCAAACCAAAGTTGGAAGCTTAACAAACTGAGCTACCTAGGAGCCCCACCCATGACTCTTTTAAAAACCAGACTCAAATTTCTGTTACAGTCTAAAATACTGTCCTTCCCTCCTTCTACTTCCCAAATAACATAAATTTCCTACCCTCTTCCGGTTAGGAAACTTCTTCAAAGACCGTCCCATCCCTGTCGTAATCAACTTTAGCTATCTGAATTGGCCACACACCGCTGCCATTCTTCTGTTTGATTCACGGCCCTTAATCACCACCTCCCCACATCCTCCTTTACTTCTTGGTACCACTTGATATTTAGGCAAACCTTCATGCATCTATCCTCATAACTTCTGAGAGGTTGTACCTTCTATAGCATTTTAAGCTTTCTTTCCTCATTGCCATTCCTGAATGCATGATTGTGTTCCTATGCTGTAATTTTTGAGATTCCCAAAGTTCTGTCTCTAACCTCAAGCTTTCCTTCCAGGATTTCTCTCCCTCAACAATCCCAGCCACAAAATAAATGCAATTATCTGTAATTCAGTAAAGTTACATCTATTAAAGGAAACCCTGTAGGTATGTTTATTCAAGTTTCTGGCATACATAGTGCATTCATAATAGATATTAACAGCTATGATTGCTATGGATGCTATTAATAGTAAATCATTACTGTGATTACTTCCAAAGTTCCATTGTCTTTCTAAAGCTCAAATACACATTTTCTGTTTTTACCACTTATCCCTGAAAGATTCATTTGTGAGTCAAACTTAATAAAAGCAGCTATGCACAAAATGCTATCGGTTATGTCATCATCAGTTTTGAGACTTCCACTACTTGTATGGCTTTCCGTCGTTACATTCTTTCCGCTAATTACTTAAACACTCTGTAATAAACCCACAAGTATTCAGTTGGAGGAATCCATTGCATTTTTCCAATGTACCTGGAAAATATTTCTGCCAAAAAAATATTTAATACTAGATTACTACCATATGGGAGGACTAAGCCAGCTGGATACTTCACAAGAAGCGTGTTCATGTCCCTGACTTAATAGCACAGAAGGGAACCTTGTTGCTGGAACATGGCTTATGCTCTCAGAGGAGATCTTCTAATTGAATACCATATGGGACGCTATTTATAGAAATGTTCTGAAGGACTTCTAAAGGTACCAGTTTTGTGGCATGAAAATGTTTTCCACTAATTTAGTTTTAGTTTTGTCCACCTCATGTGAGAAATTAATTGGTTTGATAACTAAGGGTAATGAAACATATAGTAAAACATTCTTCTCAATATAAACACATGTGTATTTTGAACCATTGGACATTAATTCATTAAATAATGTTTTTAAAAATTTTTTTAATGTTTATTTATTTTTGTGAGAGAGTGGGGGTGGGGAGGGACCGAGAGAGACAGAGACAGAATCTGAATCAGGCTCCAGGCTCCAAACTGTCAGCACGGAGCCCTACGCCGGGCTTGAACTCACAAGCAGTGAGGTCATGACCTGAGCTGAAGTCGGATGCTTAACCCACTGATCCCCTCAGGAGCCCAAAAAATGTTGTTGTTTATTTTTAAGTCGTTATGTGTCTAGAACTCTAGCGTGCACGCTACTTCCTGGCGCTCAATTTGCTCAAGATATTTCTTTATGCTGTGTAACATTCATGAATATTATCTCTCTTTTTGCTTGCTGATTCAATTTTCCAGAGTGCCACTGCACCCATGGTCACTAGGAATTAATTGACAGACATAGCAAGATTTGCATTCTGTTGAAGGAGACCTATCAGTTGCAGTACTGAGTGATCAGTTACATAGCTGAAGTACAAGATGTTATAAAACCAAATAAAGACTTTTTTTTTGCTAAATTTACACGGTTGTATTCCCAAAGACACAATCTAAGGTGTTATCTGATAGATGAGAGGAAAATAGCTAAATGAACTATAATCTGTACCATTAATGCTCCTGTGAGCAACATTACGGCACTGATGATAAAACTCTTTGTTATCAGAATAGAAACAACCATACCATGGATCAATCCAGGGTTGTAAACTGTACCAGTATCTAGAGAAATATTAATGTACTTCAAATGTTCAACGAACTGCTTTGAAATGTTTTCTGGTATAAACTCAAAACTTCACTGAAGTTTAAAGACTGATTCTTATGAAATGCACTAAAAGATTCTCTAAAGCTCATTTCTGTTCTCTGTTCCTATCCTAAGTCAGTTTTTCCTCCAAGGGGTCTTTGTTTTTGTTTTTGTTTTTAATTGGAGAATGGTATTAGAAACAAAGTGCTGGGTGGGCTTGTAGCTATCGAGTTGTTACTACTTCTAGGCTCTCCAAGTGGACAAAATATGTATGTATTTTAACCCAGGTACAAATATCCATAATTATTTCATCATATGTTGATCTACAAAGAGTCCATAGCCATGTCTCTAACTCTATTTCAGTAGAATATGGCTCATTCCTGTCTTCTCCCTCGCTTACTTGCAACTTCGCTGTCCAACAGGGAGAAATCTAACTTTACCTCTCACCATCTATGATCTTTTACTTGTTTCCTCAACCCCAGTATAGACGGAAAGGTCTTTCAGAAGTGTTAACCCATATCCCTGTGAGAAACAGCTTTAGTAACTAGTGTTTATGGACAGTTCCTTTTATCTTTACTGTTATGGTTTCTAGTGGAAACACTATTTTGCAAAGGAACTTAAGTCAGTTTTATTTTTTATCCACACCTGTCAGTGAGGTTATGCTTTATACCTGTAATGCAATTCGATTATTTTGTTACAGCCTGCAGTCTCCAGAAATCATTGAACCCCTAGTTGATTTTAATTTTGGGTGCAAAAGTTAATTCTTTGTGGCACAGAGTTCTAACATTTTGCAAAATATATAAAACTTCAGAACCATAGGCAATAGTTTCATCACTCTAAAAATTAGCCTGTGTGTTTGTTGTCTTCTAGTCAACTACTCCCAATTCCCAAAATCCTGGTAACAACTTTTTGGTTGCCACCCATATAATTTGGCTTTTTCATAAATATCATATGAATGAATTGCTATACCACTTAGCTCTTTGTGTCTGTCATCTTTCTCTTACCAACATGAACTTTAGGTTCATTATCTTAGAAGACATTGTTTATTTTCACATATGGATATATGTAACTGTTCCAGCGTTCTTTGTTGAAAAGACAATTATTTCTCCACAGAAATGACTTTGCATCTTTGTCAAAAATCAATTGACTGTATTTATGTCACTCTATTCCTGGGCTCTCTATTCTATTCCATTCATCTCCATCTATCCTCTCACCAAAAACACACTGTCCTGATTACTGCATCTTCGTGGTAATTCTCAAAACACGGCAATGTGAGTCTTCTGACTTTGCTCTTTTCCTCAGAATTGATTTGACTATTATAGCACTTGGTCTTTCCACGTAAATTTTAGAATCAACTTGTTCAAAAATACAATGGTGAGATTTTTTGTTGGGTTTTCATTGACTCTTTTTTTAATGTTTGTTTATTTTGGGGAGAGACAGGTGACAGAGTGTGAGCAGGGTAGGGGCAGAGAGAGAAAGGGGGGGGGGGAGAATATGAAGCAGGCTCCAGGCTCTGAGCTGTCAGCACAGAGCCTGATGTGGGGCTTGAACCCACAAACCACGAGATCATAACCTTAGCTGATGTCAGATGCTTAACCAAGCCACCCAGGTGTCCCTTGCATTGAATCTTTAAATAAAAGTAGGCTGAGGCATCTGGGTGGCTCAGTCCTTTGAACATCTGACTTTAGCTCAGGTCATGATCTTGCACTTTGTGGCTTCAAGCCCGGCGTCAGGTTCTGTGTTCACTGCAGACAGCTCAGAGCCTGGAGCCTGCTTCGGATTCTGTGTCTCCCTCTCTCTCTGCCCCTCCCCCACTCGCTCTCTCTCTCTCTCTCTCTCTCTCTCTCTCTTTCTCTCTCTCTCTCTGTCTCTCTCTTTCTCTCTCTCTCTCAAAAATAAACATTAAAAAAATTTTAAATAAAAGTGGGCAGTATTGAAATCTTAACGATACTGAGTTTTTAAATTCTTGAATGAGATATACCTCTCTATTTATTTAGATGATCTTTTATTTTTTCACCAGCATATAAATTATATGCTTATTTTGCTAGACTTATACTTCAGTTTTTAATTTATTTATTGCTATTGTATTTTTTAATTTCAAATCTTGTTTGTTCATTGCTGGCATGTAGCAATACAATTGACTTTGTGTCTTTTGACCTCTGTAAACTTCACTTCATTGTTAAGTCTATGGAATAGGAATATATAATCTAGGAAGGATATATCTCTTCACTTACCAAATAGTGATAAAATTTTTTAACCTTGCTTGTAAAAGTCATATTTTTCCATTTTGTCATCATAAACTTTCGAGGGATGGAAAAAGGGGAATCTGTTTATATTAATTTTATTTGCAAAATAATGGAATGTGTATGTATTGTTTATTTTTAAAATGGAGGAATAGTATGTTAACTAACTGGAATTAAAATAAAAACTTAAAGGGTGACTGGGTGGCTCAGTCGGTTAAACATCCGACTTCGGCTCAGGTATGACCTCAAGGTTCATGAGTTCAAGCCCCATGTCAGGCTCTGTGCTGACAGCTCAGAGCCTGGAGCCTGCTTAGGATTCTTTGTCTCCCTCTCTCTCTGCTCCTCCCCTGCTTGCACTCTGTCTCTCTCACTCTTTCAAAAATAAATAAACGTTAAAAAATTTTAAAAAACAAATAAAAAATTTAAAAAATGGAGAAATAGACAAATATAGTACTATTAGAAGACAGTAGTATAACAATTCTGAATATAATGAGAGCATGATACAAATGATTTCTAGTGCTCTCAAAAAAGAATCATATATATGTGTATGTATACATACACATGTACACATATATATACATACACATGTATATATATATTCAAAATATGTTAAATTTATTTCTCTATAGTCATTAATGCACTTTGAGACCATTAATGATTCACTTACATATCCAATCAATCTGAATTTGGGAAGAATGAATTTGGAGAGCCTTATTGAAATAATGGCCTAATGTAATTGTGTGTGACATAAATTTTTTCAAGACAGTTTGGATGGCTTCCTGCAGTGTCCAATCCAATAGCCTGATTATTAAACTTTAAACAAGTAACTCTAAACTAATTGAGGATAGTGTGAAAAAAAATGTATCTGAATTTGGTTAAATAGGTTGCCAGTTTAGATACCTTTGGCAAAACTTAAAATTTAAGTAGGTAAATATGTCACTTCTCGAAACATAAGAATATATTCTATATACACAACTATAAATGAAAGTCAAAAATTAATTTGAGCCATAAGAGGTATCAATTTGATAAAGTAATAATAAAGTAATAGACTTTAATACAATTCAATGCTATTGTTTTGTAGCAATTAAAACTGCATTGAGTAGTAAAATTGGATTTAATTTTTTTCAGTTAGATCTGACAACTATATCATAAAGCTAAAATGGCTAATTTCATGGTTTCTATTTTGAAAAAACTTTATACATAATTTTTCTAGATATGTGAAATTAACATAAAATTGGCTTTCCATGGCATTAACACAAGTAATTAGTTATGATCATGGGCATTTTAAGCTACTTAGCTGATTATCAACTAGCTGTTTTTGCTAATTTTATTATTTCTTTTTAAGCTTAGAATTTTGAAATAGCAATGGCATTTGTCTTCAAGGTCAAATTAACATATACATTTCACACAAAATTTAAGATTAAAGTTTTTCCTTACAAATAAAATGGATCAAATTGTCTTATTCATCACAGAATTATTGTGAGGTGGGGGGGATGTAGTATGAGTGGCTATAAATGTAAAAAAAAATATTTAATTCAAGAATTATGTGGTGAGATACAATTTTGCACCATTAACCAATACAGATCTATGTATTTTCTTGGCTATGCTATCTTTTAATTTCCCTTCATTTATCCTATCAGCCTTCAACCATTCAAACTATAACCTTGGCCTCCATTCTCCAGAGAAGTTAGACTACAGCTCAATGCAAAACTGAAAACAAACAAATCATGTTGTGGCATTCTAGCTTCCAAAGTCAAAGGCCTCCCAAAATAATAGTTTGGGTAGACCCCTTGCCTAACCTTTTCTCTTGTGATTTTTGTGTTCTCTACTGTGGTCTGGGAGAGGCATATAATCAGGAATAAACTTGAAGACTTATTTCTAAGGTTGGACTCAGAACAATCCTAATACCCTACAGACCAAACTTTGAAGGTGGTGATATAGATAGTTTGGGGTGTCAAGAAACTAAAAAAAAACTTGTGCCTATTTCTTATCTTTGACTTGGCAAGCAATGGAATTTCAGATCCCCACTGTATTAGTCAGGGTTCTCCAGAGAAACATCACCAATAGGATATATACAAATGATATAGATATAGATAAAACAAGATTTACTCTAGGAATTAGCTCACACAGTTAGGGAGTCTGAGAAGTCCCATAGTCTGTCATCTGCACACTAAAGAAACAGGAAATCTGGTAGTATAAATCAGGTCAAGTCCAAGGGCCTGAGAACCAAGGGAGCTAATAATGTAATTTCCAGTCTGAGGCCAGTCAAAGGCCTGAGAATCATAGCAGGCTACTTGGTGTAAGTCCTGTACTTTGAAGACCAGAGAACCAGGAGGTCCAATACCCAAGTGCAGGAGAAGACAGATATCCTAGATGAAGAAGACAAAAAGAATCCACCCTTCTTAGTCTTTTTAGTTCTATTCAGGCCTCCAATGAATTGGGTAATACCTGCCCGCATTGGTAAAATCTTTTTACTTTGTCTACTGAATCAAATGTTAATCTCTTACACAAATACCCTCACAGACATACCCAGAAATAATTTTTTACCTATTATCTGGGCATATCTTAGGCCAGTGAAGTTGATACATAAAATTAAACATCATACCCAGTACCACCCAGCAGAATGTATAAGCAGAAGATTAAGCATGGCTGTAAATTGCAGCAGAAGCATCACATCAGGTATTTCCAAGACTTCCTTATCCTAGAAGGTAGATAAATTCTTTTGTTTCTCTGATACATAGTTACAAATTTATTAAAAAGAAAAAAAAATATCTAATGAGTATGATGAGAATTTGCTACAATAGAAAGCAGTATGAGCTGTTCAGCTGGGAACACAGACATCCTAATGGATGCCAATGGGAAAGTTTGAGGATAGTGATGAACCAGACTGGTAATGTTACTTTAAGCAAATGCCTACATATACTGACATCAACCAATGTCAGGTGACTTGTCACATTAATGCCCTAAACTCTGAAACTTGGATGCCATGCCAGGAGGGTGGGGGTGGGGGGTGGGGGGAGAAGAAGAAGGAGGAGGAGGAGGAGGAGGAGGAGGGAAATCATGAACTTGGAGAGACTATGTGAAATTGACAAATATTATATTTGGAGAGAATACGTGAAATTGATAAATATATTTTCTTCCATCAAGTCGATTTGGCATTTAAATGTTTATTTATTTTTGAGAGTGTGCAAGCAGGTGAGGGGCAGAGAGACGGGGACAGAAGATCTGAAGCTGGCTCTACTCTGACAGCAGTGAGCCTGATGGGGGACTCAAACTCATGAACTGTGAGATCATGACCTGAGCTGAAGTTGGGTGCTCAATCAGCTGAGTCACCCAGATGCCCCCAGGTGACTCAGCATTTAAAATAGAGTTTAAATTAGGGGCACCTGGGTAGCTCACTTGGTTAAGCATCCAACTCTTGACTTTGACTCCGGTCATGTTACTAATGTTGGGCTCTGAACTGACAGCACAGAGCCTCCTTGGGATTCTCTCTCTCCCTTTTTCTGCCCATCCCCATTTGCTCACTTTCTCAAAATAAATAAATAAACATCAACAGATACAGGAGACCTGGGAAGATGGCTGCATAGGACAATGCTGGGCTCACCTCATCCTGCTGATGGCTTAGATTCCACCCATATCTGCCTAAATAACCCAGAAAACCACCAGAAAACTAGCAGAATGGACTCTCTGGAGCCAAGCATACACAAGAGGTCCACGGAAGAGTGTAGGAAGGGCGGAGAGGCAGTGCGAGCTACACGGAATCGCGGGAGGGAGCTGGGGTGGTGGAGGGGCAGCCTGCCCCGCAAGGCAGAGCGCCCAACATCTGGCTTGCAAAAGCGGAGGGGCCAGACTCCATGAGTTCTGACAGCCAGCAGGACTTGACATCTGGAATGTTAAAAGTCAACAGCTCTGCTCTCAGAGAGTGGGGAGGGCGAGAGGATGCTAGAAGGGAGAGTTGCTGAACCCCGGAAGACAGAGATCAGCTCAGCGGGGGAACAAAGGAGCTGGCAAGCACTATTTCCCTCTCCCATTCCCCAACCGAAATTCGAAAGGGAACCAGTTCCCATCACCAAACTTACTTGCACTGGGCAAAGTTCCAACGCTGTGCTTCTGTGGATCCATCCCTCCCTCCTAGTGCTGCAGGGCCCCTCCCGCAGGGAACCACCTATGGCAAAGCAATCTAAGCATGCCCCTCCCACCCCTGTGCACCTTGTGGATCCACCCCTGCTAATAGGCCCTTGGCCAGATCCCATCAAAGCAGCACCACAAGCCTGGAAGCTTGCAAGCAGCCCAGATGGGAGCCACACCACTCCAAGTGAGTCCTGCCCCTGGGAGAGAGGAAGATGAGATACACACCAGTCTGACTGTGGCCCCAGAGGTGCACTGGGGGCAGATATTGGGTCTGACTGCAGCCCCTCCTACCAACACAAGTTACTCCTGACAGCACAGCGGAAGTGCCCTGCCTTTTGGAGCTACCGCCAGGACTACCCAAAATGATGAAACAGAAGAATTCTCCTCAAAAGAAATTCCAGGATGTAGCGACAGCTAACTAATCAAAAATGATTTAAGCAATATAACGGAACAAGAATTTAGAATAATAGTAAAAAAATTAGTCGTTGGGCTTGAAAAATACATAGAGGACAGCAGAGAATCTATTGCTACAGAGATCAAGGGACTAAGAAATAGTCATGAGGAGCTAAAAAAATGCTATAAATGGGGTGCAAGATAAAATGGAGGCAGCCATAGCATAGATTGAAGAGGCAGAGGAGAGAATAGGTGAATTAGAAGATAAAATTATGGAAAAAGAGGAAGCTGAGAAAAAGAGAGATTAAAAAAAATCCAGGAATACAAGGGGAGAATTAGAGAACTAAGTGATGCAATCAAATGGAACAATATCCATATCATAGGAATTCCAAAAGAAGAAGAGAGAGAAAGGGACTGAAGGTATACTTGAACAAATCATAGCTGAGAATTTCCCTGATCTGGGGAAGGAAAAAGACATTGCAATCCAAGAGGCACAGACAACTCCCTTCAGACATAACTTGAATCGATCTTCTACACAACATATCATAGTGAAAGTGGCAAAATACAAGGATAAAGAGAAAATTCTGAAAGCAGCTAGGGATAAACAGGCTCTAACTTACAAAGGTAGACACAAAAGATTAGTAGCAGACTTATCTACTGGAACTTGGCAGGCCAGAAAGGAATGGCAGGAAATCTTCAATGTGATAAACAGAAAAAATATGCAGCCGAGAATCCTTTATCCAGCGGCTCTGTCATTCAGAATAGAAGGAAAGATAAAGGTCTTCCCAAACAAACAAAAACTGAAGGAATTCATCACCACTAAAACAGCCCAACAAGAGATCCTAAGGGGGACTCTGTGAGTGAAATGTTGCAAGGACCACAAAGTACCAGAGACATCACTACAAGCATGAAACTTACAGATCACAACGATTCTAAACCCATATCTTTCAATAATAACACTGAATGTAAATGGACTAAATGCTCCAACCAAAAGACATACAGTATCAGAATGGATTAAAAAAAAAAAAACAAGACCCATATATTTGCTGTGTACAAGACTCATTTTAGACCTGAGGACACCTTCAGATTGAAAGTGAGGGGATGGAGAACTATCTATCATGCTACTGGAAGCCAAAAGAAAGCTGGAGTAGCCATACTTATATCAGACAAACTAGACTTTAAATTAAAGGCTGTAACAAAAGATGAAGAAGGGCATTATATAATAATTACAGGATCTATCCATCAGGAAGAGCTAACAATTATAAATGTCCATGTGCTGAATATGGGAGCCCCCAAATATATAAAACAACAATCACAAACATAAGCAACCTTATTCAAAAGAATGTGGTAATTGCAGGGGACTTTGATACCCCACTTACAACAATGGATAGATCATCTAGACACAGGATCAATAAAGAAACAAGGGCCCTGAATGATACATTGGATCAGATGGACTTGACAGATATATTTAGAACTCTGCATCCCAAAGCAACAGAATATACTTTCTTCTCGAGTGCACATGGAACATTCTCCAAGATAGATCACATACTGGGTCACAAAACAGCCCTTCGTAAGTATACAAGAATTGAGATCATACCATGCACACTTTCAGACAACAATGCTATGAAGCTTGAAATCAACCACAGGAAAAAGTCTGGAAAAACTCCAAAAGCATGGACGTTAAAGAATACCCTACTAAAGAACAAATGGGTCAACCAGACACTTAGAGAAGAAATTAAAAAAGTATATGTAAACAAATAAAAATGAAAATACAACCATCCAAATGCTTCGGGATGCAGTGAAGGCAGTCCTGAGAGGAAAATATGTTGCAATCCAGAGCTATCTCAAGAAACAAGAAAAATCCCAAATACAAAATCTAACAGCACACCTAAAGGAAATAGAAGCAGAACAGCAAAGACACCCCAAACCCAGCAAAAGAAGAGAAATAATAAAGATCAGAGGAAAAATAAACAATATAGAATCTAAAAAAACTATAGAGCAGATCAATGAAACCAAGAGTTGGTTTTTTGAAAAAATAAACAAAATTGATAAACCTTAGCCAGGGTTCTCAAAAAGAAAAGGGAGATGACCCAAATAGATAAAATCGTGAATGAAAATGGAATTATTGCAACCATTGCCTCAGAAATACAAGCAACCATCAGGGAATAGTATGAAAAATCATATGCCAACAAACTGGAAAACCTGGAAGAAATGAACAAATTCCTAAGCACCCACACACTTCCAAAACGCAAACAGGAAGAAATAGAAAACTTGAACAGACCCATAACCAGTGAAGAAATTGAACCCGTTATCAAATATCTCCCAACAAATAAGAGTCCAGGACCAGATGGCTTCCCTGGGGAATTCTACCAGACATTTAAAGCAGAGATAATACCTATCCTTCTCAAGCTATTCCAAAAAATAGAAAGGGAAGGAAAACTTCCAGACTCATTCTATGAAGCCAACATTACTTTGATTCCCAAACCAGACAGAGACCCAGAAAAAAAGAGAACTACAGGCCAATATCCCTGATGACTATAGATGCAAAAATTCTCAACAAGATACTAGCAAATCGAATTCAACAGCATATAAAAAGAATTATTCACCATGATCAAGTGGGATTCATTCCTGGGCTTCAGGGCTGGTACAACATTCGCAAATCAATCAATGTGATACATCACATTAATAAAAGAAAAGATAAGAACCATATGATCCTGTCAATTGATGCAGAAAAAGCATTTGAAAAATTCAGCATCCTTTCTTCATAAAAACCCTCAAGGAAGTCGGGATGGAAGGAACATACTCAAACATCGTAAAAGCCATTTATGAAAAGCCCACAGCTAATATCATCTACAATGGGGGAAAACAGAGAGCTTTCCCGCTGAGATCAGGAACACGACAGGGATGTCCACTGTTGTTTAACATAGTGTTGGAAGTTCTAGCATCAGCAATCAGACAACCAAAGGAAATCAAAGTCATCAAAATTGGCAAAGATGAAGTCAAGTTTTAATTTTTTGCAGGTGACATGATACTCTACATGGAAAACCTGATAGACTCCACCAAAAGTCTGCTAGAACTGATACATGAATTCAGCAAAGTCACAGGATACAAAATTAATCTACACAAATCAGTTGCATTCTTATACACTAATAATGAAGCAACAGAAAGACAAATAAAGAAACCGATCCCATTCACAATTGCACCAAGAATCATAAAATACCTAGGAATAAACCTAACCAAAGATGTAAAAGATCTGTATGCTGAAAACTATAGAAAGCTTAGGAATAAAATTGAAGAAGATACAAAGAAATGGAAAAACATCCCATGCTCATGGATTGGAAGAATAAATATTGTTAAAATGTCAATACTACCTAAACCTATCTACACATTCAATGCAATCCCAATCAAAATTGCACCAGCATTTTTCTTGAAGCTAGAACAAGCAATCCTAAAATTTGTATGGAACCACCAAAGACCCTGAATAGCCAAAGTAATTTTGAAGACCAAAGCAGGAGGCATCACAATCCCAGACTTTAGCCTCTACTACAAAGCTGTCATCATCAAGACAGCATGGTATTGGCACAAAAACAGACACAGAGACCAGTGGAATAGAATAGAGACTCAATAATTGGACCCACAAAAGTATAGCCAAATAATCTTTGACAAAGCAGGAAAGAATATCCAATGGAAAAAAGACAGTCTTTTCCACAAATGGTGCTGAGAGAACTGGACAGCAACATGCAGAAGACTGAAACTAGACCACTTTCTTACACCATTCACAAAAATAAACTCCAAATGGATAAAGGACCTAAATGTGAGACAGGAAACCATCAAATCCCTAGAGGAGAAGCCAGGAAAAAAAACCTCTCTGACCTCAGCCACAGCAATTTCTTACTTGACATATCTCCAAAGGCAAGGGAATTAAAAGCAAAAATGAACTATTGGGACCTCATGAAGATAAAAAGCTTATGCATTGCAAAAGAAACAATCAACAAAACTAAAAGGCAACCAACAGAATAGGAAAAGATATTTGCAAATGACATATCGGACAAAGGGCTAGAATCCAAAATCTATAAAGAACTCACCAAACTCCACATCCAAAAAACAAATAATCCAGTGAAGAAAAGGGCAGAAAACATGAATAGACACTTCTCTGAAGAAGACATCCAGATGGCCAACAGGCACATGAAAAGATGCTCAACATCACTCCTCGTCAGAGAAATACAAATCAAAACCACACTGAGATACCACCTCACACCAGTCAGAGTAGCTAAAATGAACAAATCAGGAGACTACAAAGGCTGGAGAGGATGTGGAGAAATGGGAACACTCTTGCATTGTGGGTGGGAATGCAAGCTGGTGCAGCCACTCTGGAAAACAGTGTGGAGGTTCCTCAAACAATTAAAAATAGATCTACCTTATGACCCAGCAATAGCACTGCTAGGAGTTTACCCAAGGGATACAGGAGTGCTGATGCATAGGGGCACTTGTATCCCAATGTTTATAGTAGCACTTTCAACAATAGCCAAATTATGGAAAGAACCCTAATGTCTATCAACTGATGAGTGGTTAAAGAAATTGTGGTTTATATACACAATGGAATACTACTTGGCAATGAGAAAGAATGAAATATGGCCTTTTGTAGCAACGTGGATGGAGTTGGAAAGTGTTATGCTAAGTGAAATAAGTCATACAGAGAAAGACAAATACCATATGTTTTCACTCTTATGTGGATCCTGAGAAACTTAACAGAAGTCCATGGGGGAGGGGAAGGAAAAAAAAGGTTAGAGAGGGAGGCAGCCAAAGCATAAGAGACTCTTAAAAACTGAGAACAAACTGAGGTTTGATTGGGGGGGGGCGAGGGGGGAGGCAGGGGAAAGTGGGTAATGGACATTGAGGAGGGCACCTGTTGGGATGAGCACTGGGTGTTGTATGGAAACTAATTTGACAATAAATTTCATATTAAAAAAAATAAAGCAGCATACTGAGATTTGAAAAAAAAATCAACAGAAAGAAAGAAAGAAAGAAAGAAAGAAAGAAAGAAAGAAAGAAAGAAATATTAGTATATAGAACAGTAAGTGTCCTTTGTATTTTTCACATCTCAATATGTATATTATAATCTCTATGCCAATTATAGCAAAGACAATCAACACTAGGAAAAAATTGTTCTGGAGAATAAATGTTAAACTCACAATAAAGAAAATAATTCTCACATTTAGCAACATTTAAAAATATATATTCATATAGATATACAAAAAACCAGGTAAATGACCTTTATGTAAATTGTCAAGTAATTTAAGAAGGAAGATGGCATATTCTTACTAAAATTTGTACAATTACAATATTGTACAGGTACCTGCATTTTACAATGTTATTCAAAACGCCAATTTTGTATTTTACCCCATCATTGAAATTAACATAACAATAATGAGAGTCAATTATCTAATGAGAGTTCTCATATATTTTAGCGGTGGATCTCACAGTGAATTATCATCATAAACTCTGGATAGTGCTTGAATTCTGTAAGCTTCTTTAGTCACTAAGGATAGCCAAGTGATTTAAACTATTTTTGTAGTGATATTTATTGTATACATGATATTATATACATGTAGCATGTACATGATAATTGTAAAGATTTGTTTGTAAAACCCAAGTATTTAGTATTGATTCAAAAATACTTATTTGACTGACATATTTAATTTTATCTAATGTTAATAAATCTAGACTTCACTCTACCTCTATTAAGGTAATATGAAAGGGAACTAACTTTAGCAAAAGTAGTCAAGGATTTTAATGATTTTTATTCATAGTCAGTGACTTGAACAGAGACTAGGAACTTCTATCACCTTTCTGTACCTACTTGGAGATACTGAAGTCACAATAATAAACTCCTATTCCCTAATGCCAGTGTCATGAAAAGGTCTCAATCTATTATATTGCTATTAAATACTTTAAAATGTTCAAAGTCTCCACACAAATAATAACCTCTGATAAATCTAGGTATATTAGATAGATGGAAAATGGATAGAGAGATAATAGGCATATAGATATAGAGCACATTAATAAGATACATGAAAACCATAGGTAAACTTATGTTTTATTGAGTTTTATTTCAACTGTCAAATAACCTAAGAAGCAAGATTATGTAGCAATGGATCTATTGGTCAATCTATCAATCTGTCTATAACTAAAATATCAGTTTTGTAGGAGGTAGTACCATTTATTTATTTTGTTAAAGTCTTTTTCATCTCATTTCTGAAAGAACATATTTTTCAGCTCCAATGTTCTATGATTTGCTTACTATTATTTGCTAGCAGACTTTGAGAAAATCAGTTTTGTCAGCTAGAATGATAATCTTAATTGGGGGGCAGGTAATTTTTTCCATCAATAGAAAACTGCTTGACATAATGATAAAAGAACAATTGTAGAGTCAGATATAATTGAATTTGGTTGCCAGCACCAACAACACTTCCTAGCAATATGAATTTGGGCAGCCTACTTTAAGAAAACCTAAGGTTTCTCATACATAAATTTATCTGAGATGTTTATTGTGCATAAAAAGGAATTAAGCTCAATGAATCACTCAAGATTGACACTCAGTAAGTGGCACCTCTGGTTATAGTGTCAGATCATAGTGATTAAGTATGGCAAACACTACGTAACACATAGGTTTTCAAAAGATCGTTATTGAATGAATTGAGAAAAGGTAGCAATACTTGTATCAATGGTCAATACTATTTTAAGAAGCTTTTATTATATCGAGTTACTTTTTTAAGAGACAGAACTTAACCTGAAGTATATTTAACTGCATGTGAATTATGTTATCAGGGATCTCTAGTCCCACCTCACAGGTAATGTTGGGAGGATTTAGGAGCTCTAGTAAGTTTTTTGAGCTCCTTAGGGCAATGGTGCCACAGAAATGCAAAAGGTTATTTGCACATGCATCACTGAAGTACCATGGGGACCCATGAAATTCTATCACAGTTGGCCTGCTATCACCGTGGAATGACATTAGGAATTGACTATTCTGGATGAATGCAGGCTCCCAGTGCAATATGGGTAAATAGGTAGAAAAGTCAGAGGTGCATGGGTGGCTCAGTTGGTTAAGCATACCACCAGCTCAAGTCATGATCTCGTGGTCTGTGTGTTCGAGCCCCAAGCCAGGCTCTGTGCTGACAGCTCAGAGCCTGGAGCCTGCTTCAGATTCTGTGTCTTCCTCTCTTTCTGCCACCTCCCCCACGTGCACTATCTCAAAAATAAATAAACGTAAAAAAACTTTTTTTAAAGGTAGAAAAGTCAAACAACAAGGCCAAGGAAGGTATTCCCAGAGTAATGAAGAGCTTTTTTGAATGCTCTGCATTTCCTATCCTGTGAGCACTGAACAGCTTTTATCGTATGCAAACAACCAGATTCCAATAATTGCCATTTCATTTGATCTAATGATAAGATTTAACACTTCAAAATCATATCTACCTCAATGGCTAAATTCATTTACTGAAGGGTACTGAGGGCTTTATAAAGTTTTTTGTAAGAGTGCCAGCTAACCAAATGGCCATTTAGAACAATCTTTCACTGCACCATATGTATTTTAACATTCCTTTTCATACATTAGAAATTTATGGGTAATTGGCTTTTCAATATTTCTTTATTCTGATATGACACACAAAAAATGATATAGTCCTACTATTAAAACTCTTTTTAAATCAGCCATTGCCAAAATATAGTAATTACACTACAGAAAAATGATTTGTGAGATCACGGGTAAAAACACACAATACACATCTTATGTGTCCCCTCATTCTTCTGGCTTACGGCCTTAAATTACAAAGTTTATATTGTCAAACCTGCTGGGAATTTTCTACACAAAAGGGGAAATCTCTTTTCTCTACACATGTTTAGCTTCATTATCATTTAGTTAATTAGACATAGTTAAGAAAAGGAAAGAGAGTCAAAGGTGGCTGAAGTTCACTGTTAAAACTGTTAAAACTGTTGCCCAGTTGCAAGTAATTGGGTAAGATTATATCAATTACACATTATAGGAAATTTACTTTGTTTCTTTTAAGATCACAATTGAAAAGATGGTGTGATCATGAAGAAACAAGGTAGATCAGAGGAGGAGCCAAGATGGCAAACAGCATGGAAGCTTTTTGTGTGTCTCGCGTCCATGAAATACAGCCAGACCAACACTAAACCATCCTACACACCTAGAAAACTGATCAGAGGATTAACACAACAATCTGCACAACCTGAACCACAGAATTCAGCAGGTACGTGACACGAAGAACTGAACTTGGGGAACAAGAAGCCCCGAAAGTTAGGGAGCCCTTTTTGCAGGTGGAGAGAGGACGGAGACTGGGGAGTGGGGGGAGCATACGGGAAAAGCATCCCTCCCCAAAAGCAGCTGGAGAGAAAGTGGAAAATTAGAAACAGCCGCAGGGACTAAACTAAAAAGGGAGAAAGGAGAATGGAGAGGGTTTAAATTCCATTAAGACTGTAAACAAGGGAAGAACAAAGGATGCAACTCCACAGCTCGATACCTGGCAGTGCTCTGGTGAGAAGGGTGAATCGCCAGGAACAGAGTGGGGTCCGGGAAGTTCTCGGGCCACACGGGGAAAAGCAGCTCCGCTGCTGGAAGGATATTTGGTAGAGACTGTTGAAGTCACCTGGTCCCAGCAGACCCCAGAAGGCAGCCACATTCGCTGGTGCTGGGGCAAGGTCGTTAAGGGTGAAACCTGTGCCAGATGTGTGTTGTGATTTTCCATGGTCCCTGAAACGCTGAGGCTACGCTGTCTTGCGATTTTTTGGAGGGGCGGGCTGGCACCTGGCTGCAGTCACAGGGCACCCTCAAAAGCAGAATCCAGCGGGCATTCCTGGGTGCAGCCGACATTCGGCCATTGCTCATTCAGCCATCGCTCGGTGAGACCCTCCCGCAAAGGGGCAGAGAGGGTCAAAGCCTCAGTCCTTCAGAAGTAAGGGGCCGGGGAAAACCAGCCACATATGAGACAAAACACGGGAGAGAGGTACTGCCTGGGGCCTGATCACGGAGAGTGGAAAATAGGGGAGTGGACGAGAGCTGAAGACGGAGGATGGATGCGCAATTGCTGATCCGGGAGAACAGACTGGGTGGCTGGCCCGCGCATGCACACCTACGAGCACCGCAACAATCCACCCCAGTAGGGTAGCAGCGCCATCTAGTGGAGAGTGGAGCTGTTACACTGAGCCCTGCTCAACTGGCCAACTTCGCTCTTCAAGAACACAAACCTCACCGCAGGCTTAATTTATGGACTATAAAGAACTAATGGACTGACCTCTAGGGGAAAACGAAGCAATTTCAGTCCTTCTTCAATCTGTTAGCAAGTTCATCTATTCAATTTTTTTTTCTTTTTTTCTCTTTTTCCTTTTCTCTTTCACAATTCTTTTCTTTTTCTTGAATACAGAAAGAGAACAAAACTCATTTTTATTTTCAATTTTTATTAAAAATATCTGTCTTTAATTTTTATTACTATATTTTCTACTTTTGTGTAATTTTTTTCAAATTCTACTTAATTTCCATCATTTTATTTTAGTTTACTTCAGTGTACTCACGTTTTCAAATTTTCAAACAATTTCCTTTTTTTCTTTCTTTTACTTTTTTCTTTTTCATTTCTTTTCTTTTTCTTGAATGTAGAAAGAGAAAAACTTCATTTTTACTTTCAATTTCCTTTAAAAATATCTTATTTAATTTTTATTACTGTATTTTTTGCTTTTATGTAATTTTTTTTCAAATTCTTCCTTACTCCCATCATTTTATTTCAGTCTACTACAGTGTATTCAATTTTTCAAATTTTCAAACAATTTATTTTTTTGTCTTTTCTTTTTTCTTCTTTTATCTTTTTTCTCTTTTTCATTTTTCTTTTTTCTTAAATACATAAAATGAAAAAAATTCATATTTCTTTTAATTGTTATTAAAAATATTTTTCTATATTTTTTCTACTATATTCTCTACTTTTCTGTAATTCAGTCTACTTTAGTTTATTCATTTTTTTCAAACTCTCAAACGATTTCCTTTTTTTTTAATCTCTCCCCCCCTTTTATTTTTTGTTAGTTTTGTTTTGTTTTTGTTTCTCTAATCTGTCAAGCCACTTTCTACACCCAGACCAAAACACACCTAGGATGTAGCATCATCTATTCAATTTGTGTGTGTGTGTTTTTAATTTTTAAATTTAAATTTTAATATTTTTTTATTTTATTTTTTTATTTTAAATTTTCTATCTCATTAATTCCTTTTCTCCCTTCAAAATGACAAAATGAAGGAATTCATCCCAAAAGAAAGAGCACAAAGAAATGACAGCCAGGGATTTAACCAACACAGACACAAGCAAGATGCCTGAACCAGAATTTAGAATCACGATAATAAGAATACTAGCTAGAGTCGAAAATAGATTAGAATCATTTTCTGCAGAGATAAAATGATATGAAGAATACTATAACTGAGCTGCAATCACAGATGGATGCAGCAGCGGCAAGGATGGATGAGAAAGAACAGAGAATCAGCGATATAGAGGACAAATGTATAGAGAGTAACGAAGCAGAAAAAAAGAGGGAGATTAAGGCAAAAGAGCATGATTTAAAAATTAGAGAAATCATTGACTCATTAAAAAGGAACATCAGAATCATAGGCGTCCCAGAGGAGGAAGAGAGAGAAATAGGGGTAGAAGGGTTATGTGAGCAAATCATAGCAGAAAACTTTCCTAACCTGGGGAAAGACACAGACATCAAAATCCAGGAAGCACAGAGGGCCCCATTAGATTCAACAAAAACCGACCATCAACAAGGCATATCATAGTCAAATTCACAAAATACTCAGGCAAGGAGAGAATCATGAAAGCAGCAAGGGAAAAAACATCCCTAAACTACAAGGGAAGACAGATTAGATTTGCAGCAGACCTATCCACAGAAACTTGGCAGGCCAGAAGGGAGTCGCGGGATATATTCATTGTGCTGAAGCAGGAAAATATGCAGCCAAGGATTCTTTATCCAGCAAGGCTGTCATTTAAAATAGGAGAGATAAAAAGTTTCCCAGACAAACAAAAATTATGGGAGTTTGTGACCACTAAACCAGTCCGGCAAGAAATTTTAAGGGGGGTTCTCTGAGGGGAGAAAAGATGAAAATATATATATAATATATATGAAAATATAATATATAATATATTATATATTATATATTATACAATATATAATATATAATATATATCTATATATCTATATAAATACCAAAAGCAACAAAAGGTTAGAAAGGACCAGAGAACACCACCAGAAACTCGAACCCTACAAGCCTCATAATGGTAATAAATTCATATCTTTCAGTACTGACTCTAAATGTCAATGGACTCAATGCTCCAATCAAAAGACATAGGGTAACAGAATAGATAAGAAAACAAGACCCATCTATATGCTGTTTACAGGAGACCCACTTTACACCTTAAGACATCTTCAGATTGAAAATAAGGGGATGGAGAAGCATCTATCATGCTAATGGTCAACAAAAGAAAGCCGGAGTAGCCATACTTATATCAGACAATCTAGACTTTAAAATAAAGACTGTATCAAGAGATGCATAATGGCATTATATCATAATCAAGGGGTCTATCCACCTAGAAGACTTAACAATTGTAAACATTTATGCGCCAAATGTGGCAACACCCAAATATATAAATCAATCAATCACAAACATAAAGAAACTCATCGATAGTAATATCATAATAATAGGAGACTTCAACACCCCAGACACAGCAATGGACAGATCATCTAATCAAAAAATCAACAAGGATGGGGCACCTGGGTGGCTCAGTCGGTTGAGCGTCCGACTTTGGCTCAGGTCATGATCTCACAGTTTGTGAGTTTGAGCCCCGCATCAGGCTCTGTGCTGACAGCTCAGAGCCTGGAGCCTGCTTCTGCTTCTGTGTCTCCCTCTCTCTCTGCCCCTAACCTAGTCGCATTCTGTCTCTCTCTCTCTCAAAAATAAATAAACATTAAAAAAATTTAAAAAAAATCAACAAGGAAACAATGGCTTTGAATGACACACTGGACCAGATGGACTTAACGGATATTCAGAACATTTCATCCTAAAGCAGAAGAATATACATTCTTCTCCAGTGCACATGGAACGTTCTCCAGAATAGACCATATAATGAGAAACAAATCAGTCCTAAGTAAGTACAAAAAGATCGAGATCATACTGTGCATATTTTCAGACCACAACACTATGAAACTCGAAATCAACCACAAGAAAAAATTTGGAAACGTAACAAATACTTGGAGACTGAAGAACATCCTACTAAAGAATGAATGGGCTAACCAAGCAGTTAAAGAAGAAATTAAAAAGTATATGGAAGTCAATGAAAATGATAGCACCACAACCCAAAACCTCTGGCATGCAGCAAAGGTGGTCATAAGAGGAAAGTATATAGCAATCCAGTCCTTCCTAAATAAGGAAGAAAGATCTCAGATACATAACCTAACCTTAGGCCTTAAAGAGCTGGAAAAAGAACAGCAAATTATACCCCAAACCAGCAGAAGACAGGAAATAGTAAAGATTAGAGCAGAAATTAATGCTATTGAAACCAAAAAAGCAGAACAGATTAATGAAACCAGAAGCTCGTTCTTTGAAAGAATTAACAAAATTGGTAAACCACTAGCCAGTTTGATCAAAAAGAAAAAGGAAAGGACCCAAATAAATAAAATCAAGAATGAAAGAGGAGAGATCACAATAAACACAGCAGGAATAAAAACAATAATAAGAGAATATTATGAGCAATTATATGCCAATAAAATGGGCAATCTGGAAGAAATGGACAAATTCCTAGAAACAGATACACTACCAAAACTGAAACAGGAAGAAATAGAAAATTTGAACAGACCCATAACCAGTAAGGAAATCGAATTAGTAATCAAAAATCGGCCAAAAAACAAGAGTCTAGGACCAGATGGCTTTCCAGGGGAATTCTACCAAACATTTAAGGAAGAGTTAACACCTATTCTCTTGAAACTGTTCCAAAAAATAGAAATGGAGGGAAAACTTCCAAATTCTTTCTATGAAGCCAGCATTACCTTGATTCCAAAACCAGACAGAGATCCGACTAAAAAGGAGAACTATAGACCCATTTCCCTGATGAACATGGATGCAAAAATCTTCAACAAGATATTAGCCAACCAGATCCAACAATACATTAAAAATATTACTCACCACGACCAAGTGGGATTTATACCTGAGATGCAGGGCTGGTTCAATATCCACAAAACAATCAACATGATTCATCACATCAATAAGAGAAAGGATAAGAACTGTATGATCCTCTCAATAGATGCAGAGAAAGCATTTGACAAAATACAGCATCCTTTCTTGATAAAAACTCTCAAGAAAGTAGGGATAGAAGGAGCATACCTCAAGATGATAAAAGCCATATATGAACGACCCAAAGCTAATATCATCCTCAATGAGGAAAAATGTGAGAGCTTTCCCCCTAAGGTCAGGAATAAGACAGGGATGTCCACTCTCGCCACAGTTATTCAACATAGTATTGGAAGTCTTAGCCTCTGCAATCAGACAACACAAAGAAATAAAAGGCATCCAAATCATCCAGGAGGAGGTCAAATTTACACTCTTAGCAGATGACATGATACTCCATATGGAAACCCCAAAAGATTCCACCAAAAAAGTGCTAGAACTGATTCATGAATTCAGCAATGTTGCAGGATATAAAATCAATGCACAGAAATCGGTTGCATTCCTATACACCAACAATGAAGCGACGGAAAGAGAAATCAAGGAATGGATACCATTTACGGTTGCACAAAAAACATAAAATACCTTGGAATAAAGCTAACCAAAGAGGTGAAAAATCTATATACTGAAAACTATAGAAACCTTATGAAAGAAATTGAGGAAGACACAAAGAAATGGAAAAAGATTCCATGCTCCTGGATAGGAAGAACAAATATTGTTAAAATGTCTATACTACCCAAAGCAATCTACATATTTAATGCAATGCCTATCACAGTAACACCAGCATTCTTCACAGAGCTAGGACAAATAATCTTAAAATTTGTTTGGAACCAGAAAAGACTCTGAATAGCCAAAGCAATCTTGAAAAAGAAAACCAAAGCAGGAGGCATCACAATCCCAGACTTCAAGCTATACTACAAAGTTGTAATCATCAAGACAGTATGGTACTGGCATGAGAACAGACACTCAGATCAATGGAATAGAATAGAGAACCCAGAAATGGACCCACAAACGTATGGCCAACTAATCTTTGACAAAGAAGGAAAGAATATCCAATGGACTAAAGACAGTCTCTTCAGCAAGTGGTGCTGGGAAAACTGGACAGCGACATGCAGAAGAATGAACCTGGACCACTTTCTTACACCATGACCATGCACAAAAATAAACTCAAAATGGATGAAAGACCTCAATGTAAGACAGGAAGCCATCAAAAACCTTGAGGAGAAAGCAGGCAAAAACTTCTTTGATCTTGGCTGCAGCAACTTCTTACTCAACATGTCTCCAGAGGCAAGGGAAACAAAAGCAAAAATGAACTACCGGGACCTCATCAAAATAAAAAGCTTCTGCACAGCGAAGGAAACAATCAGCAAAACTAAAAGGCAACTGACAGAATGGGAGAAGATATTTACAAACAACATATCAGATAAAGGGGTAGTATCCAAAATCTACAAAGAACTTACCAAACTCAACACCCAGAAAATAAATAATCCAGTGAAGAAATGTGCAAAAGACATGAATAGACACTTCTCCAACGAAGACATCCAGATGGCTAACTGACACTTGAAAAAATGGTCAACATCACTCATCATCAGGGAAATACAAATCAAAACCACAATGAGATATCACTACACCTGTCAGAATGGCTAACATTAACAACTCAGGCAACAACATATGTTGGTGAGGATGCGGCGAAAGAGGATCTCTTTTGCATTGTTGGTGGGAATGCAAGCTAGTGCAGCCACTCTGGAAAACAGTATGGAGGTTCCTCAAAAAACTAAAAATAGAACTACCCTTTGGACCCAGCAATTGCACTACTAGACCTTCATCCAAGGGATACAGGTGTGCTGTTTCGAAGGGACACATGCACCCCCATGTTTATAGCAGCACTATCAACAATACCCAAAGTATGGAAAGAGCCCAAATGCCCATTGACGGATGAATGGATAAAGAAGTGGTATATATATACAATGGAGTATTACTCAGCAATCAAAAAAGAATGAAATCTTGCCTTTTGCAACTACGTGGATGGAACTGGAGGGTATTATGCTAAGTGAAATTAGTCAGTCAGAGAAAGTCCAAAGTCATGTGACTTCACTCATATGAGGACTTTAAGAGACAAAACAGATGAACATAAGGGAAGGGAAAGAAAAATAATATAAAAACAGGGAGGGGGACAAAACAGAAGAGACTCATAAATATGGAGAACAAACTGAGGGTTGCTAGAGGGATTGTGGGAGGGGGGATGGGCTAAATGGTTAAGGGGCATTAAGGAATCTACTTCTGAAATCATTGTTGCACTATATACTAACTAATTTGGATGTAAATTTTAAAAAATAAAAAATAAAGTTGAATTACAAAAAAAAAAGAAACATGGTAGCTCATAAAGGATATGTTGGCAATACTAAGAAGATGGACTTGATAATTATAGCTCTTTAAAACATGTATTAGTTTGAAAAAAACATTCTATCCATCAACATTTAATCCTGTCTCATTACAACAGCATAAAGTATATTATCACCACTAAACAACAACAACTTCATCTCTAAAACGCAATAGGTATGGGGCTCCTGCTCTTATCACAGAGGTTTCTTCCTTTGGCCTTTAGCCACAGGATTAGCTGGGACTGTCTGAACCCCACACCTGGCCATTGTGCCTTGCTCAGTGTTGATCTGACCTGGCAGAACTGATTTACCTGCCTGAGTCATTGTCATAGTTCCAAACTCTGCTTCATCTTCATCCTCCTTATCCTCTCCTAAACTCTATCCTCCTCTTCGTTCCAGAACTTCTGTGGAGAGCTGTTGCTGTCATATATTGCCCAGGAGAGTCTGGAACAGATTTTACTCAGAAATGTGTCTGCATTTTTTTTTTTGACTTATGTGAAAAGTCCTAACATTAGCATGTATATGCAATTTAGTTTTTCTCCATCCTGGTGTAAAAGAACACGACCACAGGGGAAGGTTTATCATTGCCACAGGGGTTCCTCAGGTGATATATTAATCTCTCTCCCCACTCCTACCACTTCCTCCAACCAAACCTGAAAAATAAAAATGATGCTGCATTAAAGTCTCATATTCAGGAAAATTCTGTTAACTGTGTTCTCTTCTATAAAAAGCCAGGAAAAGGAAACATCAACAAACTGTGGCAATGATAAAAAAAAATAGTAACAATTAATGTCTTATTTTAAAGACAGCGTAGATATAAGGAGGAGAGAATAAAAAGAAAGAAAAGGAATATCTCAGATTGTCTGGGCATTTAAATTATTCCTAAAGGACGTATGTACTGAGCACCCAGGTTGAAACTACAAAGACAATTTTCTATAAACCAATGTTAAGTCTTGCATTACCTTTTATAACTCATACGTGATTATAAATTATATGTTTGATTGGCACAATGCTATTTTAAGAACCATGGAGCCAAATGCTTTTAGAGCTAAATTTTTCTGTTCTTAGACTTGCTTCAGTTTTTATTTCAACACATATTAAGTGATTTTAGATAAGAAATTCAAGCATTTAGCTATTTAATAAATACTAAAGAGTTTAATGCACATGGAGAAGAATATACAAAGCAGATATAACACTTGCCTTCACGGACATTGTAATCTGAAGAAAAAAATAAGCCAGAGATAAAAGCTTTTGTTAATAGAACATTATATGTGCCAACCATATGTACATGTTAGGTACATTACCACTTTTAATCACCAAAACAAACCTATGAGGTGCTTATTCTAATAGTCCATTTTTATAGATATGAAACTGAGGCTTATTAAATAACATACTTAGCAAATTTATTTCTGAGAGAGACAGAGGCAGAGCACAGGTGGGGGAGGGACAGAGAGAGAGGGGGAGGCACAGAATCCGAAGCAGGCTACAAGCTCTGAGTTGTCAGCACAGAGCCCAACGCGGGGCTCGAACTCATGAACCACAAGAGAATGACTTGAGCTGAAGTCAGATGCTTAACCAACTAAGCCACCCAGGGAGCCCCTCAAATGCTGGGAGGAGAGAAAGACAAAATGCAGGAGGAATCACCAGCCAAGCATTTTCACAATGTAGTCAGTGCTCTAATGTCACTGCACAAAGGGGTCTGTGACTTAGAAAAACAGATTGGGGTGGGGCACCTGGGTGGCTCAGTAGGTTAAGTGTCCTACTTTGGCTCAGGTCATGATCTGGATTTGAGCCCCACATCAGGCTCTGTGCTGACAGCTCAGAGCCTAGAGTCTGTTTCAGATTCTGTGTGTCCCTCTCTCTCTGCCCCTCCCCTGTTTGCACTCTGTCTCTGTCTCAAAAATAAACATCAAAAAAAAAAATTAGAAAAACAGATTATACTGTATCATGCAAGATACAAGCATACAGGTATACAAGATCATACAGTATCACCAGGCTCACAAAACAGAGGTCCCTATACCTACAATCATTTAGGAGATACACACATACACAAAAATGTATACGAGCCAATCTTTTTTAAGCTTCAGTCCTATTCTAAAAAAAAATGAGGATGATAATGTTAATTACTCCATAAGCTTATTATGATATTAAATGAAATAATCTATTAAATGAGTTCATACAGTGCCTGGAACATAAATAGTGCTTGATCAATAGCATAAACCATGATTGTTATTTTTATTACTAAAATGTTAAGGTAGTTGCAGACTAATTACATCAGATTCTCAGGGAAACACATACAAGACTATAAAGGTAAGTCCAGGGATTCCTTACACCTACACCTAAAACTTAATCTCAGGTTGGGTTTTTGGGAAACCTGTATGGAAACACTTCAACCAGTCACATGATGTGTCTTGTCACAGTTTTCCCTTTTGCAAAACTGAGCTGATACTATGCTTCTTTTTTTTTTTTTATTTTTTTTCCATCTCTCACAGTATACTCAGAGTACTGCTTAAATAAGACAGCCTCCCTCTCCTTTGGAAAACTTCCTCGGAGAATTTCTATTTGAGCTGCATGTAAGCTGTATTATCTTATACCCACATTTTTCCTTTACTCAGACTTGGTTTATACTGAGCTTCAAAGCAGATATTAATGTATATTTATTCATTAATATTTATTCATTAATTTATTCAGCAGATTTTTATAGAATACAATTTAAATGCCTGACATAATGCTAGAATAAATGGTTAACTGATCTTAGTTTCAGTTTATAAAGAATGTGTAGTCCATTGGTAAAGACTGATAAGGGACTGGAAAATGAAAACGTATAAAAACAGGGGGCTAAAACATCTCATTCGCTGTTCTGTGGGACCAAATAGGTCCAAAAGAACCAAAAGGTTCTCAGTTGCAGGAATAGGAAAAGACTTTCTTGGAGACAATTCTAGATTAGGAACTGAAGAAAGCATTCCAAACACTGGGAAGACAAGAGGTAAACACACAAGCCCTGAAGCCTCTGGAGAACGTTCAGATAACAAAGTTCAATGTAGATGACATGAATACTGACTTATGCAAGATTAAATGATTCATGGGAAATTGCTCTTAAAGTGAAATATGCTATGTATGCCATGTATGTTAAGGGATTATTATCTCTAATAAATTCTCTCTAGTGGGTAAAAGTGAAAAATTATACGGGATTAAAAGTCTATTTAATTTCAAACATACAATTTTTTCCCCCTAGGCCATAAGCAAAACATCTAGTTAAGTTTAATTTTTTTTTATTTCTTCTAAATTCCCCTTCTATTTTATACTGTGATATTTTGGCACTGTTCTAGAAACAAAAAAGACTGCATATAACTACTTTTCCCCATAGGGATTTTCTAAAATTTAGTTACATTTGTATTTGGCCCAATTATCTAGTAAAAAGAAATGTTATGAGTGCTATACACACTTATTCAGGGCAAAGTTGTCATAACTGCCTAAGTAACAATCAGAAACTTATACATGATAGAATATTTCACTGATACATAATTTACAGAAAGATCAGAGAGGAAAGTGAGGGAATTGACTATCTCCTGAGAGAAAAGTCAGAATATCATAGATTTCCAGTCCCATGGCTGGGGAAGTGCCTTCTGATAATGAAGTACTACTGGGATGGATATAGAACAGAGATTCAGAACTCCAGTAGCATAACAGGCTACACTGGTATCCCCTGTGTGGTTTAAAATTACAAGTCCTTTCCCTTCACGATGCTGCTTCCATTCCTGGGTCTGGATTCCTAACGTAAGGTCCAAGAATTTGTGGTTTTAAAACAAAAAAATTGGGAATAATGAAGAACATTTGCAAGAGCTGC
Source organism: Panthera tigris (assembly GCF_018350195.1). Lineage (NCBI taxonomy): Eukaryota > Metazoa > Chordata > Mammalia > Carnivora > Felidae > Panthera > Panthera tigris. The sequence goes on from NC_056663.1 coordinate 157,118,350, forward strand.
GACACTTAATACACTTCAGGTTTAAAATACCACCTGGTACTTAGTAGGACAGCTACTGTTAAAATCCAAGAAAATAGCAAGTGTTGGGCAAGGTTGTGGAGAAATTGGAACCCTTATGCATTATTGGTATAAATGCAAACTGATGCAACTGCTATGGAAAACAGCATGGGGGTTTCTCAAAAAATGAAATATGGAATTACCATATGATCCAGCAATATCACTTCTGGGTATATACCCACAAGAACTGAAGGCACAATCTCAAAGAGATATTTGTATACCCATGTTCATAACAGTATTATTCACAAAGCCAAAAGATGGAAGTAACCCTTATGTCCTCTGAGGGACAAATGGATAAACAAAATGTGGTATATACACAATTAAGTATTTATTCAGCCTTCAAAAGGAAAAAAAATTCTGATATGGATGAGCTTTGAGGACATTATGGTAAGTGAAATAAGCCAGTCACAGAAAGACAAATACCATATGAATCCACTTATATGAGGTACATAGAGTTGTCAAATTCATAGATATAGAAAGTAGAATGGTGTTTTCCAGGGGATGGTAGGAGGGAAGAATGGGGAGTTACTCTTTAATAGATAAGAAGTTTCCATTTTGCAAGATAAAAAGAGTTCTGGAGATTGGTTATACAACAGTGTACTTAACTGTACACTTAAAAATGAGTAAGATGGTCAATTTTATGTTAGTTGTCTTTCATCATAATTAAAAACAAAGAAAACCCAAGCAATAAATAAAACATACTTGAGTTTGACAGTCTATCTCCACTTCTCTGCTGCCTGTGGTAGGAAGGAGATATCCTGCACTTGTGAGAATAGAATTATGGATTTGAATGACTCTCCCATCTAAAGAATGCTGAGCCTGAAAAGATTTGATGGTGATGTTTATGCCAGTCATAAGCACATGCAATGAGAAATGGTTCAGAGGAATGTTCTGTAGCTTTCTGGGAGAAGAACCTTTCATTGGTTTCTGTTGCTGAAGCTAATGGCTTGGGAATACACACAACTATAGATTGTTTATTGTTTGACATCCATTTGGAGGCCTCAATTTTGCAAGTGGTTTAGTCATAATGGGCTCACATCGTTTTCTGAGATATGCATAGATGTGCCTTTGAGGAGGCGTTTATTAGTTAAGAAAATGGGCACAGTTTAACAGTTCTGAAATGGTAGACTTTACAGCTATGAGGGGAGAATAACATACTATAGTTAAGATAGGAAAATAACTATGAGGGGGGAAGGCCAACTGACAATATTAGGAAATATTTATTATTTACTATAATTTCTATCACCAAAAAAGCAATAAGCAATTAAGAATATGTGTTTTCATCACTGAGCTGAAAAGAACATGAATGTTGGAATGCTAACACAGTTTTTTGAAGTTTGATATACACAAGCGTGGGGGAAGAAAAAATTTCCCTTTACTCCTCAAGATTCTTGGATACAACATCCTCCTACACACTGAAAGAAAAAGGCAGAGTACCAAGAGAAAAGTACACAGAAAAGTATACAGAAGTTTAATAACCTGTATTTCCTTCAGAAAACTGAGTAACTCCCTGGAAAGGCCTAAGCCTTAAATACCATCCTCAGAAAAAGACAAAAGAAAGGTATGGGGGCCTGTTAATGGGAGGCCACCAGGAAAAGCACAAGAACAAGTAACAAGAGTATTGTTGTTATACAGATTTAAGTCCACTCGTTGATTCTCCTTTGGTAAGAATTTTTAGAGATTTAGTTACCCTTCTCTTATGGGTACAGAGGAGGACACAAGCATACACATGGAGATTTCCACTACAAATGTAAATGCTTTTTTTTTTTTTTTAAAGGGTATCTATTACTTGGTTTTCAGAACTTTTCCTGTGTATGCAGTTTCTTAAAAATAACCAATTCAAGGTAATCATTATGTTAATAAGGCATATTCTGAAGTGGCAAATTCTGCTCCCCTTCATAAGGAAGTCAGTGACCACTGACCATCTCAATGCATAAGGTCATAAAATTGCAGCAGCATCAGGATTTTAGTTCAATATGGTTCAAATACTATGTATGGCTTCTTCCATGTTCTAAAGACTGTGATTCTTTGGATACTCAGAGGATAATGTTTACAGCATTGACGTCTGCAGTTTTTTGGAGTAATTGCCCTAGTCCTTAAATGTATAATTGGAAATGATATGGTGTTTCATCAGGTAACAGAAATTGAGGTAGATGAGAATTTAATGGGAGAATATATGTTAACTTGAGTAGGAGTTGGATTGTGCTTAATGTTTACTATAATTTTGGCAGTACCAGAGGCTTCAAATCCTTCTAGTGTTCTTGCTTATGTGTCCCCAGTTGTTTTTGGTGTTCTCTGAGAACCCCTCTGATAATCTGCATCTTGTAGTCCTGTGTACTGTAATCACCTATTACATTGGAGCCCTATTTTATGGTGGTAAGATGAGAAGGGGAGGATTTCTATAATTCTATAATAACTCTCAGTCTTTGAGTTAGTTTTCTCTGTACTCTGACATTTTCAAACGTTTCCAGTGCTCTTTGTCCTTTTCTCCCCATCCTTAGGTGAGACAAGATGGCTAACAGGGGCTTGAGTGGGAGGAAATTCTTCCCCCTGTAGTGACCTAAGATCTTAGTAAATTCTTTCCCCCTGGAGACTAAATCCTGTTTATGAAGAAAGTGGCAGTCTTATCACAATGGTTCCTCTTCCCCTCCCCCAGCTAGGGCAATAAGCGAGAGGATCTCTTTTTCAGATACACAATGTGAAAACGTAATGGAGTTCGTGGTAGCACAAGCCACAAATCTCAGCCCTCCCTGAGACTGAGGCCTCCAGGACTTCCTCACTTTTATGCTAGCCCACATTTAGTTTCAACCACCCATCAAAATTTCCACTTGTGTGTTTCTAGCAGCTCATGACTCCAGCAGCTTCTGCTTCACAACAGGAAATTTCCACTGTGACTATTTGGATTTAGCCGTCTCTCTGTATTTCCCAGTGGAGATTTGCCCAACAACCTCAATTCCCCTATGCGTCTAAGAAAAGTTGTTGATTTTCCACTTGTTCAGCTTTTTCTTTTCTTAAGGATAGGAGTAACATTTTTCAAGCTCTATATTCCAGAACTAAAACAGCAAGTCCCCTTTATTAGGATTTAATATGCATTAACCTAATGACTACTGACATTGAACATTTTTTATGTTTATTGGCTACCAGTATATTTTTATTTCTTCAAGTATCTGTTCAATTTCTTCACTCATTTTTCTTGTGTTGTGTTATGGACTAAATTGTATCTTCCCCAGCATTCATATGTTGAAGTCCTGATACCCTCATCATACCTCATAACTTGACTGTAACACCTCAAATACCTCATAATTTGACTGTATTGGGTGATCAGGTCTTTAAAAACCTTTAATTAAATTTAATGAGGTCATGAGGGTCAGTCCTAATCCAATATGACTGATATCCTTATAAGAAGAAATTAGGACATGGGGCACCTGGGTGGCTCAGTCAATTAAGTGTTGGACTCTTGATTTTGGCTCAGTACATGATCTCACAGTTTTGAGATTGAGCCCCACATCCAGCCTCTGCTGGGCATGGAGTCTGCTTAAGATTCTCTCTCCCTCTTCTATGTCCCTTCCCATTTACACACTTGTGGGCTCTCTCAAGTCTCAAAAACAAAACAAAGAAGAAGAAGAAGAAGAAGAAGAAGAAGAAGAAGAAGAAGAAGAAGAAGAAGAAGGAGAAAAAGAAAGAAAGAAAGAAAGAAAGAAAGAAAGAAAGAAAGAAAGAAGAAAGAAAGAAAGAAAGAAAGAAAGAAAGAAAGAAAGAAAGAAAGAAAGAAAGAAAAAGGAATTAGGACATAAACACAGAGATAGGGATGGCCATGTGAGGGCACAGTGACAAGGCAGTTATCTGCAAGCCAAGGAGAGACCTAGAGGAAACCAAACCTACAGACACCTTGATCTTGGATTTCTAGGCACCAAAACTGAGAAAATTAATTTATGTTGGTTAAGCCAGCCAGCCTTGTAGTATTTTATTGAATAGGGTTCCCTCTAAAAGTGATGCTCACCCAAAACCTTTATTTTATTTAGAATGAGACTTTATTTGGAAATAGGGTCTTTACAGATGTGATATGTTAAGAATCTCAGAATGAAATTATCCTGAGTTTAGATGGGGCCCTATATCCAATGACCCAGGTCTTCATAGTGAAAGAAGGGGACAGAGACACAAACAGAGCAGAAGGCTGGGTGGAGGTAGGGTCAAGAATTCGAATGATGGAAAATATTGCCATCAACTACCAGCATCTAAGAGGGAGGCATGGGTTAGTTTCTTCTCCAGAAGCTTCAGGAATTAACCCTGCTGACACCTTGATTTCAAATTCTTATCTTCTAGAATTGTGAGAGAATAAATGTCTCTTAATGTCTCTTGTTTTCAGCCACTAGCTTGTGGAAATTTGTCATAGCATCCTAGACAACTAATACAGTTGTCTAAATAAATTTTTAAATTTCTTAATGGATAACTCCACTCATATTTTCATATTTCATGGTCCAAAATCACATGACAAAAGTTGATATCAATCCATAGGCATAAATATATAATTCCCTCTGGGAGGGGCAGTGGACATTAGTACTTCTGTACTAATTTCCTATAGATACCTAAGACATACAGAAACTTCTTGGTAAAATTTTTATCAAATCTGATTAGATTGTTCTTATTTAACCCCATAATATTTCCAGTGGAGAAGTTTTAGTAAGTTTTATTGTCACTACTATCATTTTCTCTTTATATATTTGTTCTTTCATGAAATGTTTCTTTACAAGAATTATTTTAAGACAGTCTTGTGTTGTGAGAGTCAGGTTTCTTAAAGTTTTGTGATATGATATGTAAAACTGCACAATTCAAAATACATCACAACAGGCTACAAATGAGCAAAGAAAGCACTTATGCCACACTCCAGGCCTCCCACAGGACTTGAAGCAGCTTGTCATGACACGTGGTCATCTCTCATGTAGACTGTTGTTTCAGATTTAAACAAATTGTCAGAAGAACTTGTGGTATTCTTTCTCCCACCAACTATCATCTTGCAAACCTTGACAATGTTTTATAACCCAACTTTGGACACTCTGTCCCTAAAGGGAATTTCAGATTTCCTACCTTATGAGATCTTCTCTTACAAGATCAGCTTCTACTGTACTCCTTATTTCTCATTCTGGTCTAAGCTACAGAAAACACACACACACACACACACACACACACACACACACACAAAGAACTGACTGAACCACCTAGGTGCCCCTGCTTTTAAATTTTTAGATTGGCTTGTTTTAACAGTGTTAGGATATAGCACACATACCATATTATCACTCTATTTAAAGTCTCCAATTCAATGGCTTTTAGTATAATGACAGAGTTGTAAAATCATCACCACCATGTAATTTTCAAACATTCTTATCTCTCTACTCAAAATACCCTATAGACATTTGTAGTCGCTGCCCTTCTCCCTACCCACACCCCTCCCCACTCTCAGGCCTAAGCAACCACTGATCTTACTGTCTCTGTAGAGACTTCCTTATTACAGATACTTCATTTAAATAGAAGCCCACAATATACATACTTTTGTAGCTGTCATATGTTACTTAGCATACTGTTTTCAAGGTTCATTTGTGCCATAGGAGATATCAATACTCCACTCCTTTTTTTGGCTAAATAATATTCCAATATATGAATAGACCACATTTTGGAGACTCATTCATCATTTGGTGGTTATTTAGGTTGTTTCCACTTTATGGGCTATTATGAATAATGAATCTATGAACATTTGTGTACAAATACTTACGTGGATATATGTTCTCATTTCCGTTGAATATATACTTAAGAATGAATTGCTGGATCATAGTATTTCTAACAGTATGAAGAACTGCCAAAGCAGTTCCAAAGGAGTTGTACCATATTATATTACTACCTGTATACATAAAAATGTAGGATGGTTCCAATTTCTCCGCATCCTCATCAATGCTTATTATTATGTCTTTTTTCTCAGAGCCTTCATAGTCTGTGTGTGAAGTGTAGCCCATAAGTCCAATTTGCATTTCCATAATAGCTTATGATTTTGAGCATCTTCTCATGGCTTTTGGATATTTGTGTATCTTCTTTAAATAAATATCTGTTCAGGGGCATCTGGGTGTTTCAGTAGGTTAACCATCCAGCTTTGGCTTAGGTCATAATCTCATTGTTTGTGGGTTTGAGTCCCATGTCAGGCTCTGGGCTGACAGCTCAGAGCCTGGAGCCTACTTTGGATTCTGTGTCTCCCTCTGTCTCCACCCCTCTCCCTATGACATTCTGTCTCTGTTTCTCTCTCAGAAATAAACATTAAATTTTTATAATTAAAATAAATATCTGTTCATATTTTTTCCCATTTTGATTGACCTATTTATCTTTATAATATTGAGTTATATGTGTTTTTTATATATTCTGAATAGAATTTCCTTATCAAATAGATAATTTATAAATATTTCATCCTTTCTGTGAGTTGGATTTTACTTTCTTGGTGGTATATCAGTAAGCCACATGAATGAGTTGAATGGGGAGTAAACTGGATCAAGAACAAATTCAAATTAACTTTATTTTGGGTGACTTGAAGATAGGAGGCTAAATATAGCAGCAGTTGATACTTAGCTTTAAGCAATCTAAAGATGGAAATCAGTGATTTGTAATTTTTTAATTATTCAATTAATGGAATTATTCAATTAGTGGAATGTAAACATAGCTGCTACTGTTTGCAATAACATTTTTTTGTGGCAAAGGATGATAGCTGATCTGATAGCAAAATATTCAGAAGAAAAATGAGCCAAATAGGAATCAACTTTATGTCCTTTCTTGTGGTTAGCAGGAAAAAAAGAAAAGGCTTCCCTAAACCATATAAATTTCCTAATCCCTGGAACAACTGAGTACTATGGTCTCTGGCAAAAGAGTGACTATTACCTTTCTATGGAGAAAAATGTGATCAAGTTAAAAATCTCAAGAGTAGATTATCCAGGTGGGTCCTAAATCCAATGACAAGTTTCCTTGTAAAAGACCAGAATAGGAAAAGACCATGTGAGACAGGGGTATAGATTGGACTAATATGGCCATAAGCCAAGGAAAAAGAATTTCAACAGTCCCCATCATCAGGAGAAAGCAAGAAAAGATTCTCCTCTAGAGCTTGCCCAGCAAGTGTGGCCCTGACAACACCTAGGTTTCAGAATTTTAGCCTCTAAAACTATGAAAAATTAAATTTCTGTTGTCGTAAGTCACTAGGATAGTATTAACTTGTCACAGCAGTTCTAAGAAATGAATACATTTCCTCTCACATATTTATCTAGATATTTCCCAACACACCTATTTTTAGATTTATTATAAAATTTTGAAAATATTTATTTATGTGGTCCTTAAAGTATTAATAGTTACTTAAACTTTACCAAAGATATTTAGTATTGTATATGAATTCTGATATTAATATAAATTTGATTTCTCAAGGATAAGCTTTTGCATTTTGTTTAAATGTGGTAAAGTTCAAAATTTGAAAAGATATTTATACATGTGCATGCAAGTTTTAGTATGTATGAAATTCATAGAATTAAGAAATAACAATATTAACAAAGATTATGAAACATTAATTAGTAGATTCTACTGGCCACTGCGTGTAAAATTAACTGAGGTAATATTTAATTTAGAAACAGAATATTAACGTCTGTGAAAATTTAGTTATATATTTATACTAGAAATAATGTCCACCTTGTTAATATACTCCATATTCAGGTTGCAGATTATCACAATATTGATGGCTTCCCTAAAAAAATCAGATTTTGAAATGTTATTTCATGCAGACTTTGAAATTCTATGTCATTTGTACCTTAGTATAAATGTATTTCTTTAAGAAATAAAATTCTGGATTTGAATTCTTAAAATAATCCTAATAGAAAAATAAAACACAATGAGAAAAGTGCATTATTATTTCAGATTTTTATATTTGTTAAGTGATTGATAATATAAATTCAAAATTATCTTACCAAATTTTCTTTGATTTAGAGATTAAAAGCAAATTAAAAAGTTTGTAACTGTCTTGACTTTTATTCATATTAAAATATCATATAGACATATGTTAGCCCTCATTAAAAATTGAACTCCAATTACTTAGAAAAAGATGATAATTTTCAAATGTGTCTTTGAAATGTGTCAATATGAAAGTGAAAAAAAATGATGTGGGGAAATGAACACACTTTGACCTTGAAACCATAACTATAATGTCTTCTTTGTTCTGTCTTCAGAGCTCTGAACCCTGGCCCGGACAATCTTAAAACCATACAGCTTCATGCCATTCTACGATACAGAGCAATCACTTCAGATGGACCACGTACAACATGGTGATACTTTTTCAATAGACTTTCCCATTTCCCTCTAGGTAATGTTTACAAATCTCCACTGAATTCTTTTCTCTCTATTCACGGAACATCCTTCTCTACTCATAAGCCTTTGTACTTCTGTACTCATTGTTCCTTTCTCCTGTCCACTATATGAAAGATTCTGTACAGATTATACCTTAAAGCTCTAATGATAATCTAGGTTATGTCTCTTCTTCACATATGATATGCTCTCTCTAATATCTCTCTTTACAATTTGCTTTTCCTAGAATTTTGGGTACTTTCAAATTTCCATCATCAAACTTCTGCTACATTGTATTGGTTATTTTGGCAAGCTTACCCACTCATAAATGTGAAATATTACCTACATGTTCATAATTCCTATCTGCATCTCCAAACTGACCTCCCTTATGTCTTGCAGGTTTATGTAACAAATCGCTTGCTGAATTTCTTCACTTGGGCATCTCACAAGTAGCATGTTCAAAAATTAGCTCATCATAGTTGCCCTTAAAATTAATCTCTTTATTTCTTCTCAATCAGGTGACTTCAACCTGGTAACTCAAGTTTAAAATAATGCTGGTGACCTATGCTCTTCCTTATCTCTAAGACTGCATTAAATCTCTAAACAAGTTTTATTTTACCTGAGCATAGACCTAAAAATTGATTTTTTAATATTCTTTCTGCATCATAGATTTTTGTGAGGATTAACTGAGATAATTAATGCAAAGTACTTAAAATAAAGGGTAGTTGATGATATAGTGTTCAGAAATGTTGGTTGCTCTCATTATAATTTTTGGTATTATTATTTTTTAAAATGCACTGAATGGAGTTATTCAAAACTAAAGTGAACAAGCCTGAAATAAGCAGAGAGAACAGCAAAAGTAAAGCTAGGAAATAATAAAGGTGAAATGTGGTGTAGAAAAATGGATGGTTCAATGTTATTGTATTATAAAGTACTTATAAGAAAGAAGAAAAATGAGGCTGGAAAGACAAACTGAGGCCAAGTTTCAAAGTGTTCAGAAATCCATAGTAATAAGTGATCATAGAAAGATATAAAAATCCCAATGAACATGTCAAATGCCTGGAATGACATGATAAAGACCTCCAAAATGTGTTTTTCCACAAAAACAATGAAGACAGGAGCAAAAATGATTAAGATCAATATTTTCCAAACTCTGGAAATCAAACAAAGTTTTGGAAAATCTGAAGGATGTTTCTAAACAATTACTGAATTACTGTAAGAACAGTGTTTATTTTTAGAAATCTCATCTGCCCTATTTTCATCATCCTCTCCCCAGTTTTATAGTATCTTTGAAACTAGTAGCCCAGCATACACTAGAGATGGAAGAACAGGTTTGGAGCTCCCTAAAGAGCCTCATCTCCCTAGAATGAAACAGTTTGATTATTTGGCAAGTGCATGAACAATCCCCATTCACAGATTTTGTCTTTAATTGTCCTGGTTAAGATTTTGCTTTGTGGGGAAAACTGTATTGTCTAGTATTTTGTCAAGGTAGTGACACTAGCTGGAGAAAACAAGATGCTGGTCAAAGACTTGAAAGGGAAATTCTGGGATTATAATGGCTTCAAGGGACTTTGAAAAGCTGTAACATATTCTTGGAAATCTGGAGACCATGTCATGTACAGGGCTGAGAAGGATTTAATCTCTCGCATCTCTTTGACCTTGATTCTCCCTATAAGCAAGAAATGAAAGCTAACACAGAATTGTCAAATGTAGGTGTTTTGAGTCTTGTCTAAGACAATAAGCCTGTTAGCAATGGGTAGGAGACTAACTAGTAAAAGGTATTGAAAAATGCCTGTCTAATCTTAAACTGAATATTAAACTCACAAAAAAATGACTTCAGTGGTCTCAAGATACAAGTAATAGAAACTATGCAGAATTAGTACAGGAAAGTCACTAAACAAATACCAACAGACCCTGGAGGAAAGCAAAAGGATATGATTTTTAGCACTTCCATATTATTTTATTTAAGTATCCTTTTTTTTTAAAAAATATGAAGCTTGCAAAGAAATAAGAAGTTATGGGGCACTGGGGCGGCTCAGTTGATTAAGTGTCTGACCCTTGATTTCAGCTCAAGTCATGATCTCCCAGTTCATGAGACAGCCCTGTGTTGGGATCTGCACTGACAGTACTAAGCTTGCTTGGGATTCTTTCTCTCTGTCCCTCCCATGCACTCTCTCTCTCAAAAATAAATAGATAAACAATAATTTAAAAAAAAAGAAGCAAGAAGATATGGTCAAGTCAAAGGGGAAAAAAAATAAATCCCAGAAACTGTTCCAGAAGAAGCCCAGGTTTTAGACTAGTTAAATCAATACTTTAAAGTAGTTATTATAAATTATGTTTAAAGAACTAAGAAAACTATATCTAAAGAATTAATGGAAAGTAAGAGAATGATGGTTCACAAATATCAAATATCAGGAGAAGACAAAAAGTATTTAAAAAACACCATAATTCTGGAGTTGAAAATTATAATATCTGAAATGATTTGAACTACTAGAAGAAAGAACTGGCAACTGTGGATAAAGATCAATTGAGATGATCCAGTCTGAGGAACATAAAGAAAAAAAATGAAGAAGCATTATTGAGGAGGTAGAGAAATCAGAACCTTCAAAATTACTGAGTGGATTATAAAATGACACAGCCACATTGGAAAAGTTTGAGAGCTTCTCAAAATATTAAATATGGCATTACTATGTGATCCAGCAATTCTACTCCTGAATTTAAAACCAGGAGAAATAAGAACGCACACACACAAGAACTTTTGCATGAATGTTCATAACAGCATTATTTATAATAGTCCAAAAGAAGATACAACCCAAATGTCTACCAACTCACCAACTGATGGATGGATTAATAAGGTGGTATCCATACAACAGAGTATTATCTGACAACAAATGGAGTGGGAAAATGCGCTACAACATGGATGAAGTCTGAAAACATGATGCAAAATTAAGGAAGCCATCACTAAAGAACACATATTGTACAATTCCATTTACATGAATTTTCCAGAATAGGCCAACATATAGAGAAAGTGTATTGGTGGTTGCCAGGAATTAGGGGGGAGAAGGAATGAGAAGTGACTGCAAATAGGGCGTTTCTTTTTGTTCTGGTCAATAAGCTCTGGAATTAGATATTATGATAGCTGCATATCTCTGTGAATATACTAAAGAACACTGAATTATCCACATTAAAGGAAGAATTTTATGCTTCATGAATGTATATCAATAAAATTGAACAGAAAAATTCTAATGAACACAAACTGCTTTGTTGTAAACTAAGCAATGGTTTTCAATTTATTATTTTGTTACTTTAAGGCAAAATTTAGTGTAAGAAAGAGATGAGTAATATTAGGTTGTAGTGTTTTTGTTTGCATGTAATGTGCTTTAAAGAGACTTTTTTTCATGCTTTGCTTAATTATATGCTTTCTTTTGTTGAGAAAACTGAAAGAAGGTAGATTTCAAAAAAAAAAAAAACTTGCCATGTCTCCCTTTCTACAGCGATAGGTGTTTTGTGTGTTTGTGTGTGTGTATGCTAAAAAGTATTAAAGGGCACAGCAATAAAATGGGTGAATAAACTGTATATATGTGAATAATAGAACATTACATACAAGTGAGAATAAAAATCTATAATCTTATGCAACAATATAGATGGATATTGCAAACATAATTATGAGTGTATACAAGAGAGTACATACAGCATGATTCAAATTTCAAAGAGTATACAAAGGCAGACATAAGTAATAATTTATGCTATTTGTAGTCAGTAGGATTATCATGGTAGAAAATAGAGTCTGGAAACCTGGATTTTGGTGGTCTTGATAATGAATATTCTGTTTCTTTTAACGTTTATTTATTTTTGAGACAGAGAGAGACACAGCATGAACGGGGGAGAGTCAGAGAGAGGGAGACACAGAATCTGAAACAGGCTCCAGGCTCTGAGCTGTCAGCACAGAGCCCGACGCGGGGCTCGAACTCACGGACCGCGAGATCATGACCTGAGCCGAGGTCAGCCGCTTAACCTACTGAGCCACCCAGGTGCCCCAAGAATACTCTGTTTCTTGATCTGGGTGTTGGTTTTATGATTATGTTTGTTTATGATAACTCACTGAGCTGTTTATTTATGGTATATAAACTTTTTGCATGTATATTGTACTTCAAAGAGAAGTTTAAGAGTAATTATACTTTGCCATGTAATTTACTTAATGTTTACACTATGGAGGGGCACTTGACTTTGGCTGAGGTCATGATCTCAAGGTTTGTGGATTCGAGCCCCACATCAAGCTCTGCACTGGCAGTGCAGAGCCTGCTTGGGATTCTCTCTCTTTACCTCTCTGTCCCTCCCCTGCTCATGTGGTCTGTTTCTCTCACTCTCAAAAATACATAAATAAACTTTAAAAAATGTTTATACTATGGAATTTAGTATAAAATTAAAAGAATCTATCTAAGAATTGCAAACTGTTCAACATCACTTAAGCAAGGTTGGCAAGGACGCAAGTAATTGTATAACCTTAGTTAAATAACCTGTAATGGTTAAGTCAAAATATTAACAACAATAATGAACCTATCTCTTCATGTTCAGTATTATGACAGTGTCAGTAAATAATGTGGACTTGGGGGGGCGGGGTTGGGAGGGAAAGTCTTCTGACCCTTAGCATACTTTTTTTTGTCTTCAGCAGTTACCTCAATACATTTATCTTCATGATAGGGTTATGAGTTATTGCATTAATTATTTTATAATATACTCAATTCAGAGGCAGGCATTTAAACATTTGGATGCTTTCTTTAGTGTATAGACATAGTCAATTTTTTCTGAATCTTGGATATCTGAGAATATTTGATTTCTCAAAAACACCAGGGCTCTGAACATTTGTAGAGTTATCAAAATCTTTCTATTTTCAGAAAAAACTAGAGCATGTTTGGCTAAATGATTCTGGAAAGGACATAATAAATATAAGTGGATGGCTCTGATACATTAGTAACAAATAGGAGGCTTTGATACATATATTGAATACAAAATATAAATTTTAAGACCAATTTGAATTTTATTTTCTCCTAGTCTCTAATCTCCCAAAATAGCTGCGACACATTATACCACTGTGATGCTTTGCAACAGAATCGACAGCTTTAATTCAATATGCATATAAATCAAAAGGGACACTCTAACATTGCTCAGATATTAACAAATTACTGGATAGCCACCAGAGTATTCTATTTCCAGAGTAAAAGCATATTGCTAAATATTACCCTTTCCATGTAGACTCAGGCATTTGCTAAAACCACTCTGTAAGTATAGTGCTAATTTTATAGCTCAGGTTTGCAAATATTATTTAATTTAGACTAATACTAATAAAAAGCATATAAAAATTTCAGACAACATATGCAACCTGAGTGCCTTTCTAGTAAAAGGTTATCACCAGAGGGTCATTGTAAGATTCTCTCTTATATGCAAATTCGTTCTTAGAACAAAGACACAGAAAGGAGGTTTGGGAAGAAGTTACCAGGTTAACTCACTTGCAGGTGCTTAAGTTCAGAGAAGTTTATGAAGTCCTGAATGAGTTTGAACTTGATAATTTTTTTTCCTAGATGGTAGCTAATTGCAATTTAGTAAATAATATATTTATTCCTATCTGTAATTCCTCTTCAGCATGTTAGGAACTACATGTCAGAAAACGTGTAATGCATTTGTGTTTTGTAATCCCTCTGAAGCACCCATACAGATTATTTTAACCATAGAAACCTATGATTGACTAGGGTGAGTGTTAGTTAGATCATTTCTTGTGTAGACTACTCACAAGCCTATTTCATGTGAGTTGAAATTAGGCAATCAGTACTTTCAGGTCAAGCCTCTTGTCTTCATTTTTCTCATGAAAAAAGCCTAGCACCACACCCACCTCAAAGCAGATATTTGAGTTACCATTGGCTAAATAATTCAAGAGTTTACTTGCTGCTATTACTGAAATGCTTATTTTATTGTTAATGTTTTGTTCAGCCTTAACATAAAAAAAACACTATTTCCCATTTATAAGTTTAAAATGAGAGATCCCTCAAAGATTGTTCTTAGAGTAACAGTTTTGGTAACATTGAAAGCATTTAATTTATAAATTAATTCTAAGAATCTTTGATGCTGGAGTTTTCTTGATCTTAGCAGGAGTCAAGAATAGATTTTCACAAATCTGCTACCTGGCTGACTGACAGCAACTGAAAACACCATTAACTGAAAGACACATCCTGTTTTCAGAGAAATTAAAATGAAAACTTAAAAATGAAATGATGAAATAGGATGGATATAACTGTCTTTTCTCTCAGAAAAATAGCAAAAGTTATGTTGACTTTGTCCCCTCTTATTCACCATGTGACCTTCTTTATGCCCACATAGCTGAAGGTCTTGCCTGCCTCTAAGGATCCTCTCCTCACTTTGCCCCCAACACTCTTCAGTTTTCAGTTAGTCCTGTAATTATACCCAATCTCCCAAGCTCACTCTATGTTTGCAAACTTAACTGTTCTTTGGAGCTCTGCTCTAGTTTCTTTTCTTTTTTTTTTTTTTTTTAATAGAAAAATCTCATGGCAAAGTTTCATGGCAGATGAGAGAGTAAAATTTTTAAGAAAAGCTTTGACAATCTATCCAGGCAGTTATACAACTCAGCTCCATGTAGAATCACTAGCACTAAATAGATATTTTCTCACCATTTTCTGAGGACCAACTGGTGCCTGGCACTGTGACAGATGCTCAGGACTTAGGAGCAAGATAGACATACGTCCTGAACCTATTGTCTTTTATATTCCAGCAAGACAAATTTCTGACTTTTAAAACTCTTCTTTAAAAAAGGCACTATTTACTTATTTATTGCTTCTAAATGCAATAGTAATATTTGCACAAGGTAATAAATCAAATACGTAAGCATTAAGGATAATGATAAATCTCTTCTACTCTCCAGTGGAAACTAGCTTTAAATGCTTTGGTGTATAATTCTGGATTTTTCTCTGTTTCTCTCACGCTCACACACACAATTTTTCAGAAAGAAAAAGTTATTTTTCTACCTCTATGTCTCATTATGTACTTTTTTATATATAGCATTTTCCTTCTTGTGTTTATTTAACAAATCTACATTATGGAATTTTCTCTGTCAGTACTTACTGATTTATATCACTGTTTTTAATGGTCTTATGATGGTTCATAGAATGGCAGCGACACTCACCTTAATATATTTCATTCTTGGTTTGTTTACAACTTTTCCTTATGCAGGGTATGTCGCGATGGCCATTGTTGATCATACATCTAATAAAAATGGCTACATATGCATACATGCATACATATTTGGCTATATGTGCAAAGGCTTCTCTGTAGGGTAGAATGCTACTAAAATTATTGGTTAAGTGGTATGTTTTTTTGACATTTTGTTACACTGTATCTATTAGCCTTTATAAATGCTATATAATTTATGCTTCTAACAAAGGGCATAAGAATATGATTCCTGATGCTTTTACTAATGCTAAATATTATTTTAATGGTACATTTTAGATCAATGAAAAGTGATATCTGTTTTCTCTAATATATGTATTATTACTATTGTTATTGCTGAAGTTGTATTACTCCTTTATATGTCTTTCTTCTGAGAAATGACTCTTCATTTTTATCAAGCATGTTTTTCTACTATTTTTTTTAATTTTGAATGTTTATGTATTATATGTATCAAGCAATTATTTCTATTTCCCAAGAAAAGAAAGACAATCCAAAGAATTATCATTTATTGCCTATTAGGAACCAAGAGCTATGCTAGAGTTTTTACAGATATTATTTGTGTTTCTTGCAACAACTCTATCAGGGTGAGATTATTAATTTTCATTTTACAAATAAAAACTAGGTATCAAAGAAGCTGACTGAAGTACCTACGATCAGAGATAAAAAGTGACATTCATGCTATATGTAGATAAGAGATATAGAAAGAGTAATCAATCATCCTGGTTTACTTGGCCTTTTGCAGTTTTAGTTCTGAAAAGAACTGCATCTGGAGAATCCTCATAATGTCCAGACAACACAGGACATTGGTCATCTAGTGAGGACATGTTCACTGAGTTGAAATAAAGCAAATGACAGTGACAAATCTTGAGACAAGCATAATTTGAAGATTAGAATTCTAAATCATTCTCAGTTACTCTTTTTTTCTGGAACCATCAGAAGAGTAAGACAGGGTTCTGTACTATTCTGCTATAAAGTCGGAGTCAGTTAAGGCAGGTTTATAATTATAGACCACCAAATCATTTCCATTGGAGAAGGCACATTGTGTCTAGAAGTAGCAATGTTCTGACTATGTAACAGTAGATCTTAAGACCTTGTGAGGTAAGTAAATCTGTAAACTAGGTTTTGTGCAATGAATTGTTAAAGGGCAAAATAATTTTGACATGAAGCATTTTGATGACTTTACAAATGAGACTATCTCCACAAGGTTGTCACAGATTGAGTTTTACCCAATATTTTTTTTTCTTTAAGATTAGATCCATAAAATACATTTTTCACTGTTAATTTGGAGACAGAGGGACAGAAAATATTAAACAGCTAAAAAACAAGTGTTTTCTGACCTCTTGAAAATAACACCATATCATAAATACAATCCATGATACAATACCTCAATTTTTTGTTAGCAACCTGAGAAATATGAGAATACTTCTCATTATCAGGTCTCTTTGGGCTTCAGAAAAAAATTCATTTTAGATCTTTTCTGTTGTTGACAAAAGGTCATTTTCATCCTACAGTTTCAACATCAGGACTGATTTTGAAGAAATAAATAAGCAAGGTAATAAGATCAATATTAAAAACACTATTGTGTACACAGTTGTCTTAAAGTGACAGTGCCTATAATTACCATTATTTTCATTTTTGTGTTTTTAATTATTTTGCTAAACCCATTTTGTTTGCATTGTTTTGATTTAGATTTATCTGGATAAAAGAGCTGATTTAATTATTGTTCTTAGCAAGTAATCTCTGTCATACTAGTTAGTCTTAGTTTAAGTTTCTCAACAAAGTGTTAAAGTTTTACTCACATGCAACCCTGCTATTCCTTCTGCCCACCCCTATCCCCAGGAAAGGGCTAGATGTGTAATGAATATATTAAATCTGTTTGTTCAGTACTTGACCAGAACTAACTATAGGTTTATGGGACATCTGGGTGGCTTGGTTGGTTAAGCGTGACACTCTTGATTTCCGCTCAGGTCATGACCTCAGAGTTGGTGGGATTGAGCCGAGCCTCACTCAGCACTGACAGCACTGAGCCTGCTTGGGATTCTCTCTTTCTCTCTTTCTCTCTTTCTCTGTCTCTCTCTCTCTCTGCTCCTCCCCCACTCATGCTATCTCTCTCTTTCTTTCTGAAAATAAACTTAGAAAAAATAGAACTAACTATAGGTTTCTTGGTCTGTAACTTTGGCAACATTTAACATCTTTTTAAGTAACTCCTATTCTTAATGCACTATTATAACAAATCAAAAGATTGGAAGTTCTATATGAGTAAATAAAAAGAAAAACATATTGTCTAGGAAACCTTCTTGAAGAAAGAAAAATAAAAGTGAATATAAATACATATATTGGAGATAGTGTACGTAATTTAGGAAAATTTTCTTCCTAAATAAATTAAAAAATTGCTCATCTCTTCCTCCGTTTTCATTGTTTTACTCTTGCTATTAAAGTTTTCTGTTTTTGTAAATTCCTAAAAATTTAATATTCTATACATTGATAGAGTTACAAGAAAAGATATCTGGAGTTGTCAGAATGTTGTCCACAGGTCTAAACATTTTCATAATAATATACTAAAACTCATTTTACTTTTCACTGTGTAACATTTGCAGTGACAGTGACAACTGGTGCCTTTGCACAGTGGCAGCTCATTACATGGGTGTTCATTGTAATCGTCACTGTCACATACTCACAGTTAATGAAATAGCTTTTTAACTTAAGAATGGTCTTGAAGAAAAAGAAAAAACATTGAATATGAATTCCTGAGCATGTCACTGTGTCAAATAATCTCTGTGACAAACTTAAAACAAGAAAATATTTTCTGTTGCCTGCTGAAGTACAATGATTATCTTCTAGCAAAGCACTTGTGTAAATGTTTGAGTTATGAGCTGAACTGGATTTTTTCATGAAACAATATGTTTAATGGAAACAAAGACTTGATGCATAAACAATGGGTTTCACAGTTTGGTAGCTGGCAGACATTTTCTTGAGAATGAACAAAGGAAGCATATCCCCACAAAGAACATGGCCAACAGTATTATTACCAATTAAAAATTTGAGTTTTTAAGCAAAGATTCAAATGTCATAAAACTTGTATCTGCCATGATAGGCTTTATATCTTTTCAATATTTAAAAAGTTTCCTGAGGAGACTGGTTGACATATTAACAGATATGATTATTTATTTAACATTGTATTATAAAATATGTTCATATTTAGAAGACATGGATAATTCAGGGAGCCAATATTTTCCAAATGGTAAATGCATCATATGATTAAAAAAAGTTATGTATGGGTTAAAAATTGATACCAAGGACAAAATGCATTAATGGAATCTATTGAAACTAAGTACTAAAACCCTGCTGATATGGTTTTAGATTCGACATTACAAGTAACTTTTAAGAAATTGCCAATAGTCAAGTTTGGGTGTAATATAAAAGTCTCCTTTACAATTATCTGAAAGGAAATTAAAATACCCTTGCATTTATTTTATGAGTATAATTCTGTAGGAGGCCAGATTTTGTTCATATACTTCAACTAAAACAGCATAGGGCAACAGATTGAATTCGGAGTAAATATGAGAATCTGGCTGTAATTTAGTGTTCTGAGACCAATTCCAATGTGTATGCATGTATGTGTGTGTGGGGGGGGGGGGGGGGCGGTGGTGTCCCACACATACAACCAAGCAATTCTTGAACACCAGCAGGGTGGCTGAGGATTCAACTCAATTCTGACACCATCTACCCAAAGATAGTTTTAGATCTCAAAGGTGAAGGGGTCAGTCCTACAAGATGCCCCCACCCACCCAAACACACTTCAGACACCAGCCACAAGCCCATGTCATTACCTGTGCTTCTGACCCACTGTCTATATATAGACTGTTGGTTCTCACAACCTCTTCCTTGGACTTCAGACACAAATCCAGGTTGTTACCTGCACTTCTGACCAACTGGCTATAAATCAGATGTTCCCAGAACCTCCTCCTCAGGTTCAATTAATTTGCTAGAGCCACTAGGAAAAACATTTTATTTACTAGATCACTGTTTTATTATGAAAGGATATAACTCAGGGACAGCCATATGAGAGAGTGCATAGGACAAGGTATATGAGGAAAGGGTGCAAAGCCTCTGTGCTCTCTCTAGGTGCACCACTTTCCCAGGGAAACCATTTAAAAGCATAAAAAGTTGAATAAAAATTAAAATGGTGGGGCACCTGGATGACTCAGTCAGCTTAGTGTTTGGCTCTTAATTTTGGTTGAGGTCATGATTTCATGATTCGTGGGTTCAAGCCCTGCATTGGGATCTGTGCTGACAGCTCAGAGCCTGCTTGGGATTCTGTCTCCCTCTCTCTCTGGCCCTTCCCTGTGTTCTCATTCTCTCTCAAATATAAAATAAAATAATAAAATAAAATAAAAATAAAATAAAATAAAAATGGCTACATTAATACTTCCGAGAGGCTCAATTTTAAACTAAGGAAACTTTTTGCTCTCTTCTACAAACATTCTCTCCTCCCTTCTTAACATTTTGGGAAAATAAGTAAAGTTATGCACCATAAAATGGCCAACTGGATTAACATAAACTCTAGTTCGTAGCTTAGAGACTCCTCTTCCGGCTTCTTCTTCTTGCCCTGCTTTCCAGTGTAAAATAAAACTCTGATCCACCAAGATCTCAGAGTGCCGATTGGTTTTTCTGCCAGTAATCAAGTGTGGTTCTGTAACAAACCTTTTGTTTTAGGAACCTAGTACTACTCTGAAAATAACTAGGAGGCTGCGGGCACAAACACAACTCCTGTTGAAACTGGCTAGATCCTGCATTTTCCCTATAGACCCTTCCAGTCCCTGCCTCTGGGTGGGCTTGCAGTTTTGAAGGACTTACTACGGCCTCCTTTGCCTGGCAAAGCAATACATTTATCCTTCCTCTTTATCCCAAACTCTGCCTTTGCCTTATGTTTTGACTCTGAAAGCACGAAGGTGAGTTTCAATAACACCAGCACCTCCTCGTGTTTACCAACCTGAAAGCTCTCCAAACCTTAGCCTGTTGGGTTTTTATGGAGGCTTCATTATATAGGCATGATTGATTTACACACTGACCATTGGTGACTGAACTCAATTTCCAGCTGCCTCTCCAGAGGCAGGGGGTGGGACTGAAAGTTCCAACCCTCTCAACACCTGGCTGCTTCCACTAGAAACCAGCCCCTATGTTGGGTGTTGTCCAAAGTCATTAACGTAACAAAAGATGACATAACAAAAGACACCTTTATCACTCAGACACTTTAGCAAATTCCAAGGATTTGGGGAGCTTTCTACCAGGAAAAGGGAGAAAGACCAAATACATATTTCTTATTATAAATCACAATATCACAAGCTGTATTCTGTTTAACCAGATTCAAAGAGATTTGCAAAAATAATAAATACTTTTCTCACATATTTTTTGGGATAATTATTTTTCACAAAAATATGTTTATTTGTGTGATGTTAACTGAACTAATAAATATTTTAAATGTTTTCTCATTTTATTTTATAATTGGTATATAGAACTCACATAAACAAAAGTGATTCAGAGTTCTTATATTTTTTAAAAGTCTGAAAAGTTCTTGAGAAGCTTTGAGGGTGTGAGAAGTTTGAAAACATCTGCACTAGATATTTGGAGAAAGAATATGGTGGGCGTCTCAATGGCAAATAAATATTTGAAAAGGTTTTCAAGCTTCTTAGCAGTAGCTATTAGGAGAATCTATATTAAATCTAAATCTGAATCTAAATGTAATCTAAATCAAAGTCTATATCTGACTTGAAATATAAGCTAAATCTAAAGCCAATTTAATTTAAACCACAGGTAAATTAAAACCTAACTAATTTATATCAAAGTAGTAAGATAAGGGGATTTGTTAGACAAACAGAGAAATTACAAAAGTGAATGATTAGAATATTCACCTATTGTCTGTCCAAAATTATTCTACATCTCTGAACGTGGAAGAGACCAAGCCTGGATGTTATAATAACAAAGAGGAATTTTAATAATGCGGGAAAGAAATGATGACAGTATGAGCTAGAATAATAGTAATGGAGAGGGAGAGAAGTAGACAGCTTTAAGAAGTATCCACATAAAATGACTCAACCGTGCTTCATGATTTATTCTAAGTATTTATAGAGTGAGAAAGAGTTGTCTGTGATGTCTTCCAAATTGCTTGCTTGGTACACCAGAAGCAAATGGTATCATTTATTGGGATAAAATTATGGGAGGTGGGACAGCCTTGAGTGGTAAGATAATCTCAGTTTAGAAATGTTGAATTTGAAGTAGAAATACTCATCCATTTCTACATAAATATTTAAATAAGTGCTTGGAGCCCAGGAAACAAGTCTCAAAGGAAGCAATAGATGTTGGGAATCATCAGACACTGATGATGACTAAAACCACAAGAACAAATAAAAATAGATATTTTATAAATTTTTAAAAATGTTTTATTTATTTTTTGAGAGAGAGCTTAAGTGGGAAGAGGCAGAGAGACAGAGAGGGTGGGGGTGGGGGGGTTGGGCAGGGGATCTAAAGAGGTTTCTGTGCTGACAGGCAGACAGCAGTGAGCTACTGCAAGATCATGACCTGAGCTGGAGTAGGATGCTCAACTGACTGAGCCACCCAGGTGCCCCAAAAGTATAGATTTTAGAACAAGAAGGAAGAAGATGTAAACCGGAAGCCTGTGAGGTGAGCAGAGGGAGGAGAGCACTTCAGGAGACTGAGAACGAGCTGCAAAAGAGCTAAGATGAAAACAAGGAAGGTATAATTTCAAAGAAACAGACAAAGACAAGGATGGTAATCTATTTCACATGCTTCTGAAAAATGAAGGTGTAGACTGAGAAATATCACCCACTGTGGGATCCAAATATCATTAGTGACTTTGACAAAGAGAGTATCAGAAGAATGGCTGGGGTGCAAGTGATTGGGAATACAGTGAGAAGGAGTAGGAAATGAATAAGAGAAAGCAGGTGTACTAAGCAGAACATAAATACCATAGTAACAATTGCAACTTATCAAGACTTATGCTATTGTGGGGGAAAATGTACTTTTTCAATGCTTCTCAAGCTAAGATCTTTCATATATAGATCTGTGATATGTCTCCTAAAAGAGATTCAAACTCCCTTGAAATATAAATAGCCTAACATTTACAAGGGAGGGGGTTTCTTATTCACATATGATAAAGTTGATAAATGGCTTAAATGCTTGAATATGTCAAATTCAATTGCTCTCATATCTACAACACCATATATATGAAAAACAAAATACAAAGAGATTGTTCTAGTATTTTATTTTCTGATTGCTTTTACTTGAAGTTAGAAGAGTGAAAAGCATCCAAATTCATATCACATCTTTCATTATTCAGTTTTCTATACTGTTATAAATAAAATCTCAACTGTCCTTCCAATACCCTATGCTACATATAGGAAATATTATTAACCCTGTTCTAGACAGAACTGATATGTTTTTTCCAATTAAATCTCTATTATATATACATGGATTAATACTTACTATGTTGAATTTTTCTAAAATTAGACAGTTAAGTGAAAAAATTACACTTTCTATGAAATATCTAACATTTATTGAAAGCTTACTAGATTCAGGCATGCGTTAAGCATTGTTTATGAATGATATCATTTAATGCCCAAACTAACCCTTTGTGGCAGGCTTTATTATTATATGACAAAACTGAGATTAAGAAATTTTAGGGAATTTGTTCATATCACATAATCACTAATTAAAAGATCTGGGTTAGGAATACAAATTTGTCTGAACTCATTTATTCATTCAATAAATGTTGATTGTATCCCTATTATATGCTAAGCACCAGTGTTGTTTCCTGGCACATATTAATGAATGCAACAAAGATTTATCTCTGTCATTATGCAGCTTACTTTCTATTGGGGAAAATGAGACAACCAACAATGAACATTAAATAAGTAGATAAGGCAGTAGAACAGGTGTTGGCAAACTTTTTCTAAAGGCCAGACAGTAAATACTTCAGGTTTTGTTGGCAATAAGGTCTTTGTTGTAACTACTAAACCTTGCCATTGTAATGTGAAAGTAGCTACAGATAATATGTAAACAGATGAGCATGGCTGTATTCCAACAAAACTGAATTTGCAAAACAGGTGGTAATCTGGGCTTTGCCCATGGGCTGTAGTTTGCCAACCTTTGTGTTAGAAGATAATACATGTTTGTTCTGTGTGGTGTTTTTGTTTGTTTGTTTTAGATTTTATATCTATTAATCTATTAATCACACCCATTAATTATAGGGCCAAACTAACAACCCAAATTGTTGACAAATCTCCTGCAATCTAGGTTTCACAGGCACATGACATCAAATCCTAAACCTTCTAACCAATCCTGAGTGCATACTCCAAATTACCTTCTTTATCCAACTCACACACCTAGTCAATACTTCCCCTGCCATAAACATCCAGGTCCAGGTGCCAGACGATTAGACACCATCTTTATAGCTAGAACCTGCTGACATTATTCAAACTAGCCAACTCTAAGCTGCTTCCCTGCCCCACCATGACTTTCCTGCAGAAAATGCAATGAAGGCCCTGAGCCATGCTTTCCTTTCATTCTTCTTTCTTCCTCCTAACTGAACCTGGTGCTTCCCCTGTAGCCCTGCATAGTATAACACGTCCCCTCCTCTCAGGAACTGTGAGTAATAAAAATCTTCTTTCAATGATATTGACTTCTCTGTCTCATCACTCAGTCATCATTATAAATCAAAATCCAGGGGCACCTAGGTGGCTCAGTCAGTTGAGAGTCTGACTTTAGCTCAGGTCATGATCTCGTGGTTTGTGAATTAGAGCCCCGCATCGGGCTCTGTGCTGACAGCTCAGAGCCTGGAGCTTGCTTTGGATTCTGTGTCTCTTTCTCTCTCTGCCCTTTCCCCGCTCATGCTCTATTTCTCTCTGTGTCTCAAAAATGAATATACATTAAAAAAAATTTAAATCAAAATCCAGGCACAAATCAATGCCATGGAGAAAAGAGAAAGTATAGCAAACATGTTTGTTTAAATCTTCTAAGAAGCAGATGTCAAGTCAGGAATAGACATGTAATAAATTTATTGGGAAAACTCTCATGAAGGAGAAAGAGATGGAATCCAGAGAAGGCAAGAAGAGCTTTCAAACCATAATGCAGGTATGACTCTTGTAAAGGAGAGAAGAAAGGAGGGGGGATTGAGGAGGAAGACTCTTGAATATAACACAGTTCTAGGAAAGGTTTGGCAAGTCTGATGGGGAGTCCTTAAGGCAAAATCTGCCATTAAAGGAGCCCCATGCCTTGCTAGAACGAGCCTTCATTAAACCTCCAATGATGTTCATTTACTATCTAGGAGCCAATGAGAATCTTGGAGAGAACAGAAGGACGGGGGTATCATCTGAGATTTATCGAGAAGGGTAGTGACTGAAACATTAGTCAATCGGTGCTGGTCTGCAGTAGAATCTCAGCAGGGAATTTTCATGGCCACCACTACATGGGGGCACTAAGGTGATCGAGTGGCATAAAGATAAGTAGGTTGATCACAGTATTAAAAAGCGTGGCCAGAACAGAATTCATTGAAAAAGCTAATGTCTGAGCAAAGATTTAAATGAGATATGGGGTTTGTGAAGTAGCTACGACAGGGAAGAGCATTCTAATACAAAGAAATCCTTAGATTAATATCTCAGAGGACAAAAGGTGCCCAGCATGATCCATAAGCAACAAAGATGCCAAGGTGGCTGGAGCAAAGTTAGTAAGAGAGAGAGGGCTGGAAGATATGATGGCAGATCATAAAAGGCCTTATGTACCATAGGAAGGATTTCAGGTTTATACTCCAAAAGAAGCATCCAGTAGGTTAGAACAAATGAACAAAATGATTTGGTTTACATTTTAAATGATTTTTTATGTCTACCATATTAAAAAGGATTTAAAATTAAAATACTGTATTAAAATACATAGAGGTCAATGGTAGAAGCAGGTAGAACCAGTTTGGAGGTTCTTATAAGAATTGAGCCAGGAAAGGACGGTAGGGCAGACAGGGCCAGAGTTGTAGAGGTGAATGGTAAAAAGTGATCAGATTCTGGAGATATTTTGAAGTTAGAACTGATGAGGTGTCCTGATCCCAGTACCCATGTTCTTATTTACTACATACTACTGAATTGGTATCTTTCTGTCTATCTGCTTCTTCTACTAGTTCTTGCATTGAAACAAAAGTGTTTACATTCATTAATTCACACATTCAGCTAGACATGTTAATTAAATACTTGTTACAATCCAAATATATCCTTACTTTCTGAGAGAGTAGAACTTGGTCATTGGTTTTAAATGATATCCTAACATACCCATTACAGATTATACATAGATGATTTAGATAGATATAGATACAAGTATATATAGATACAGATATAGATGATATAGATATAGATAGATATATACATGAGATATAGATATAATTATAGGTGTATATATAGGTAAGAATAAAGGTAAAAGTAGAGGGAGAGAGAGATAATACTAATTATCTAAACTAGAGATAATACTAATACAAAACCAGTTGTGAAGGGTGGCGTGATAGACGTTTCACCCTAGTATGGTAAAAGCAAAAATGCAGGCACCATACTTGTCATTTCCACCCGGGTGAATAGACACAGAATACACTTTATATAGAAAAAGACATGACCTGAATTTTTCAAACAGAAAACTGGGAGGTAACAGAAGGGGAGAAAGAGGAGTATGGGCTGATCTGAGAACATTGCAAGCCATGGATCAACATGATCCAAGGCACTGAGGCAAGAAACAGCCTGGGAGGAAGAAAGAGATAAATCCAGTTTAGGCAGGAGCCAGATTACAGAGAAGCTTGTAGGTTACACTAAGGAATTTAGGTTTATCCCCTAGTTATTTACAGAACCAGTGAAGTTTCAAGTAGAGAATTAAAAATAATAATAATAACAATAACAATTATATTTGTAAAAAATCTCTTTGGGGGTGCCTGGGTGGCTCAGTCGGTTAAGCATCTGACTTCAGCTCAGGTCATGATCTTGCAGTTCGTGAGTTCAAGCCCCGTGTCGGGCTCTGTGCTGACAGCTCCAAGCCTGGTGGCTGCTTTGGATTCTGTGTCTCCCTCTCTCTCTGTCCCTCCCCCGCTCATGCTCTGTCTCTCTCTTTCTCAAAAATAAATAAAGATTAAAAAAAGTTTTAAAAAATCTCTTTGGCAGAAAGCAGTATATAGATGGGATTGGATAAGAAGTCAAAGAAATGCGGAACAAAATATACATGTTTTTCTTTTTTTTCTTGAAAGATTACAGTCTAGAATGAGAACAGTGTATGTAATCAAATGCAAGAGAGCATGGGAAGTATGGTGGATATTCTAGGCAATCAATATTTCACATTCATGTGCGCACACACTCACGGTTTTTCTACTAAACTGTAGCATTTCCAAAAAATAAGATAGAAAACCTTGTAACAATGCCCATAGTGATAACTTACTAGTTAATAAAAATACGTGTACATTTATTTAAGAATGAGAACATAAACCACCAAACAATGTGGTGAAAAAGCAAATGGATTTATGATTTAGGTCATAACAACGTAATGGAAGCATTTGTAAGATGACCAACATGGTGTTTCTCAGAAACATAAATACTTTAATGTCAAACAGATTGATTATATAGTGATTACCCATTTACAGCATAAGAAAATAAAGAAACAGAACCTACATGTATTTAAAGGCAAAAATTGTAGAACTGCTGGCTTTCATAGGTTTCTATTTATCTTAATGAATCAATTTTTGTGCCATAAATGGATTTGTTACAGAGCCATAATGTTGAACAAGCCACAGAATCTTGGCTTGAGCTGTGGTTAAATTTGATATTATGTATCTGTGTCCACATGGAAAATTAAGATGACCTAAATGATGAATGAATTTCAGATGATGTATTTTCTAGGTAAAGTCATATTCCGATAATATTTTTTCTATTTTATTCTTACTAAAGCACAATGTTATAATTTCAGGAAGAAAAATTAGAGATATTATCCAGCATGTGTCAATTCAAGTGTTCAGATTATTTTTAAAGTCACACTTTTGTTACAGGGATTGAGAATATACTTTATTTTATTCTCTGCCAGATTTGCCAATCTCTTTGATCTTTCTCCTTTTTCTCCCCTTCTGTACGCTTTCCTGAGTGTTGCTTGAATATCATTCATTCATGCTTGCAATAAAATGTTATTTAGTTCTTACCCTAAGCATAATTATTACTGGTGCTAAACATATGATGATAAATAAAATATAATATATAAATAATTAAATATGAAATTCACAGTCTCTTTTTCTTGTGACAGATGAGAAGAAAACTAATTATTTGAAAGAAGTCTTAAGAATAGTTGTTAGAGGCTTCTTATCATTTTCCTGTATCTGTCTTTTGGTGCTCCCCTGTCTCTGTCTTTATTCTTACTTTATTCTTCCTGGGGAATGCCATTTGGGAAAGGGTTCAACACCTAAATGCATGATGCTTTCTGCTGAAATCTGTATCCAAGCCACCAGAGTTCTGTAAGTAACTGCCTACTGAACCTGGCCATCCCTTAGATAATTGAAACCTAGCTTGTTAAAAATGAACCTAAATGTATACTCAGCTCCACTTCTACTTCCCCTCATCTCAGCACCAACAACCAAATCTGATTCTTCTTTAATTCTTATGATAAATGCCATCATAATCCATTAAATGGTACAAGTTCGGAATCTGAGAGTCATTTCATACTCTTGCAACCCTATATGCTTTTCCCCTTCCAAATGCAATCACTTAAGTCCTTGCATTTCAAACACCTCAATATTTCTATTATTTTTCATTCCTACTTGTTTTAACCTTGTTCAGATCCTATTATCTCCTCTCGTTATATTTTTGTAAAAATCTCCCGTAAGTGGTCGATAATGATCATTTTTAATACCTCACCAACTTTACCTCTATTTAAAACTTCCAGTAGCTTTACATTGCTTAAGGGATAGAAGCCTTAATCTCCTCACAGACTCAATGACATGGTCATGATTTGTGGGCTCTCTCTCTGTCCATTCTCATCTTCTGCCACTCCCCGGTGTAGATTTTATGCATGAGCAATATTGAAATCTTTGTGCATTCTTATATGTGTTGAATTTGTATGCACTACTCTTTCTTTCAGGAAGGACCTTGTCCCTCTTCTGACTGCTGTTTCAACTTCTTCAAGAATCACCAGACGTGTCACTTTGGCCTTTATGCTTTCTTTAATTTCCTCCAGTGGACTTAGTAGCACATAACTGTGATCATATTATGCTGTAATATATACTATAAGTGTCTTGATAGTAAGTGCTTTCTCTCTTCCCTATAAATCCTCAAATTCCAACTAAAAATAAAAAAGTGGTACTTATTACTAAACATAAAACTAATCATTGAAAGACTAAATAAAATCTTCAATGTGGTTTGGTTCCTTTATGTATAGACACAATGTCTAGGGTCCTTGACTTTGTATACTTCACATCAGGACTCAGCAGAGTAACACAAACTACATCTAGTTGATACTAGGCTCTTAGTAAGTATTTGTTGGAAAGCAGTGAGCCAGAGTTCAAGCTCTTCCATCGACCAAGTGTGCAAGTTTTTATTCGTCATTCATTTTACACAAGTTCCAGTTTTCTCATTTATAATTGGAGATGCTTATATTTGCCACGCTGACCTCAAATGACTGCTATGATTCAAATGAAATAAATAACATAAAAATATTTGGAAAAGAATACAACTCTCTATATGTTCTATTTAAAACACTCTGCCATTGATATATTTGTCTTTAAAGAGAACTATATCTGAAACTGTCTGGAGTTACTGGTTTCCAGCCTTATGTAGTGTCTCCAGACAGATAAGATTCCGTTCATGCTACAAATCGATGCCTTACAATAGCTACTTACAATATGAAAAATCCCTCATGCTAGAATTTAAAATCACATGAATAAAGATCTCATCTTGTGACAGTGGAAAGGGCAACCCCCAAATAAAATAGAGCCCTTGTTTGGACTAAAAATGTAAAGAAATACATCTTAATGAGGAACAATTAATTGAAAGCATAATTGCTTAAATATTCTTGATTCTCCTTTTTATTTAAGGAATGTTCTTTCTTAAAAAAATTTTTTTAATGTTTATTTTTTGAGAGAGAGAGAGAGAGAGAGAAAGTGTGAGAGGAGGAGGAGCATAAAGAGAAGGAGACACAGAACCTGAAGCAAGCTCCAGGCTCTGAGATGTCAGCAGAGAGTCTGAAGGGGGATTCAAATTCACCAACCGTGAGATCATGAATTAAGTTGAAGTTAGACACTCAACCAACTGAGTCACCCAGGTGCCCTGGCATGTTCTTTCTAAGAAGTCCCATTAGCCAATGAAAATGATTCTGAATTGTACTGAATCTTTCTTTCAAAATTAGTGCGCCTGTGCGCACGCACACACACACACGCCACAGTAGTTGCTAAAAATACTGGCTTTCATCATTTACT
Organism: Panthera tigris; assembly: GCF_018350195.1. Lineage (NCBI taxonomy): Eukaryota > Metazoa > Chordata > Mammalia > Carnivora > Felidae > Panthera > Panthera tigris. The sequence continues at coordinate 157,148,483 of NC_056663.1, forward strand.
ATGATACTTACTGGTATTTTAACTAGATATTTACTAGTATAAGTATCAACCAAATGCAGTATATTAAGTGCCAATTGCAGATTGGATTTAATTTACAAAGAAATATTTTCTTTATTTAAATCATCCTTCAGTTATGACCTAATTAAATCCTACATTCTTTACTGTTATTTCAGTGGAAATTAGTTTTAAAAATAAAGTTCCGAAAGATGATAGTCTGAAACCATGGCTGAAATCTGAATTAAACACCCCAAATCTTCTAACCTACATAAAGTCCCTGAATAGCGTTTTGTAAGTCATGACCTAGGAGTTCTTTTTAAATTCCAATTATCTTCAAAATAATATTATCGGCATGTAGCTGTCTAATTAGAAATGGCAGTTAATAAAAACACTTTATATTAGGTTGCCAACTACCAATTTATTCCAGTGTTATATTTCAATAATCTGAACCAAGCAAAGATTTTGCCTGCACAGAAGTGGCCTTGCCTATCATGATAAGCAGCTGAAAAATACACATAAGCTGTATGAACCCGGCAGAATCCATCTGGTGAACCATCTGTGTGAGGACTCACAAATATTATACCCCATCTGTTGTTTCATCTTTGCTAAGATTGCCAACCTTGTCTTCACTCTATTATCTGACTATTTTCCTTCCCCATGGACTTTGTCTGTACATTTACTTTTATTCCCCATTGGCACCATATATCTAATTTTCAAAGCACTTTCCTCATTTTTGAAAGAAATTAGTTTAAGCATTTAATTTATGCAACTAACAGTCCTCTTGGGAAATAAAATAATTGAAAAGAATTGCTGCGATATCCGTGTTCTTAGCAAATGAGTGCATTATTATAAACACCAATTTCTTCCTGGTAAAGTCTAAACATAGAACTTCCCACCAAATTAGCAAATTTCAATGTCAAGATAGTGTTTAAAATATAATGTTATCTGATTGCCTCTCCCCCTTTCTAATCTGCTCTCCATTTCATTGCATGATGTTATTTTCTAAAATGTCCTTGTCCCACCTCCTCCAGTCATTACCCATCAATGGCTTCCCATCTCCCCAAATGAACTCCTTTGAGATTTTAGCTCTAGTTCTCACGTATTTGCCAAAGCTTTCTTAACTACAGCTTGTGATCACTGTAGGCACAGTCTATACCAGTAATACTCCCTTGGCACTTATTCTAGCTTATTCTATCTTGTCATCATAGCTCCTGCATATCATTTATTTCTTCTATTTGCATGGTTTTTTCCCTTTGTGTGTCTTATATCAATAAACGGATATTAAGCCTGCAGAAAAGTGTGATAATGTCACCCAGTTTTTATTTTTTTTAAAGAAAAATATTTATTTACTTTGAGACAAAGAAAGAGAGAAAGAGAGGGAGAAGATGTATGGGAGGGGAGGGCAGAGAGAGAGAGAGAGAGAGAGAGAGAGAGAAGGAGAGATAGAACCCTAAGCAGGCTCCATGCTGTCAGCGTAGAGCCTGATGCAAGGCTTGAACTCAAGAACCTCAAGATCATGACCTGAGGTGAAACCAAGAGTTAGGAGCTTAACTGACTGAGCCACCCAGTGCCTTGTCTTCTTTAACATGTATACAAATAGCTCTGAGCCCTGTCCTCTTAACTGTGTTTGTTTAAAGTATGAAGACCTAACTTACGAACCATATTCTGGTTCTATCAAAATGAAGTTAAGTATTAAAATAAAGGATTATGCTGTCTCTGAGAAATTTCAAAATCTGTGTCTATAGACACCCAATTAAAAGGAAATACCCTCACCAAGGTAGACTTGCTCTCTCTTGACTCTGGCCTCAGAAGAAACAGCAGCTGCATTTGCTCTGGACTTCTGAAACAACAGCATTGATCAGCACACTTCTCAGAGTTAGTCTTCCTCAAACTCTGTACAGGTGAAACCACATTTTGGGAACTTCTCCAACCACACATAATTTCATGATGTAAGACCACAGCTGAGGCCAGAGACCATTATAGAAAATTGTAGCTGCTGATCTCTATGTATGTCTATGTTGGTCTCTTTATCTGTATCAAGAATAGCATGCCTTTGTTTCTATATCGATTTATATAGACTATAAGTATATGAATAGGAATATATATATCTACATAGGCATAGCTAAATAGTTACAAATAAGTAAGATTATAAAATGGAATAGGAGACAGAATATATAAGTGTAGTTAGGAAGAATGCAGACCTGTTTGTAAGTAGAATAAAATCTTACCCATCTAAAGACCTGACACAAAAAAACTACAAGCATTCAAGAGGAAAATGAATCAATAGTTTTATGTGTTCCACTGTGAAACAGCATTCAATTTTCAAAGTATGCATATGCCATGGGAATTAGAAAGAGACATATAAAGTAGTTACAGCAAAATCATAGTCTTTATAAAGAGCAAAACTGCTAAATCTCACCTACTGATTCTTACCATGATCACCAGCTCAAAGAAGCCTTCCCCAGCCACCATATCTAAAATCACATTACTTGTAACTTTCTGGTAACTTATTCTTGTCATTCTTCATAATATTTTTCAATATATGATTTTACTTTACATATTAAGTTGTTCACCTGTTTGTCACCTATCTCCTCCAATCGAGTATAAACTTTCTGAGAGTGGGGACTTTGTTTTGTTCTCTGTAGTTCTCATACTTGGCCCATAGCAGCCACTCAACACATATGTTATTATCTAAGGAAATGAACGTTAAAGTTCTCTCAGAATATCACTTTTTTTTCCATTTGAGGACACATCCCAGTTCTGTATGCTAAACCCAGGTCATACTCCTACTGAGTCAACAGCTCTACATTCAACCTAACCTCTTGCCTTAAATTATTTTAAATAACATTAATATTGTACATATATTCCAGACTTTCTGGCAGAAGAGTGAGAATAGCACCACAATAATTAAAATCACTCACTGTATTTCTCCCCTACACACTATAAAATGTGAGATTTCTTCAGCTTCCTGCCAGGTAATTGTTCTAAATCTCCAAGTCTGTGGTTGCAAATGTATTTCTTGGGCCAACTCTTTCAGCCCTTCCCCCTCTAATTCCAGGTCTCTGTGATACTGGTGTTGCTTGTTACTCTCAATGACAAAAATAGGACCCATGTGTCGATGTTCACCATTGACCAAAAGGGACAAGTCCTTTCTTATTGAACTCTGTTAAAGAATACACCGCTGCTGGCGATGGTAGTTGCCAAAGCACCAATACCAAGGCTTCTGCCAAAGGGTTGTTTGCACTGATTTTCATGGTGGAGCGGCCAGGGCCTAATATTAAGGGCACCAATGTTTGCCTCCTGTTATTGCAGACATCAGTGTTTTTTCTTCTCAATGTTGTAGAAGCTGCTGGCAATAACATACCTGACAGGTATGTGCTCAATTTCTTAAGTAGATAATACTGGAAAGAACAAAGGATATCTTTTTGAAACTCATCTTTCATTTCTCATGGACTTGCCTAAAGACTGAGGTATATGTCACTGGAAGCTGGGTTGAGGGATTAACTAAGTCAAAGCTTTGACCTTTTTCTCTGATGCTGACCCACCATCCTTGAAACAAACTCTGGATCACAATATCCTTAGTACAAGTTCTCTCTCAGGAGGCACCTTGTTCCCTCATATAAATCTTAGGGTGAATATAACTTACTTTCAAGCTGGGATGCCTGCTACAGAAAGTACTATGACTGAGCAGCTCATCAAATCATCAATGGATTTTAAAGGCTTTAGGATGTGTTTCAGAATAAAGGGTAAGCATGAAAGGACAGCAGCTAGCAGCCTTCTCAGGAGGAACAATATTCAAAGTCCCTTTGATAAAAACCAGGTGACTTTTTTTTTCTTTTCATACCTGGAGTTGGGCGACATAGCAAACACTTTCTCCATGCCTCTGAGCCAACCAAATCAGGCACATAGCAGCAGACAGCTGTGACCCCAGGACTCTGATGTTCTGGCATATTTGGAGAGTGGAATATGAGGTAGCTTCTTTATTTAAAGAGTTGTTACGACAGGTCTAGTTCGTCAGTTTGCAGATTCCAAAGCCTCTCACCTGTAGGAGGGCGATGTGTGTTATTGGAAGAGATATATGGTGCATCTAAAAATAATAACACCAACAGAGAATTAGATAAGTTTAGGATTTGGTGTCACAACACATTTAAGCTACAGGGTGGTGCCACTTATTGCTTTGAGACATCTGACAACCCATCAGGGATTGGATTAAGGACTTCAAAGGAAAGGTTGGATGCTCCCCCAAGTACCTTGTTGGCAAAGTGCAACCAAAGTGTTTGGCTTACTCTTTATTTTAGTGTAACTCAGAGATATTTGGAAAATACTCGAGTCATAAAGAAAAAAAAACACATTAGCCAGATTGTACTTGAAAGTACATGTATTTTTTTTATATATACAGGTGAAGTCTTTTTTTTTTATTTGTTCATTTTCACCTCTTTTTGGAATGTGTCAGGATATACTCTTGGCTAAGCAAAGACATCTTCTCACTTCTGTTCCCAAAGAAAACCAAAGCACAGAACTGGAAGCTGCATTTTTCATTTGACGCTTTTTTTTTTTTTTTTTGTATACAAAGCATGAAAGGGGTTCTTTTTTTAAGGCAGGGAAATTAAGAATTTAAAGAAGATGAAAGTTATACCACAGGAAATATATGACATTCAAAAACCTATAACAACATTTTTACAGATTGGAGGGGTCATCCATAAAATGTTATCATATTCTCACAGTCAAGAGTGGAAAATGGACTATTAAACTGCTGTCTGTAAAAAAGTGCCCAATATATCTGGCATACTCTATTTTGTAGTTTATTTGGAAGTATTTTTAGAGTTATTTCCCATGCTTTAATGGGATATAAAAGCATAAGCCTGTCAGGAAAGCGTAGTGCAATGCCATATAATTGTTAGATGGATCAGCATTGTCGATGACTTTATTTGAACTTTATTGATTCACCTTATATTAGGTGATACTCTGGTCCACATAATGTATCTAGCTGTCAAGTTGTAGTAGCTTCCAAACAACCAGATTTCACAATAAATCTACCTCATAGTTTGAGGGAGAGTAAAAATGTGATCGAAGAAGTAACTGCAATAATTATAGGGTCATTAATTCATATCTCGCTGTCTGTCTACATTGCTCTCATACCTAGACATTTCCCTAAGTAGAATTCCTAGATCTTCTTTTTAGAAAATGACATACGCCATCCAACTCTCTCTAGCTCTCATTTCTAATTAAGAGTGTTCAAAGTCAATGGCTCTGTTAAAGTACATAATATACTGGTCAATTGTTTATTATGTGTCAAGCCACATGGATAAAACAGTAATTTAAAAATTGTACCAATATGTGAAGAAAGTACAGTCTGCTGAGAAAAAGGCATATAAGCACATAAGTATAAGGGCACATGAAAATGCAGTATGAATGTGAGAAAAGAAGTAAAGATAGTTACTTTTCAAACTAAAAAGCTCTCAGCAGGGCACCTGGGTTGCTCAGTAGGTTAAGCATCTGACTTTGGCTCAGGTCATGATCTCATGGTTTGTGAGTTCAAGCCCCACATTGGGCTCTGTGCTGACAGCTCAGAGCCTGGAGACTGCTTTAGTTTCAATGTCTCTTTCTCTCTCTCTGCCCCTCCCCCACTCACACTCTATCCTTCCCTCTCTCTCAAAAATAAATAAACATTTTTTTAAAAAAAAAAGCTCTCAGCAAAGTGCCTAGCACACAGTACATGTTCAATAAAGGTTACAAATTATATTGTTATTAAGTATATCATTAAATGAGTAGTTTATGCTCTGGGATACCTGGATAGCAAAGGTTAATCAGTTGCTATTAACAGCACTATTTTCATCTGTTAAAGAGTTCAGAAATTATTTCTTAGGTAAAGCAGTCTCTTTTGGCTATCATATTTGTATTGAGAAAGAAAGTAACAAACTATTTGTTTTCATTTTCATGTCATTCTAATTTGTAAATCTGTATACTGTATAATTTTTCACAGTACCAATGATTCTAATAGTGTATCATGAAAAATATAAAAGGACAAAACAAAAGGTGGAACATTCCTTCTTTAAAGGACTTCTTATTTTAGAGAACACTGAAGATTAATTTTTGTCTCCATGAATTTATGGAAGCCTATATGCAGCCTGTAAAATGCTAGTCAGGATTTCTCTCATGTAGCAAAACACCCATTGTTCTGATATATTCAAGCATTATGGTTTTGATGCACTCTTAATTATTTAACACTTTCTTTTTTTTTTTTTTTTAATTTTTTTTTTCAACATTTTTTATTTATTTTTGGGACAGAGAGAGACATAGCATGAACAGGGGAGGGGCGGAGAGAGAGGGAGACACAGAATCGGAAACAGGCTCCAGGCTCCGAGCCATCAGCCCAGAGCCCGACGCGGGGCTCGAACTCACGGACCGCAAGATCGTGACCTGGCTGAAGTCGGACGCTTAACCGACTGCGCCACCCAGGCGCCCCTAACACTTTCTTTTATTTATTGAAATTTCCTTTTGCCATTTGACTTGTATCCTTGGTACATAGAATATGGGTAACAGCTTTATTAATAACACAATATAAACATGAGATGATTAATGTTCTCCAAAGAAACCTAGGTCCCACACCCCCCAGTATTGTTTCTTTACTATAGATGAAAGTTTCTGTGTGACACCCCCCTGAGGGAGGAAGTGTGTACATTTAAGCAATGGTTTTGCTAAATATGAATGGCACTCACCTTCAAAGGAGAGCTTACCGTGGAATGAGAGCAGGGTTAGTCTTTGAAGGAGCCCAATGAACAGCATCTATCTTTCTTGCCTGATTCTGAACAAAATGAGATATAGGAAAAGGAGTAAGGCATTTAAGGTGAAATGTAAATTGTTATTATTGCTAATACTGACAAAGACTAGCTAAGGAATATAGTTCAGGGACGAGCAGATGAGACTGCAGACTGGGGCTTGCCAAGACAGAGGGAGTGGCCCATCCTATATGGACCCTGTAAGGGGGTGGAATGTTTATAGAGTTTTTAAAAACAATAACACAACGGGCTAAGCCTTGGTCTGCTTTTTAATCAAAACCATTCATCAGCAATCTTGAACAATGTCAGTAATATAGAATTCCTTCCTTTTCTTTCCCCCACCTCCCTCCACCTGGGAAAACTATCACTAATAGCAAACTTATTGACTTAGAGGTAATCATGTATGAGGGTGGAAAGAGCCTACCTCTAGAGGAATAGAAGGGAACTCTTGCTTCCCAGGAGAAAGAAGAGAGAAATTGAGCTGGGCCTGCTCTGGCCTTTCTTTCCCAACTTAACAACCATATAAATTGTTCCACTTCCAGTGGGACAAAATAAATAAAAAGAGAGTGGACAGGAGTATTAAGTAATCAGAGTCCTTAATCATGGTAGACAACATCAGAAGTGGTAAAGAAAGATCCTTGAAGATGAGACAGATTAATATAATAAGCAAAGATGGAAAGAGGTGAGATGGAAACAAAGTGTGTAGCCTAAAAGTGACTATTCACAAACGCAAAAAGAATATTTTGCTTATTTATTTTGAAGAGGAATAAAATATGTTGGAATCTGGACTATTTGATGAAATGGTCAATGGTGAACAGAAGGATCAAAATACCTGTTGGTATATTTAAAATCATTAGTAAAAATAATTTAATGACTCCCGCTGCAAAAAGAAGACTGATAAGTAAATAGAATATGAGAAAATGGGGTACCTGGGTGGCTCAGTCAGTCAAGTGTCTGACTTCAGCTCAGATCATGATCTCACGGTACATGGACTTTGAGCCCTGCTTTGGGGTCTGTGCTGACAGCTCAGAACCTGGAGCCTGGTTCAGATTCTGTGTCTCCCTCTCTTTCCATCCCTCCCCGCTCATGCCCTCTCTCTCTCTCTCTCTCAAAAACAAACAAAAAGATATATAAAAAAACAGAATCTTAGAATCTAAAATCTAAAACTTACCTTTTTATTTTGCATTTAATAACTGAATCTCAGCATTTGCCTCAGCCTATGACAATTCTCATGCTTTATTACTGGGATGTAAGAACATACTTCTTTCACTTTTAGTTGCACTACTTTTAGGTTTTTATCTTAAAAGAGTGTTGTAGGATTTTGCATCTCAATTTCTCTCCCTAAGTGATCTTTCACTTTAAAAACAGACTAACAAGTAGCTATTTGACATATACTTAAAAAATCTATTTCGGGGAGGAGCCAAGATGATAGAACAGCATGGAAGTTTTTTTTGTGTGTCTTGCATCCATGAAATACAGCCAGACCAACACTGAAACATCCTACACACCTAGAAACCTGATCGTAGGATTAACACAACAATCTGTACAACCTGAACCACAGAATTCAGGTACATGGTGCGGAGAGGTGAACTTGGGGAGAGAGAAGCCAGGGTGGGCAGGGAGCTGCTTTTGCAGGTGGAGAGAGGATGGAGACTGGAGTGGGGGAGAATACGGGAAAAAGCACCCCTCCCCAAAAGCAGCTGAAGAGAGAGTGGAAAATTGGAAACAGCTGCAGGGACTAAACTTAAAAGGGAGAAAGGAGAGGGCTTAAATTCCATTAAGACTGTAAACAAGGGGAGTGCAAAGGCTGCAACTCCGAAGCTCAATACCTGGCAGTGCTCTGGTGGGAAGGGCGAATCCCCAGGAGCATAGTGGGGTCCTGGAGGTTCTTGGGCCACATGGGGAAAAGCGGTTCCACTGCTGGAAGGACATTTGGTAGAGATTGTTGAAGTCACCTGGTCCCAGCAGACCCCAGAAAATGGCCACATTCACTGGTGCTGGAACAAGGTTGTTAAGGGTGAAGCCTGGTGCCAGATGTGTGTTGCGATTTTCCATAATCTCTGAAACGCTGCTGCTACACTACCTTGTGAACTTTTTCTGGGACAGACTGGGACCTGGCCGCAGTGTCGGGGCAACGGCAGCAGCAGGCATTCCTGGGTGCAGCTGGCATTCAGCCATTGCTCGGTAAGACCCTCCCACAGAGGGGCGAAATAGGTCAAAGCCGCAGTCCTTCACAAGTAAGGGGCCAGGGAAAACAGCCACACCTGAAACAAAACTCAGGCGAGAGCTACTGCCTGGGGCTGGTTCACGGACAGTGAAGAAGCAGGGAGTGGATGAAAGCTAAAGACAGAGGATGGGTGCACAATTGCTGATCAGAGAGAACAGAGTTCCTATACTAGAGACTGGGTAGCTGCGTGACGCCATTTTCACCACTCCCATGCATGCGTATATGCACCTATGAGCCCTGCAACAATCCACCCCAGTAGACTGGCAGCGCCATCTAGTGGAGAACGGTCCTATTACACTGAGCCCTGCCCAACTGGGCCAACCTCGCTCTTCAAGAACAAAGTCTCACCGCCTACTTAGTTTATGGACAATAAAGTGCTACATAGTCTGACTTCTAGGGGAAAACGAAGTAATTTCAGTCCTATTTCAATCTAGTAGCAGGTCCATCTATTCAATTTTCTTTCTTTTTTCTTTTTTTTCTCTTTTACGCTGTTCTTTTTCTTGAATACAAAAAGAGAAAAAATTCATTTTTATTTTCAATTTTTATTAAAAATATTTTTCTTTATTTTTTACTATATTTTTTACTTTTGTGTAATTTTTCAAATTCTATCTTACTTACATCATTCTATTTTAGTCTACTTCAGTGTATTCACCTTTTCAAATTTTCAAACAATTTTCTTGTTTTCTTTTTTCTATTTTTTGTTTCTTTTCTTTTACTTGAATGCAGGAGGTGAAAAACTTCATTTTTACTTTTAATTTGTATTAAAAATATTTTTGTTTAAAATTTTTTACTATATTTTTTACTTTTATGTAATTTTTTTTCAAATTCTGTTTTACTTCCATCATTTTATTTTAGTCTACTACACTGTATTCACTTTTTCAAATTTTCAAACGATTTTTTTCTCTTTTTCATTTCTTTCCTTTTCTTGAATACAAACAAAAAATCATTTTTACTTTTAATTTTTATTAAAAATATTTTTCTTTTATTTTTTTCTACTATATTCTTTACTTTTGTGTAATTTTTTTCAAATTATATTTTACTTCCATCATCTCATTTTAGTCTAGTTCAGTGTATTCATTTTTACAAATTCTCAAACGATTTCTCCCCCCCTTTTTTTCTCTAATCTGTCGAACCACTTTCAACACCCAGACAAAAACACACCTAGAATCTAGCATAATTTATTAGATTTTGTTTTCTTGTGAGTGTTTTTAATTTTTTAATTTTAACATTTTTTTGATTTTTCTACCTCATTAATTCCTTTTCTCCCTTCAAAATGACAAAACAAAGGAATTCACCCCAAAAAAAAGAGCACGAAGAAATGACAGCCAGGAATTTAACCAACACAGACACAAGCAAGATGTCTGAACCAAAATTTAGAATCACGATAATAAGAATACTAGCTGGAGTCAAAAATAGATTAGAAACACTTTCTGCAGAGATAAAAGAAGTAAAAAATAGAATGAAATGAAAAATGCTATAACTGAGCTGCAATCACAGATAGATGCAGTGGCACCAAGGACGGATGAGGCAGAACAGAGAATCAGTGATATAGAGGACAAACTTGTAGAGAATAACGAAGCAGAAAAAAAGAGGAAGATTAAGGCAAAAGAACACAATTTAAGATTTAAGAGATCAGTGACTCATTAAAAGGAACATCCGATCATAGGGGTCCCAGGAGAGGAAGAGAGAGAAATAGGGGTAGAAGGGTTATGTGAGCAAATCATAGCAGAAAACTTTCCTAACCTGGGGAAAGACACAGACATCAAAATCCAGGAAGCACAGAGGGCCCCATTAGATTCAACAAAAACTGACCATCAACAAGGCATATCATAGTCAAATTCACAAAATACTCAGGCAAGGAGAGAATCATGAAAGCAGCAAGGGAAAAAAAGTCCCTAAACTACAAGGGAAGACAGATCAGGTTTGCAGCAGACCTATCCACAGAAACTTGGCAGGCCAGAAGGGAGTGGCAGGATATATTCAGTTTGCTGAAGCAGAAAAATATGCAGCCAAGGATTCTTTATCCAGCAAGGCTGTCATTCAAAATAGGAGAGATAAAAAGTTTCCCAGACAGACAAAAATTAAAGCAGTTTGTGACCACTAAACCAGCCCAGCAAGAAATTTTAAGGGTGAGTCTCTGAGGGGAGAAAAGATGAAAAAAAAAAAAAAAAACATATATGTATATATAGAGAGGGATAGAAATAAATAAATAAATAAGTAAATAAATAAATATCAAAAGAAAGATTAGAAAGGCCCAGAGAACACCAGAAACTCCAACTCTACAAGCATCATAATGGCAATAAATTCATATCTTTCAGTATACACTCTAAACATCAATGGAGTCAATGCTCCAATCAAAAGACATACGGTAACAGAATGCATAAGAAAACAAGATCCATCTATATGCTGTTTATAAGAGACCCACTTTAGACCTTAAGACACCTTCAGATTGGAAGTAAGGGGATGGAGAACCATCTATCATGCTAATAGTCAACAAAAGAAAGCCGGAGAAGCCATACTTATATCAGACAATCTAGACTTTAAAATAAAGACTGTAGGGGCGCCTGGGTGGCTCAGTTGGTTAAGCGGCCGACTTCGGCTCAGGTCATGATCTCGCGGTCCGTGAGTTCGAGCCCCGCATCGGGCTCTGTGCTGACAGCTCAGAGCCTGGAGCCTGTTTCAGATTCTGTGTCTCCCTCTCTCTGACCCTCCCCCGTTCATGCTCTGTCTCTCTCTGTCTCAAAAATAAATAAATGTTAAAAAAAATTTAAAAAATAAAATAAAATAAAGACTGTATCAAGAGATGCAGAAGGGCATTATATCATAATCAAGGGGTCTATCCACCAAGAAGACCTAACAATTGTAAACATTTATTTGCCAAATGTGGGACACCAAAATATATAAAACAATTAATCACAAACACAAAGAAACTCTTTGACAGTAATACCATAATAGTAGGAGAATTCAACACCCCACTCACAGCAATGGACAGATCATCTAATAAAAAAATCAACAAGGAAACAATGGCTTTGAATGACACACTGGACCAGATGGACTTAATGGATATTCAGAACATTTCATCCTAAAGCAGCAGAATATACATTCTTCTCCAGTACACATGGAACGTTCTCCAGAAAAGACCACATGCTGGGACACAAATCAGCCCTAAGTAAGTGCAAAAAGATCGAGATCATACCGTGCATATTTTTAGACCACAACCCTATGAAACTCGAAATCAACCACAAGAAAAAATTTGGAAACGTAACAAATACCTGGAAACTGAAGAACATCTTACTAAAGAATGAATGGGCCAACAAAGAAGTTAAAGAGGAAATTAAAAAGTATATGGAAGTCAATGAAAAGATAACACCACAACCCAAAACCTCTGGGACGCAACAAAGGTGTCATCAGAGGAAAGTGTACAGCAATCCTGGCCTTCCTAAACAAGGAAGAAAGATCTCAGATACACAACCTAACCTTACGCCTTAAGGAGCTGGAAAAAGAACAGCAAATTATACCCAAACCCAGCAGAAGACAGGAAATAATAAAGATTAGAGCAGAAATTAATGCTATCGAAACCAAAAAAGCAGTAGAACAGATTAATGAAACCAGAAGCTCGTTCTTTGAAAGAATTAACAAAATTGGTAAACCACTAGCCAGTTTGATCAAAAAGAAAAAGGAAAGGACCCAAATAAATAAAATCAAGAATGAAAGAGGAGAGATCACAATAAACACAGCAGGAATAAAAACAATAATAAGAGAATATTATGAGCAATTATATGCCAATAAAATGGGCAATCTGGAAGAAATGGACAAATTCCTAGAAACAGATACACTACCAAAACTGAAGCAGGAAGAAATAGAAAATTTGAACAGACCCATAACCAGTAAGGAAATCGAATTAGTAATCAAAAATTTGCCAAAAAGCAAGAGTCCAGGGCCAGATGGCTTTCCAGGGAAATTCTACCAAACATTTAAGGAAGAGTTAACAACTATTCTCTTGAAGGTGTTGCAGAAAATAGAAATGGAGGGATAACTTCCAAACTCTTTCTATGAGGCCAACGTTACCTTGATTCCAAAACTAGACAGGCACCCCACTAAAAAGAACTATAGACCAATTTCCCTGATGAACACGGATGTAAAAATCTTCAACAAGATATTAGCCAACCAGATCCAACAATACATTAAAAATTATTCACCATGACCAAGCGGGATTTATCCCTGGGATGCAGGGCTAGTTCAATATCTGCAAAACAATTAACATGATTCATCACATCAATAAGAGAAAGGACAAGAACCATATGATCCTCTCAATAGATGCAGAGAAAGCATTTGACAAAATACACCATCGTTTCTTGACAAGAACCCTCAAGAAAGTAGGGATAGAAGGAGCATACCTCGAGATCAAAAGAGCCATATATGAACGGCCCAATGCTAATATCATCCTCAATGGGGAAAAAGTGAGAGCTTTCCCCCTAAGGTCAGGAACAAGACAGGGATGTCTACTCTTGCCACTGTAATTCAACATAGTATTGGAAGTCTTAGTCTCTGCAATCAGACAACACAAAGCAATAAAAGGCATCCAAATCGTCCAGGAGGAGGTCAAATTTTCACTATTCATAGATGACATGATACTGTATATGAAAACCCCAAAAGATTCCACCAAAAACTGCTAGAATTGATACATGAATTCAGCAAAGTTTCAGGATATAAAATAAATGCACAGAAATCGGTTGCATTCCTATACACCACAATGAAGTGCAAGAAAGAGAAATCAAGGATATAAAATCAATGCACAGAAATCAGTTGCATTCCTATACACCACAATGAAGTGCAAGAAAGAGAAATCAAGGAATCGATACCATTTACAGTTGCAAAAAAACAATAAAATACCTAGGAATAAATCTAACCAAAGAGGTGAAAAATCTATACACTGAAAACTATAGAAAGCTTATGAAAGAAATTGAAGAAGACACAAGAAAAGTGTAAAAAGGCTCCATGTTCCTGTATAGGAAGAACAAATATTGTTAAAATGTCAATATTGCCCAAAGCAATCTACATATTCAATGCAATCCTTATCAAAGTAACACCAGCATTCTTCACAGAGCTAGGACAAATAATCCTAAAATTTGTATGGAACCAGAAAAGACTCTGAATAGCCAAAGCAATCTTGAAAAAGAAAACCAAAGCAGGAGGCATCACAATCCCAGACTTCAAGCTATACTACAAAGCTGTAATCATCAAGACAGTATGGTACTGGCACGAGAACATACACTCAGATCAATGGAACAGAATAGTGACCCCAGAAATGGACCCACAAACGTATGGCCAACTAATCTTTGACAAAGAAGGAAAGAATATCCAATGGAATAAAGACAGTCTCTTCAGCAAGTGGTGCTGGGAAAACTGGACAGCGACATGCAGAAGAATAAACCTGGACCACTTTCTTACACAATGCACAAAAATAAACTCAAAATGGATGAAAGACCTCAATGTAAGACAGGAAACCATCAAAATCCTTGAGGAGAAAGCAGGCAAAAACATCTCTGATATTGGCCGCTGCAACTTCTTACTCAATGTGTCTCTGGAGGCAAGGGAAACAAAAGCAAAAATGAACTACTGGGACCTCATCAAAATAAAAAGCTTCTGCACAGTGAAGGAAACAATCATCAAAACTAAAAAGCAACCGACAGAATGGGAGAAGATATTTGCAAATGGCATATCAGATAAAGGGTTAGTATCCAAAATCTATAAAGAACTTATCAAAATCAACACCCAAAAAACAAAGAATCCAGTGAAGAAATGTGTAAAAGCCATGAATAGACACTTCTCTAAATAAGACATCCATAGCCAACCGACACATGAAAAGATGCTCAACATCACTCATCATCAGGGAAACACAAATCAAAACCACTATGAGATATCACCTTACACCTGTCAGAATGGCTAATAGTAACAACTCAGGCAACCACAGATGTTGGTAAGGATGCGGAGAAAGAGGATCTCTTTTGCATTGTTGGGGGAATGCAAGCTGGTGCAGCCACTCTGGAAAACAGTATGGAGGTTCCTCAAAAAACTAAAAATAGAACTACCCTTTGGACCCAGCAATTGCACTACTAGGCATTTATCCATGGGATACAGGTGTGCTGTTTCGAAGGGACACATGCACCCCCATGTTTATAGCAGCACTATCAACAATAGCCAAAGTATGGAAAGAGCCCAAACGCCCATCGATGGATGAATGGATAAAGAAAATGTGGTATACATATATACAATGGATTATTATTCGGCAATCAAAAAGAATGAAATCTTCCATTTGCAACTATGTGGATGGAACTGGAGGGTATTATGCTAAGTGAAATTAGTCAGTCAAAGAAAGACAAAAATCATATGACTTGATTCATATGAGGACTTTAAGAGACACAACAGATGAACATAAGGGAAGGGAAACAAAAATAATGTAAAAACAGAGAGGGGGACAAAGCAGAAGAGACTCATAAATATGGAGAACAAACTGAGGGTTGCAGGAGGGGTTGTGGGAGGGGGGATGGGCTAAATGGGTATGGGGCACTAAGGAATCTACTCCTGAAATAATTGTTACACTAATTGGGTGTAAATTTAAAAAAAAAAGAAAAAAAAAGTTAATTTAAAAAAAAGAAAAAAAATATTTATTATAAGGTAATATTTATATTTAAAATTTTAAATGCCTAGGTATGTTATATAATCTGAATTTTTATGGCTTGTGGTATTTAAAGTTTTTCTAGGACTAGTTTCTAATGTTCTGATATTTAGTTTTAGATTGCATGTATGTATGTATTATGTATGTATGTATGTAGAATTAGAATTAGAGTTTCCTGTTTTGAGACAATAGTAGCTTTGGAATTAAAAATTAATCCAAATGAAATTCTTTAAGTCCATAAAGGGGCTTCAAGAGTAAATATTTATTGGTATATATTAAGTTATGAAATAAAAAATTTTTGAGGCAAAATGCATGTTAATAAATGTGTAATGCTTCCAGAAGTTATATTTTATAAATATTAGATGCCATGAGAAAATAGAAATTTGTACTGATTTCTTTCTATACAATCTCAAAACATCTTCAGCTCTTCAATGCAAAGAGATGCATAGTCAGTTTATAATTGTTTTCTGCTCTACCATTATTTACTTTTTAATAACATAAGAAAAGTCTGTCTGAGCCACTACTTTATTCATTTGCTCAACAATTTTTTATTGAACATCTACCATGTGTTTTGAGCACTCTTCTAGGTATCTGAGAACAAAAAGGAAAGTCATCCATGTCTTATGGAGCTCACGTCCTAGTTGAAGGACACAGAAATAAAAAGTAGTAGGTGTAATAAATAAATTACCATGGATATATTACAAAGTGGTAGTTTCTAGAATATAAAATAAAAAGGTGCAGAATGAGAGGGATGTGGAATGTTGGAGATGGGATGGCACAATTACAGATAAGATGGTCAAAGCAGTCTTCACTGAGAAAGTGACATGTGAACCATGACTTTATAGGAGATGAGAAGGGTGGAATGGTAGAAAGCAATCCCAGGAAGGGAGAGTGTGAAGGCTCTCTGTGAGAGGTTTACAATGAGGTCAGTTTGTTAGGAGCAGAGTCAGTAAGCAAGAGTAGTAGAAGAGGATTTAGGATAGGAGAGGCCAGATCAAACAGAGCTTCTAAAACATCATATGAACTTTAGTCATTACCAAGTATAAAAGAAGAGGCCATAGAATTATTCTGGAAAGATGGAACTATCAGCAATAGTGATTTAAAAAGTTTGTGAGAGAAGCAGAGTTTTGAATGGTGGAGGAAGGATTTAATTTAATATTAGACATACTGGGTTTGAAAGATCTTTCAGACATCTAAGTGGAGTTGTCAAAGTAGGGGGATGGATATTTGTCTGCAGCTCAGGAGAGTGGTGCACCATGGAGATAAATGTTTGAGACAAGTACACAATATGGATAGCCATTAGAGTGGATGAAATTAACAGAGAAGTGAGCATAAATCAGAAGATGAGTAGACAAAAGAGAGACCTGGACCACTCTGACATTAAAGGATCAGGGAAGGAAAACCAGAAAAGGAAGCAGGGAAGGAGCAATCTCTGAGGAAGTTTGCCAACCTAAAATCCAGAGAAAGAAAAAAAGGGAGAGTGACCAACCAATATGTCATTGGCTGCCATCTTCTATTAAGACAAGGACCAAGAAATGACTTTATCAACATGGAGATCACTGCTCCAATGGAAAAGAACTGGTTTTAAAAGGAGACAGAAAACTAACTTGGGTAAGTTTAAAAGAGGTTAAGAGAAGAAAAATTTAGGGCAGTAAATACAGGCAACTCTTGTAAAGAATTTTGCTACAAACATGAGCTTGAACATGAAGAAACAACTAAAAGAAGAATGAGAATCAATATCACTTTTGTAATATGGGAAAAACAAGAGCATGTCTGTCTGCTAATAGGATTGATCCAGAAGAGAGGAAAGAAATTGTGATGTTAGATGCTAGAGGAGAGAATTGCTGGAGAGTTGACCTGGAACAAGAAATCAAGCTCAGATTGAAGGATTAGCTTGAGATTGGAGCAAGAGTTCATTCACTACTACACCACATTCATGGATATAGATGAGAATAGAAAAATAAATGTGAATATGGGAATCTGTGGGTATTTTAATTATTATTATTATTTGCTTTAAATTCTTCAGCTAAGCAAGGAGCAATTTCAAGAGCTGAGAGTAGGATGAGAGAGAAATGGTGGAGTATGAGAAAGGGGAAGATGAGTAATAAGTCTCCAGAAAAAAAAAAAAAAAGGAGACAAAGAGCTGAGGGCGGGTGGGTGAGAGAAACTTGCTATTACAGCCAGACAAAATTAAGAAAATAGTCAAGATCAATGCTAATAAAATTAAAGGGAGAGCTATCACATATATCATCCTATGTATGCAAAAGTTCTCAAAAAAGACCTTGGGCTAGGGGAGTATAGGTCAATGTGACAGAAATTCCCTAACTAGAAGAGACCTTAGTGCAGGAATGGAATTAGAATTAGAATTTAGAATTAGAATTTAGTTCATGTTCAGGAACTATTTCGGGGCCACGGTGATACCATCACTGTGGCCGCTGCATCATATTTAGAGCAGTGCGTATGGGTCAGGTGCTGAGCTGGAGTTTAGAATTATTACTTCATCTATCCTTCACTGCAAAATTACAAAACAAAAATAAATATATTTATTTGTAGACTAGCAAAGTGACATTTAGAGGAGTTCAGTAACTTGCCTAAAGCTCAAGCTTGTAAGACGTTGGCACAGCCTCAAATACATGCAGTTACATACACTTTCACTTCTCAACTACTTCTTGAAGAATAAATTTTCATTTTACCAATAGCTTCTTTCAGAATCTGATTTACTTCATTTAATTAGTCTAAAGCCACCCCACTTACTCTAAAATAATCATTTGGTCTTTTGAATCCCATAAGTATTCTGTTTTGTGGAGATGTAATTCAAGTGTAAGTAATCATGTATAATTTCATGTGTTGCTGCTGAAAAATTTGGAAAATACATTCATATTTATTTTTCCATTTCAACTGTACTTCAATAAAAATGAAATAGAATAAAATAAAATAAAAGAAATAAACAATACATCCATATTACCATCAACATCTTAAGACCTTTATTCATATCCCCTCTTGGTCAATATCTACCCAAACTGAAAATCCTGTCTCTCTTTGTCTCCTTCTTTTATCTCTTTGCTTCTTCTGTTCTTTCTAAAGACCTGGTTGTACCCTGACATTTCCTAATTCATTTTTGCTGACCTTCTACCTTTCAGTTTATCTTTTCCATCCCTACTGTTACAGGTCTTTCCTTGATGATCAGTCTCCATATATGTCACTTTGAAGATTTCCTGCTATGACTTTCAGAAATAATGGCTCAAAATTCCTTTATCTGCTGACACGGCCCCCTTTTCTTCCTTTGTTATCATCACTATGATGCAGCTCAGACCCTAAATTCCAGTGTTAGGAAATGCCCTAGCTAACTTATACGTATGCATTTAGCATTTATCCTAAGCAATAATTTATTTAGAATCTACCCTTTGCCAGGTAATGACATGCCTGGATAAAATCACATGCTTCCATATTACCAAACCAAAAATGCTTTAAATAATAAAAACCAAGAGATAAGAAAGTCACCCCAGGATCGGGCTAATATTAGAAGTTTTAGGATCTAAATTCAGCAACTGGTGTCAAAACCAAAAACAAAAAATGTATAGTCAATATCATCTTAGAAAGAGACACAAATTCTCTAATAAGTCTACACAGGGAGTTTTTTTCTGTTATTGTCTCTTCAGTTGAACACCAGAATGCCTTAGATCTGAGAGTCAAACAGTATGAAAAATAAGTATCTTTATTACTCAGGATAGTGAGGTTCTCAGATGATGAGAAGCACATGGGAATTGAGACTGACTGAGGGAAGAGCAGATCCATGCCTGCCCTCTTAGATTTATTTGGGCAGAAGCTCATTAGATAGAATGGCAGCCAGGGTACTACGGATACTATATATACCCTATATGGAATTTAGGGTATAAACCGTTATAGCTCTTTCTGTTTATTTATTTTTATTTATTCATTTATTTGTTTACACCAGGAGCCAAATTAAATGTGCCTATGCTTTTTTTAAGCTTTTATTTTAATTCCAGTCAGTTAACAGACAGTGTTCTATTAGTTTCAGCTGTACGATACGGAAGCAACACTTCCATACATCACCCAGTGCTCCTCATGATAAGTACACTCCTTAATCCCCATTACCTCTCTAACCCATCCATTCACCCCCATCCCCTCTGGTAACCATCAGTTTGTTCTTTATAATTAAGAATCTACAGGGGTGCGCCTGGGTGGCTCAGTCAGTTAAGCGTCAGACTCTTGGTTTTAGCTCAAGTCATGATCTCACAGTTGAGCCGTGAGTCAGGCTCCTTGCTGACCATAGAGCCTGCTTGGTATTCTCTCTCTCTCTGTCTCTCTCTGTCTCTCTCATTCTCTCTGCCAACCCCCCCCCCCCCACTCATGCTCTCTCTCTCTCAAAATAAATAAACTTAAAAAAAAAAGAGTCGGTTTCTTGATTTTTCTCTCTCATTTTCCCTTTGTTTGTGTGTATTGTTTCTTAAATTCCACATATGAGTGAAATCATATGGCATATGTCTTTCTATGACTTATTTCACTTATCATTATGCTTTCTAACTTCATCTTTGTCATTGGGAATGGCCATATTTCATTCTTTTTTATGTCTGAATAATATTCCATATATATATGTACATTATATATATACATTATACATACATATATATTGTACATTATATATATACATTATACATATATATATAATGGAATTAGAGAAAAGTTTTATATCCACCTCTGAAATCCTAGAAGACCCTTCCCAGCTGCCTCCTCAAGACAGAACAGAAGACACTCACAGAGCTGCCAGAGAAAGCTCAAACCTGCTCACTGCTTCCTCAGGCATGGCTACTTTGCTCCCTGGTACTCACCTCAAAGGAGTATGTGAAGAAGGGCCCCTCATAGACATGCCTGGTGAGGCCGGCCAGCCCTGAAGACACTTCTGGTTCTGGGAACATTATCCTGACCAGCCCTCTGAAGCCTGGAGGGGCCACATCCCCAAGTCCTCAGAAGGAAGAAGCTGATGGACAAAGGGCCACCTCTTGGAGGAGCCGGCCCATAGGGCTAGAATTTGATTTCTCTGACAATGTCATCAGCAAAAGTTTGCCCCCACAAGGAAACTGAGGAAAAGACGTGGCCTTAAGCCTCCTTCTAGGATAGCAGAGGCAAGGCAGGAAAATGCACCTGAGGAGGTGGGTGTGGGGCCCATTCCCCTTCTCCAGGGGTCTTACAACCTGGACTGAAACAAGCTGGATGACCTGAACTTTAAGTCATTTGAAAGTGGAGGAGAGGCCCAGCCCCCAGAATAGGCCAGCAGGGCCTGTGGCCAGGCATCTGCATGCTGGTCTGGAGGCCACAGGGCACTTCCCTCCAAGCCATAAGGTGCCTTCAGCCTGGGTAGATGACACACCTGGGATGCACACTGCCTCAGGGACCCTGGGCACAGTGGGTGAGGAAGAAGCTGCCAACTGTGCCAGTACATCAGTGTCCCCTACTCCTAGGCGTGAACTGGAGCCTGCCGCAGACCTGGTTGAGGAGCACTTCAGAAACCCAGCTGAGGCTCAGGAGCCAATGTGGATTATCTGGAGCAGTTTGGGAGTTCCTCATTTAAGAAGTCAGACCCGAGAAAAGAGTCCTTGTAACTCAAGTTTGACCCACTCCTGAAGGATAGTCCTCACACCGGTGCCTGTGGCTCCAGGGACCAAAAGTGCACAGAACATGGCTGTGCCTTCCTGGGTAAGCCCTCCTGAGGGGAAGCTAAGGGTACCTGACTTCCCAGGAGCCCTAGGTACTCCCGTGCTGGACACCCCTCGATATGTCATTGGATCTAGGGGTCCACTGCTGCCCGTGGAGTCCATCATGGACTTGCTACAGTATAGCTAGAAGGATGTGGGTAGAGCAGTGGAAATCATGCGAGAGGAGAACATGTTGCTAAGGAGTCAGTGTGAGGCATTCCATGCAAAGAATCCGAAGATAGGAAAGATGATGGGCAGGTTTGAAGGAATTGTGTACCAGGCGATGGAGGAGGCTCAGAAACAGAGGGAACTTGCAAAAGCTGAGATCCAGATGATTCTGAAGGAAAAAGACCAACTCACTGCAGACCTGAGCTCCATGGAAAAGTCTTCCTCTGACCTCTTCAAGGGGTTTGAGAAACAGAAGGAGATGATCAAGGGGTATCCCATGAATGGAGAATCACTGAAGAAGTGTCTCAAAGATTACATAGCAGAATTGAAAACGAAGGCCAGAGGTACCAGGCTCTGAAGTCCCACGCAGAGGAGAAACTCCAGCTCGCAAAGGACGAGATCACTCAGGCGTGCAGCAAGGCCCAAGTCGAGGCCTTGGCCTTCCAGGTAAGCCTCAGAAAGGAACAGATGCACATCCACTCACTGGAGAAGACATTGAGCAAAAGACTAAGGAAAAGGAGGAACTACTTGAATCTGTGATGATTTCATCTCCAAGATGGGAAAGGTCTGATGTGGAAGCCCCTTCCCCAGCCCCCAAGTGCCTGTGTCTGTGTCTGTCTGATTGTGTGTCTGTGGAAGGTTTCATGTTATTTCTTTTCTCTTAACCTCACCTCAGTTCTAAACGTGATTGTATTAACAAGAAGACTAAATAAAGTTTCCCTTCAGTTTGCATGTCTATATATCTTCTATTATATAGTAGATAAATATCACTTCTTTTTCTTTATCTATTCATCTATTGATGGACAAAGGCTGTTTCCATAATTTGGCTATTGTAATAATGTTGCTATAACCATAACATAGGGGTGCAGGTATCTCTTTGAATTAGTGTTCTTGTATTATTTGGGTAAATACCAAGTAGTGTGATTGTGCAATTACTAGGTCATAAGGTAGTTCTTTTTTAACTTTTTTATCTATCTATCTATCATACCATACCATATCATATACCATATATATATATATGTATATGTATATATATATATATATATATATATAAACTTTTCAACACGCAAACTGAAGGAAACTTTATTAGTCTTCTTGTTAATGCAATCAGGTTTAGAACTGAGGTGAGGTTAAGAGAAAAGAAAGAACATGAAACCTTCCACAGACACACAGTCAGACAGACAGACACAGACACAGTCACTTGGGGGCTGGGGAGGAACCTCCAGAAAGAACATGAAACCTTCCACAGACACACAGTCAGACAGACAGACACAGACACAGTCACTTGGGGGCTGGGGAGGAACCTCCATACTGTTTACCACTGTGGCTGCACAAGTTTGCATTCTCACCAACCATGCACGAGGATTCCTTTTTGTCCACATCCTTGCCAATACCTATTGTTTCTTCTGTATTTTATTTTAGTATTCAGACAGGTTTGAAGTGATATCTCATTATAGTTTTGATTTTAATTTCCCCAATCATGAGTGATGATGAACATCTTTTCATATGTCTGTTGGCCATCTATATGTTTTCTGTGGAGAAATGTCTGTTCATGTTTTCTGCCCATTTTTTAATCCAATTTTTTGGTTTGGGTGTTGAGTTTTCTAAGTTCTTTATAGATTTTGAATACTGACCCTTTACTGGACATGTAATTTGCAAATATCTTCTCCCATTCAGTAGATTGACTTTTAGCTTCATTTATTGTTTCCTTCTTTGGGCAGAAACTTTTTATTTTGATGCAGTCCCCATAGTTTATTTTTGCCTTTATTTCCCTTACCTCAGGAGATGTATCTAGAAAGACGTTGTCATGGTTGATGTTAAAAAAGTTACTGCCTGCATTCTCTTCTAAGATTTTTATGGTTTCAGATCTCACATGTAGGTCTTTAATCCATTTTGAATTTATATTTGTGATGGTGTAAGAAAATGGTCCAGTTTCATTCTTTTGCATGCTGCTGTCCAGTTTTCCCAACTCCATTTGTTTAAGAGACTGTCTTTTTCCTATTGTATTTTCTTGCCTCTTTTGTCAGAGAGTAATTGGCCATATAATTGCAGATTTATTTCTGGATTTTGTATTCTGTTCCATTGATCTCTGTGTTTATTTTTGTGCCAGTACCATATTATTTTGATTACTACAGCTTTAAATATAACTTGAAGTCAATATTTTGATGCCTCCAGCTTTGCTTTTTTTTTTTTCAAGTTTGCTTTGGTTTTTGTCATTCTGTACAACTTTTAGGATTGTTTTAGTTCTGTGAAAAAAATGCTGGCTGTATTTTGATAGTGATTGCATTAAATGTGTAGAATGCTTTGGGCAGTATAGACATTTTAATAATATTTGTTCTCTATGAGCATGAAATATCTTTCCATTTCTTTGTGTCATCTTTAATTTCCGTCATCAGTGTTTTTATAGTTTTCAGTACAGGTCTTTCTTCTCTTTGGTTAAGTTTATTCCCAGGTATCTTATTTTTCTGGGTGTAGTTGTAAATGGGATTATTTTTTTAACTTCTCTTTCTGCTGTTTCATTATTGGTGTATAGAAATGCGACAGATTTCTGTACATTAATTTTGTATCCTGTGACTTTACTGAATTTGTTTATCAGTTCTAGAAGTTTGTGGGTAGTGTCTTTCAGGTTTTCTTTTTTATTTAAGTTTATTTATCTACTTATTAGAGAGGGAGAGTGAGAGAGAGCAGGGGAAGGGCAAAGAGAGAGAACCCCAAGCTGGCTTTGCACTGTCATCGCAGAGCCTGACGTGGGGCTCGAATTCACAAACCATGAGATCAAGACCTGAGCTGAAATCAAGAGTCAGATGTTTAACCGACTGAGCCACCCAGGCTCCCCTCTTTTTTTTTTTTTTTTTTTCATACTATCATGTTATCAGCAAATGGTGAAAGTTTTACTTCTTCCTCAATGATTTGGATGCCTTTTATTTCTTTCTATTGTTAGATTAATATGGCTAGGACTTCTAGTACTATTCCAGTTGACTAAAGTGGTGAGAGTGGATATCCTTGTCTTGTTCCTGACCTTAGGGGAAAAGCTCTGAGTTTTTTCCCATTAAGGATGATGTTAGCTATGGATTTTTCTTAGATGGTCTTTATTATGTTGAGGTATGTTCCCTCTAAACCTACTTTGTTGAGGTTTTCTATCACGAATGGATATTGTACTTTGTCAAATGCTTTTTCTGTGTCTTTTGAAAATGATCATATGGTTTTTATCCTTTCTCTTATTGATATGATGTATTACATTGATTGATTTGTTAATATTAAACCACTCTCACAGCCCAGGAATAAATCCCACTTGATCGTGCTAAGTGATTTTTTTTAAAGTATTGTTGAATTCTATTTGCTAGTATTTTATTTACAATTTTTGCATCTATCTTCATCAGGGGTATTGGCCTGTAGTTTTCTTTTTCAGTGGTGTCTTTATTTGGTTTTGGTATAAATGTGCCTATGTTAAACACAATTGTATATCTACAGGCACTTATGAAACTCAAATATAAAACAGGCACTAGCCTTTGGTCACCATTATCAGTCAGAAAAGCCAATGTTCTGATTCCAGGCCCATACTTTGCTAGAGACCCAAATTTAGTTTCTAGATATCTATTTTTATTACTTCCCAAGACAGTTATAAAACTAGCTTATAAACTCTGAAGTCTTCTACAATTATAAAACTATTATCATGGTCTTCTCTAATGGATGTGATATTATCAGAAGTAGATTTTTTTTGGTCTTACGTTGTGTCTTATTTTCTGCAGGGTGTGAAGAATGTTTATGAAGGGCACAGAACTCATTCATGGAGAAGGAAGAGAATTTTTTAAAAGCCTGTTGGCCAGACTAAGAGTAAACCTATTGTGTATAAAAATTGTGATTGAATGTGTGCTAGTAGAGTTATCAGGAAAGTTTAATCAGCCGGTTTAAACCACTTCTTAATCCCTGCCAGCATCTTACCCTTTACACCACTGTTTAATAGGAAAGCATAGGCATGTCAATAAAGGACATCACCACAATCAATGATTCCATGAAATGCTGGCTGTCACACCAGCTGCCTAATCCACTATTACTCCACTGCCAATTCCACCTTCAAAGAAAAATGATAACACAGATATTTGATTGAATTTAGACGTCAGTCCTTCCTAGCATGTCAGTTATAAATTGCAGAAGCTAAATTGTATGACTTTTCCAAAATAAAATCAGTTTTCAATGAAACTGTCCACCTTCATATCGATTCAGTTGGAATAAAACACAATCTTTTCACTACAAGTAATATTTCTTCTTGGAAAATGATGCCATAAGAAATAATGTAAAAGTACTAATTAAACTCAACTGGCATCTATACTATGCAGTAAGCATGGAAATGCCCTTTTGCAAATGTTTTGTATTTTTTGAGCCTCTTTTTTTGATTCTTATATTCTTCCAACCTTTTTCTCTTCAATGTACACTCAGGTAATGATCTTTCATTCATGTGGAGTTGTAAATAATTGAAAAGGTATATTGTTCCTACTGAATTCTTTTTATCTCAAAGTGTTAAGCTAAATAAATGAATGTCTAAAGGTAGACTATCAAGGGACAACCAACGGAATTGTTATCTACTTTGCTGAGCAAAAGACCAATTTTTTGTTGACAGACTGATGCTTGCCAATGCTAATCTACTAAAGAAATTGTCACAGCAGACATATACAGCAAGCCAGTAACATTTGGTGATTGCATAAAAATTTGCTGATATTGGATATTTTGAAGTAAAAATAATTGAATAAATAACATAATGGACAACCTATATCACATCACTCAAAATAGCTCTTTAATGTGTTGATTAAGTGAAGAATATGGGTTTTCAGAAAATCCCTGGAAAGTCATTTATTATACTTGGCTAATTTTAGTGACACAAATTTTTAGTGCCCCTAACCAGCCTCATTTTGCAAATTTTCTTCTCAGTGTCTCTATTCTGACTGCCAACGTGGGTGCTAATTAGCATCAATTTTGCTGGTAATATTTTTCTCCTCTTGGGGATGGAGTACAGCTGTTCACTAGGAACATAAATGAGAGGACCCCCTGATTTCTGTGGACCAGTGGACTGTGATAATTGATTTTAGTCATAGCTAATCCAAGCTAGTTTAGAACTCCATAACTGACTGTATATCCTATTAGTGATCCCATTAGCCATTAAGCTTGCCTAAGGTGACAAGGAAAACAACTCAACAGCACCAAGCTCAGCCACTGTGGAAAATAAACTCACCTACTGTGGAGTGACAGGACTCACTTGGGAACCGGGCTTCTGTAACTGAACACATTTCCAAGAAGCTCTCTTTAAGCACTTAATGAAATGGAGTTTTCTTTACGACTTTCATTTAAAAATACATTATGAAAGCCACTTGGCTCTTCTTTGCTACTGCCAAGTTTTGAATACCTGATTGCCAGACCCATAGCACAGCTATAACTAATTTCATATATTATGAAGATGTGTTTTCATTTCAGTTTATGGCAGTGAGTATCCAGGTTTGAAACTTGTTCATCACAGAAGACAAGCAATATTACCACCTCAGGATACTGCAAACAGAAGCGTTTAATGAAACATCGGTGTCTAAGATGAATAAAAGTTTGTTTTTAATGTAAAAATGGAACTTCAATTTCTATGGGGGAAATGGATAATTTTGAGTATGAAAATTTCCATCTGCCTTTAAAAAAAAAATCTCTTCTTGAATGCATTAGCATCAAATCAAATAAATCATGAGTACTGAAGACCTCCCAAACATTTCCCCATAAATATTCCACATATCCACCATTTAGTCTGGAACATTGGGAATGTCTTATCCATTCTTTGTTTTCTTCCCTATATCTTCTTTATCATTGAACACTGACATTTCTCCTTTCAAACTGTACAGTTTGTCCCATTCCTCATGCCTAAATTCCTTTCCATTTTACCCTCGGGCTGCAGGAGCCACCTCACGATCAGATTACCTACATTAAGTCCAGTGGTGCCACACCTTGGCTTAGCCTGGGAAATTTTGAAAACTATGGATACGTGAGATTCACTGAGATTCTGACTTAACTGGTCTGTGGTGCCACCCAGGTACTGGAGTTCTTAAAACTCCCCACATGAACCTAATGTTCAGTCATGGCTGAGAACGATGCATCTACTCACATGGGTAATGCCAACAGTTATCACAGCAGGATTCTCACTTGAGAAGGAACTAACAGTGGTCTTCTATTTGCTATGGCAAATACAAGGTTTAAATACTTCCACCTGTGTTTTAATCTGTTCTTTTAAGTAAGCTCTACCCTCAATGTGGAGCTTGAACTAAGACCCGGAGATCAAAAGTCATGTGCTCTACTGACTGAGCCAGCCAGGAGCCCCTAAATCTGTCTCTCTCTTTTAAATGTTTATTTATTTATTTTGAGAGGGCAGGGGTGGGAGGGAGGGTCAGAGAGAGAAAGAGAATCCCAAGCAGACTCCGTGTTGCCAGGGTAGAGCCTCATGCAAGGCTCAAACTCATGAACCATGAGGTTGTGACATGAGCTGAAGCCAAGAGTTGGACACTTAACTGCCTGAGCCACCCAGGTGACCTTAAGTCTGTCTTTATTATTATTGTTTTTTAAACAATATCCTTAACTACCTAATTTTATTTCCATCTATACCTACCACATTTGCTCTCCTTGAGCCAGATCTTTGCACACAAATGTTTATAGCAACTTGACTTGTAGTAGCCAAAAACTGCAATCTGCCCAGATATCCAACAGATGACTGGTTAAACCAACTGTGGCTCATATATACCAGGGAAAACTACTCAGGAATGAAAAGGAACAAACTACTGATACATCCACCAACTTAGATGAATCACCAGGATGATATCCTGAGTGAAAAAAAGTCAAAAAGTTACATAGAATACAATTCCATTTATATAATATTTTAGATGTGACAAAATTGTAGAAATGGAAGACAGATTAGTGGTTACCAGGGATTAGAGAACAGATGAGGGTGGGGGGGAAGGAGGGAAGGAGAGGAGTTGGGTATGGTTATAAAAAAGTAAAATAGAGGACTTGTGATATTTGAGCTGTTCAGTATCTTGACTGTGGTGGTGAATACATGAGCCTATAGAAGTGACAAAATTGCATAGAACTTTACACATACACATACATACCCTTACAACCAAGTTAAACTGGAAATTGTGAATAAAATCACTGGAATGTATCAGTGTCGATATCCTATAATATTATTCTGTGATTTTACAAAATTTTACCATTGTGAAAATTGGGCAAAGTGTCAGAGCCTCTATTATTTTTACAACTACATGTAAATCTACAATTATCTCATAAAACTGAGATAATTTTTAAATTCCAATTTAAAAATAGTAATTAAAATTTTCAATTAAATTAAAAATTTTAGGGGGACCTGGGTGACTCAGTCTGTTAAGCCTCTGACTCTTGATTTCGGCTCAGGTCATGATCTCATGGTTCATGAGTTCAAGTCCTGCATCGGGCTCTGCACTGACAGTGTGTAGCCTGCTTGGGATTCTCTCTCCCTCCCTCTCTCTCTGCCTCTCCCCTGCTTTCTCTCTCTCTCTCTCTCTCTCTCTCTCTCTCTCTCTCAAATTAAATAAACATTTAAAAAGATACACTAGGGGCGCCTGGGTGGCTCAGTAGGTTGAGCATCCGACTTCAGTTCAGGTCATGATCTCACAGTTTGTGGGTTCAAACCCTGCATCAGGCTCTGTGCTGACAGCTCGGAGTCTGGATCCTGCTTTGGATTCTGTGTCTCCTTCTCTCTCTGCCCCTCCCCAACTTGTGCTCTCTCTATGTCTCTCAAAAAATAAATAAACGTAAAGAAAAAATTTAAAAAGATAAACGAAAACTTTTAATTAAATTCCTACCCATCCTTCAAGGTCCAGCTGAACACTGGACATCTGCATAAATTCTGTTCATTACTCAGCATCATCTCTGGATAATTATCAAGGTTAAGAATAGCATATAACGTTAAATCTGTGTGTTAACGTTGTCCTCATAAAAGCAGGAACTGTGTGCTACTCCTTTCTTTGATGTGGAGTAAGCAATTAATAAACTGGTATCACTTGATTAGTAAATTAAATCTGTAAAAGGAAACACAGTAGATTTCACTTACATTTTTTTTTCTGAGAAAATCATCCGCTTGAAATGGGAGAAAGGGCACTTGGTTGAACTTTCATCTTCTTTGTTGCTATAATTAGTTCCTCTCTTTAGTTTTAACTTCTTTTTAAATAACAATGCGAATACAGAAAAAATATACACATCCTAATAGACTCAATAGACTTTCACAAGCTGAGATTTTACATGTCCATGTAATTGAAACCCAGATCAAGAAACAAGGTAACAAGTACTCCAGACATCCTCTGTGTTCCGTTCCAGTGGCTACAACCTTAGGATAAACCAGTATTCTTTTTGTGAGTGCATCATACAATATATAATGCTTTGTGGCTGGCTTCTTCTGCTGGAACACTGTTCAATTACATGCGCATCGTGCGTGTTGTGCTTTATTATATTGCATTGGGTGAATTCCTACAATGTATCCGATTTATTGTTGACAGACATTTGAGTAGTTCCTGACTGTGGATAATATGGATAGTGTTGCTGTGAATATTTGAATCTGAACTCTAATTAATATTTCCAATGAGTATCAGTTTGCTCTGGCTACTCATCTTCATTATTTTTTAGGTGGTCCTTGGAAAATGACACTGTCTCATGAGCAAAAATGATCCCTTTCTGAAGACAGTAGGTAGTCAAGCAGATCTGAAAAAGAAAAGTAATTCAGAGATTCGTTTCTTAGTTTCCACTTTCCTGAAAGATATTTGACACCTAAGCCCTTAATTATCTTTCCTATTTCAAGAGGTCGTATGAGACAGAGCAGAAGCATAGATACAGAAAGTTCAGGCGGCAAGAGTGAAAGAGGTGATTTCTGTTGGGTGGCACCAGGGACTCAATAGGGATTTCAGGAAGCTCTCCATTCCTTTGTGAGGCAGACCTAACAGGATGCATGATCTGTGTGCTCTGAAATTCATAAACAACCCATGCATCTGCTAGCAAAAAGAAAAATAATTATAAAAAGACAGTGGATTGCTCCCCCAGGTTATGACTGACTTCTCCTACTTAACACAGCTAATGCAATTGAGGGTCAATTGCAAATGGCACTAATCAAAAAACAAACATTCAGTTAGCGTGTATCTGCTTAATCCATCTTAAGAATGGCAAAAGACGGGAAAGACATGATTCTTCAAAGAAGTAAGGGAAAGATTAATCTAGTTTTCTTAAATGTTTATTTATTTATTTTAGAGAGAGAGAGCGCGTGCAAGCGTGCGAGTGTGGGAGGGGCAAAGAGAGGGAGAAAGTGAATTCCAAGCAGGCATTGGGCTGTTAGCACAGGGGCTCAATCCCAGAAACCATAAAATCATGACCTGAGTTGAAACCAAGAGTCGGACATTTAACTGACTGAGCCACCCATGTGCCCCAATAATCTAGTTTGAAAAAGATCTAATATATCTAATACCAAGAATACCATTTTATATCTATAAGACACACAACGATTCACTGTTGAGTTAAATACATCATGAAACAGTAGTGAATAATGACACATAATATGATTTAAAGCTAAATAGTATGCCTTATAGTTTACAGTTAGGGTTCAATGAAGGCTGGACTAATCATGAAAGTCCTCCAGGAGTTAAGCACTTACTGGAGAAAGATGATTTACAGACACAAAGGGGGAACAAGGTGACAGATTACTGAGGAAAGGTAACTGACTCTAAACTTAATTCCCATTCTATCATGTGTTAACTGGTTTTTACACATTACTGAAGTATGGGTTAAGTGGCACAGACACAAGGGAAAGTGCTACATTCAGGGTCTGCTGTGGAAATTGGTCTAACGTTGTAACTAAAACAGTGGTTGGTTACTCACTAGCGAAAAAGAGAAAGTAACTTCAAGGATCTTCTGTGTGTTCTTTATTTTTTCAATATTAAGGCATCATCCCTAATACTTCCATAATCAAATTATTTTTTTTTGCTTCCAGGCTTTATTTCAGATGAAATCACATTCTAGAACTTCAACCTGAAAGCATCATGCTGTATGAGGATCTACATCAATTTATTCACATCAATGTAGTTTTTTGAGACTTTCTTAACACGCTGCAACCTGATGCTAATCAGTTAATTAGATAGTAAAATCAACTATAACAGTTTATTTTATATCTTCTCAATCAAATGAACATATTTATCACAATCATTAAGCAATATGAAGTTTCTGGGTCACTCCCTCACATTTCTTCCTTTCCTAACAAGTTTGGTATGTTTGTAGTACATACACTTTTTTAGACTTTTTCTTCTTGGTGAATTCCCTGAGGCTCTTTAAGGTATACACAGAATGTGTATTCATTAGATATTGAGCTCCTCAAAATGAATACTCTGTTGGGTGATTCTATCCCATTCCCACCTAAAAAGCACTCTGAGCACAGTAAATGTACAATAAATGCTAAAAGCCATACCTAACAACCAATAAACAAACTACCTTCATGTAATGACTGTATAGCTGGGCATTGTGTTAACTTACACCAACCAGAGTAAAACTGAATAAAAAGTACACTGATGTCTTTAAATGTTGAACTACTAACCACACAGCTAGACTTTCCCACAAGTTAGTACCTGCTCATAGGAAATTTCTTGTGCTCCTGAACAGTTCTGAGTCAGCAACATGGTCTTCAAGCTATTTTGACCTTCTAGACCTATGCAGATTGTCAGCTTCACTTTTAAAAAGTGTGCCCATCCATAAATTTAGATAGGGAGCTATGTCAATTTGAAAATATTTTTCCTCTATTTTGAGGTTGTTTGGAAAATAAATATTTGTCATTCTTTCAAGTCTCTCTGAAGACATTTCTCTATATTTCAAACACTTCCACTGATCAGTTCCAGCTTTGAAACTGCTATCAGTTGTATTTGTAGAATTTCAATCAATGATAGGAAGTCAAAGTCCAGGTAGCACAGTAAAGAGTTAATCCATAGCCCTCAACATAAGATGTTTTCGTTTTATGTTAATTTACGTATCCTCTAGGATATATGACTTCAAGGCTGCTCTTTAGAACTAACACCACTTTGCATATCATACAGTGCCTTGTACACAGCATGACTGTAATGGAGAATTGGGAGACCAAATGAAATATTCTGTTTATGTTTGAGGTTCCATATTACTAATGCAAAGAGTTTCTACTAATCCTTGAAAAAACGATGCATTTCTTGAAGCTGGTTGAGTTAAAAATTAGTCATTAGAATCGACAAATATTTATAAGATTTTTTTTTGTTTTGACTACAAAGGAAAAAATGTATTAGCTTGACAATGATGGAATGCAAGGAGCTGAGGCGAATGTACTTGCAATACAGAAAAATAAATCCTAGGGATTTAAATAAATAACATAGGAGAAAAGCAAACAGCTTGAAGGCTCCCGGTTAGGTTTTGGTCACAGTATTGAAAAAGAAAATCAAAATTCTTTTTGCTCTTTCCTTCTTTGGAAAACATATTTAAAAGATAAAGTTTGAACTAAAAAGATGCCTCTTGGTTTAAGGGCCCAGTTATAAAAACCATTCCCCTTTCTCAAATTTTACTCAAAATCATTGTCCTCTTTAATCTCTTTTTTCCCACTGAGCTCCATTAGAACACAATAAGCTTTCTTGTTATGTTTCTGTGCCCATTTCCTGAGTAGAAATTACAGTGTTGATGGTTTGGGCTCCTCAAATGAAATGTCTATGAGCAGAGTTTTGAAGCCATGTATTTATAATCAAATGGTTATCACCAACCAATGCTATTAAAAGTCATAGTGGAAAGCACACACTATTCAAACTATATCTGATAATATAATATTGCCCAACATGAAACTGAAGAGAGGTTTGATATCCTACTGGTCATGTGGTCATGTCCTCAATAAGCACCAGTCTCCAGGCCTCAATTCAGGGTGATGGTTATAATTATATTTGACTATACATGTGTGTGTACATACATATATAATAAGCTGTATAATATATACAATATATTATATGAAACATGAATCTGAAGTATAGTTAGAAATACTTCATTCTATAACCTTGTTTTCCACCTGAACCAGTTTTCCAGGAATCTCTTCTTGTGAATAAATATATATATATATATATATATATATATATATATACACACATATATATGTAAAATCATGATTTTGTATTTTAATCAAATTAATCTCTCAATAAAATTATCAATATGCCCTTTTGTTTGATTAAAAACATAATTATATTTATTAAACACATAGAAGATATCTTTCTTACAGAGAACTCTTTTCCCTTAATATTTGATACATAAATTAAATATAATAACACTGAAAAAACATTTCTCTGTGATATTCAGAATGCAGTAGATAATCCATTGGAAGAAAGAATTTGGGGATCTATTTCATTTAAAATATTTTCATTTTACAAATGTTGAAGAATTTTTTCCCTATTTGTTATTCACCATATTGTTGTAAATTTAGTATGAATTACTATGCACTAATTAGTATTAATGTTAACCATTTCATGTTTATTATACACCCTGATAAGCATAATGCAACCTTGGAATTGGACCAAAACTTTTTTTAGACTAAAATTTTTAATAGACAATATAACTGCCCTTTGGAACCATTTTAAAGTGCTTTATATTCTGAAACCAATTTTGCTGTACTAGGTGCAAAGTTAACCTCATTGATGCAAAGCTAGCATTGCTAATATCAGATTTTCAGGTATATCAATACAATGTAATTCACTAGTAGCTTTTCTAAAACTGCAACTTTGTATCATATTTCAAATTATGTAACATGACTCTCATACAAAGGTATAGAAATTATCTGGAGAATTGATTTCCAATTGCTACCTGCCAAGCTGCTACGGTTTTTCCAGCTAAACAATAAAAATGTAAGTACGAAGTCTTTTAAATTCACTTAGAGACTAATCACCACGGAATCCTGAGATCTCTGTTTAAAAAAGTTTCCTTTTACTATTTTAAATGTGTTTCTTCTAAAAGTAACAAATTGAAATATATCATTCTTGATTCTGAAGTGAAGAAAACTGCCCATATGACATATTTTCACAGATGAAGACAGAAGACATATGGAAGAGTGTCTCTTTGAGAATTTCAATTCAGCACAATATCTCTAAGGATAAGGTTTTGAAATTTCTTATTTTGCTGCAAGACATCTAAAAGGCACATGTATGTAAGTCATTGTTCAAATATTATAAAAAAACAAATACACTCTACTAAAATATAGTAGTTATAAAATTATCTCTAATAAATTAATTTCAATCATTAGTGTAATGTGAGTGCTCCATAGTGGAATAATGTCTTTTAGGTAAAATATGAATGTGTTCCTACAACAATTACATGAGCTAAATGAGGAAAAGCATATTTGGGAAGTTAGTTCTTTGACAGTCTTTTAAAACATTCTGGTAGTGTGTGTTTTCTGGGAAAAAAAATATTTTTACCCAAATCACAGTTAGCATATGTTACATGGGAGTTGCGGTATTAATATAAGAGTATTTCTGTAGACTGTTTAACCAATTTGTCCTCTTTTTAAATATGCCTATGCATATTTACTGCAGGCATAGATGTCTGTACTGATAGTTCCCAAGTATTATTACTAGGTATTCTGTGTGATGGGATTTAAAATGATCATCACTCTTATTTTTGCATGTGCTAGTGTTGCTAGAAAATTAGTCATGAAATTTACAAAAAAAAAATGAGTTCAATACTAGTATTTTTGTCTTAAATTCTTTTTTGCCATTTTTTGCTTGTTTTGTCTTCTTTGAATGCACATACTGCATTCATGTGTCTGTTTGTTCAGGATATTGTTCTTTGCTTGTTCTTTCCACTGTTGGGTCATTTTGTTTTATCGTATCACTCTCACATACAAAAGATGATGATATTAGCTGCGTTGTCCACACTCCAGTTTATTAGGATCTGCTCAAGTTCCCAAATTCCCTAGCTGATTGGACACATGGGTTAAAACTTACCCACAAAAGAACTATCCACAGGATGAGCTGTAAATAAGATTCTCTTTCAGGAAAATATGAATTGAGATACAGAAATGATAGACATTGTTCCATGGCCAGTGTTCTACTGGGGCTCAGCGGAGGTTTATAAACATGGACTTTTGCCATTCAAAGAAAGTCCTACCTTCCCTAAAATGCCTATTTTAACATTTCCTTGGTTTTCTGGAATCCAAGTATAGTTTCTACTCTCAATTGCACATTCAAGGGGTTTTTTAAAACCCTTTTTATTTATTTTTGACAGAGAGAGAAAAGGTGAGCTGGGAGGGGCAGGGAAAGAGAGAGACAGAAAATCCAAAGCAGGCTCTAGGTTCTGAGCTGTCAGCACAGAGCCCGAAGTGGGGCTCGAACCTATGAACTGAGAGATCATGACCTGAGCAGAAGTCAGACACTTAACCGACTGGGCCACCCAGGCACCCCAAAGTTTTTTTTTCTTTAATGTTTAGTTTTGAGAGAGAGACAGAGAGACAGAGACAGAGAAGACAGAGCGCGATTGGTGGAAGGGCAGTGACAGAGAGAGAGAGAGACAGAATCTGAAGCAGGCTCCAGGCTCCAAGCTGTCTGCACAGAGCCCCACCCAGAGCTTGAACTCACAAACCGTGACATCATGACCTGAACAGAGTTGGAGGCTTAACCAACTGAGCCACCCAGGTGCTCCTCACATTCAAGTTTTTAATTATTGCTTCCAAATATTCTCTGGCTATGAACAACTTGTATTATTTGGATCTGTTTAAAATATTAGTTTTTCATTTTTTCTGTTTAAATTTTTTTAATTATTAAAGTTTTAATTTTAATTCCAGTATAGTTAACATACAATATTTTATTTCTTTCAGGTGTAGAATATAATGATTCAACAATTCCATACATTTCTCAGTGCTCTTCATGGTAACTGTACTCTTTAATGCCCATCACCTATTTCACCCATCCCCCATCCCCTCCCCTCTTGTGACCATCTGTTTGTTCTCTATAATTAAGAGTATGTTTCTTGATTTATCTCTCTTTCTCTTTTTTACGTTTGTTCATTTGTTTTGTTTTTAAATTCCATGTATGAGTGAAATAATCTGGTATGTCTTTCTCTGATTGATTTACTTCACTTAACATTGTAATATAGATCTATCCATGTAGTAGCAAATGGCAAGAATTCATTCTTTTTTATGGCCACATGACATTTCATTATATATATATATATATATATATATATATATATACCACTTCTTTATCCATTCATCTATCGATAAACACTTGTAAACACTTGGGCTGTTTCTACAATTTGGCTATTGTAAATAATGGTGCTATAAACATAGGGGTGTGTATATCCTTTCAAATTAGTGTTTTTGTATTTTTTGGGTAAATACCCATCAGTGAAATTACTGGATTGTAAGGTAGTTCTATTTTTAAGTTTTTGAGGCACCTCCATACTGTTTTCCACAGAGGCTGCATCAGTTTGCATTCCAACCCACAGTGTATGAGGGTTCCCTTTTCTCCACATCCTCACCAACACTTGTTTCTTGTGTGTGTGTGTGTGTGTGTGTGTGTGTGTGTGTGTGTTTTATTTTAGCTATTCTGACAGGTGTGAAGTGCCATCGCATTTTAGTTTTGATTTGCATTTCCCTGATGATGAGTGATGTTATAAGCATCTTTTCGTGTTTCTGTTGGCCATTTGTATGTCTTCTTTGGAAAAATGTCTACTCATGTCTTCCACACATTTTTTAAATGGATTGATTTTCAGGTGTTGAGATATGTAAGTTCTCTATATATTTTGGATACTAACCCTTTATCAGATATGTTATTTGCAAATATCTTCTCCCATTCAGTGGTTGTCTTTTAGTTTTGTTGATTTCCTTCACTGTGCAGAAGGTTTTTAATTTTGCTTTTATTTCCCTTGCCTCAGGAGACATGGCTAGAAAACTGTTGCTACAGCCAATGTCAAAGAAATTACTGCCTGTGCTCTCTTCTAGGATTTTGATGGTTTCCTGTCTCACACTTAGGTCTTTAATCCATTTTTAATTAATTTTTGTGTATGGTGTGAGAAAGTGGTCCAGTTACATTCTTTTACATGTCACTGTCCAGTTGTCCCAAAACCATTTGTTGAAGACACTGTCTTTTCTCATTACATATTCTTGCTTCTTGTGTTGAAGATAAACTGACCATATAATCACAGATTTGTTTCTTGATTTTCTATTCTGGTCTATTGATCTATGTGTCTATTTTTGTGCCATACCGTTTTGATGACTACAGATTCGTATAACTTGAAATCTAGAACCATGACCCTTGTAGCCTTGTTTTTCTTTATGTTAGTTTTTTTTTTGTTTTAATGTATGAAACTTTGCCTTTAATAGGGAAGCTTTACCCGTTTATATTATCATAATGCAAAATGTCTTTATTTTTCCTTTTTAGTACATTATCTGATTTTCTTTTCTCCTTGTTGCTGTGTATATTATATCTGCATAGTTTTTATTTACTGAGATGTTTTAGAAAGCATATTAGCATATTTTATATTCTAATCATGTTTATAAAAATTTGTCAAAAATTTCAAAATATTAAAGTTGTTCTCACTCTGAATATCCAAGTCTATTGTGAGTGTGTGTGTGTGTGTGTGTGTGTGAATATTGTATGTGCATTTCCACACTTGTGTCATCCATAGATTCTGTGTTGGCAGATTTACATTTGCTCATGCTATAATTAGGCAAATATGTTCTGCCTATGATTCAGTAAATTAACCTTATAATTTATGGCAATATATTAAATGCAAATCTTGAGTCTTTGAGATAAACATCTCCCAGTTCTTTTTATATATCACTCTTCTTTCTCTTGCAAGGCTTTGTAGAGAGGTATTTCCCTCATGGTGACTATGTTATTAACATCCTATCCTTCTGTACCTTTCCAATTGTCTTCTGCAATTTGAGATCTCTGAATAGATGCACAAAAATTAGCTAAATATGGACTTTGGGCATTACACTCTGACAGTGTCACTGAGCAATATCTAATATATAGAAATCAATACATTTTTTTTCAAATTTTCTATGTGGTACAAATTCTAATATTTCCAGGAGTAGGTGGCATATAGACAATTATTTTGCTATTTTTATTATAACCATCTATTTTAACAAATTTTTGCCATGTGCTAGATACAAGAAATTCTTAAATTCAATTTATCTATCTTATAATTCTAGCTAATTTTTTCTTGGCTTCTGACATTAGGTTGTTTGGTCTTAGGTTTTTGTTTTTGTTTTTTGTTTTTTGTTTTTGTTTTCTTGCTGTTATTATGTTATTACTGTGAGTTCTGTTGTGTTTTTTATTATGACAATCCATACTTGAGGGCTATTAAAGAGATCACTTTTGAATCAGAAATAGACCAATACATGAAACATTATTTTTCACATTTGGTTTCCTTTTCACTTTTGGGGAGCCCCTTGTCCATAATTCACTTACTTTGGATAGGTATTTTCCCTACCAGAATTTCATGAAGCAATTATGAAAGGATGAACTGAGAACTTCTTATGCTTGAGTGAGAGCAACCTCTACATGTCAGGATACCTTTAGAGCAAATGAACAAAACAAAACAGATCAAGCAATCAAACAACCAGTAAACAAATAGAGGACACAGAGGCATAATTCAGAGAGGCTGCTTTAGTTTGACTCTAGCCAAGAACATCATTCTGAGGGACAAAACAAGTCCTAACAGTCCTCGATTGGTTCAGCTCAATCCATCAGAAGATAAAATTACATAGGAACTTGCTTGTCAGAATCCCTGGCAGTATACACTTCTGTGGAGGACACTTTGTGGGTGATACCTCTCAGGAAACTATAGGGGTGGTAACAACGGGTGTGATTTAAGATGCTCTAGGGCTGATCCTGGCCAGAAGTGCCTCAACCACCAGAACTGAATCTCCTCCTCAATGTTATCAAATCAAAGAGATTTCTGGCAGATTGACTTCTCTTCTTTTTTTGCGTAACCCTATGTTCTGCACTATAATAGTGAGAAAGGTGGGAAGGTGAATTCTGAACAGGGAGGAAAGTATTTCCCTATTTGTTTTATACTCAAATACCTTATATCTATGCTTTCTGTCAAAGCCACTTCTTGGTATGGATAATGCTGTCAAACAAGAAAGATGGAAAAGGATTAATTAATCGATATCTCCTAAGGGTTTTTAGCTAAAAGGCTAATGCAAAGGCCAAGCACTGTCATTACCACTATGTGGTCTGATTATGGTGATTATGTGACCTAGAAGAAAAATGTCAAAAGGGAGACATTGCCATGAATTTGCATTGTTAATATAACTGTTGACAGCAAAGAGAAGTTTGCATATTTGAATAAGATCCCTCCCCACAAAATCTAGCTGTCTCATAGACTGATATATTTGATTAAGCTAAATTGTCACAGCCAGACTCATTATTGTCATTCTACACTAACATTAAATGTCTATTCAGTATCACTCCAAGAACCATGCATATGAAGTGTAAGGCTCAGGAGGAAAGAAAAGCATTTTTCAGCTTTTCCGTGAGTGTACAAACAACGACTCATATTCTAAAACAGCAGTTTTGCAAACCTTTAGCTTTTCCCAAGGAAAGGTTACAATAGCACCACTATAATACAGATTATAATCAGGTAATATCCACTAATGAACAGATAAATCTACAAATATGTAAAGCAGAGCTAGAGGAAGGAAAACATTGTATTAAAAATACTCTGGATACCACTTAGCAAATTCTTCTTTAATCACACATTAAGTATGGCCTTCAAGGCTTTTATGAAATAGTTTTGCAAAGAAAATACACAGAATGCATTGATTTAATTGCTTATTATCTTGATTTATAATCTTTCAATATTTAGAACTATAGTAGGTAGGTCTCAATTTATACACTTTCCCCAGTTGTGTGCTTTCAAGGAGCAGGTCTGACTTTAAATTTAGAATTGTCTGACTTTTCTTAGTTTTGAACAAGATTGTAGTTTCACAGCAAAGCCTAGCTCTGAGTGTACAAAGGCCTCTCCCTCTTCTACCCTCTCTTGTTTGTCTACACCTGCTTCCATCACATGAAATTCATGACTTTCCCACCTTGTTTGTATTTACAACATCATTCTCAGCAGCTATTAGATCCAAACAGGAGCTAAACAAATGGATAGAAGATTTCTATGATTTATTTAATAAGCACAGAGCAATATGATATTATAATACTTTTAGTATATGAGCATATACCATATACTATTATATATATTACATGTAATGGTATAAATATGGACTATTATAGTATTGATGATGTGTGGAGAGGCAGAAAGAGAGCAAGGGAGAAAGAGAGAGAAAAATTGTAAAACCAATGAATGCAGAATAAAAACTAATTTTTAAAAACAAGTGGAATACAGGGAGGCATCAGACTATGTCCTTTTACCATAATTCATTGAAATTATATATGAATGGTAAAAAAAGATTAAAATGTTCTCATATTTAGAAATTAACTAAAACCAAAAGTCCCCAGAACTAAAACTATAGCTAACTGTGAAACACAAAGCTAAATCTTCTAGGAGACAACAGGAGAAAATCTAGGTTACCATGATTCTGCTGATGACTTTTTAGGTACAATACAAAAAGCACAATCCATATAAGAAAAAAGGATCAGTTGGACTTCATTAGAATGAAAAACTGCTCTGTGAAAGACACTGTTAAGAGAATGAAAAGACAAGGTACAGACTGGAAGAAAATGTGTGCAAAACAGATACCTGAAAAGGACTTGCATTCAAAGTTCAAAAATAATAAAACACAATTAAAGAGAAATCAAAAGATCAGGACACCTCACCAAAGAAGATACACAGATGGCAAATAAACATGAAAAGATGCTCAACATTGTATGTCATCAGGCAATTGCAAATTCAGAAACCAACGAGCTACCAGGACAAAGCTAAAAGAATGGCTAAAATCTCAAACACTGGCAACACCAAATTTTGACGAGGAAGCGGAGACACAGGAATTCTCCCTCATTGTTAGTGGCAATGTAGAACGGTACAGCCACTTTGGAAGACAGGCGAGTGAGTTCTTAAAAAGTGAAGCATAGTCTTATACAACCCAGGAGCTATGCTGGATTTAGCCAAATGAGTTGAAGACCTATATTTACACAAAAACCTGCATGTGAAAATGTTTATGGTAGCTTGATTCATAATTTACAAAACTTGGAAGCAGCCAAGCTGTCCTTTAATAGATGAATGGTTAAAATATTGCACTGCATCCATGTAACAGAATATTTTTCAGTGATAAAAAGAGATAAGGTATCAAGCCACAAAAAGACATGGAGGAAGCTTAAATGCATATTTCTAGGTGAAAGAAACCAGCCTGAAAGGATTGCAGACTGTATAATTTTAACTATATGACATTGTGGAAAAGAAAGCAATGAAGACACTAAAAAAATCAATTGTTACCAAGTTTTGGGGGCAGGAATGAGGAGGGTAGGAATGAGTAGGTGCAGCAGAGAGGAATTTTGACCAGTGAAACAATTTTGTATGGTCCCATAACAGTGGGTAAAAGACATTATGCTACTGGCTAACTCCATAGCACTGTACAATGCAAAGAATAAACAGTATCTAAGCTATGACTTCAGTTAATAATAATGTCTCAATATTAGCTCATCAATTGTAACAAATGTACCATGCTAATGCATGATATTAATAATAGGGGAGACTGAAGGCTGAGAGAAAGAGAGGGGGAGAGAGAGAGAGGGGGAGAGAGAGAGAGGGAGAGAGAAATCATATGGGCAGTCTCTGTACCTTCTGCTTATTTTTCTACAATCCTAAAACTGTGTTAACAATAAAATATATACTTTAGAAAACAAGATTAATGAAGAGTACACAAAGCAATAACAAACTATTTAGAACTACATTATGAACACACATGTTAAAGGCAACAGTTGAAGGAAGAGAAAGTTTTTAAAGCAAACAGAAGTTGTATAATTTGTAAATTATAAGTGAGATAGATGATATATGATAGACATGAGATAGAAAGATAATCAGTTGACAAGAGTAAATACTCCAATCCTGGCCTAATTTGACTCTGATGATAGTAGGTCGCCTCCAACTCAGTGATGCCATGAATAATGCCAAGATGAATGTCTTCATACATGTCAACTTGCCTATGGATGATACATGCCTATGGATGTATCAAATGTATTAGTGGTGTGGATGACTATAAAGGGGGAGGGAATGGAGTGCGGACTGAGATTAAAGGAAGAACAAATAAATACTGTACACCCTGGGCTGAGGAGCATGTTTAATTCAAGTTTTTTACTTTTTAAAAAATGTTTATTTATTTGGTTTTGAGAGAGAGCATGTAAGCCAGTGGGGAAGGGGCAGAGAGAGAGGGAAAGAGAGGATCCTAAGCAGGCTCTGCACTGTCAGCACGCAGCCCGACACAGGGCTCAGTCTTATGAACTGTGAAATCATGACCTCAGCTGAAATCAAGAGTCTGATGC
This sequence comes from Panthera tigris, assembly GCF_018350195.1. NCBI lineage: Eukaryota > Metazoa > Chordata > Mammalia > Carnivora > Felidae > Panthera > Panthera tigris. The sequence continues at coordinate 157,191,556 of NC_056663.1, forward strand.
TTAACTGACTGAGCCACCCAGATGCCCTCAACTTTTTACTTCTGTGTTAGTAAAATGAGAGAAAGAAAATGTTTTGTAATAAATAAAAAAAAAAAAAAAACACCAAAACTCTGTGCTTCAGACTTGTTATAACTTGCAAAAACCTCATCCTTCTTACCTCTATCCTTTATTCAGCCCATGTTTCTTCATGCTTGCTTTTGTCCATAGATACACCATTCAGTTTCAGCCCAGACCAAGTCTCCATTCATACCCTTTCTCTTCCAGAAATCATACCCACACAATTCTGACTTCCTTTCATGACACAGCATAATCCATTTCATCTTAATATGCTACAGCATTTGATTATATATCACCTGTGTTTCTCTAATTTTTATTTGCATAAGTATTCTTTCAGTGGTATCGTATATTCCTTAAAATTTACTTATTCAGGGGCACCTGGGTGGCACAGTCGGTTGAGCATCTGACTTCAGCTCAGGTCATGATCTCACGGCTCACGGGCCCGAGCTCCACATCGGGGCTCTGTGCTGACAGCTCAAAGCCTGGAGCCTGCTTCAGATTCTGTCTCCCTCTCTCTCTGCCCCTCCCCTGCTCATACTCTGTCTCTCCCTATCTCAAAAATAAACATTAAAAAAAATAAAAAATAAATTTACTTATTCATTCATTCATTCATTCATTCGTTCATTTAACAAATACTTATTGAGACCTAACTATGTTCAAATGCATTGGAAAACTTTGAGGAAAGATAAATAACAATCCTCATGGCTTAATGAGTTCATAGTCTAGAGAGAAACTCAGAAAAAAATGTGGTTGAGGATTAAGTTTATCATAGGGTGGTATGCATGCTAAAGTACGTATTGTGAAGATTACATTATGTTCTCTAATAATTGTTAATATTTTACATAAACTATGTAATGATTAATATTAAGTGCTGATATTAATGATATTATACCATGTTAGTTACACTAATATTCATCAATATTATGCCAATAATATTAAGGGCAATATTAATAATACCATACCAAGTTAGTTTACAATAAATTTAACCAAGTAAATCGCAAAGCTAAACCTGCAAAAAGTATTGCTTATTTCACCAGCTCCTCTGAAATCTTCACATTGTTGCCTCCTTCCATTATTGCAAATAATCAGAACTTGGCTATTTATCAATTAGCCCAAAATTCATAAGGTAATCTCTAGTAGTGATTTATACTGTTGTCAGAATATGCAAGGAATAAATATGCCTACAATTTTGTTTCTATGACTTGCAAATATATTTCTATATTTATGGTTCAAGGTTTGCTGATTACTTACAAGGTGGATGACAGCAATGTTGGGAGACATAAATTCCTAGTGTCTCAAGGGTAGGATCAAAGCTGCAGTAGCACTAATCTCCAATCAGCCCATTTTTTTCCAATTTGCAAAAGGAGTCCAAAATGTATCAATACTTCTGCATTAATGAGACAACTGCAAGTGGAAAATGACAAGCAGTAAAGGGTATGTTAGGAAAGTGTTAGCAAGTATTCAGTGACCAATTTACCTAGATATGCCTAGGCTTCAAGTCTTCTTTAAGAACTTATTTTAGTAAAGCAGAGTTAACATTTCCTGCTATATCCTGTAGTGATTGCCTCTGACCTACTCTTCAGGCTTTCACTTAAGTAACATTTTATTTCTCCAATCTGTTCTTCCCTATTTCTGGGATAGCAATTCGTTCCTTATTAGTTTCAGCCTCGTTTTCTCTCTCTTAACCATATGTAAATATGGATTCTTAATTCCTTATGTGTTTATTTCACTGTCTGTTGTATTCTTGATATGTGGAGATGGAGAGTACCTGCAATATTTTCAAAACTCATGTCACTGAGTTTTCCTCCATATTTTTAGGATATCTTTGGCTTCTCCGATAACTCCTGTTATTCAACATTCACTCATTCAGTAAAGAAGCTCGGGCCAGCTTCATGGGTGTGTGACCTGGCCAAGTCACATGGGGTTTCATGCTTAGGAGGGCTTCGCACTTGGTTTAGTGCTGTTGTCATCCTGCAACTCTTAAGGAGGGGTCCCGGGTTTTCATTTTTCACTGGGCCCTCAAAATGACATAGCCTGTCTAATATTCGTAGATTGTACAAAATAAGTATAGATGATAAGGGAAAGATACACATAAATGTTCACTGGGGTTGTCCTTAGATGGTGGTTTTAAGGATAATTTTAATTTTAATTTTAGATTTTAATAATTTTAATTTTCTTCCCATATTTCTTCATTTTTAAGTTTTCCTGATTTTTAGAAATAAAGGAGGATAACAGAGTCCCAGAAATCCCTTGGGATTCAACACGTAGAATTTATGAGACCATCCTTTGGGGCTAAAATATTTTAATCTGCAATAGACAAGATATTTTCATTTGTAAGTGTACAGATAATTTTACATTCAATAGTAGTACTTCACAGCAAATGAAATACAGTATGTAATTAACTAAGCAGCATCTATAAACTATTGGTCCCCCTTCAAAAGTTCCTGAAAGTCTTGAGTTCTCATGATGGCACTGGATCCCTGCCTATAACTTCGTTTTACCCTATATTCACCCAACACCTTTTGTTTTCCCACATTTGTCCCTATTTCATACTTTCATGACTGTTTTAAAAACTAGAGCAAAATTAATAAGGAAAAATATTCACAATTAGTTGGAGAACTGTGTAGCTTTGAGTTCTGAGTGTGTAGGAAACAATTGGTTTACAACATCTGATGGATTTCATTTTCGTTGCCATTTTAGAGTAACTGTACTTCTCCCCAAGCAGGAGAGATTCAACAAGTAAGTATTTAAAAAGAAGAAAAAGGAGGAGGAAGAGGAAGAGAAAAAGGAGAAAGAAATCTTTGTTCTGTTCTTATCTTTGTCTATTCTTGTTGTAGTTGGTTTTCCTTTTTATTTTTTAAAAGTAAACTCTACCCTCAACTTGGGGCTCGAACTCAGGCTCAGAGATCAAGAGTCCAATGCTCTTCCAACTGAGTTAGCCAGGTAGCTCTGTTTTAGTCTTTCAAGGTGAATATGCGTATTTTCATTTTTACATATGAATTGAAATCACTTCATCTTTTTTAAAGCCAGGAAATAAAATAAAATAAGCAGTGTGGGAGCAAATTTGCAATACCCCCTTCAATGTTTCTCTGGAACACTATGTATAAGGCAGAAGTCGAAAGGGGGGGAATTATGTAACTTCACTTTCAGTTTCCAGATACAGTAACCAACCAGGACATTGAGACAAATTGCTTTGCCTTTCTTGGAGTTATGAAGAAGGGATTAAATAGTCAGTATAACTTCCTATTTGAAAGTGTGTACCCACTGGTGCCAGAGCGTTGAGGTCAAACCCATAATTGTATGGCTTTTGGCAAATAACCCTTTCTCTGAGCTTCATTTTCTCATTTGTATTATGAATATGATAAGAGAATTAAGTAGAATAGTTCTTGGCACATCATTAAACTCTTCAAAAGTGGGAGCGATTATTACTATGCATTTTATTTTCATTTAAAAATGACTCTAGGAGTGCCTGGGTGGCTCAGTGGGTTAAGCGTCTGACTTCGGCTCAGGTCATGACCTCGCCATTCAGAGTTTGAGCCCCGTGTTGGGCTCTGTGCTGACAGCTCAGAGCCTAGAGCCTGTTTCAGATTCTGTGTCTCCCTCTCTCTCTGTGTCCCTCCCCTGTTCATGCTCTCTCTCTTTCTCTCTCAAAAACAAACATTAAAAAAATAAATAAAAAATGACTCTATTAATTAAATTATAAAAACTCATCTCCTAAAGAAGAAACTTCAGGAAAAAAAAAAAGATATAAAAATATTTATATTATGAAGCTCAGGGCAAAAGGATCAATAATATCCTAAGACACTATGATACGGAAAACTCACGTTCGATCTTTTATAACTGAGGCAATGCTCTCAGTAAATAAACATATACACTAATTATAATAGGTTTTCATGTTTATTCCTGTACAGGGCCCTTTATTCCTGGAAGTTGCTACTCCTCGGACTTATATGAAATGTAAGTATCTGAACAATGTAATGGAAGAATATAATTGATGGTGCCTTTTATTTCCCCAATATCCCTCCAGGAAAAAGGATTATTCCCTTAGCTGCTGGTCGTGTTGCTCATTAAACACTCTCAGTGATCTGGCCTCTTCTAGAACTGCCTGGGCTGAAGAGAACAGACCTGCCCAAACCCAGGCCTCTTTGGGAGCAACCACAACCAATGACTGATAGATACGAGCATTGAATGCTTGGCACCCTTGCCTCTACACAGACATTTTAGATGCCTGTGGGACGTCTACATGGGATGGAGTTAAATGTGTCTTATTTTCCTGTGTGGTGGTGGTGGTGAGGGGTGCATGACCAGTATATAGAGACGGTTTCAATAAAAAAAGACAGACTTTTAAGAGAATTAGCAGGCAATGTAAGGAAATTAGGCAGGGGGAGCTAGAGGAATCCCTCCCTGTCTGTTGGAATTTGGAAGAATGATAAAACCATAACAGTGCTGTCGCTATACAGTGAGTGCAGGCTGCTGTAACCAATTACCACAGATTAGGTGTCTTAAACAACAGACATTTATTTCTTATAGTTCTGGAGGCTGGCAAGTCCAAGATGAGAGTGCTTATTTCTTACAGTTCAAGATGAGAGTGCCAATCAGATTTGGTGTCTGGGGAGAAACCTGGTTTACAGACAGCTGCCTTCTTGCTATATCCTCACAGGAGAGGGAGGGCTCTGATCTCTTCCTCTTCTTATAAGGACGCTAATCTTATCTTGGGGACTCTACTCTCATGGCCTCATCTAAACCTAATTACCTCCCCAAAAGCCCACCTTCAAATACCATTGCACTGGAGATTAGAGCTTCAACATATATTGAATTGGTGGAAGGGGAGACACATTCAGTCCATAGCAGGTGTGGAGAATAAAACCTTACCTTAACTGGGGAATCATAGTTTCTAATTAAGACGAAGAAATGTGGTAAACATTCTTTTTACAGAGCAAAAAGTTTAAGAATATTTATTAGAGGGGCTCCTGGGTGGCTCAGTCGGTGGGGCGTCTGACTTCGGCTCAGGTCTTGATCTCATGGCTTGTGGGTTTGGGCCCCACATTGGGCTCTGTGCTGACAGCTCAGAGCCTGGAGCCTGCTTTGGATTCTGTGTCTCTCTCTAGCTCTGCCCCTCCCCTGCTTGTGCTCTCTTTCTCTTTCTCTCTCTCAAAAATAAATTAAAAAAACTTAAAAATTTTTTAAAAAGAATTTATTACAAATATAATAAGTATTTTAAGGAAAGGCAGAGGAAAAAGTTCAAAAAAATATAAAAAAGGGCAAGCCATCCAGGAAAGCAGCAGGACAGGGCTGAATAAGGATGAGTAAATATGCAACCAGGGGTCCCTATGAAGGGAAAATTATTGTGTGGCTTCTACAGTCTGCGGATCTTACAAATAAAGGAAGTAGGAAATTAATTTTAAAACATGCCTTCGGCTGCAGTAACAATACCCTGTGAAAATGATTCAAGTGGAGAAGCCATTTAGTTCATTCACATAATTAGAGCAATGACTTAATGATGTCCGGAGACCCTGAACACCTTCTATCTTTTGGTCTAGCCTTAATCTGCAATTTACTCCAGCCACAGGTTTTCTTGGCCAAACCTGTTGCCTCGTGGACACTGGAAGGCTGATGCGGTCACTGGAATGTGACTCTATCTCAGATGTGCCCTAGTAGACATCTTCTACCCCAGTCTCCAAAAGCAGATCAAGAGTGAAACTGTAGAAGTGACTATCTAAGTATCTGGCAGACAATAGACAGTAACTGTGCTGGTGGAGTTAGCCAACAAGTATTGTTTGCATACTCTCCGTGGATGCTCTCAGATCATGGTCTCTCAAGTGGCGATCACTATTCCCTTACTATCTGGATAATCAGGGTGCAGGTAGTGTAGAACCTGGGAGTGTTCACTGCCATGCTGGGAGTCTAGGCTAAAGGTAAAACAAACAACAAATAAACACCACATTTTTTGTTGTTATGATTGTCATTGTTTAGAGCGGTATTATTAAAAAAAATATGTTCTCATTTAAATCCAAATATCGGAACACTACATACAATTCTGAGCAGAAAACAAGGCAATCCCTTGTTGAGTGAAAGGAGAACAGAAATAGGCTTTACATTTAGAAACTCATTTTTGGCTTTACCATCTACTTGTAGTGTGTTCATAATTACCACCTAATCTCTCTGAAACCCGGTTTCCCTCATGATCCAGCAATCAAAAGAATAGCACCAACAACAGTTTACCTGAGAGGTTTGTTTCAAAGAGTAGTAAGATTACCTCTAAAAGGTGCTGTGCTGCTTGAAGTCCGGTGCTATCGGATTACTTCTCTTCTTTTTTTACCCCTAGAATTTCTTCATTCTATGAAGTGTGTGTAGGTTTTGTCAGATGAAATAATTTTAACCTGAGAGTGAATCCAAAAGTGATTTTTTATGGTTGCCTCATCTCTTAAAACATAGATATTCAATATAGACATCTCTGAGGGAGAGATAAAACTGGTATTACTTACCAGAAAGATTGCTGAAAGATGGCTTGGATTTTAAGTTAACAAGAAGCATTTATTTCTGTTCAAAATTGGCCATCCCAACTACTAATGTAGAAAGAGATGTGCAACTGTAATAAGTTCTCATCTTTGCAAGATATGTTCTCTTCTCAGAAATTCCCCCAAGCATATTTTAGGTAAAACAAACAAATAAATGGAGAAAACATAAACAAGCATGAAAACATGTTGGATTACTGTTTTCTTGTCAGAAATACTAAAATGGTTTCATCAATCATAATATTTTATGAAGCACTTGTCTGCTGGCTTCTCTTTTGCACGTGATGCACAAAACATCATCATACCAGTCTTTTATATATTTTTATTTTTTTATTAAGAATTTTTTAATGTTTTTTTTTTTTTTTTTGAGAGAGAGGCAGAGACAGAGCATGAGTGGGGGAGGGGCAGAGAAGGAGACACAGAGTCCAAAGCAGGCTCTAGGCTCCGAGTTATCAGCACAGAGCCCAACTTGGGGCTCGAACCCACAAGCTGTGAGATCATGACCTGAGTTGAAGTCCTTTGCTTAACCGACTGAGTCACCCAGGTGCCCTAATATATTTTTAATTTTTAAAAATGTTTTTTCATTTATTTTGTGAGAGAGAGAGTGGGAGTGGGAGAGGGGCAGAGAGAGAGGGAGAGATAGAGAATCCCAAGCAGGCTCCCTGCCAGCGTGGGACTCGAACTCACAAATTGTGAGATCACGACCTGAGCCAAAATCAAGAGTCAGACTCAACCGATTGAGCCCCTTCATACAAGTTTTTCAAAGATGATGTTGCTAATACTTTATAAACCTGTACAACATACAGAGGGAAGAAGGGATAAACATCATTCTGCTTCCGTGTTACCATTCTTACTTTCCAATAAATTAAATGATTTGCTAAAATTTTATTATGATGTTACATCATAGATCCAAAAAGAAAAATAGAAATTGTATCCCTCCTTAACCCAACCCTCCCACTGCATCTGTACTCACTTTCCTTTAAGTGCTAGGGGTATTGTCACTTACGTGACAATTTTGCTCCACTGTGATCCAGCTCTTTGGGAATGGGCCCCAGGTGTCTTCCATCAAGAGATCCTGAGCCTCTCACAATTACATTGTGTCTTATTCATGTCTGCATCTCTAGCACCTAGGGCAGTGTTTGGCACAATGCAATGAATTGTTTCCTTATTTAGTAAATATGCAAGAACTACTGATGTCATCAAAACCAGTAACAAAATACCTTTTCACTCTGGTTCTCGGCTTTGATAAACAGACACTAACTGCAAGCATGTATATCCGGTAAGTGGTTTTCCAAACTCTCTATGAAGTATAGAGCAGATCCTCAATTTCTCTCAGCACAACTCCCATGTCTGAAAAGAAAAACACACAACATTTTATTTTTTTACTAGTAATGAGGGAAAAAGTCAAAACAGGATGAAGATATAAATAGCAAACAGGGAGTTTTGTGTATAACGAGAAACCTTCAGAGAACTAATTAATGTCAACACCAAAAGATAAATGGTGCTTGACTTACACCTTTTTAACTCCCCTCCTGTTCTTCCATTTACTGTCCTAGCCATTCTTGTCTTAAATGTCAGTCAATCCAGACCGTCTATCGCTTTAATTCTCCAGTCTATAATCCTGCCTCTCACCACCCGCTCCAACTGTCCCTTGAGACCAATGACAGTTCATGGTATCTGGGAGATGCACACCAATGTTCAGGTACTGTTTGAATAATAGGAAACAATATCTGGTGTAATAATTTCTGTTTTTTAAGATAGACTCCTTAGACCTCAAAGAGATATGGTGTGAAATGGAGCGGCAAGCAGTTAATGGCTGGCACATGGCTCCATATGAAAGGGGAAGGCATTAAAAAGAATCTATGTTGAATAAAACTAAAATTTATTGAGCACCAACCAAATGCCAGGCTCTTTACAAACGTCATCTCACTTAATTATTCCATAGCAATATATTGTAGTATTTATCACCACTTCACACAGATGCACAGAGGAAGCAACAGAGTTTCAGAAAGGTTAAAATAACTGCCTGAAGTTACACAACTCAAGATTTTAACTTAAATCTGCTTGGATCCAAGTCTCTTCTGTCTTCAAGAGAATTACCCTGCTTCTGAAAGTTCACTCCTGCAGTTTCAATAATAATTTCTAAGTCATGTTATAAAGCCATTCTATGTTTATTTGGGGGAGAAATAATGTAATATCAACCCTATATAAATGCAAAGCAAACCAGATATTACTTTTATATTTTTTTTAGTGTTTATCTATTTTGAGAAAGGGAGAGAGAGAGAGAGCAGGGGAGGGGCAGAGAAAGAGAGAAAGAAGGAGAGAGAGAGAGAGAATCCCAAGAGAGAGAGAGAGAAGGAGAGAGAGAGAGAATCCCAAGCAAGTTTCACGCTCAGCACAGAGCCCGAGGCAGGCTCTATTTCATGACCACGAGCTCATCACCTGAGCTGAAATCAAGAGTTGGACGCTTAACCAACTGAGCTACCCAGATGCCCCATCACTTACTCCTTTTGGTTAAAGTCATCATATACCATGCATTTATATTATAAAATATAAAGGATTAAAATAATATTATGACACCAATGGTTGTCAAATAAGTAGTTTGAAATTTAATATCTCAGAGCTATAATTTAAATACTTTTACTCATCTCTGGCCCAGTTGTTTGTTTTAGCTACTTGGGCATATTTCTGTGTCTTCCAGAAGGTTGTGAGCTGCAGATTCCAGAAAACTTGCTTTTTAAAATTATTTTCCCTCCACCTATTTCTGAACATAGTGTCTGAAATAGAGCTGCTAATCAACAAACAATGAAGAACCTGGTTTTCTATACTTCTTCAACATATTCTATTTCTGCCCTAAAAATCATTGACCTTGCTATGTCAAAAACAACTCAGAAGTACTCTTTGAGAACTACAGGTGAAACATGTCCTTTTCCTTCCTCAGAAAGGACTAGCACATGACCATGAGGGGTTGAATTCAGAGAGAAGAAATAGGGGGAGAAAGAAGAAGAACAAAGACCAAGGTCTATTCTTTTTTAAAAAGTATTATTTCCACTCATATTTGAGGATTTTAGTCATGCTTTCCATTGAAAAACAAAAGAACTTATACATGTCTTTATTGTAGCAGAGGACAAAAATCAGAAATATTTGTTCTTCCACATCCTTTTGATAGATGAAATAATGCTTCTCACGCATTGACTTTGGCATCTGAAGTTCAGGATGAAGAGTTATATTTGCGGACCAAAAAATATAAAAAGGAACTTTAATGTTACCCAAAATGTCATTTCATACAGGGCTAGCATCTATTCTGCATGCTTAGGGAAGGTCAAAGAATAATTTTACCCTACACACGCCACAGCAAATATAACGATTCTTTAGAAATAGGTGAGCCTACACACTCATTGGAAGCATACGAATAATCTCAAACATGAACCTCAATGTCACCTCAACTGCTTGATTCACACCTAAGGGATTTCTCATTTATGTGCAAAACGAGAATCTACAATTTCATCTGAGCACCCATCAACTAACCTGTGCCAAATGATTTCATGTAAAGTTCAATTGCAACAAGCTATGTTACAATCCCCCAATCTGACTAATTGGTTTGCAAAAATGAGGAAAGAACATATAAGCTTCTGAGACAGAAAATTATAGTTTAGCAAATTTTTGGAGCAATTTTCTTATTGCTTCAAACTGGATGCTGGTCCATATGCATATCCCATAAAGTCAGGAATGAATCTGTAATTAGATCACTAAAGTGAAGCCAGCAATAGAGAATAATTTGAACTGCATGGGGTTTATTTCTGCTTCTATATCATCTAAAGATTTTCACAGATAAAGTTACTGTTAAGTATAGAATGTTAAGTGTCGCCCTCTTCTGAATATGGTCAATAGGTGAGATGTCCTAGCCAGCATAGACCAAGTGTGCTTGTACAGTTTAAAGCGATGATACTCAAACTTTATCGTGCATCACAATCAGCCAAAAAGCTTATTAAGACACAAATGGCTAGACTCAACCCCCAGAGTTTCTAGCAGTCTAGGGCGGAGCTGAAAATTAACATTTCTAACAAGTTTCCAGGTGATGGTGATGGTGATGCTGGTATGGAGGCCACATATCAAAACCCACTCATTTAAAGAAATATATCTCAAGATGCAGTCTACCCCCTGACTTCATCAGAGTAATGAAGGTGCTTAGTAAGGTAAAGAAAGATTCCCAGATTTACCACTTCAGCCAGATTTACTACTTGGGAACATCCAGGATAGGACTCAGATGTCTGCATTTTTAACAAGAATTCAAGATAGTTCTGATCCGCTACAATTTGAGAACCTCTGTTCTTTTGTCCACTTCTGACATTTTACTTGCGTTCCAACATGCAATGTACCTTCAAGGTTCTGTGCATTATTTGGAGTTCCCTGTCATAAAATTCTACTTGACAATATATATATTTTTTTTATTCTTCAGGATCCAGGTCAGGTATCCCTTCTTTATAAGACTTCCCTTCCCTGTCAGGGAGATTGATTTCTCTATCAATTCTAGTAGCAGTCACTGCATTATGCATTCACATGTTTTTTTACTGACAAAAGATGAGGTTCTAGACTGAGAAAGAGAGGATATACTTTTTTTTCATTGAATTTTACCTCATTAGGTAAGGGATACATCAGCCATCAGGAAAATATTTTGACTCTAATGAAAATGAAGACAAACTTGAAAACTGAACAAAACTGAACTTTATATTTTGCAGTGTAGAAAGATTATAATGACTACACTATTTCCAATGAACACTTGAGAATTTTGTTTCAGTGAAAGTTGTTTTCAGAAAGTATTTTTAATGAATGTACATGTGCAAACACATGTGCATGTACACCTTTATTTATTGTTGTTGACCTTTTCAAAACTTCTCATTGATTTTTAAGGGTTTGGATCGTTTATTTAAAGAGTTTCTGCCCTCTTCATTTGCCAAATTTTCCCATTTGTCTAATTGTACCAGCTGCTGCCTTGGGTAACATCTGTTCTCTATTAACTCCTCCGAAAGACATTTTGAGAGGTCATAAGGATCATAGCTGTGATACACCTAGAGACATGGCCCAAAAGACTTGATCAGTGGATTATGGTGTGATTTTGTATCATAAGATGCTTTAGGTATTATGACATATCTACAGTTCAAAAGAAGCCTATGAGGATTTCAAATATGATATGATCATTAACAGAGCAGAGTAAAAATTTGAATAATGCCCAGCTCTTACCATTTCAATTTCATTTCTATTATAATGATAATGGCCTGCTCAGTTGGTAATTATTACTGTGGTTTCTTTCTTTCTTCTTTCCTCTTTGAGATGAGAAGCATCAGCAAAACAAAGTCAAGGATGAAAACATTAGAACAAGTAGCAAAGAAGCTACTCCTTGAGAATGAAAAAGGACATTTAGTCAGCGATGGAACAGTACTGATCATTATAGATCAGAAATGCAGTACTGTATGGATCCACCGTGACATCAATGATTCAGATATGTTGGTTACATAATTGAGTAAATAAATATCAGCCACAGAAAACATGATAAATACATCTCAAGTAAATCTGGTGTTCCAAAGTAAGGGAACTCTGAGCTAAAAGATGCACCAATATCAAACCTTGTTTTTATTTGTTTAAAATTCCTCCATTATTCATAATATGCCAGTGAAGTAATAAAAATCCACCTTTCAAATAAATTTGTAACACTGAAGACTTTACTTATATTTCATTGAATTATTTCAATTCATCCCTAGCAGTTAACCGAGTGCAGAGGGGACACTATAAGTGTTCATAAAATGAATTTTAAAGGCAACATCCTGTAGATTTTAAGACCTGAATCCTTAATGGAAAACAAGAATTACTGTTCCTGACAAGTTTTATTAACTTCAGAATAGACACATTCAGTGAGATGTCTCAGCTCTCTCTAGTGTTCTCTGTGGCATAATGATGCAGAAACCCATCAAGGATATTTGTGAATCAAAAGAAAAGTAAAAATCAGGAAGTCTTGAAGAGACAATTCATCTAAACAAGACTTCACTTTCGCATTCAGACATACCTGGGTTGGTTTAGTATACTAAAGATATTATATATGGGTTATGAATGTACGCCCATATAAAATTAGTTCTCCCTCCTTCCCAAAATAGAGAGATACTGAGATCTAATGGGAAGAAGGTAGAATTTCAAACTTGGAAGTATGCATTTAAATCAGTTTTGTCACTTAGTAGCTATGTTTTGTGGGACCAGACACTTATTATTCTTTTACTATAGGTGGGCACAGCATTCTAATTTTATGTAAGACAAGGAAAACAATATATAATAAAATATTTTATAAACTATAAGCAACTATATAAAGCCACTAATAGTTGGTTAAAATTTTAACAATTTGCTATTGTGTAAAAAAGGACAGAGACAAAAGAGTACATAATTTAGGATTCCTTTATATGAAATTCAATAATTGATCAATAATTGATTGTATGAGAATCAGAATAATAGTTATTGGGGCACCTTTTTGTTTTTCCTGGGCCACTCAATATCTTAAGGTGAATGGTTTACCAACATCCACTGTCTGATCTTCAACCCCTCCTAGCCTCTACTGTTCCTCTGACATGAGATTAAAGGGACCCTCAGAACTCTGCATGCTTCTGGAAAGACACTATCACTTACTCACAAGTATTTACAGCCTTGACATCCCTTTTCACTTTAATACTATCAGCATTAATATACTTACACTCTTTACAGCAACTCAAACTGATAACCACAAGATCAGTTCTTCCAACTTATTCTTCAGCTCTTGCATGCAAATCCTGATAAGACTTTTCCAAGCCCACTTTCTTTCCCACTTTTTCTGAGTTTTTGAAATCTTTTCACTGTACCTTCTGATAGGGATTCACCAGCAAAATCATGTCTTTCCTACACTTTTATACATTCTTGCTCTAAAGGAAACCAGCCTCTCCCCTAAGGACACTGATTATCCTGTAGCCTCTGAAGTGGTGTTATATAATACAAAATTTGTCTAGTCTTTATCCCACATTCCTGGGACTAAGCTTCTAAACCCTTGGAATTTTTCCAAGTGATAGTGCCTTTTCTTTTTCATGGTAGGTTCCTGCGACCACATCTGAGTTTTTTCTAAACAAATAACTCATGATGGATTCCTAGATTGTTTCAGGATAGTCGTTGACCATGCAGGAAAGACCAACTATGTGATTAGAGGGTTGAGGTCTTGAGCCAGATGATATCAACCTGACTTACAATCTCCTGAGGGAGATTGATTTCCATTATATAGCCAATAATTCAACCAAGCATGTCTATGTAATAAAAATCCCAATGACATTGGGGATCAGAGCTCAACTGAGCTTCCTGGTTGGTGAATACATCAATGTGCCTCTTGATTCCATGGGAAAAGACATTAAAGCTCTGTAGTTGGGACCTCAAAAACTTTCTCCCATGTGTCTCTTTTTTTTGGGGGGGGGGAGCTTGTTCCTGATTTGTATTTTTATAATAAAACTGCAGTTAAAGTCCAGTGCTTTCCTGAGTTCTATGTGTTGTTCTAGGGAGTTATTGAACTTGAGGTGGTAAGAGGAAATTCTGTATTTGTAGCATTTTTCAGAAGTGCTGGTAACCTGGGGAGCCCCAAACTTATGGCTGGTGTCTGAAAAAAAGGGGGAAAATTGTAGGAGTCTTGTGTCCCTAACCTGTGAAATCTATGCTACAAGTTAGCATTAGAATTGCATTGCAGGGTGGCTGTGTGGCTCAGTCAGTTGAGCATCCAACTCTTGATTTCCACTCAAATCATGATCCCAGGGTCATGGGGTTGAGCCCAGTGTTGGGCTCTTCACTGAGCATGGAGACTGCTTGGGATTCTCTCTCTCTCCCTGTGTCCCTCTACTCTGTACATGCTCTATCTATCTTTAAAAAGTAAAATTAAAAATTATATATTAAAAAAAAGAATTGCACTGCAGGTGCTGCCAGTTTTCTCCAATTCTATAGGTGCAATAGGTATCCTGTGTGTCCCTTATTTCCCAGTCAAGACCATTTTCAGTACCTCCTCCATCAAAACAAACATCTTTGGTATCAAAATATTAACTATCAGTATTCCTTACTATTACCATGACCCATAGGACCTCGGGTTACTATGTCATTTCTTAGAAATTTTTATCTCCTGGTTAACTGTCACTCTTGATTATTTCAGTACACAAATTATTGATCTTGGCAGTGTTATGATCTCTCAGTTCATTAAATGGCACACCCCCATTAACATTGTTATACTATTGTCCATCACACTAGACATTCACCAGCATGGTCATTTTCTAAACTTTGTCATTACTAGTAACTTTAACCCCTCCATAATCTCAGAGAAATGCACCTACTCTAGGACCACAATCTTGTGTCTTTTTAGTTCAGCTCATTTGATGCCTGAACTTAAATAATCCTTTGAAACCACTAAGACAAACAATACCGCCCATAATTTTTTCATTATTTCCTATTACATTCCCATTCCCATTTTCCTCACTTCAACACCTCTTTCTCCATTCACATTCCTTGTGGATGAACTTACTTCTCATTTTAGCAAGAATATCTAAGCAATTATCTCTATTTTAATATAAAAGTAAGTCATGGAAAGGTTAAATAAATTTCTTATGGTACACAGAATTGAACTCAAGTTCTCTGCTCTTAATATTTGTGTTAGCCACCTGCAGCCACAATGATGCTGCATAACAAATCACCCCCAAGCTCAGTGGCTTATTTTTAAAAAGTGGTTATTTTAATATTCCTGTATCTACGTTTGCTACAATTAAGCAAGTCTGGAACTGACTTGGTTAGGCAACTCTACTTCATAGTGGTCAATGTCAGGACTTCCGGTTTGGGTCAATTTTATTCTACATGTGCTTGTTTCAGGGCCTGGTTTTTGTTTTTTGGAGTCAGATATTATGGATGTTTTTTAGAAGTGGATATAATGCCCATTTTTAGATGATAAATCTCAGGAATGAAGAAAATACTCAATTATTTCTAACATTACAGGGGAAATATATGTATCCAGATTGGAATTCTCAAAATTCTGACTCTTAACCTAGTAGTCTTCTGTGGACTATAGTTAATTTATTATCAGCTTTGAGTTTGTTAACAGCTTTACTGTTGCTTCCCATTGACACTATAAGCTAGCTGAAAAAAAAGAAAAAACAAAAACAAAACAAAAAACCAAAAATTAAAAAAACAGTGATAGATCTTTCATATTTTTGGAATTTTATTTTTTCAACTCCTACCTTCACAAAAGTCCGTTCACGAAGCCAAAAAGTTTATTTCATAAAAAGATGGTTTCACTTTTCCTCTCTGTCAAGGGCAAAAATGGAACAAGGTGGTGAGAAGGTAATCTAATCACCAGCTCTTTATGAAGGGGCATGAGTTAATTTTTTATGACACAACTTGAGTTTTTTCACCCAGAAAGACCAGTGGGTAATATTCCCTGCCTCCTTCTAGGCAACACAGCGCACAAAACCATGGCCAGAGATCCTTTTAAAATACACTCCTTCTTTTCCCTTGGCCTCTGTTTTGGGATTAGTGGGTAATGAGTACGGCAAAATAGGTCACACAGTCCTGACCTTATGAGATATAGCTCATAATACTGAAATGTCATGGCTGGGAAAAAATGGGGATCATCATTTTCTCATCCTGACATTTTTCCACATCATAACTCACAGGTACTTCATTAAAGATCAAAAATGAAATAGAGTAATAAGACTGTATTGACAACCACAGTAAATAAAATTAAAATCTATGTAATATATTTGAGGCTGGGTCTTGACATTAAAGTTTAGGAATTTGACATTTGGTTATATAGACATTCATCATGAAGAAATTTAAAATATATACTAACCATAAACAGAGTAAAAAAAAGCTATGAAAGTGTTTACAATCTAGACTGTTACTATTAACTAACGTGGTGGTGGTAGGGAACACCTTCTTTTCCTGATTTTCATAGGACAAAATATAGGGTTTAAGTGAGATATATATCTATATATATATATATAGATAGATATATACATAAAGACATATGACCCAAATAAGGATAGTCTACAAAATATTAGTATATATTAAGAAGGGCTAGAACAAAATCAGTCATCAGAACAAACATGGTATTATTCTATATTTATCCCTTAAAAGAAATTTCAAAAATACTTGCAACAACAGAGATCTATGAGTTTATTTTGTTAACATATATAAATATATTATTTTAACCTAATAAGGTAGATATCCCTACATAAAAAATTGATATAAATAAACTATATAAATGCCAATGGAGAAATATGTATTTTAAATTTCTGGTAACATCTATGGTTTTATTCATTGATTAATTTAGTCATTTATTTTAAAAATATCAGTAAGTACTATGTGTCAAATATGACAATTCACAAAAGTCTATTGATTTGTAAACCTCTTGGATCAGATAGCATCTATGATTATACTGTTATTGTTACTGTCAATGATTCCAGTAATCTCTCTTCTAAGTAAACCACTGAAAGATAAAAGAAATAATAATAATAATAATTATTATTATTATTATTATTTTGTGGTCTAACACTGCATTATGGATTTAAATAAAATGAATGGGCTAAGCAGCCAGCAGAGAACCTCAGTACAACTTACAACATGTGCTCATGCCTTAAGGCAGACTTTTTTTGACTGGTACACTGAAAAAAAAAATCAATTTTTATTGAGAAAGAGTATCTTTCCCACTGAGTTTCTTCCCTTTACTCAGTGTGCTAGGAAAAAAAAAATCTTACCTTTATTTCATTTTATAGATGGCATACATGGACTAAAGAGTTAAAGAGCACAGTCAAATTCAAACTCCCTGGCCTCTCATTTGAAATATAATAAATAAAACAAAGTATGAAATCAGACAAATATAATTCCAAGAAGACATATTTCCAAAGCTGATTAAAGCAAAGAGAATATATTTGACTTAAGTGGTAGAAAATTTTCCCAAAGTATGTTTATATAAAGACAGAAGCTTGTAGCTTTGATTCTGAAACTGAAACATCTCTCATTCTTATGGTGCTAGCTTACCAGTAGTTTGGAATAAAGCCTCAGGGTGCTACACACTTTTTTTTTTTTAAGGAGAAGTTAAATGTTAGGTAGGGGTCACCTGGCTGACTCCGTCAGTGGAGTGTACAACTCGATACTGGGGGTTGTCAGTTTGAGCCCCACATTGGGTGTAGAGATTACTTAAAATATTTTTAAATTCTTTTAAAAAAATAAGTGTTAGCTAGGATTTATTAACACAAAATTTTGGATTATGTTATTTGGGATTTGCCTCAAAATTATAGCATTAGCAAATATATATATATACACATATATATAAACTAAATATATATATACACACACACACACATATGTATGTATAATATATGTATTGTATATGTTATAGTTCAGGACTAGCAAAAAGAATTCTCTTTGATTTCTATGTGATCACTCTTTACAAATGTTTTCTATTCTCTTTATCTCCACTGACACCTACTACACCTCATATATAATTGGCTTTCCCTGCATTGCTGAATAAAGTCTAAAGTTCAGCAGGCTGAGTAACATTCACTGTCTCCATCCTCAACCCTGTGGCCCAGCAGCTAGGATCACAGTAGTATCAGAGTAACCCCAGGGACATGAGACAAAGTGTGATGATATTTTTGCCCTTCCAGCTCATCACAACATTTCCTTTCACGGAGCTTCTTCACTTGATGAATATGACTTGACACAAGCAAGACATGGAAAGGGATTTGGGACTTTTCCTAAAGAGGTTATTGACTGAAAAAGAAATTCAAGTTGTATTTATGTTGACATGATGAAGGTTATAAGATGCTAACTGTTCTGAAGCTGTTGAGGTAGCTTTTTCTCAGTAGAATTTCTATATTTACATTTGGAAAATTGGGATATTGCATAACTTTTTGTTGAGGTATATGCTGAGAACCTTCTGAATATTTGGACAATTTTGGAATTATACATATAAAAATAAAGATTAAATCCTTCCCGTTTCACAAAATTTGGAGTGTTTATTTCACTACCTATAATTTTCTTGTTCACAACCAGGAATTCATGTTCATTTTTATAAAACAGTGAAATTCCTGGAATTTTCATCACAATAGAACAAATATTTAAATATTTTTAAAATAGCTATATACATGTGTGTGCATTTTTCTGTATCATTTATGTTCTTTTTTTCCAATTAGCACAAGAGTGCTCAGGAGCACAAATACCAATTTATTGATCAATAATTTTCCCCTGTTAAAGCTATTCAACAAAATTACTTAAGAAGAGAAACAAAGAAATTAAAACCAACATCAACAATAACAAAAAACCTTACGTGATTATTTTGCCCAAGTGAAGCCATATGGACCATTTACCTTCAAAGAGCAAATTACAAAATGATGATGAACTACATTTCCTCCTAACACCCACCAGAAATGCTGACCTAGTGAATGGAGTAAATGGGGTTTTTAGTACTCAGGGTACACATCACTAGAAAGTTAGTCTCCCTCAGGGTTCCTGGGTGGCTCAGTCAGTTAAGTGTCTGACTTCTGATCTTGGCTCAGGTCATGATTTCACAGTTCATGAGTTCAAGCCTAGTGTGGGTCTGTGAGCTTATAGTTCAGATCTTTCTTCAGATTCTGTCTCTCTTTGTCTCTGCTCCTCCTCTGAGAGTGCTTGCTCTGTCTTAAAATAAATAAACTTAAACAAAAAAAGAAAGTTAGAGTTAGTCTCTCTCTCCTTTTGTCCTCTCTTCACTCCTTTTCTCCTTTTACTTTTCTCTTTCCCTTTCTCTCCCCTTTTTGCCTAACTACCTATCTATAGAAATCCCCCTGTTAATTGAGAAAGCTATCAGGATGATTGTATTATTGTTTTCTTTTACTTGTGCAAGAAAGAATCATTAGAAAAAGAATTGGATAACTCTTTACCAATTTGTGTTCATAGGTAAATTATATTTACATGTAATATATAACCATTGGAATATTCTAGTTTCAGAATTGTGAAATATTCTTAAAAGTAAAGGAAGTATAAATAATAGTAATAGTAGTTAACTTGATTAATTTGCAAAGTGGTGTATGTGCACTATCTATTTTAAGATACAGAAATAATTCTTTGAATTAACTACTATTCTTTTTGTCACTATAGATGAAGATATAGAAGCTTAGAGAGGTTCTTGTCCAATGTCATGCAGCTAGAAAATACCAAAGCCACTGTAGAATACTGAGAGCCTATATCACACCACTCTTAGATACTATACAAACTTCCCTTGATGTGTTAAAGAGCAAGTATTTGGTCAGAAGGATTTAAAACTAATGTTCAAGATATACCTCCCTGAACTTCATGAAAATGTTTCCTTAAATGTAGAAACATTCAAAATAATTAGTTTTACAATCTATGATACTTCTTTATAATTAAAATCCTTTTAAAGCAATCAAGTAAAAATCTTTCCTACTTTAAAATTCTATCTTCACAACACATTGCTAATTTGCTATTGTTAAATTCTATATTTGGGAATCATTGAAAGTGATGGCTATTTTGTTGGTCAGAACATATAATTGAAGTAAATGTTTCAAAAAATATTGAGGACCATAATTATACATGCCAGAGACTGCAAGGATTCTGAAAATTGCCAGAGATGTCCCATGATTAATGTCTATCATTTTCTGCCAAATTCTTCAATTTTGTAACTATTCCTCTTCTTCCCAGTGGGGTCACCTAAGCCCTGTCTGAAAGTCCTGACCTAGTCTTTGTCTGGACCTGCTCCTGAACTTAGATATTAGTTCTAAAATGTTAACATGTGGCCATATTTGATTCATTTTTTCACTTTTATGAAATGTTAAAAAGTATCACCAAACTCCCTCATTTCTCTATCCTGTACCTTTCTCTCTCCACCTAGAGGTTAGCAACATCTTAAGGTGGGTATAAATTTGTATTTTAATATATTTTGATATATGTGTGTGTGTTATTTTATAAGAATATTTTAGATATTCAAAAGAAATATTAATGCTATTAGGCTTACATATTCTCCTGCAACTTGCCTATTATACTCAACATTATATTTCTGGAATTGAACAGTTTATACATTTTATTTTATTTTATTTTATGTTATTTTATTTTATTTTATTTTATTTTATTTTATTTTATTTTTATTTTAGATCATTGTGTTGTTATACCACAGGTTGAAGCAACATAAATTTCCCTGATGGGTGAACGGATAAAGTGTGGTTTGTACATAAAACACAATGCTATTCAGCTTTAAAAAAGAAGGAAATCTTACCATTTACAACAATGTGTATGAACCTGGAGGAATTTTGATAAGTGAAATATGCCAGACATTTAAGGAAAAATACTACATGATCTCACTTATATGATGAATCTAAATAGTCAAACTCATAGAAGTAGAGTGTAATGGTGGGTGCCGGGGACTGGCAGAAGGGGCAATTGGGGAGTATTTGTCAAAGGGTACAAAGTTTTTGATATACAACATAAAGAATCCTTAGGGATATACCACAGAACATAGTGCTATACTTAACAATACAGTATTTCATACTTAAAAATTTGCTAAGGGGTTAGATCTAAGTGTTATTATTATCATCAATAAGAGGTCAGGAGGGAACTTTGGGAGGTGATAGATAGATTTATGGCATAAATTCTGGTGATGATTTCATGGGTATATATTTATCTCCAAACTCATCAAGTTGTGTAAAGCTTTTCACATGCTAATAAATAATTAAGTAACCAAACAAACAAATACTGATTATATGTTCCCTAATCAGCATTTCATGTTTAACATAGCTAAAACTTTTGATTTTTCTTCAAGCTGTTCCTCTAAAAGCCTTCTTTTTTACCTTAGTATATAGTATCATCAGCCACTGACTTATTCAGGTGAAAGATCTATGCATCAACTGTAATTCTTCCTTTTCTTTCACCAATAATAATCACCAAGCTCTTAGAGATCATTCTACAAACCAAATCCTAAACGTGTCCACTTTGTTTAAAGACTTGCTGAAGATATCGTTGTCTATCACCTGGACTACTGCAAAATTTTCTTAACTGAATTTCCTTTCCACGATTCTTCTAAAGTGTATTCTTCAACTAATAGCTACAGCAATATTTTATTATAGTAAGCCTGATCATATCCCTTTACAAATGGCTTCCTATTTAAAATTCACACAGCTGCCCCACCAGAGTTTAAAAAGTCCCAATAACCTGGACGCTGATGGGTCTTCCAGTCCTCACTTATACCTTTCTGCAGCTATTCCAACATGCTTCAAGCACACCGCTCCTGCTTGTGAGGGCTGGTCTCAGGCTCTGCTTTCCACCCAGGAGCAAACTAAGACATTGGCCTTGATGTTTCTCTCCCTCTCTCTCTCTCTCTCTCTCTCTCTCTCTTAAACAACTTGTGATGTAAATATTTTATGAAGTAATTTAATACTCCAAATACACACAAATCATTTTAATTTGGCCTGGCATCATCCATCCATTCTAACACTCTTAGAGGTTAATTATTTTCAGACTTATTACCAGTAAACTGATCATTACTACATATGAAGTATGATCAGTAATATTAGCCTGCAGATAGAGGTTTTCCTTTTGTTCCCACCCGCCCCCCACCCCCGTCAGCAGAATAAAAGATACGAAATATAGCTAACATCCATGATAAACATGGATTGAGTACTTGAGAAAATAATGTCTTCTTTGATAGAGGCAGAGACAGTACAGAATGTAAAGAAAGAGTAACTATGGACATTCAACATTTCCCTTACTAAGAAATAACAGTAAATTCACATTTATGATTTTATGTGGTTTGTTAACAAATTTTAGGTGCTTTGCCATAATTCTGTCTCAATCTAGAGAACTATATTTCCATTCTCCTAAAAAGCTTAAAATTAAAACATGAATGTAATTGTTTAGGAAAGATTAATATTCTAGTTTCAGAAGATTAAACTAATTTAATCTGACTAGTAAAAAAAATGTTCTCTTTGGGAATATGTTTTACTATTTTATTTATTATTTTATTTCTACACTTTATACATATCTTCAGTGCCACAAGATTTTATATTCAGTGTTTTTGGATTCAAAAAGAAAAGCATTGAAGTATGCATAATTGAATCTATACACAAATCCTTGTAAGTATAAAGGCTTTCTTGGTGATATATATTTAGATGAGGTTCTGTCATTAGAAATCAATAGTGATGTGGTTTCTCTGAAATATAATTATTCATTGAAGTCATGAAATAGCAATGGAAAAAAAGCTAATATAAAAACAAAAGAATCGGGGCGCCTGGATGGCGCAGTCGGTTGAGCGTCCGACTTCAGCCAGGTCACGATCTCGCGGTCCGTGAG
Organism: Panthera tigris; assembly: GCF_018350195.1. NCBI lineage: Eukaryota > Metazoa > Chordata > Mammalia > Carnivora > Felidae > Panthera > Panthera tigris. Next base: position 157,214,496 of record NC_056663.1, read on the forward strand.
TTCGAGCCCCGAGTCAGGCTCTGGGCTGATGGCTCAGAGCCTGGAGCCTGTTTCCGATTCTGTGTCTCCCTCTCTCTCTGCCCCTCCCCCGTTCATGCTCTGTCTCTCTCTGTCCCAAAAATAAATAAAAAATGAAAAAAAAAAAAAAAAACAAAAAACAAAAGAATCATCAGAGAACATTTAACCTATGAAATGTATTATTTTAGGTAGAGCATTATTCTATTCATAATTGTCAGACAGTGAAATTTAAAGGTGTGAGGTGGTAGGCTCATTTCTGAAATAACCATTAAAGATTTATGCATATTCATGAGCTAGTATATTTCTGCTAAATCCAAACCTCTGCTCAAACATTGAGTATCCTCATTCTGATATTGTACCCAGAGTGGGTAGAAAGAACTACTAATAAATACAATGCCCTCTACATGTAATAGAACTAAACTAAAAGTTTAGCTTCTTCATTTATAATTTTTTTAGCATACTAGGACACATCTATCCATTCACATCTAACCATCCATGTGTATGTTTGTAAATTTTAGACATATAAAATTGCAACAGATTTACTCATCAAATACTTTCCCTATTATAATTCCTGGTACCAAGTAAATATGAACAAGTACTTGTTAACAAATGAATCAACAAATGAATAAATGAGTTAAAATTGAGGTCTTGAATATTTTCTTTGATTTCCTCTTCAGGTATTCCTTGAGTTGAATAACGTAACTAATTTTTTCTAGTGCCAATTAATTCAGCCACAATCATGTAATGTTATACAGACCCTGTGTTAGGGGAATAATTCCATGTAAATTAATCATTTAGGATGATTCTTATTTGTTATATAGAGCCAGAATATTCAGATTTCTGACCTCTGGCAATTTTAATGTAATGGTTGGACTTGTCAGTAAAAGTGTATGTGGTAGACAACAGAATGTCATGACTTTTATTTCCAAAATGATACTAAAAACTTTTAAGGGTGAAAATACCACTCCTCTTAGACAGACCTGCAATTTCAAATGTATTCTGTACCCTTCGCCCCAAATAATACAGTACATTAAAATAAAATTAATTTAATTGAATACCATCTGAGATGACTCCAATTAAAATTCAGCCTGCTTGAAGAGGCTAATATAGGATTACCAATACTGCATTTATTTTAGTCCACATTTCAGGATACCTTAAAAAGGACTAATGCCAAACTTTCCATATTTCACATTTTACTAACAAGTATATTCATGAAGTAATCTTGTCATTTGATACTAAAAATATATTTATGAACTTCCCATACACTCACCTGAAAATTAAATATTTTCATCCAACACTACCTCCAGTCTGTCTTACACATGTACTCCTCTTCCATAAGGCCATATTTTTAGCTCATTACTATTTTAGTTAATTACTACATCACTCATATGAAATTACTGATTCCTGATTAAAATGGAAAACACCCAAAAAAAAGCCAATGTATAAATATAATTTAAATTAGCATTTGGTATTTTATCAAATTCTAGTGTATTAATTTTCCTCATTAATTTTCCTCCTCATTTAATCTACTATTAAATATAGGTGTGTTCCCCCTAGATAAAACTCTTGAAGCTATTCAAGGTACCTAAAGGAATTTTACATATTTCTGATAAATAATGATAATAACTTTTAAGAAATTGTTTTTCATCTTTTAAAGAGTAGCATTATTAATATATAGATCTGTCATAAATAAAACCCAACTGTATCATGGGACATTGGAGGATGGATACAAAATAATTTGGTTCTATTAGCATTTCTATATTAAATATCCTTTAACTTATAATTTATAATGTTTATATGTGCATAGGTTAGAAAATATATTAATTAAAAGTATAATAAAAAACATACAAAAATTGCCTATAATCCCAATGCCCAGTGTCAGAGTTTACTTTTGGAATATCTTTTCAATCTTTTTTTCTTTCAATTATATATTTATTTATTTTTAAATTAATGTATATACTGATACATACTTCTAGAAATACTAAATATACATTAAATGTTAATTAAGTATAATCAATATTAATAATTTTGTAAAACTTTATGATGATATAACATCACATGTATAGGAAAATGATAAAAATACTACAAAGAAATGTTGAGCCTTTACTCAGACTGACCAATTGTAATAATTTTGCCTGTTCACTTTAGCACTATCTCTCCTATTTCTTTCCCCTGTCTCTCTTTCTTATTCTCTTACTCTCCTGATTGAATGATAGAGATACAGATATAAGTATATAGAAACACATAATTTTCTTGCTGAACCATTTGAGAGTAAGTTGTATTGTCATCCCCTTTACCTTAAATAATTCAGTGTTTGGTTCCTGAGAACAACAGCATTCTATGACAGTTGTAATACAATTAAAATCACAATTTACTACTAATAAGATGTTATTATCTAAAATATATATATCTACATGTTATGAGTTGTCTCAATAATGTCGTTTGTATCTATTTCCTTTCCCCATCCAGAACCAAATTATGATTACTCTTTGCATGTGGTTTTATTTCTGTTTAGTCAGTTAATTCCAACTTAAGTTTCATCTCAGGTTTATTTCAGTGGGCTCCTCCACTTCCAAAGATGACCCTTGTTTCTTCCTTTTATACATATCTCAAGGAAATATTTATTGTAAAATGGGCATCTTGGATGGCGTATTACAGAGACTGTTTATTCTATTATTAGCCACATGGGAGTTTTAATTTTTAGTCTTGTAGGCATTAATTTGGCTCAATTCAACTCTGTTTTCCTGTGGCAGATTGACCCTATGTTCAAGCCTCCACTTTAATAGAATCTGTGACTTACTTCTAACCAGTAGAACATGGCAAAGGAGGTGGGATATAATTCCCCTGATTATGTTATATGACAAAAGTGATAGGGTTCTACCCCGTCATCTACTAAATTATGTAAGACTCTGTCTTTACAGACTAGGGAGATCCTCTCCTGCTGATCTCTGAAAGCAAAACTGCCATATTATGGTGAGGTCATGTGTCAGGAAACTGCAGGGGGTTCTAGGGTCTAAGAGGAACCCCAAGGAAACTAATCCTGCCAACAGACAGTGAGTTTAGAAGATGATTCTGATCTTCAAATGAGACTCTGGCCCCAGATGACTCCTTGATTTCAGCCTTTTGAGACCTGGGGTAGGTCACAATCAAACTTTCCACTTATTTCCTCAACTGTAGACTGCTGGCACCTTCCATCAGAATCTTCGGAATCTCCTATTCACATGCATAGCTCTTGGACCAGCCAAGACCTTGGGCCTCTTTCCTAGAAGATTCTGGTGCCCTTTTCTTTGTAAGATTTCTCCTTGCCTCTTCAGATTCTTTGGCAATCATATATTCAGGCCACTGATTTCTCAACCAAAACCTTATCTTTTTGCCTAATTTTCATTTGTTTTTCCATATAAAACCATATAAATGCAAACCATATAAATGCAAATCTTTCCTGGTGCATTGTTATTATTTTCATAGTGAAGGACTCTCTCCCTCTCTTGTTTCTATTATTAATAACTCTACAGTGCCTTCAAGTAGTTGAATTTAAAAAAAATGTCCAAAGTTTATACTTATTATCTGAAGAAATTTTAGTCTCGTATAAGTTATTTTCTTCATTTCCAAAAATAATTATCATTAATATTCTAACAGATATGCTTCTGTTCTTTTTCCAAACATACAGATTGTGAAATAAGAAATCTGAAATTCTTAAAACTCATCAGTTCAAAATCTTGCTGGAAAAAGGAAAGGGCACATCAAAATGAAATATATTAAGTGGAAATAAAGACAAAATAGAATCTGGGCTCCTGTTTTTATTTAAAAAACCTAAAGATGAAAATTACCCATGTAATGGATTTGCCACCACTGAAGTGAGCGGAGAAGAGATCTAATTGTGAATACAGACCTTAAATATTTTTTGAGGAAAATGTCCTTGCTGGATAAATGTCTGTGGTGGGGTGTGGGGGGTAAGCAATTACCCTGGAAGATTTCTCAGGCCAAAGATTCTCAGAGAAGGAAGCAACATCAGAAGTTACTGTGTCATTAGTAGATTTATGGTTTTGAAAATAAGGAGATCTGGAATGCCTGGGTGGCTCAGCTGGTTAAGCATTGGACTTCAGATCAGGTCATGATCCCACGGTTTGTGAGTTTGAACCCCACATCAGGCTCCATGCTGATTGTGTGGAGCCTGCTTGGGATTCTCTCTCTCTCTCTGCCCTTTCTGTGCTCTTCCTCTCTCAAAATAAATAAATAAAAAAGAAAATAAAATCAGGAGATCTAACTTTCAATAGAAGATACGTTTTTGAAATAAGATCAGCAGAATGTTCAAGACTTTGCTTGGAGACATTCTTTTTATAAATGTGAATACCTTATAAAATAATAAAACAGAGGATTCAAGAACCAGTTAGAAGGAATATAATATGGTGCCTTTCAGGGTCCAAGAATTAATTTTCTACCTTAACTACATATGTGATATTGAGAAAGTTATCACTTCTGAACTTCTCACTTTTAACTGCAGTTATCTGACAGATGGAATTGATTTATCTGAAAAATGGAATAGGTAAAAATGCCTGCATCAGTAACTTTTCTAAAGATAATTAATGAATGCAAAACATCAAGGGTTCTGCCTACATGTAGAAAATGCTCAGGAAGGGCTGGTTTTAACAATGCTGCTGCTGTTGTTTATAACTAAGTGCACATTTTCCTTGGTGCATAGTATTTTGCTTTGACCTTCACTAACAGAGTTCCAATTGACTTTCTGATCCAATTAACCATTTTTCTGGACTTTTGCTCTGTATTTACATTTCCCTTGAGAAACTCATGGAATTGTTATGTACAACTAAACCCAGATTCCAGTTTATACCAGATATTCATATGTGATCTTCTAGACTGATTTATTTAGCAATTTTTTTTTCATTGCTCTAGGTCTAAGGATCTGTAACGAGATGAGCCTATTGAATTTTCCAATTTCTCTTGATATCCTTCTAATATAAAATACTCCTGTAACCTTAATATCTAGCCTTTTCTTTACATTTATTTTCCTCAGTTAACAAGGTACCCAGTGATGATTTTTATCCCTGCTCATCTCTAGCACATTTGGGTCCTAATTGTTAATAACTGCTGGATTGATGTAGGGACAAACTGAAGAGGTCAATGATCACAAGAAAGAATTAGTCAATAGGTCAATCTCTGGAATTTCAAGACTAAAGAATTGTGTTTATTATTTTTGAAAATGTATGTCCCAGAATCATGATTAGACATTAGGGTTAATAGAACTCTATTCTTTTCTACAAGATACAAAGTCTTCTGTGCTCTTTTGGTCAGAAGTTGGGGTAGTGGCTGGGGCACCTGGGTGGCTCAGTCAGTTAAGTGACCAACTCTTGATTTTGGCTCAGGTCATGATCTTGCAGTTCTTGAGTGTGAGCCCTTTGTGAGCTCAAGCCCCTTGTGAGTTTGAGCTCTACCCTGACAGTGCAGAACCTACTTGGGATTCTCTCTCTTTCTCCCTCTCTCTCTGCTTGCCCCTGTGCATTCTCTCTCTCTCTCTCTCTCTCTCTCTCAAAATAAGTAAAATAAAAGAAAAAAAAGAAGTTGGGGTAGTGGAAATGATCAGGAGCTCACTGAGAATGTGCTTGCATATGTGTAGCTCAAGAAAGATATTTTTAATTGTCCTCATTGACTTCATAATTAAAAGAGATTTCTGCCAAGATTTTGGTAATTTTTTAGCTTTAGATTACAATATTTTTCCAACAAGATTTTCCTCCTTCGTTCTATATCCTTAAATAAAAAAAAATAACATAATTGGTTATTTCAGAAAATAAAAAATGTGAACAACTTTCATTAATGTGAATTAGGCAGAAATTTTATTTGAATAACTGGCAGGGTAAATAAATACAATTAATGACCTTCCTTTTCATCATTGACATCACTAAGAGTTTGGACTTTAGCTGTCTTTATACATTTCAAAGAAAAATGGAAAGGGATAAAAAGAGTAAGAAACTTGTTTGCACATCACATATTTAGTAAAGCCAGCTATGTACAATATAGTACAGATCCTTGTCACAAATAAGATGGTTTGGAGAGCTATCAAATTTTGGATGTCATATCTAAATTCATGTAAGATAGATATAAATAGCATATTTCTTACATATATGCCTTTCTCATAATCTAGAAATCCAGAGAAGTGACTGAGTAAGCATTGTATTTATATATTGGCATGTATTTAGGAAAGAAGCTTTTTTGAAACTAAAGGCTTCAGTGATGGTGTTTGAAACATAATTTCCAAGGTTTTCCCTAAAATGTATGAGAAGAGTCATTAATGCAGACAGTGGAGAAATGCATGCACACACCCACATGCTCACATACAGAGATATAAATCAGTAATACTTTCCAGGCTTGCTTCCTCTTGGAATGGAAATATTTTTAAAGTATTAACCATTGAATATCCCTAATCCAAAAATATCCCAGTGTAATGTGAGTGCACAGAGGACCCTGAGCCCTGTAATGATACAGGCCCACACTGCAACTACAAGGAGGGAATAAGATGTGGCATCTTTAATTGTCCATCTAGAAGGCTCGTACTTGTAGGTGCCAGAGGCAACGATTTCCTATGGTGTCCTTGTTTTGTCTCTCCCGTTGCCTTTAGGTTTCTCTAGAGACTGCTTCCTAAATAGGATCTGAGCCTTGTAGTTATTTCCAGATACAGTTCTCTTATTATATAAAGCCCTGTTGATGTCATGGTAAACTGTGGGAGAAAGAGCTGTGTTCTCTAGCCCTGTAATTAGGTCTTAGTCTTTTAGTGAGTTTGTGCCCCTGGACTATGATCTTTACTAGTATTTTTCAGGCTTTTATTTATTTATTTTCAATTCTTAGCCTAGAGAGGACTGGAGTTCTCCATGTCCAAGGCTAGAGGAGGTTTAAGTTAGTTATTTCCCTACCCTCACACACATTAGGCTCTGGTAAGACAGCAGGAAAACAGAGTGCTCTGAGAGTGGTTGCTTTTCCCCTCATCTTAAGGAAGACTGAAGCGATTTTCTCTGATGTTTGTCCTGGGAACTTGTTTGTGCCTCTAGAGTTAAAATTCACAAAAGCCTCCCCAATGGCTGAGCCTCCCAGAGTGTATATTTCTCAAACTAATTCCATCTCACTCTCCAGCAATGAATCACTCACCTCTAGCAGTAGGTCTGCTCCCAATAAGTGGTGATCCTCTGTATCTCTCTCTCTTTCTACTTGTAAGGCGGTGGTTTGTCCTGTGACCTCAATTCTCTGATTAAACTAAGAAGAATTGTTGGCTTTCAGTTCATTTGGCTTTTTTCCTGTTGTGAGGATGGGAGTGATGACTTTCAAGCTCTTTATATGTGGGGCTGGAAACCTGAAGTCCAAATGTCTATAGGGGCCATATTCTGATTTTGAAGACATTCCACATCAATGTTCTAGAACTCCAATACTGTAGCCACTACCCACTTGTGTCTACTGAGCTCTTGACTTTTGGCTAGTTCATATTGACATGTACTGTTAGCATAAAATATACATAAGATTTGAATACTTTGTGTAAAACAAAAGAATGCAAAATATCTCATTGATAATTTTACTTTAATTATGTGATAAAATGTTACTATTGGATATATATTAGATAAAATAAAATATGAAAATAAACTTTAACTTCTTTTTGAATTTTTAAAAAGTGTTTACTTGCTTATTTATTTATTTTGAGAGAGAGAGAGAGAGACAGTGAGTGTGAGCAGAGAGAGGGGCAGAGAGAGAGGGAGAGAGAGAATCCCCAGCAGGCTACACACTGTCAGCACAGAGCCTGATGTGGGGCTTGATCCCATGAACAATGAGATCACAACCTAAGCTGAAATCAAGAGGTGGACGCTTAACTGGCTGAGACACCTAGGTGCCCCCCTTTTGACTTTTTTAACTAGAAAATTTAATATTTTATAATATTAAAAATTAGATGTGGCTCACAGTTTATTTGTATAGTCCATGATCCTCTACAAAATAAGGAGAGATCATAGTGTATTATTGGCAAAGAATGGGAAGGATTCTCTTTTCCTTGTCCTGAAATTAATTATAGGGTTCCATTTAGAAGATAAGATGCAACAAATTTAGCATTGCAAAAGACAGATATCAACCATAGGGTGTTTTAAAAACAAAGTTCATTGTACACAAGTGACCACAAACAAAGGGTCATCGTCAGGTGACAAATGGTAAGGAGAACCTGTTGCTGCATAGGCGAGATATCCACACATCCACCAGCACATGTATCTACTGTTGTCCCCTGTCATTAGGCCCAGGTTTCCAAAAGCTTAATACCCCCTACCATAAGGCCATTATCCAAAGTCAAATAATAAGATAGGTGACCATCTGGCCTGGCAATAGTATGAGCATAATACAATAAAGACACATGATCTGGTAAAGATAGGAGTTAAAAGGGACCGGTCAAAGCCGTATTTGCAAGGTCTAAATCTTACTTATATAATAACAACTACAGCTTCCATGAGGGTAAGGATTTTTTTTTTCTTTTTAACCACTATTCAGTACTTAGAAAATAGCATAATATATATTGGATACTCCATAAATATTTATTGAAAAAAGAAAAAAATGAGTTTTTCTTGTTCGGTTTATTTCATCTCTACCTCTGTGGACCCTTTTTCTGTCTAATAGTGGCAGATAAAATGGTTTCTATTATATTTTGACTTGGATTAAGATGATCTACTACTAAAGTACATTTCAATTTTCGGATTTTGACCTAAATTTTCTTGGTCTTTCTGATATTCACCCTTTTTTCCTAGCTAGTAAGATAGTATTATTATTTAGGGTGTCTATCACCATGTAAGCTATGGCTCTAAAAGAATTACTGAAAATAACATTAGTTAATTAATTAGAGTTATATAATATTTCAAGTAATATTAGTCTCATAATTAGAATAATGGTGTTATGGTAGCCAATATTCCCTGAACAAAGCAAGAAACTTTTAATGAACCTGCATTAAACAGAATTCAAGCCCTTCTAAGCTGAGCCATCAAATGTAACCACTGTAGATTGTGATGAACAAAGAATTAGCACTAATAAGTAGGGCAGCTAATAATATTAACTAAGCTGGGAGAACAAAAGTGAACTCAGTCTATGACTAATTATTCTATTCAGTCATGCTATAGAGTGTTTATTAGATGAACTATAAATGGTACTATTTTGCAAAAGGGGGAATATTCTTGATTTCTAGATCCCAAATATGTAATAAGTTGGCTCTATCCAGGTGAAGTGCAATACTAACTCTAGCCTTGTGTATGATAAGAATTAAAATTAACATATTTGGGGATCCTGGGTGGCTCAGTCGTCTAAGCGTCCGACTTCAGCTCGGGTCATGATCTGACGGTGCGTGGGTTTGAGCCCCCCATCAGGCTCTGTGCTGACAGCTCAGAGCCTGGAGCCTGCTTTGGATTCTGTGTCTCTCTCTCTCTCTGCCCTTTCCTCGCTCACAATCTCTCTCTCTCTCTTTCTCAAAAATAAACATTAAAAAAATTTTAAATAAATAAAATTAACATATTTATTGAAGCTTAAAAAAATAAAATCAAATAGAGGCACCTGGGTGACTCAGTTGGTTAAGTGTCTGGCTTTTGGTTTCGGGTCAGCTCTTGATCTCATGGTTTGTGAGTTTGAGCCCCACACTGGGCTCTGTGCTGACAGCACAGAACCTGCTTGGGATAATCTGTCTCTCTCTCTCTTTCTCTCTGCCTTTCCCCTAGTCTCTTTCGTGCACACTCTGTCTCTCTGTCTTTATCTCTCAATATAAATAAGTAAACTTTAAAAAAAATAAAATAAAATTTCTTGATTTTGTGGCCTTTATTTCCCAAATCCCCATTTAGCTAATGTTCAGAATTGCCTAGTCTTTTAGCTACTAAATCACCATTTTTTGTTTTATTGTTCTGTAGAGTTAATTTAATCTTTTTTTAGCTCATCATTAGTTATGAGTGTTAGTGTAATCAATGTGTGTTGTCATCAATTTATGTCCTCATATTATGTAAAGAAATATAAATATGGTGATTTTGTTAAAGAAATATATATTTGATTTGTCCGTTTCCAAGTTCATGGTCATCTTCTCTGTGAACCATATAATTTTGGTTCTAATCAAGCCAATGATGTCTCTAAGTCATTACTTCCTCCCCTATGTCATAAAGTTTCAGGTCTTCGTATTTGGATTTTTCAGTCTTTTCATGGTGGACATGGTAAAGTAAATTTGGAGGTCTGGGACATTCATTGACTACACTGCTACCTATAATCTATCAGTTTACTTGGTTCTGCCTGCCATCAAGATATATGGCTGGAGAAATAGCACTACAGAGGAAATAGTTACAGAGAAATAAATGACCTGTGAGAGAACTACAAGTCTCTAGAGTGTGGGGCAGAAGGCAGAAAGTTATCTTGGTCAAAGTTTTTGTTTGTATCCATATGTCCAGGCAAGTTTGGAACTGCAGGAATTATGTTCCTGACTCATAACCTTGCCCACTACCCAACTTCATTCTTGTTCTCTTAGTCATGACTCCATAGAAAATTTTTCCAGCCTCAGACTGGGATTACTCTTTTGCTCTACTGGGAAAATTTTCCTCATTCACGTGAGATCCTTCCTTCCTTCCTTCCTTCCTTCCTTCCCTCTTTCCTTCCTTTAATATGGGAGGAGTTTTATTCCACCCTTCTAAATTCTTGGCTGAGACAACCCTGTAATAAAAGATTAGTAGAACAAAAACAAAAAGGTGCTTAATAACATCAATACTCCTATGCACATGCAAGATACCCAGGAAAATTAACTTCTTGAAATGGCCCAAAGAGATAGATCAGTAGGTCATATCTTGGAAATTCATCTATAACTTGTAGTTATTCCAAAAGGAGAAAACGAGGCAAGTGAATCAGAAGATATATCACAGTATAAACATAAGTAAAATTTTCTGGGCTGAAAAGAAACTAGGCTTGGAAACCATGGGTTCTCATTCCTTTGGAAACAAAGCTCATCCAATGAAAGCAGATATAACCTGATTAATAGATACATTCTTTGAGCCCTCAACATATTCAAAGACACTGAAAACTCTCATATGCAGCTATGCTGAAAAAAAAATCCCAAGTCACCTGTTTCAGCACCTTTTATAACCCAAGTCCTGGAAAGAGTAGTAAGACAGCCATGATCCCTCCTCTTACAGGCTTTTCCAGGCTACTATAGGGAAGGAACAAGGTGCTCAGAGAGCAACACAATAATGGCTGATGTTAACTGAGTGCTTACTCTGGGCCAGCACTTGTTCTCTGTGCCTTAGATACTTAACCCTCATTAACTAGTTTACAAATGAGGAGGCTAAAGTGCAAAGAGGTGAAGAGACTTGCCAAAGTCACAAAGTGTTTAGGTGAGAGGATCTGGGATTTGAGCACAGACTGTCTAGTTCCACCATTCTGATTCTTTTCTACACATCTTAAAAAGGAAAGGATTTTTAAACTGAGGCTAGCAAGTAGGTAGTAGGTGACTGGGCAGATATAGGGGGAGGCAGACAGTAGCATTTGCTAGATAGAGAAAATAATCTATTTCAGAGACCCTGAAGTAGGAGGAACTTAGGTGCAGGGAGATTTGAAAGAACACTCACATGGTAAGCCTTAAAACTATAAAAGGAAGAAATTAATGGGATGAAATCTTTCTTTTCTTGAGGCTTTTAGACACTATCATGATGTGACTACCATATATATAAAATTTACTTCAAAAATCTCTGGGATTATAGTAAAACAGCTAGTTTCTCTCTTTCTGTCCCCCCCCCCCAATTTCCTTCCCTTCTCTTCTCTTCCTTCTCTCCTCCTCCCTACCCCTTCAACATAAATGTGATTGGTCCAACTGCCTTCTGGGTGGTTTCATTAAGATATCCCACAAACACCTCATTATACCTCAATTATCCCCACCCAAACTCGATTTGCTTCTAGTATTACATACTATTTCAGTGAACAACTTAGCCTATCAAAGGCCCAAGAAATACCTGTATACCTAATACTCAACCTTGATTATCTTCATGACTTACCATGCTCGTTTATCATCAATCATCAAATTCTATACAGTCTACTTCCTAGACAGGTACTGAAATCATTTGGCATTCCCATAACCACTACTGAGGACTAAAGTTTTGACACTCATCATTAGTCATGTGGATTTCTTTCAGGAAAACTCAAAACTACAGAAATTCTGAATGATCCCTTCCTTCCTTTTGTTGGGGATTGAGCTGAGCTGGAGAGAGCTGAGAGGCCAGGTGTCAGAGAAACCAATTAAAACAACAAACTGAAATAAAAGTAACAACAAAGCCTTTAGTCACTTACTGTGTGTGATAGTATCAGTAAGAGGTTAAAGCAGAGAAAGTATTGACTCCTCCAGCTCCATTTTCCCCTGGGATTGTAGCAAGAGAAGGGCCAGTGGATCAGCACATTTGTGGAGAGTTGCCTCACTATTGAGGGAGCCCGGAACAAAGCCTCCTGCAGTGTAAGGACCTGTGGGCTAGGAGACGGCAGGGGGAAGGACTAGGAGGAGAAAAACATGAACTACTGAGTGAAAATGGGGAAAGGTGTCCTCAAGATTTCTTCTCTCCCCCGATACAAGGCCCTGAGGAAGCCCTCTGCCTGGGCTAGGAAAGTAGATATGCCTAAGAGCATGGTAAACCAGGGGCCCCCACTCCTTGGCCTTGACTGCTTTCAGAGACTGCCATGAACTGCCCCTGCAAGAATCTGGTGTGGGAAAGGCAGCTTTTCCCTGTAAGACCTGCCAGATTAAATGCCTATGACTGGGCCTGGAAAAATATGCATAGGGCTGTGTATTGTAGCCAGGTGCCAGCCTCCTCACTTTCTGGATTCACCTCTCACTGTCATCTTCAGTCTACAAACACCTTCAGTTCTCTATACTTCTATGCTCTTATGTCTACTTACTTGTCTGCTTCTGCCTTATCTGCTATCTTAGCCACTTTTGGTGTATTTATTCCTTCTTTATACTTCAGATCAGTTTTTTTAAATGTTTATTTATTTTTGAGAGTGGGGGAGGGGCAGAGAGAGAGGGAGACAGAGAATCCAAAACAGGTTCCACACTGTCAGCACAGAGCCCACTTTGGGGCTTGAACTCACCAACAGTGAGATCATGACCAGAGCCAAAGTCAGACTCAACCAACTGACCCACCCAGATGCCCCTCCAATCAGTTTAAATACCAACCTGTCCAAAAATCTTTTCCAACTTGCTATTTAGATTTCCTCTAGCATTTTGAGCTAGGTCAATCATCAGGGTTCCTGACCATGTGTGTATATCAAACATTTCTTGTGATTACTTGTATCCTTGAACTAATGGTAAATGTAAATATTATTCCAAATATAGTGCTTTCCAAACTTGCTTCAGTATTTACCTATGCCTTGAAAACAAAACACATTTTTAAAAATGGTATAGAATTTTTTCAAATAAAGAGTTTCTCTAAGAAAGAGACATATTTCTATCCCCTGGCTGAACAGATCTGTGACACAGGATTCATTTTATAACAATTATAATCATTAGAAAACTGCTTATTAATATTGAACAGAAATCTATAATACTTTCAAGTGCTTCAACCTTTTGATATCTAATCCTATGTTTTGTTTGTTTTCTATAATGGGTATTCAGCTACTTGAGAACAGATACTAGTACACCTAATAAGTATTCTCTCCTTCTTTAGCTATTCTTCAAATGTGAATGATTTTTAGATATTTTCCTACTCTGAACATTATCCTTTGTGTGGGCTCCTATCTCTAAATATTCCTATAAAAATGTAATCCTATGAATGAACAAAATAAAACTGATGTAATCTTAGTTTAACACATTGGAGCTATATTAACTCCCTTGATCCTGTTACTTAATTCTTATCTGGATTTATTACATAGTTCTATAAACTGTAGTTCACATATCTGAAAAATCCCCATGTATGTTAATAGCTTCTTTCCCTTTAACACTACAGATAAGTGAACTATTAAAATATGTGTGCATATTTGAAGATATAAACTAAAAGTTTTTCTTTATCATCTTCAGCAATACTGAGACACATACTTAGACACTAAATCTTTTTATCTCCTCTACTTACATTTCCCTACTAATATTTACCCTTTATCTCAGAAATAACTTTGCGATATTATCAGTGAAGCATATCCTGTGTGGAGGATTCATTGGCATCTATTGGTGCCGGGTTCTACTGAATTGAGAGCCCAGCCGGAGGAAAAGAAAGGCATCTATCAGAAGCTCAGGGTCTCATGTTCCATAAGTCTCAAAAGGATGCTGATACAATCCCAATGGGTGTGCTTCGGCCATGGACCACCTCTAATAAAAATTATTTTTAAATAAGTGTTTTAAAATTGACCTTTTAAAAGCCTTATTCTAAAACACTGTGTCTCTATGATGGAATTCATTTGGAAACTGAATTTGCTTTACAGAAATTCTTGTTAAATATATGATGGAATCCAGTAAAGAGAAATCAATGCTATATATACATATATTTCCAATACCATTTAGTCTACCACTAGTCTATGAAATAGAGTTCATGTAAAAATCAATTTGGTCATTTCCAAGTAAGATTTAATAACCTGGTATGTCAAACATGTTTTATTAGATCCAGCTATAGTTCATCGCTAACAAAATTACACATGAAGATTGAAGTCTCTTAACTTGCAGAAGAGTTGTACAATCATTTGCAGAATGATTTAAGAAGAAAAAAATGAGCCTCTGTTGATAGTGACATTTAAGGATATATATTTACTCTTGAGCCAGGATTTGTAAGTAATTTGATGAGTGACTTAAATCTTTTTTTTTTAATAAGCTTGGAATATCGCTTATACAAAGAAATAACTAGAGAAGATGGAGACACCTTGTGACCATGGTTCTATTTCAAAGGTCTCTGAATTGGAGGTCACACTCTTCAACATAGTGGTAAGGACAAAAGGTTCTGAGGACATGGCTGGGTGTAGAGGTTGGCTTCATAACTTGATGGATATGTAGCTTTTCCTCACATTTACAGTGAGAATAAAAATTGTATCTACCCAACAAGTTTGTTGAGAAAGTAAAAAGAAACATCACATTTAAAATACCTACCACAGGGGCGCCTGGGTGGCTCAGTCAGTTGAGCGTCCGACTTTGGCTCAGGTCATGATCTCTTGGTTGGTGAGTTTGAGCCCCTGTCGGGCTCTGTGCTGATAGCTCAGGGCCTGGAGCCTGCTTCGGATTCTGTGTCTCCCTCTGTCTCTGCTCCTCCCCTGCTTAGACTCTGTCTCTCTCTCAAAAATAAATAAAGATTAAAAATTTTTTTTTAAAAATATCTACCACAATATTTGACATATAAGAGTTACTCAAAAAAAAAAATCATTATTAGTTGTTTAAGGTTGCATAAGAAACAAAAACCCCTGTTCCTTTTCTTACTATTTTGAAATATTCGTATTTTGCACTGTCATCATTGTTTAGAGAATACTTTTAAACAGTGGAACTATAAGACTTAAAAGCTCAGCTCTTTTGAATAAACTTCCTAATATGGTGCCTGCCATAGAGAAGGCAATAAATACGTTTTTAATGGATGAAGGGAGAACTGAGCATTCTGAGGCATGACTTCCTTTGCACCCTGACTTTCTTCAGGCACCCTCTAAGATCTTGCGCCATGGAATACTTTTAGAATATTT
Source organism: Panthera tigris (assembly GCF_018350195.1). Classification (NCBI taxonomy): domain Eukaryota; kingdom Metazoa; phylum Chordata; class Mammalia; order Carnivora; family Felidae; genus Panthera; species Panthera tigris. Next base: position 157,230,186 of record NC_056663.1, read on the forward strand.
GCACCAGATATTCCTTAACTTTGGATCTCTTGTCTTAGGAGCAATTGCAGCAAGACCGGTAAATGCTAGATTGTAGGATTTGTTAGGGAGATTTATCACACTCACAGGTGATAGGAGATAGCCCAGTGCACTAAAGAGGCAACTTTAGTCCCGAGTCCCAGTGTGAGCATTTGAGATGCCTTGATCTTAGCTGAAAGACAAACTATGGATTTTGGTGAATTATGGAGCAGGGCTTATTCATACACACAGGAAGCAGTGTCTTGTCATTTGCCAGGCAGTGGCAGGACTGCAGACACACGTGTGTTTTGGCAAAAAATAATTGAAAGGCCAGATCAAGGCAAGACAGGAAATGGGTCTTAAAGAAATGGGATCTTAGTGTGTTACTAACACAGGAACTTGGGTATAAGCAACCAGTTAGAAAGCCCCCTACCATAACAAATTAGAGATGGGGATTTAGGGCAAAAGACAGAAGCCATGTTTGAAGAATTGGGCCACAGGATGAAGGATGACTGGCAGTCAAGTGTAACGTGATTTTGGAGTGTTACCATGTTAAGCAGCAGCTTTTAAAATCCCTCTGCTGAAAGTTAAAATCCATCTTAAGAAGGAAGCAAAGCTGGATCTGTAGTAGGATTTAGCATCTCTTTGGGGGAAAGAAGTCTCTGGATCAGGTAGCACCCAAAATTCTCCAACAGCATTTGTAATTAGACTTTAAAATATGCTTTATTCTTATAATGACAACAAGAATTTTCACATCGGTTGAAATACAGCTTCTTACAAAAGTGTTTTAACTCTGATTTGATGTAACAATTCTTTCCCTTAAAGTTTCTTGTTATGTTTATCATTTGCTATGAATCCTCATATACTCAAATATGTAAATACATTTAGTAATCCTTTTTTTTTGTCCCTCCCTGTTACAATATATTCAGAGATTTTACACACAATCCTGTCAAATGACCACATTGCCAGAAATCTTTTCAATATAGTTTGATGTTCTCTAGACAGATCAATGATCTGGGGCCTTGGATCCACTTATAATACCAATATAGACTCCGTGAGCTCTTAATCTCTGTCATACCCTTGCCAACTCTGCAACAATTTAGTGCCATTTTCTTGCCATATCATCTATGATCATCTCTGGCACTGGACTTCCTGAACATTGCTCTAGTGTCTGGTAGTGTGTAGCCTATGCAAGCACTTTCAGACTTGCTTTTTGTCTTGTACTTTGTCAGCAGCCTTGTCGTTGGTGGATCCCATTTCCAAGCATATCTGCTACATAACTCTTCCCCCTTTCCAGAAAAAGACTCAAATTTCCTAAGAAATTGTGAGTTTACAAAGGCTGAATTAAGCGTAATTTCTAGCCTGCAATGTTGTGAGGAAATTTCTTAGACTTTTGCCACAGGAAATAATCTTGCATGCTTCTGGCAACCTTCTGAATACCCACAGCTGCAATATAAGCTTTCCAAACTGACAAGTATGATCTTAAATGACTTTCACCATTTCTCTCTTGTTTGTTTTTTTTTAATTTTTTTTAACATTTATTTATTTTTGAGACAGAGAGAGACAAAGCATGAACGGGGGAGGGGCAGAGAGAGAGGGAGACACAGAATCGGAAGCAGGCTCCAGGCTCTGAGCTGTCAGCCCAGAGCCCGATGTGGGGCTCGAACCCATGGACCGCGAGATCGTGACCGGAGCTGAAGTCAGATGCTTAACCGACTGAGCCACCCAGGTGCCCCACTTGTTTGTTTTTTTATATTAAATATAATTTATTGCCAAATTGGTTTCCATACAACACCCAGTGCTCATCCCAACAGGTGCCCTCGTCAATGCCCATCACCCACTTTCCCCTCTCCCTTACCCCCCATCAACCCTCAGTTTGTTCTCAGTATTTAAAAGTCTCTTATGGTTTGCCTCCCTCCCTCTCTGTAACTTTTTTTCCACCTTTCCCTCCCCCATGGTTCTCTGTTAAGTTTCTCAGGATCCACATATGAGTGAATACATATGGTATCTGTCTTTCTCTGCCTGACTTATTTCACTTAGCATAATACCCTCCAGTTCCATCCACGTTGCTACAAATGGCCAGATTTCATTCTTTCTCACTGCTAAGTAGTATTCCATTGTATATATAAACCACACCTCTTTATCCATTCATCAGTTGATGGACATTTAGGCTCTTTCCATAATTTGGCTATTGTTGAAAGTGCTGCTATAAACATTGGGGTACAAGTGCCTCTATGCATCAGCACTCCTGTATCCCTTGGGTAGACCACTTTCTTACACCATTCACAAAAATAAACTCAAAATGGATGAAGGACCTGAATGTGAGACAGGAAAACATCAAAACCCTAGAGGAGAAAGCAGGAAAAAACTTCTTTGACCTCAGCTGCAACAATTTCTTACTCGACACATCTCCAAAGGCAAGAAAATTAAAAGCAAAAATGAACTATTGGTACCTCATTAAGATAAAAAAGCTTCTGCACTGCAAAGGAAACAATCAGCAAAACTAAAAGGCGACCAATGGAAAGGGAAAAGATATTTGCAAATGACATATTGGATAAAGGGCTAGTATCCAAAATCTATAAAGAACTCACCATTTATTTTGATCATGAGTTGAACAGTTTAGGTATTGTGATAAAAGAAAACTCTTGAAGTAATTTAAGGAGATTAAGAATAATCTGGGGACACTTGAGTGGCTCAGTCAGTCAAGCGCCTGGCTTTGGCTCAGGTCATGATCTTCTGGTTTGTGGGTTCAAGCCCCGGATCAGGCTCTGTGCTGACAGCTCAGAGCCTGGAACCTGCTTTGGATTCTGTGTCTCCCTCTCTCTCTGCCCCTCCCACGCTTACACTCTCTCTCTCAAAAATAAATAAACATAAAAGAAAAAAAGAATAATCTCATGTGCCTTTGCATTAAAAACCCCTCTGAAAGACAATTACTGAAGAGTTCCTGGAGGTATAGATTAAGGATTAGATTACACATCACATAACAAGTCTTCCTAATTTTTTTCAACATCTCTCTGGCCACTTGTCATCTGAACCTCATCATCTGTGTCCCCTGCTGCCGTCATCTCCTGTCTGACCACTGATAGCCTTTATTATTCAGAGCAACTTCATTTTCTCTTGATTTTTCCAATTAGCTCCTCCAGCTATTGTCCATTTGATTAATTTCATTGTTTTCTTTCTTTCTTTCTTTCTTTCTTTCTTTCTTTCTTTCTTTCTTTCTTTCTTTCTTTCTTTCTTTCTTTGTAATGGTTGTTTTTGACAGAGAGAGAGAGACAGAGCGCAAGCAAGGGGGGGGGGGGCAGAGAGAGAGGGAGAATCTGAAGCAGACTCCAGGCTCCGAGCTGCTAGCACAGAGCCCTGCGGGGCTCAAACTCACAAACTGTGAGATCAAGACCTGAAGCTGAAGTCAGACGCTTAACTGACAGACCCACCCAGATGCCCCTCTATTTTTTTCTTAAATGGTTGAAGTAGAGGTAAGAAACTTAAAAAACAAATAATATATTTTGTTCTTCTAGTTTTTTGATAGCAAGATCATAATCAGATTGTTACCATTTTATGACTGATATAAGATCTTCAAATGTTTTCCTTTTTTTTCAATATCATACAAGTATCACTTCCTGAGGCTCATTTTGAGGACAATTTTTGAATGAATTCATGCCTCAACTCAGCTCACCCTTTTGCTGTCAGTGAATCTAGATATTGGCATGGGTAACTGGATGAAATATTAATTCATTGCTGATGCCAACACTATTTGAGGACTGAATTTGCTTGACAAGACCTCAATGGGCATGTAAAAAAAATCCCATACTTTTTTTTTCTTCTCTGAATGCTTATTTTAGTTTACTTTTAATATTTCATTTTTGATTTTTTGTTTTATTTATTATTTATTTATTTATTTATTTATTTAAATTCAAGTTAGTTAATATATATGTAGTATTGGTTTCAGGAATAGAATTTAGTGATTCATCCCTTATATATAACATCCAGTGCTAATCCCAGCAAGTGCCCTCCTTAATACCCATTATCCGTTTAGCCCATCTCCCCCACCAAACACCCCCTCCAGCAACCGTCAGTTTGTTCTCTGTATTTAAGAGTCTCTTATCATTTGCCTCCTTCTCTGTATTTACCTGGTTTTTCCTTCCTTTCTCTATGTTCATCTGTTGTGTTCCTTAAATTCCATAAATGAGTGAAATCATATGATATTTGTCTTTCTCTGATGGATTTATTTAATTTAGCATAATACACTCTAGTTCTATCCATGTTGTTGCAGATAGCAAGATTTCATTCTTTCTGATCACCGAGTAATATTTCATTGTATATAAATATACCACATCTTCTTTATCCATTCATCAGTCAATAGACATTTTGGCTGTTTCCATAGAAACATTGGGGTACATGTACTACTTCGAATCAACATTTTTGTATCCTTTGCATAAATACCCAGTAGTGCAATTGCTGGGTTATAAGGTGGCTCTATTTTTTTATTTTCTCAGGAAACTCATGTTGTTATCCTGAGTGGCTGCACCAGTTTGCATTCCCAGTAATGGTGCAAAAGTGTTTCCCTTTATCTGCATCCTTGCCAGTATCAGTCATTTCTTGAGTTATGAAGTTTAGCCATTCTGACAAATGTGATGTGATATTTCATTATGGATTTGATTTGTATTTCTCTGATGATGAATAATGTTGGGAATCTTTCCATATGCCTGTTAGCCATTTATATGTCTTCTTTGGAAAAGTGTCTATTCATGTCTTTTGCCCAGTTCTTCATTAGATTATTTGGTTTTGGGTGTTCAGTTTGATAAGTAAGTTCTTTGTAGATTTTGGATGCTGATTCTTTATACAATACATCATTTGCAAATATCTTCTCACATTCTGTCTGTTGCCTTTTAGTTTTGTTGATTGTTTTCTTCACTGTGCAGGAGCTTTTTATCTTGATGAGGTCCCAATAGCTCATTTTTACTTTAGTTTCTCTTGCCTCCAGAGACATGTATTGTAAGAAGTTGTGCGGCTGAGGTCAAAGAGGTCACTGCCTCTGTTCTCTAGATGGTTTACTATCTTACACTTAGGTCTTTCATCCATTTGGAATTTATTTTTTGTGCATGTTGTAAGAAAGTGATCCAGTTTCATTCTTCTTCATCCCACTGCCCAGTAATCCCAGCATCATTTGCTGAAGCGACTGCCTTTTTTCAATTGGATATTCCTTCCTGCTTTGTCGAAGATTAGTTGGCCATACATTTGTGGGTCCATTTCTGGGTTCTCTTTACTGTTCTATTGAGCTATGTATCTGTTTTGTCTTGATGAATACAGCTTTGTAATAGAGCTTGAAGTCTGGAATTGTGATGCCTCCAGCTTTGGTTTTCTTTTTTCAACATTACTTTGGCTATTCAGGGTCTTTTCTGGTTCCATGCAAATTTTAGAATTGTCTGTTCTAGCTCTGTGAAGAATGCTGGCATCGTTTTGCTAGGGATTGCATTGAATTTACAGGTTGCTTTGGGTACTACTGACATTTTAACAATATTTGTTCTTTCAATACATGAGCATGGGATGTGTTTCCATTTTTTTGTGTCCTTAATTTTTTTTTTAATGAACTTTCTACAGTTTTCATTGCACAGATCTTTTACCTCTTTAGTTAGGTTTATTCCTAGGTATGTTATTATTTTGGGTGCAATTGTAAATGGGATCAATTCCTTGAGTTTTCTTTCTTCTGCTTAATTATTGGTGTATAGAAATGCAACTGATTTCTGCATGTTGATTTTATATCCTGCATCTGCACTGAATTCATATATCAGTTCTAGAATTTTTTTTTGGTGGAGTCTATTGGGGTTTCCATGCAGAAATCAAGGCATCTGTGAAGAGTAAAAGTTTGATTTCTTCCTTGCCAATTTGTATGCCTTTTACTTCTGTTTGTTGTCTGAATGCCAAGTCCAGGACTTCCAGTACTATGTTGAAAAACAGTGGTGAAAGACAGTGTCATGTTCTTGACCTTAGGGGGAAAGCGCTCATTTTTTCCCCATTAAGGATGATATTAGCTGTGCATCTTTCATATATGGTCTTTATGATGTTGAGATATGTTCCTTCTATCCCTCCTTTCTTAAGCGTTTTTACCAAGAAAAAGTATGCTATATATTGCCAAATGCTTTTTCTGCATCTATTGAGAGCATCATCTTCTTATTCTTTCTTTTATTAACGTGGTGTATCATGTTGGTTGATTTGCAGAGATTGAAACAGGCCTGAAGCCCAGGAATAAATCCCACTTGGTCATGGAGAATAATTCTTTCAATGTACTATTGAATTCTATTTGCTAGGATCTTGTTGAAAATTTTTGCATCGAGTTTTTTCTGGGATAATGGCCTATAATTCTCCTTTTTAGTGGGGTCTATGTCTTGTTTTGAAATCAAGGTAACACTGGCTTCATAGAATGAGTTTGGAAGCTTTCCTTCCATTTCTATTGTTTGGAACACTTAGAGAAGAATAGGTATTAACTCTTCTTTAAATCTGGTAGAATTTCCCTGGGAAGCCATCTGGCCCAGGATACTTGTTTGTTGGAAGATTTTTGATTACTGATTTCTTTGCGGGTTATGGGTTTATTCGAATTTTCTATTTCTTCCTGTTTCAATTTTGGTAGTTTGTACATTTCTAGGAATTTTTCCATTTCTTCAATATTGCCCAGTTCGTTGGCATATAATTTTTCATAGTATTCTAATTGTTTGTGTTTCTGTAGTGTTGGTTGTGATCTCTCCTCTTGCATTCATGATTTTACCTATTAGGGTCCTTTCTTTTTTCTTTTTGGTAAGTCTGGCTAGAAGTTCATTGATTTTGTTAATTCTTTCAAAGACCATCTTGAATTTCATTGATCTGTTCTACTGGGCTTTTTTTTTGTTTGTTTATTTCTGTACCATTTATTTCTGCTCTAATCTTTATTATTTCCTTCTTCTCCCAGATTTAGGCTTTATTTGCTGCTCCTTTTCTAGCTCCTTTAGGTGTAAGGTTAAGTTGTGTATTTGGGACCTTTCTTGCTTCTTGAGATAGGCTTGAATTGCAATGTACTTTCCTCTTAGAACTGCCTTTGCTGCATCCCAAAGGGTTTGGACTGTCATGTTTTCATTTTCATTAGCTTCCATGTATTTTTTAATATCTTCTTTAATTTTCTGGTTAACCCATTAATTCTTCAGTAGGATGTTCTTTAACCTCCATGTATGTGAGGGCTTTCCAAATTTTTCATGTGGTTTACTTCATGTTTCATAGCAGTGAGATCCAAAAATATGCATGGTGTGATCTTGATCTTTTTGTACCCTTGAGGGCTGATTTGTCACCAAGTATGTGATCTATTCTGGACAATGTTTCATGTGCAGTTGAGAAGAATTTGTATTCTACTGTTTTAAGGTGAAATGTTCTGAATATATCTGTTAAGCTCATCTGGTTCAGTCATTCAAAGCCATTGTTTGCTTGTTGACTTTCTGCTTAGATGATCTGCCCATTGCTGCAAGTGGAGTATTTTGATTTCTGCAGCAAGGGTTTGGTACTCTGTTGTCTTCTATGCTTTTTCCAAGCCCAGCCAGTAGTTTTATGACTATTTTTCTAAATTGTTGTTCAGATATATCACTTATATCTTTTTTGAGCAAGTTGCTGCCTGTGATATCTTCTTGACCTTTCTTTTGGGGAGAATTCTTCTGTCTTGTCATTTTGGTTAAGTTCTGTCTTTTGCATGTTTTAAAAGCTTACTATGTTTCCTGCACCAGAGAGTACTGCTTTATTAAAAAGGGGTCATACACTGTCCAGGTTCTGACACTTCAGGAAGTGTTTATGCTGTATGCTCTGTGCACTCTGCTATTGCTTTGTGGCTGTTCTTTCCAACTGGCCAGTCCTGTGCAGAGCTCCTCCTTGCTTGCAGTGGGGAGTGTTTGGCCCTTTAACTAGGTGTGCTTTGATTTGTTTGTTAGAATAGCCTGGAATAAAAGTAGGCTGCCATGGCTTCACAAGATAATCAAAACTGGCACTCCCTGTATTTCTCATTCCCACTCCGTGGTCCAGAGAGTTTTTCCCCTTGTGCTAACTCAATACTGCCATTTCACAGCCCCTTTGTCTTTCTCTCCTTTTTGTCTTTCTAATGGGTTCCCTCCCCTCTGCAGTATTGCCATTTTTTCCCTCATCCAATTCACTTCCATGCACCTCACACTCCCCATGCTATCTCCGCCCAACCTTGGAGATCCTCATGCCACACCACAGATGGATTTCCTGTGTGTTCCAAGTGATCTGACCTCAATATAGCTGTGGTTGAGGGAGGAAGAATGCCCAGGGTCCCCCTACTTCTCCGCCATCTTAACTCCTCCCTTAACTGCTTATTTTAAAAAGCTGAAATGTTGGAAGGGTATTCCCTTCCAACACTCACATTCCCAATGTGAGTGTTTTTGTTAGTGTTTAAATCAACTTGCTTCTCAGAAAAAAGTACCAGATTATGTTATTGATTTTTTTAATGTGCCATAAGCATGCCTATATCACATGCCTGAAATCTTTCAAGTAAAAACGCCATTCTAAAGGACCTCATATATTTGAATCCCTTTCAAATACTTCAGTACTTGAACACTTTTTTAAAAAAAAATTTACTTTCATAACTTCAGGATCATATATAAATACATAATTATTTATATAATTTGGGGTTTCCTTATTGTCTATTTGCAAAGAATTTGGAATTTGGCAAATATGTTTACAACAGATGTCAGGACACATGCATATAATTTACCTCCCTTAATATCAGAATCTGAACACATAATCCAGAACTGGATGTTTAACAAGATTTTTGAGTCCACAGATTTTTTTCTTAATATGATTATACTTCTACTGTTAACATAATGAGAAGAGGATGATTGAAATCTGATAAATTACAAGCTGCAGCTAAGGTGTCTTATTTATTATGTCCTCCTGTCAAGATTTTCAGGTGTAAGTCATGGAGATATTCCACAGAGATAACAGATTTAAATTTATGAACAGTTTTTTCCCCAAAAAACAAATTATCACACTTCTGTAAGCATTTAATACTGATTTGAAAGTAGGTCAGGAAATCTCTGCCATGTGTATAAAATGTTCAGAAACTTTATTTATGACATCAATATACTGTATATATTTTAATTTAAAAAAAATCAATGCCGCAGTTCCTTCAGGCTGGGATTGAAACAGGAACACAGCAAGGCCTCCAAATCAACCTTTTTCTGTTATAACTAGATGAGGCCAATGTATGCAATCTTGGATGTGGATTCCAAGTTTAGCCATAAATATGACATATTATATGATAATGAACAAGGCTCTTGGCCTTTCTACCCCAACTCTTCATCTATAATATTTACAGGCTGGACTAGATGCTTTCTCTGTCTCCTTAAACACTTTGGTTCTAGGTTCAAATAAAGAAGACAGAGGTATTCTGTGAAAAAAAATGGCATTTAGAATTAAATACATGACCTTGGAACTATCACTGCTTTTTTATTAATGCATGTATAATAAAGCTTAAAGATTATAGTTCCATTGTCATTATTATAAGACCACTTCAAGCTATATCTGTGTCATAAATTTATCTGAATTTCCATTTGAGTAACCTTCTGTGGAGTACTCTTAAGTGGGTTGGTGAAAATTAGTTTTTTCTCAAGCATTTAAAATTTTCTAATTATTCAAGTCTTGAAATTCTCATAATATTTCTTAAAACTTTAGCATCTTAGCAACTTTTAAACTATAACTTCATAATTAGTGAAGTAGCTTCTTAGCCCTAACAGCTCTTGTCTCACTAGTATTTTTTATGAATAAAAAAATCTTAAAGAAGAGAAATACTAAAAATTATTCTATTTTTTTTCAAACAAGGAATCTTACTTGAGCAGATGATCATAATGAACTAGTGACCAGAAACAAGAGTCCTTTATAAAATTATAAAAAAAAAAAAACTAAGAAATCTGCAAAGCAGAGAACAGTATGGTTTGCTTAATAGGAGTCTAAGCTTGGCACTTATATATGAATAAACATAATTTAAAGTATTCTTTTGTCAAGAGAAATAAAGGCACTCTTTTACTTAATTACTTAAAAAATATTTATCTCAATTTAAAAAAACCTATAACTCTTTGAAAGGTAAGGAATAGAGGAGGGAGAAGGAATAGAGGAGGGAGGGGAATAGAGAAGGAAGAGGAGGGAGGGAATAGAGGAGGGAGAAGAAATCAATTCTGTAGTGGACACCAACACAGGTAAGAACAAAAAGAATCCTGTTTCTACAGAGCATCTCTGTAAGTCAGATGATTATTTACAACCTAAGGTTAAGCCACCTTAAAAAATTTTAAAACAACTACCTGATTTAGGAAAGCAGTTTTCTAAAATTATGGATTGCAATTGTTTATTGTCCCATTTCATTTTCTTCAATAGTCATCTTAGTTTTGTTAAATTAATTCATAATTGCCCATGTTAAAAAATGAATATTGAATAGAAAAAGACTAAGCCAGGACTTACGCAAAAATAACACAAAAGGAAACATAGAATAATCTATATATCAAGATAAAGAATAAAGAATCTAAAAGTAATCATCCTAGTAAAACATTGTATAGATAGGTATTTCCTTATATTATGAAAGAAATCAAAGAACTGGGAATATTTTGTTTAAAACATTCAAAAAATAGGCATGTTAAGTAGTGGAAATAATGGTCTACTAGAGAAAAGATAGAAAAGATTGTTGTCTGAGGCCAGATTCCTTAGATGCAAACAGTGAGAGACAAGTCCTTTGCAAGCAATTTATTAAGACACTTTCAGAATACAATAGTAAGAGGAAGGGAACAGGGGATCAGTAATAATAGTCCAAGAACATCAGTAGCGTCCCTGAAATCGTCTTGGTCTGTATTCCCATAAAAACAAACTCTGAATCAAACACTCAAGTGTAAATACTTTATTTGGATAGTGATTCTAAAAAGGGCTGGTAAGAGAGCAAAGTGAAACATTGAAAATAAGAGTTTGATCCTATCAATGATGAAATATAGAGTTGCATCCTTAGATACACTTGGTGTTTATGTTCTTTTCTTTTTAATTTGACCTATTCTCATGTGTGATTATACATCAGCATGGTTTCATATGGATATCCTTGATAACTAAATGTGTGTCATATTTCTCTGGATGCTTTTAAGATTTGTGTTATCTTCAGTGTTTGGCTATGATGTGACTGTCTTCTTTAAATTTGTCCCACTTGAGTGTGTTTAGCTTTGTTGGATTTGGATACTTTGTAAAATATTGGGAATTTTCGCTATTATTTGTTCAAATACTGTGGTTTTTTTCTGAATCATTCACTCTTTCTTCACTTTCATGGATTCCAACTTATTTACATCAGACTTCTTAATGTTGTCTCACATAATATTGAGCTCTCTTAGTCTCTCAATTATTTGTCCCTTTTTAAATATGAGTTGGGTCATTTCTGTTGTTTGTTTCTTTGTTTATTTATTTATCTACTTTGCAGCTGCTAACCTTCTGGTAATCCCATTCATTTGTTCATTCTAGATATTGCACTATTATATCCTGGAATTTCTATTTCCAGACATTTGAACAGACTTGATTTCCCATCATTTTACTCATCATGTGCATCTTTTTCTTTATTACCTTGTACCTATTTATGTTAGAGTTTTAAAATCTTTTCTGCTAACGCTGACATCTCAGTTATTATGGGTTCTATTTCTATTAACAATTCCTCTTATTTTTAAAATTGATTTTAGACTAATTTTTCTGAATATATATTTATAGTTATTTATTTCATGTCATATATATGTACATAAAATTATGCTGGACTTTGTGGATATGTTGTGCGGAGTTTGACTCTTCTGTCTCTCTTTAAAGGTCATTGAATTTTATTCTGGAAAGCACCTACATCAAGCAGTATTCAGTGCTACCATTTCCTGAGTGTTTTGGAATTTTCGAAGTCTTCTTTTTTTTCATTGCTCCTTTAGGATCAAGTTTGCTTGTCCGTTTGTTTGGTTTGGTATTTGTGAAGTTAATCATCACTTATCCATTTTCCTTTTTCAAAATATTTCACTATTATCTCTTCATTCATTCTCTTTGTCCTATGGAGGTGTTCCATTTCATGTCATTTATGTCTTTTATATGAGACTTTGGCAGGGAATGAAAGAAAACACTTGTATCCAATCTGTCATCTTTGAACAAATTCTTCAAACAAATTTAAATATTCTAAATTCAAAACTTACTTCATCCACTGTGCACAGATGCCATTTGGTTTCCCATTAGCCTTTATGCTTTTAAGGTTTAATGGTTTAAAATACTCATTTTCCTCTGACTGGAATGCATTTCCCCACTTTCACTGCATTCTTTTCTTTATTTCTCTCTCCTTGAAGCCTTCCCAATTCCTACCAAATTATAATTAAATGGTTTCTCAGAGACTAAACATATATATACATAACTTTATTTTATAATTTATTGTATCTGTTTGCATTATACTTAATATTTATCTCCTAAAATACATTGTAAGCTTCTTAAGCATAGGGATAATGTTGATCTCCCGCAATTTTTCAGTCATACTGATTAAATATCTTAGAGGTGTCATATTATTAAAATATATTCTGACATGTATTAAAATGGCAAGGGACTTTATGCAAGACAATTGCAATAGGGATTTTGCAGTAGGGGAGAGTTGATTGCTTACAACTCCAAATACAGAAATGCAGCTGGGGATTTAGAACCAATGAACAGAGTAAGTGGTTAATGGATTGAAAATTACTAAGAAGAGATATAGGGTGATTCTTGCTAAACTGTCCTAACACACTTCTTGCTAAAGGCAAGCAAGAATTTATATATCAAATCACCGAGGGTGGTTAGATATTAACAGTGGGAAGACTTGCTAAAACTAAGCTGAGCAGGCCAAAGACTGGTACAAGGACTAGGGTTCAGGCCTAATAGGAAAGAGAGTTCAGAGGAAACTGATTAAAGTTTGGTCAAGGAAGAGTCTTTGTCAATATGCTCTTAGATTTCCATTTCTTTGTAACATTGTTAACCCTCTGTATGAAATAGTTTCCCCACCTCCACCCAGTATTTTGGATATCCTTTTACTCTTATCCAAATACTTTCATTATATGGTATTTTTCGTTAACTCCCTCAGAAATAATGAGATATAACTTAGTTTGTCTTCTCAGAGTAATTTTTGCTAAGCCCGTGAGAATACTTATCATAGGGTAATGTGCTTGAATCTTCTCCTACAGTAGACTCTACCTTAAAGCACTAAGAACATATCTTATCAACATTTTAGTTCCCACAGTATAAGAAGGTACATTAAAATGTTTATTGAATTGAACTTCTTGACTGTTTACAGTTGGATAACCCTCAAAAATATCTGGATTTTTGGATGTTAGCCAGATGATCTGTGAAACTTGTCACTATCAGCTATAATTACACATTTATTTATAAGCACTCTTTGAATTTAAATGAATGTTTTGGATGAAAAAGTGGTAATCTTGATCAAGAGACAGGTAAGGTCAATTCCTATTTGAAGGATTTTGAACTTGGTTGCTATTTAAACATGATGGTAACCTCCGTATTGTCATTTACATGTCATTCTTTATTTTACACTTACTTTGGTTTTATAAATATAATTCATTGCAATGACATTTTGAAAGAAATTTTCTTCAAAGTAGTTTTTGATGTGAACAGATGCTATCAATTGTAAGAAACACCATATATTATATATTGTTTCTCTAGCTCCTCTATATTTCACATAATATATAGGTACATTGTATTATTTTTTGTTTATTATGTGTTACTATTCATTTTTAGTATAAGTCTAATATACCTCTAATGTCCCTTAATTTGCATATAAATTTCAGAATAATTTTCTGGTTCCAAAGGATTCTGGACTTTATTACTTCTGAAGTGGACTAGTTCTTAAAAGCAAATGGTGATAGTACAGAAACAAAATATAAGAGATGGAAAATGGTGACTATTGTTGTCCTTGACTAATGTAAAAAAAGCATAGAGTTTCTCTATTTTGTGGTTGGAATTTGTCTAAACATATTAAGTTTACTAAAGTTGTTTGACCTGACCATAAGTTGTGGAAGATATTTCAGAGAGGAATCTATTTTTATTAGATCTGGCTAAAGAATGGATACAACCAAAAAAAAAAAAAATGGTAGCAGAGTAATGGAAAGAGTACTAAAGGAAATAGGGAATATAATGCCACATAAGATGGGAAAAAATGAGAAAAAGTAAACTGAATAAAATTTGATAGAATATTGGATGGGGGTGCAGTAGACAACAAACAGAGAGATCTAAAGGGAAGAAATGTAAAAACAGAAAAAAAAAGTCAAGAGGATTATAGTCAGAATGTTTTGAGTTGCAAGTAAGAGAAACCCAAGTGAACTTGAGCAAACAACAACAAAAAAGATTCTGGGGAATAAGGGGCAGGAAGGGGACAGGTGTTGCCTTAAGTAACTGAGTGGTCCACAACCTAAATCATGTTGGATCCATATACTTTACTAAAATATCAAAAATCTATTTTCATCTGTCTCTTATTCTGTCTTCATTCTTCATCACACTCTCTTCCTGTTGAAACAAAGATGGCCACCAGTTATTATGATCAGCCTTTAGTAGTTATTATGTAGTAGTTATGATCAGTCTTTAGTAGAAAGAAAATGTCTGTCCTAGCAGGTCTGTAGTCTTTCCCAGATCCTTTTCTTTTCTTTTCTTTTCTTTTCTTTTCTTTTCTTTTCTTTTCTTTTCTTTTCTTTTCTTTCTTTCTTTCTTTCTTTCTTTCTTTCTTTCTTTCTTTCTTTCCTTCTTTCTCTTTCTTTCTTTCTTTCTTTCTTCTTTCTTTCCATTTAATTTAAAATTTTTATTTTTTCTTTTTTTCAAATATAGTTTATTGTCAAATTGTCTAGCATACAGTGTATACAGTGTGCTCCTGATTTCGGGGGTAGATTCCCGTGATTCATCGCTTACATATAATACCCTGTGCTCATCCCAACAAGTGCCCTCCTCAATGCCCATCACCCATTTTACCCTCTCTGTCTCTCTCTCCCCATCAACCCTAAGTTTGTTCTCTGTGTCTAAGACACTCTTATGGTTTGCCTCCCTCCCTCTCTGTAACTATTTTTTCCCCTTCCCTTACCCCATGGTCTTCTGTTAAGTTTCTCAAGTTCCACATATGAGTGAAAACATATGATTTCCCAGATCCTTTTCATTGGCTAAATGCATGTCACATGCTCAACCCAAACTAATTATAGTAATCACAGGAATGGATTGTATTGACTGAACAAGTTAGATTGGGTGACCAACATTGAAGATTGCCACCTTCATCTGAAATACATGAACTACAAGTCGATGAAAAAAAGGAAAATCTGGGTGTTGTTATTTGAGAATAAGGTAATTAATTTTGGTCAGTTACCAATAAGAAAGTAAATAATATATACAGGAAGAAGGTAGTGAATACAGTGACAAAGAGACCAGGCTGTGAAAGAAAGTACATATAAGAAAGGAAGGAAGGAAGGAAGGAAGGAAGGAAGGAAGGAAGGAAGGAAGGAAGGAAAGGAGGAAGGAAGGAAGGAAGGAAGGAAGGAAGGAAGGAAGGAAGGAAAGAAAGAAAGAAGGAAAGGAAGCAAAGAAAAGAAAGAGAAAGAAAAAAAAGAAAGAAAGAAAGAAAGAAAGAAAGAAAGAAAGAAAGAAATAAAAAATATAAGATGAACTTGAAGGAAAAAATTTTAAAAATCTCATCAGAAACAGAAGATATATAGATGTATATATAATATACATTTTAGATATACATAAGATATATAAATGCAAGATATATATTATGATATGGTGTGTGTGTGTGTGTGTGTGTGTATATATACACACACACACATATATGAATATAGATACATAGATTTATTTTTTTAACCTCATGGTAAATTTACCATGGGAATTAGTGTTTTATACTAGTGATTGGAAATCTGATACACAATGTGAGCTCCTGAAATTCTGTCTTTATCCAGCTAGTTAGTTTGATCAGATGCTGCAGTAAATAAAACAAAAAGTAGCCCAGTTTCCCTTTTCAAATATACATTTGCTCTTGCAGATCTGCTAAAAAAAGATATATTCACTAAGTGGGAGGATATATATATATATATATATATATATATATATATATTTAAAATAAGCACATATAATAAATATGCATTGATATGGCTAAATTCTTGGCTTCAAACGTATCTAATTCCAAACTTGGAAACAGTATGCTAACAAAAATAACAGATTTGTGCATGCCTACATATGGAGGCTGTTTTATTATATATAAAACACTGCAAACCATTTTGAAGTGGATGAGGGCTAAAGGTTGAGTGGTTGTAATGAAGCAAAATTGCAGGTTCCCAAGGGCAGGGTGGGAAAGCAAATGAACTGTGTTTTTAGTTCCTTAGAAATTACTTTAGCAATTAAGAGGTATTCATATATGTGGTTTCACTGCAATCAGGGCACCCAGTGGAATACCCAGACATTTCTTAATGTATGTTGGCCATTATTTCAGCAATTATAAAAGAGATATAAATGCTAACACGCACATTTCCAGTAATCTGGCTTTCAGTCCCCACACCATCATTGTAGAAATGTATTATGTGGCTTCTTTAAACCCAGCTTGCTCTGCAAGGTCAGTGCAACCAGCAATTCATTCCTTGCAGAGTAACCATTTTATTAGGTAGCGTGGAAGTCAGAGCTCCCTATTTCATTAAATGGCAATTAAGTAATTTAAAAATAATACTAAGCCTCTTAATCAGCTTGTTTTGCCATGTGTTCCACAAGGGACTTTGGCATTCTCCAACAATTAATAAGAAAAGCACTTCATGAATGCAACCAATGCTTTTAAGCTTTGATTTTTCCTGCCAAATCAGAGGTTTAAAAATATTTCTTTGATGAAAATGCTGTCTTTTAAAATGCATTCTCTCTCAATAAGAAAAAAGCTTTTAACGAGTTAATGCGGTAATTATCCATTGTTATGTATATTTTATTTTACAATAGTTTAGACAAAAAACGGTCACATCTTAGGTGAGAAGTTATGAGTGTGAGCAATAAAAGCCCTTAAAATATCCATTAAATCATTGTGTTGTTTTACCTTAAATATATAGAATTTAAAACAGTCCTTGGAGGAAATTGTATCTTAGGTTACTGTTTGAGTTATCTGTTGCTATATAACAAACCACCCAAAAGCTTAGTGTCTGAAACAACAACAATAATTTGTTCTGATCCCAAATATTCCATTTGGACAGGGCTCAACAGGGCTCACAGTCTGTACTATGTGGTGTCAGCTGGCACAAGGGCTGGGGGATGCATATCCAAGATGGCTCACTCACATGGCTGGCAAGTTGGTGCTGGGCTTTCAGCTCTGGGAAGTCAGATGGTGTTGTGGGCCCTGGTTACTCTCCTTGGAGTGTTTGGGTTTTCTGAGAGAATGGTGGCCAGGTTGCAAGAGTAAGGTCCCATGAAAACCATGAATTGTCTTTTTGAACTTGGATGAAGAAGCAACATAGCATCATTTCTGCCAGAGGCACAACACTTCCTTACCTCAAAGGGGGGAAACCTAGCCTCCGTCTCAATGGGAGAAGTGTCACCACGTTGGAAAAGAGCATGTTGAATGGGAGACACTATTGTACATATTTATGAAAAATACTATCTCCCAATATTCATGAAAAAGATAGAAATATATTCAAGACCACATGATAAAAAATACATTCCTTTCTTTCAGAGTAACAGAAAAATAAATTCTTCTTAGACTTTTAAGTTGTTGGTCTTCATTCTATCTACCAGATATTCAGTATAATATAGTGGGGAAAGAACATGCGTTAGAGTCCAACATTGTATTCTAAATCCTGTGATGACTACCTAGGAGTAAAGTCACATAAGCTCTCTGAGTACTTTGTGATTCATCATTAAAATTAGGTCTAACAACAATGATTTTACAGGAATAATTGCAGTGAAGTTTAAATGATGTGATAATATAAAGAACTTACACATCAGAGTCATTAATTTTTGTCTGCGGTAAATATATTGACAATGTCATTGTGTTATTAAATAAGATGAAAACAGCGAAAATTTCTATCCATCAAAGAAATGTCAAAAATGACCCTGTATAAGTTAACAAGCTTGATGATGTATAGAGAAGATGTCTGCATAGGTTGATTCATATGGGGTTATTTTGAAAGACTATGATTTTCAACCTACATTGCTTTTAGTGTCCTATCTCCTGATACACTTAGTATCTGGCTTCTCATATTCTGCTGGAAGGTAAACAAAATAGTACTTTTTGGTTTTTTTCTTAGGACATGGAAAAAAATAAAATGACCTATCACAAAAATATGTTAAAATATTTTTGCTGTTGTTATTACTGCTAATTCACAAATTAAATGGATCTGGACAATTCAAATATGATAAATTGAATACATCGTTGTAGTTCTCTTCAATAGTAGTTATCTTATTTGCCAATCACCTATGTAACAGTTTATAAATATATCATTACCGAATCAAATATGTTGTCATTCAGTGTGTTATGTAGATGATTATGTTCAACAAACCAAATGTCCAAATCAATCCATTTTTTGCTATGTTAACATGCAGTTTATCAAATTATTAAGGAAACTCATATTCACTCACTATTCTATTTTTCCATGTGCCCATGCCTCTTGCACACACACACAAAGACACACTAAAATTCAGCAGCAGAATGTCATATAAGGAGTGATTATTCAGTTTTCTAACCTACCTATTTATACTAGAAATGTTACATCTAAATTCATACTATGTAAACATTTAATGTGTTAACTCCTTTCTAGCTGGTTTTGAAGGAAGAAATTTATAAAATTAAAATTCTGTAAAACAAATATAACAGTTAATTAATATAATTATTTCCCTAAAGCCTGCATGGAGAAACAATACTATTTAAAACTATGTAAGGTAGGGCTCCCGGCTGGCTCAGTCAGTTGAGCGTCCAACTTCAGCTCAGGTTATGATCTCATGGTTCGTGAGTTTGAGTCCTGTGTTTGATATCACAGAGGGATTAAAGACTCTTTAAGGATATTAATGCAACTAATTTTTATTACTCAGAAAACAGAAACAGAAAAAAAAAACAGGATTTGTTTTACTCTGGAGCTGTATCAAAAGGTTGCTTTCCTATCACTCCCGCCTATACTCTAAGTTCCTGGAAGAAAAATATAGATTAAACCCACTGTCTAAAAACTTGAACCAATAGCCAAGGTGAAGTAAAGGATCCCCGGTGGAGAAGAAAAGAAGAGGTCCCAAATCCAAGGAGTCCAGGCAAGTTGGAAGAAGGAGGAGGGAAGGAAAGCAGAGGAGAGAGACCCAATGACACACACTGAAGATAGACTTAGCCCTGCCCATCTAGTTGGAGGGAAAAGGACAGAACTGTTCTGAGATAATAGAACCAGAATTTAACTCAGAAAAACCATTTTCTCTATTACAGCACAGTGACTCTCTACTCCTAATATATCTCAGTTTATTGTATTTATTCTAAGAAAACAAATATATGTATTTATTTTATCTGATTTACTTAGTCTGACTCCATCCACAAAGAATTGAAAATATCTTAACCAGAAATTATAAATATTCTGAAATGTTTTTCCATAAAGTGAATATCACTGAAAACTAAATGCAGTTTTAGTACCATGGAACACTTAAATTCAGCAAGAGGATGCTTGCTCTGGGCCCCATATTTTACAAGTCCCCACATGTGTTACTGCAAAACCATTTATAGAACCAATGTCACTTTCTGTCACTTAAGATCTATCTTTCAACACCAACACTGTTTACCCCAACCAACCCTAGATACTCAATCTCATGGTAAACCTTGTTAAAACCCCAAGGGGAGGCTGGTTTCTTTTTCTTCAACAAGTCCCATGACCAAAAGCATCTGAGTAAAGGATTGAGGGCTGAACCACTGCCAGTGTAGGGCATGGAACTGCTCCGAAGGGCAGTGAAGAGTTATCAGCAGAAGCACTTGCATGTAGAAAATTAATTATCAAATCTTGTCTCTTAGGTAGTTGTTCACACAATGGATTTTTGCATAGGAAAGAATAGTTTCTCAGTGGTGCTGTGTTTATTTTCTTGCCTCTCTTTTTCCAGTTTGTAATTCCAGTGGTACTTATGGATAAACATACCACTGACATACCACTGACAATTAGCAACCGAGAAACATTTTCTAGAAAGTAATTGATGTATTGATATTCCTTTTAAATTTGTATAAGACCAGATAAAACACATGGGAAGCATGATACTATTTCCTTAATTCACAATGTGTCATTTATTGTTTGATTTAACTAATAGTTTTCTTTTTATGCAGATTATACATTTTAGTTTAATTTTATTTTTTTTTTATTTATTTTTTTTTTATTTTTTAATATATGAAATTTACTGTCAAATTGGTTTCCATACAACACCCAGTGCTCATCCCAAAAGGTGCCCTCCTCAATACCCATCACCCACCCTGCCCTCCCTCCCACCCCCCATCAACCCTCAGTTTGTTCTCAGTTTTTAACAGTCTCTAATGCTTTGGCTCTCTCCCACTCTAACCTCTTTTTTTTTTTTTTTTTTTCCTTCCCCTCCCCCATGGGTTTCTGTTATGTTTCTCAGGATCCACATAAGAGTGAAACCATATGGTATCTGTCTTTCTCTGTATGGCTTATTTCACTTAGCATCACACTCTCCAGTTCCATCCATGTTGCTACAAAAGGCCATATTTCATTTTTTCTCATTGCCACGTAGTATTCCATTGTGTATATAAACCACAATTTCTTTATCCATTCATCAGTTGATGGACATTTAGGCTCTTTCCATAATTTGGCTATTGTTGAGAGTGCCGCTATAAACATTGGGGTACAGGTGCCCCTATGCATCAGTACTCCTGTATCCCTTGGATAAATTCCTAGCAGTGCTATTGCTGGGTCATAGGGTAGGTCTATTTTTAATTTTCTGAGGAACCTCCACACTGCTTTCCAGAGCGGCTGCACCAATTTGCATTCCCACCAACAGTGCAAGAGGGTTCCTGTTTCTCCACATCCTCTCCAGCATCTATAGTCTCCTGATTTCTTCATTTTGGCCACTCTGACTGGCGTGAGGTGGTATCTGAGTGTGGTTTTGATTTGTATTTCCCTGATAAGGAGCGACGTTGAACATCTTTTCATGTGCCTGTTGGCCATCCGGATGTCTTCTTTAGAGAAGTGTCTATTCATGTTTTCTGCCCATTTCTTCACTGGGTTATTTGTTTTTCGGGTGTGGAGTTTGATGAGCTCTTTATAGATTTTGGATACTAGCCCTTTGTCCGATGTGTCATTTGCAAATATCTTTTCCCATTCCGTTGGTTGCCTTTTAGTTTTGTTGGTTGTTTCCTTTGCTGTGCAGAAGCTTTTTATCTTCATAAGGTCCCAGTAATTCACTTTTGCTTTTAATTCCCTTGCCTTTGGGGATGTGCCGAGTAAGAGATTGCTACGGCTGAGGTCAGAGAGGTCTTTTCCTGCTTTCTCCTCTAAGGTTTTGATGGTTTCCTGTCTCACATTCAGGTCCTTTATCCATTTTGAGTTTATTTTTGTGAATGGTGTGAGAAAGTGGTCTAGTTTCAACCTTCTGCATGTTGCTGTCCAGTTCTCCCAGCACCATTTGTTAAAGAGACTGTCTTTTTTCCATTGGATGTTCTTTCCTGCTTTGTCAAAGATGAGTTGGCCATACGTTTGTGAGTCTAGTTCTGGGGTTTCTATTCTATTCCATTGGTCTATGTGTCTGTTTTTATGCCAATACCATGCTGTCTTGATGATGACAGCTTTGTAGTAGAGGCTAAAGTCTGGGATTGTGATGCCTCCTGCTTTGGTCTTCTTCTTCAAAATGACTTTGGCTATTCGGGGCCTTTTGTGGTTCCATATGAATTTTAGGATTGCTTGTTCTAGTTTCGAGAAGAATGCTGGTGCAATTTTGATTGGGATTGCATTGAATGTGTAGATAGCTTTGGGTAGTATTGACATTTTGACAATATTTATTCTTCCAATCCATGAGCAGGGAATGTCTTTCCATTTCTTTATATCTTCTTCAATTACCTGCATAAGCTTTCTATAGTTTTCAGCATACAGATCTTTTACATCTTTGGTTAGATTTATTCCTAGGTATTTTATGCTTCTTGGTGCAATTGTGAATGGGATCAGTTTCTTCATTTGTCTTTCTGTTGCTTCATTGTTAGTGTATAAGAATGCAACTGATTTCTGCACATTGATTTTGTATCCTGCAACTTTGCTGAATTCATGTATCAGTTCTAGCAGACTTTTGGTGGAGTCTATCGGATTTTCCATGTATAATATCATGTCATCTGCAAAAAGCGAAAGCTTGACTTCATCTTTGCCAATTTTGATGCCTTTGATTTCCTTTTGTTGTCTGATTGCTGATGCTAGAACTTCCAGCACTATATTAAACAGCAGCGGTGACAGTGGGCATCCCTGTCGTGTTCCTGATCTCAGGGAAAAAGCTCTCAGTTTTTCCCCGTTGAGGATGATGTTAGCTGTGGGCTTTTCATAAATGGCCTTTATGATCTTTAAGTATGTTCCTTCTATCCCGACTTTCTCAAGGGTTTTTATTAAGAAAGGGTGCTGGATTTTGTCAAAGGCCTTTTCTGCATCGTTTGACAGGATCATATGGTTCTTCTCTTTTTTTTTGTTAATGTGATGTATCACGTTGATCGATTTGCGAATGTTGAACCAGCCCTGCATCCCAGGAATGAATCCCACTTGATCATGGTGAATAATTCTTTTTATATGCTGTTGAATTCGATTTGCTAGTATCTTATTAAGAATTTTTGCATCCATATTCATCAGGGATATTGGCCTGTAGTTCTCTTTTTTTACTGGGTCTCTGTCTGGTTTAGGAATCAAAGTAATACTGGCTTCATAGAATGAGTCTGGAAGTTTTCCTTCCCTTTCTATTTCTTGGAATAGCTTGAGAAGAATAGGTATTATCTCTGCTTTAAATGTCTGGTAGAACTCCCCTGGGAAGCCATCTGGTCCTGGACTCTTATTTGTTGGGAGATTTTTGATAACCGATTCAATTTCTTCGCTGGTTATGGGTCTGTTCAAGCTTTCTATTTCCTCCTGATTGAGTTTTGGAAGAGTGTGGGTGTTTAGAAATTTGTCCATTTCTTCCAGGTTGTCCAATTTGATGGCATATAATTTTTCATAGTATTCCCTGATAATTGTTTGTATCTCTGAGGGATTGGTTGTAATCATTCCATTTTCATTCATGATTTTATCTATTTGGGTCATCTCCCTTTTCTTTTTGAGAAGCCTGGCTAGAGGTTTGTCAATTTTGTTTATTTTTTCAAAAAACCAACTCTTGGTTTCGTTGATCTGCTCTACAGTTTTTTTAGATTCTATATTGTTTATTTCTGCTCTGATCTTTATTATTTCTCTTCTTCTGCTGGGTTTAGGCTGCCTTTGCTGTTCTGCTTCTATTTCCTTTAGGTGTGCTGTTAGATTTTGTATTTGGGATTTTTCTTGTTTCTTGAGATAGGCCTGGATTGCAATGTATTTTCCTCTCAGGACTGCCTTCGCTGCATCCCAAAGCGTTTGGATTGTTGTATTTTCATTTTCGTTTGTTTCCATATATGTTTTAATTTCTTCTCTAATTGCCTGGTTGACCCACTCATTCGTTAGTAGGGTGTTCTTTAACCTCCATGCTTTTGGAGGTTTTCCAGACTTTTTCCTGTGGTTGATTTCAAGCTTCATAGCATTGTGGTCTGAAAGTATGCATGGTATAATTTCAATTCTTGTAAACTTATGAAGGGCTGTTTTGTGACCCAGTATATGATCTATCTTGGAGAATGTTCCATGTGCACTCGAGAAGAAAGTATATTCTGTTGCTTTGGGATGCAGAGTTCTAAATATATCTGTCAAGTCCATCTGATCCAATGTATCATTCAGGGCCCTTGTTTCTTTATTGACTGTGTGTCTAGATGATCTATCCATTTCTGTAAGTGGGGTGTTAAAGTCCCCTGCAATGACCACATTCTTATCAATAAGGTTGCTTATGTTTATGAGTAATTGTTTTATATATCTGGGGGCTCGGGTATTTGGCGCATAGACATTTATAATAGTTAGCTCTTCCTGGTGGATAGACCCTGTGATTATTATATAATGCCCTTCTTCATCTCTTGTTACAGGCTTTAATTTAAAGTCTAGTTTGTCTGATATAAGTATGGCTACTCCAGCTTTCTTTTGGCTTCCAGGAGCATGATAAATAGTTCTCCATCCCCTCACTCTCAATCTAAAGGTGTCCTCAGATCTAAAATGAGTCTCTTGTAGACAGCAAATAGATGGGTCTTGTTTTTGTATCCATTCTGATACCCTATGTCTTTTAGTTGGCGCATTTAATCCATTTACATTCAGTGTTATTATAGAAAGATATGGGTTTAGAGTCATTGTGATGTCTGTATGTTTTATGCTTGTAGTGATGTCTCTGGTACTTTGTCTCACAGGATCCCCCTTAGGATCTCTTGTAGGGCTGGTTTCGTGGTGACAAATTCCTTCAGTTTTTGTTTGTTTGGGAAGACCTTTATCTCTCCTTCTATTCTAAATGACAGACTTGCTGGATAAAGGATTCTCGGCTGCATATTTTTTCTGTTTAGCACAGTGTAGATATCGTGCCAAGCCTTTCTGGCCTGCCAAGTTTCAAAGGAGAGATCAGTCACGAGTCTTATAGGTCTCCCTTTATATGTGAGGGCACGTTTATCCCTTGCTGCTTTCAGAATTTTCTCTTTATCCTTGTATTTTGCCAGTTTCACTATGATATGTCGTGCAGAAGATCGATTCAAGTTACGTCTGAAGGGAGTTCTCTGTGCCTCTTGGATTTCAATGCCTTTTTCCTTCCCCAGTTCAGGGAAGTTCTCAGCTATAATTTGTTCAAGTACCCCTTCAGCACCCTTCCCTCTCTCTTCCTCCTCTGGGATACCAATTATGCGTATATTATTTTTTTTTAGTGTATCACTTAGTTCTCTAATTTTCCCCTCATACTCCTGGATTTTTTTATCTCTCTTTCTTTCAGCTTCCTCTTTCTCCATAACTTTATCTTCTAGTTCACCTATTCTCTCCTCTGCCTCTTCAAGCCGAGCCATCGTGGATTCCATTTTGTTTTGCAATTCGTTTAAAGCGTTTTTCAACTCCTCGTGACTGTTCCTTAGTCCCTCGATCTTTGTGGCAAGAGATTCTCTGCTGTCCTGTATACTGTTTTCAAGCCCAGCGATTAATTTTATGACTATTATTCTAAATTCACTTTCTGTTATATTATTTAAATCCTTTTTGATCAGTTCATTAGCTGTTGTTATTTCCTGGAGATTCTTCTGAGGGGAATTCTTCCGTTTGGTCATTTTGGAGAGTCCCTGGCGTGGTGAGGACCTGCAGTGCACTTCCCCTGTGCCTCTTCCGTGGGCCTCTGGTCTGCGCTTGACTCCGGAGACTCCCTTCTGCTAATCCTCTGGCGGTTTTCTGGGTTCTTTAGGCAGGTGTAGGTGGAATCTAAGTGATCGGCAGGACGCGCTGTGAGCCCCGCGTCCTCCTACGCCGCCATCTTCCGGAACCCCCTAGTTTAATTTTAAAAATTAAATGAATTATAATTTTCAGATTTATTTAAATACATTTAATTTTAAATGTTAATATTGAATTATAATTTGAATGGATTTGAATGTCTTAGATACTTTTAATGTATTAGAAAAGAAATTATTTCCTTTGTAAATGTATAAAATGTTTTACTTTTTAATTTTATACTAACTTTATTTCTGATGAATACATATTTACGTATTATACACTGAATGCAATTAATTTTTATTCTTCACGTTATTTAGATTATTAGTAAGAGTATAAGTCAAAATCATGTTAGAAATATAGAAGAATAATTCCATTGAATAAAAATCTAAAATGTGAGAGTGAATCTTCAAAAAAGCAGTCTGCATAAATTTTTTAAAAATGGAGACAATAAAGGTGAGCAGATTTCTATCCAACATCACTCACATAAAATTTGCCATGAGGATATTACAAATTCATGATTTAATTACGGTATAATTACTGACCAAAACAATGAAAATTAGCAAGAAAATTATTCTCATTAAGTTCTCAAACAGGTCAGATAAAATTTCTGCCATTACAGATTCTTTGTAAAAGGAAGATTTAATTGTCAATCATGAAATGTTACTTGCACACAAATAAGCATATGCAATTTTACGACTGAAAAAAAATAGTGATATAAACTCCAAACAACTCACAGAATTCAACAAAAACAAGATGACACTAGGAAAGATTATAATCATGATGGACTTAAAAAAATAATATGCTTT
This sequence comes from Panthera tigris, assembly GCF_018350195.1. Lineage (NCBI taxonomy): Eukaryota > Metazoa > Chordata > Mammalia > Carnivora > Felidae > Panthera > Panthera tigris. The sequence goes on from NC_056663.1 coordinate 157,256,530, forward strand.
CTTTTTATATTTACATTTTAGTGTTACTGGAGGCAATATATTTATAGAAAGCAATAAAAGGGGTAGATTTGATAAAAGTTATTTTGGAATAAAGTGCTAGAATGGCTGAATGGGTAGGATGGATACAATAATAATGAAACAAATAGTTATTTAACCTGAAAAAGCAAACATACAACTATTAATTTATCAGGTAATATACTGAGAAAAGTTATACATAAAATTGTAAATGTAATATTATTTACTTCAATTATATGGTATCAGTGATAAAAATATTATTGAACGACTAATGTTTATTTTGCACATTGTTGAACTATTAGAAAACAAGGGGCACGTGGGTGGCTAAATTGGTTAAGCGTCTGGCTCCTGGTTTTGGCTCAGGTAATGATCTCACAGTCATGGATTTGAGCCCTGAGTCCTACCGCCTGATGATTGTGCAGAACTTGCTTGGAATTCTCTCTCTCTCTCTCTCTCTCTCTCTCTCTCTCTGCCTCTTTCCCACTTGAGTGTTCTTTCTCTCTCTCAAAATAAATAAAAAAACTTTTAAAAGGAATAAAAAGAAAACCTGGTGTCAAAACCCCAATGTCAAAAAAATGTAGGTTTGGGGCACCTGGGTAGCTCAGTGGTTAAACAACTGACCTGAGCTCAGGTCATGATGCCACAGTTCATGGGTTCAAGCCTCACATTGGGCTCTGTGCTGACAGCTGAGAGCCTGGAGCCTGCTGCAGATTCTGTGTCTCTCTCTCTCTTTCTGACCCCACTTTGCTCACAGTCTGTGTCTCTCTTGCTCTCTCAAAATTAAATAAACATTAAAAAAAATGTTAATGTAGGTTTGACTTAAGCTAAGAACTGAAACACGAAAACTTAATTTTTGAAATTACTACAAATATTTGTTGAGGTTAAGCTTATTATAATGTTTCCACTATGGTTGATAAAGAAAACAAGAAAGGTGTAGAAGCAAAATTGTGGCCAAAAATTCATGATGTTTTTTAATATTTCATCTGTGTTTACAAATAATGACATTTTTTGTAACAATTCAGATTGTTTATAATTTTTCTTTCAATTTTTTATCTGTGTACCTGACTGAGACAACGTGGGTCTCCTGGGCGGCTCAGTCATTTAAGCATCCGACTCTTGAGATCAGCTCAGGTCGTGATCTCATAGTTAGTGAGTTCGAGGCCCACATTGGGATTCTCTCTCTCTCCCTCTTTCTTTCTCAAAATAAATAAATAAGCTTTTTTCAAAAAGTGAGACAACTTGATGAAACATATCAAATTTTACATAGTAATCATTCTTAGAAGAATTATGATAATCCTGCCTAATATCTGTGAAAGTAAGAGATTTAATTCAGAAAAGATATAAAATGCAGAGAAATGTTAAGAGTGGGAGTGGAGAAAGAAAGTGTACAAACAAAGAGTTAATCCTAATTGTGGTGTTTGATCAAAAAATTATATTAATGTTGAATTTTCTCTGTAGCTACTTAGTATGAACTATTGCTTTCTATGGCAATTGTTAGCAGTAGCTTATAAAAATTCAAACCATCCTAACTCTAAGAAAATCAAAATACATAACGTTTTTAAATTCCTCATACTTAAAAAAATCTCCATGGGGAATATGCAACAAAAGTGACATTCCGGTAATACAAAACACTGCAAGTAAATAAAACATTTGCATGGCTATGAAGAAAAAGATTCATGTTCAAATAATTACAAATTTTCTTTCTACAATAGTTTTATTTTCGAAATCATTTTTTCCTATAAAATCCATCAGTAAAAATGTTGAAAGAAGAATTTAATAAAGAATACATAGATCTAGACACTTCTTCACGAGATGGTGATTATCATGATGCATGTGATAGCAACTGATATGATTAAATTAAAGCGTGTTATAATGACAACAATGGCCAGCTGTATCAACACAGGACAACTGTTTATTTCAGTGTATTCTTCCACAGGATGATAAGACTGCAAATTAGTATACCACTTCACCTTTCCTTCAAAAAATGCCTGCAAACATTTTTCCAGACAGTTCACTCTTAATGAGATTGCAGCGTCCACTAATACTAAGCTATTATATGACAAAGCGGGCTAATTCCCAGTTTCCTGAGTGACCCCCTCAACCATTGAGTCAAGGCCTAAATACATTCCCTCTTTATATAAATATATAAATGTATAACTATAACATATATAAGTATACATTTTTATATAAATAAATTCATAAATAAATATAAATGAACATTTATGTATAAATGTACAAATAGACAATATATAATACAACATATCATATTATGTTATATATACATATATGTGTAAATCCTATGTAAGTCCTATACATCATATAAAAACATAACTTATATACATTCTTCAGTGCTGTTATTATAGAAGTTTCCTGTCGGGATAAAGGACAGAACATATTTTATTTAGCAATTTGGGGCCTCCATTTGTACTCTTGCCCTGTTCCCCTCCAAAAAAGTATTTGAGGTGGCCCTTTCAGTGAAAACAAGCCAATTTTCCATAATTAGAAAATTATTGATTTTCTGAAACATCATACACCCCAATAATGGCAAATTATTGAAGTGCTTTTGAGTTCTTTCTGCATTGGTGATCTTCCTTTTTTTAGGAGCTATCATCTATCTGGGTGAAGTATGGCAGATTTGACAGAGTAATTATGAATAATATTCAGTCAGCTCCAGACATTAGAGCTTGATGTGGAGAAGAGAACAGTGGTACTGGGGCAGAAGTATATGTGAGTCTAATCGCATGATGACATTAATAGAACAATGATTGTATCTAAAAATTTTAGTGTTTAATTTTTGAAAATGTGTGCTTGCATATTTAACCATGTTGACATGAATTTTTGGAAAAAAATAATGGCCTATTTCTGTCAATTATGTGTTACTTTATACCTGAAAATAATAGGAGCTATCCAAAACCACCACTGTGCAGTATTTCATTGAATAAACTGTTTGAGAGTAAAAACATACACTGCCTTTTATTCATGGAAAACCTCTCCAAGCCAATATTCTCATTTCCTTCTCATCATTTTGCATTTTTATTTTTATATAAAGTCTACAAGCAAAAATGGGGGCTCAATGATAATTATTCTTATACCAAAATCATTGGTTTTGATAGGTAGTACACTGAAATCAGTGGGCTTATATCAAATTACTTCATACAGCAACTCAATTTATTTAACTATGCACAGGAACAGTTTGCTCATAATTAATCCTGGCAGGAGCACTAAGAAACCAAGTTGCTTAAAACCAGATAATCCATGAGAGGTGTATTGATTTTCTTCCCTAGTGTTCTAAAGACTACTGAAAATTTCCAAACATTTCACTGTCCACATTTTTGGTTTAATGCCTCTGATTATTCAACTGAGAGTCTGCTCACAATGGAGAATAAGTGTAGAACTACTCCACACAAAAGGAGAGTTTAGGTCTGTTTGCTTGTGTGGCAATGCTGATGCAATGCTTTGGAGAAAGCAGACTAATTTAAATATTTATTGGGGTCCCTGGGTGGCTCAGTCAGTTAAGCGTCAGACTCTTGGTTTTGGCTCAGGTCATGATCTCCCAGTTCCTGAGTTCAAGCCCCACATTGGGCTCTGTGCTGACAACCTAGAGCCTGCTTGAGATTCTTTGTCTCCCTCTCTCTCTGCCCTTTCACCGCTCTTGCTCTGTCTCTCTCAAAATAAATAAATATTTTAAAAATAAATATTTATTAAATTAATGAATATAACTCACCTTTTCATAGTTATTTGGATGGTCTTTAATTCCAACAAGAGTTAAGTAAAGTTTATAAACTGTTAATAAAATCTGATTTTGAAAACAAAATATGCTACATTCACCCAGCGTTTAAGAGTAAAAGCAATACTAGAAATGAGTTTTTTAGGAGTCCCATCATGCCCTCTCTCCAATTACTGTCCCAAATCTAGACAAGACAGAAGAAATCCAGGGAAGACTTGATAAGAGTCTTTATATAATTTTGAAATTGAGGGAGCACATACCTAACGTTCTATATGAAATTTATTACAAATTAACTACATGTTTGTCATAGAAAACTAAGAAAGAACAGAAGAGGGGCTCCTGGCTGGCTCAGTCAGTAGAGTATGTGAGTCTTTATCTTGGGGTCATGAGTTCAAGCCCCATGTTGGGTGTAGAGCCTACTTCAGAAACAATAGAAAAGTAGAAAGAAGAAAATAATACTAGTTATTATTATAGTAATAATATAGTTCTACTAACTATAATGAAAAGCTGTTATAATTATATAGTAGAATCACCCCTTTTTCATCATAATGCCCCATCAGGTCATCATTACTCATTTTTTTTTTCTTGTTCATGTTGCTACTGCCATAAAATATTACATAAAGGCTCTGGTTTCAGTTCAGAAGAGTAAAGACCTTGGACATTGTCATTCTCATTCTTACAGGAAGAAGCTGGACAAACTGAAAAGCAACAACTCATCTTGGACCGTTTAGAGAAGTGAGGTCACAGAGAAAGCCACTATCCTGAAATCTGGATAGGTTTCTATTATGTGCTTACTTTATTGGCATCTGATGGTTTACATGTATATCTGAGTTGATATAAGCCCCCAAATTAAATACCTAAATCTTATTTGTTTTCTAAATACACATCTAACTTTGTGAGGAGTACCAAATTAAACTGAATAAAAATTAACAAAATCAATATGTAGTTGAGGAAAATCATATTTCACAGTATTATATGACATAAAGAAATCAGTAACACTATTCACTATATATCCACTCGAAAACCACCTGCTGAGCATATATGTGGAATAAAATTCCTCACTCAAAATTCATCATTTTGGATATTAAGAAGTTCACAGTCTAATAAATAGAGTGATAAAGTATGGATTAAGAGATTTCTTTTTTACTTTGTAATCTACATCAAGGAAATTATCTTTTTGTTATCCTCCTCTGAAATGTGTTATTCTTTAGAATACCTATTATGACTTTGGCCGCTTAGAGCTATAGTTACTATTTATTAACATGTTGAATACACACACAGTAACATTAACCAGAAATAAAAATCACTATTAAAAGCACTTGTTACTTCATTCTCACCTTCCATTTCACTAATTTCTGAGATATTGCATAAACCACTAGTTTGCCTTTCAGTATGAAAACATTGCATTAAAATATGAAAAAAATGATGATGTATCTTAACTATGTATTTATTTAGCTGAATTTAATCTGCATTTAATCCTATATCCATGCTCTATATCTAGCAGGAAGAAAAGTCATTCTAGATGAAGACTAGAAGTCAACTGTTGATTCATGGTTTAGTTTATATTTCTTCCAATGTATTTTTGAAAGAAATATGAAGAAGCAGTATTCATAATTACCATGACTGCAAAGCAACCTCATATTAAGAAGGTTGTTTGACACCTTTCAGAATTTTATCTTCCAAAAGTAGATGGTAATATTAGACAACATACAAGAGAGAATAGCTCATATAAAACTTCCTGATATATATTTATATAACATTTCCATATTATATAAAGATATTAGGAGTTATAAAATCATCAATGATCGTATACATGTGAACTATAATATGGGTATTCATGATGTTTGATAAAACAGAAAATAATGTTTTTTGTGTTGCTAGTGTATGTACACCTGAAAAATATATGTGAGAAAAAATAGTACATTTCTATATATATATAGTTACTTTGTATAACTTCATACTAAGTATACTGGTATATATAAGAATAACCATGGTCTTATAATTTAAAATTTCCTTTAGCAATCTTAATTATTCTAAACAACTGGAGGTTGAATCCATGTGCATAGCCTCTGGGACACATAAGTCATGTTCCTGAGGTCCCAGGAGAACCCATCACTTATAATCAATCAAATGCGTTTTGTAGAAAAATGGCAAAACACTTCAGAGCAGACAATCTAAAGTAATAAATATGATGAATTCTCTACTTCGATTTAATTTTCTCTTTGATTGTATAAGGCTAATCATAACACCAAACTCACAGAGTTTTGTATTCATTGTTGCTTTTATGCACTTTTCCAATGCACAATTTTTTTCTGAAATTGAACAGTGACAGTGTCTTAGATGCCTTGGATACTCCATGAACAAGCTCCCCCCCGCCCCCATCTTCAATACAGGGTAAGTGTTTCACTGGGTACGTGTAATCATTTTCTAAGAGACACTTTGCACACAAAGTCAAAGGCATTGATTTTGAAATACCCACTCTGCCTTTACACTCCTCTAAAACTAAATCTCCAGAGAAAACATATGATTTTGTCTTTTCCTATCTCACATTCACAAATCTCCATCTCCCACATTCTAAAAGGAAGACATATTTTTCACACATTTCCTAATATTAACAGGGTGCTTTGCTGAGGGGTGTAGAACCCTCAGGATGCCAAAAAAAATTACAACATGAAATATTGGCATCAGTAGCAAGAGAGTGAATGGCTCCAATGAGTGAGTAACAAATCACTCTGCAAAGCAGGAGGTTTCCAACTCTTTGCTTTCAAGAAAATTGAAGGAGAAGATCAAATTGTCAGGTAATAAATCATTAAAAATAACATTTAATGATAGAACGCTATGTGATTTTTGTCATATAATTGATATGGTGACCAAAATAATTGAGTTACATTGCTGTAACCAGATTCCTTCTAATTCCAACTACTTTTATCATATAGACAAGGCTTCTCAGGACTCACATCCATAAAAACCAAGTATGATAAAATAAATAATAGTGAAATTTTTATCATTCTAGTATAATATATGAACTAATTGAAGGAAAACCAATCCATCTAATTAAAAAATACATTCCAAATTAATAATTTAATTCATCATAATTGCTTGTTTAAATTAGCTCTATATGTAGGAATGCCAATAGTATATTGATAATAATTATAACTTTAATTATAATTTTAACTCAATCTAAAATTTTAACGTGGAGGAAATTATAGTAGCAAAAATGTGTTTGTTGGAGAATATGTATAGCCTAGAAGCATGTAATGTATTACATTAGGGTAAAATTCTGAGTAAAATCATATGGAAAAAAAATAGTTTAAATCTTAGAGATTATTTGCCTTCGGTAAATAAATGGATCATTCCATATCTACCATTACTCACTATCACAAACCTTCTCTTTGTGTCTCAGTTTCTCTTTATGAAACAGTTGAGTGCTCTTTCTGTGTGTGACTTTACCCAAAAAACTAACACAGTTAATTAAGTATCCCTTGACTAATTTCTTTTCTAGGTTAAATAGCCAGAGCTTTACAATCATTTCAATGACACGGCTTGAAGGCCACTTATTCTTATGCCTGTTCCACTACACCACACACACACTACCCTAGTTTTCTCTCTTAAAGTGGTTTGGGTATAGCCTATACCAATCCAGTTGCACACTTGACTTTAATTAATTCTGTATGTTAGAATTCTACATGATAACATTTATTTATTCTCCCTGTGCTGCTATACCAAAACTCCATAGATGGTGTCTTAAACAAGAAACATTTATTTCTCACAGTTCTGGAGGCCAGGAAATCCAAGATCAAAGTGTCAGCCAATTCGGTTGCTGCTGAGAGCCCTCTTCCTGGCTTGCAGACTACGACCTTCTTGCTAGGCCCGCAAAAAGTAGAGGGAGAAAGATTTCTCTGTTCTTAACCTTACAAAACCACTAATCCCATCATGAAACCCCACACCACCCTGAGGTCCTCTAACTCTAATGACAATAGCCCCTTCACAATAGCGCCTTCTCCAACTACCATTACATTGGAGGTTGGGGCTTCAACATACAAATTTTGGGGGAAACAATTCAGTCCCAGCAACATACAAATGTATAGTGTCTGGAGACTCATCAAAGAGGAAATAGCAAAACCAAAAACAAGTACTTCTAGATTTTTATAAACTTTGGATACGCCTGTTAAAGACTTTGAAAAACATGCAAATACCATGCAGATTTCTGTCTGGTAGAAATTACACCCCTAAGGCTACAATGTATTGCTCTGTAGATCATTAGCCACTTTTGTGGCTAAGCTAACACACTTACTTTAACATTCACCTTTTAAATACCCACTTATAAATACCCACACCTTCAAATTCGCTTATAAATACCCACACTTTCAAATTCATTTTAACTCAAACTTAATATCTTACTGGTTCAATCACTAATGTGTTGAATTAAATTTTTACCACATTTCCATATTGTATTTTCATAAGATTCATGTTTCTAACTTTTTAAAAATTGTACTTGACAACATAAAATTTATATATAATGTTTAAACTGTGATATTGTTTCATTTGTGATTGCCCCAGTGTAGTTTTATCTTTCCAGCTCAGTTAAAGAATGGTTTTTTGTCATATTACCCTTTATCATTGTTCTATATCTGTACAAAAGAGAAAGTAAGTGTCTTATTCCAAGACATAAGTGATTAATAAACTACATAACTAAGAATACGCTTTTCCAGAGTTCTATGGCTCAACTTTTGGAGATGTTTTCAATATTTCACTTAAATAGGGATACAGCCTCTATGGATGCCATTTGTCATCACTATTAATTAGTTTTATTATTATCTTTACCATAATTATTATAATGAATATATTTCTTCTTTATGGTCATTTAACAAAAAAAAAGTTATACAAATTAGTTCAACAAATATTGATTAATTCAGAATATAACCGCAAATGAAATCATTTACATAAAAAGAAGTTGTAAGTTTAAAAATTCTAACAAAATCAGTAAAAGCTCACGTTTGCACTTTCGGGAATAGAAAGCATTTTCCCATGTAGTATTTATTTTAACCCTCAGAACCACTCAAGCATTTAGCTAAGAAGAGTATAATTCACTTATTCGAGAAATAGATTAGCTGAGATTTACCCAAAGTAACATAATAAATAACACTTTGTTCCAGATTTTTTATTTCTAGTTCTTGGAATTTTCATTTTAAGAAGTGCTAATATTAAGAAGTTCTTTCTTCATTGAAAATAAATAACATCACTACGTACAATTCTTGAAGTTTGCCGAGGCAAATGAATATTTTATTCTATTTTATTGCCTATTTGAGGTCTGAGGGTGAAATTGCTACAAAAAAATAATAATAAAAAACCGCATACCCATCTAGTTGATAACTAGTTTAGACTCTCCATAAGGCAAATGATCAAGACAGACTGGAGTGAAATATTGCTTAGAATTCTTCAGGAAACATCCTAGATTCAGATATAAATAAAGGACTATTGCAACTATAAGGTGTGGATTATGGAATTTAAGTATTGGAACTATCCTAAAGATTAAGTACCTACAAGGCCTTTACTTGAACCAGACTTTATAAAGCACTTGTAATAGTATTGTATTGCCATTGAGACAGATATACAATTACTCAAACCAACTGTAAAGAAATAGTACTATTAAGTATAATTATCCTTAGCAGCTTGCTTTAATAAAGAAAAACCACATATTGCCTCATATGTTTATTTAATCTAGCAAACATTTCCCCCTAAGCATGTGATTTATATACCTTCTCATTGCTATGACATTTGTTCTATTGTCTATTATTGAGAATATATTATAAGAAATCTTAAAACCTTTTATATATACTAAGATCCAAGAACATTTTTTTGTTTTAGTTAGCTTTTGTGTGGCTGTTTTTCACAGAAAACTTCATTGTGCATAGTATGAAAAAAATAATAACTGTAAATGTCAATAAAGAAACACTAGCTAATTAGCTTATAGCAAAATATAATTTAAAATATATTACCAGATTGTTCTACCCTTAAGCCCAGAATTTAGACAAGTGAAAATATGTATAGTCTCTCCACTGAAATACTAAACTTATCAAAGTAGGGTTTACAGGTTAGGTATAAAAAGAGTGATGTTTATTTTTGCGAAAATTCTCAAACACATCATAATTAGTGACTATACCTATCTATTGCCTTGGTTGTTTTCCAGGTAGAATTTCAATTTTCCTTTAAAATTTAAGACTTTGAAACTTTACAAACTAATATTTTATAAGCTAAATATCATTCCCAAGTACTTGCACTGAATGTACTCTGAATTAATTCTATAAGCCAGTCACAATCATACCCTCACCATTAGTATTATATATTACACTGTGTATGCCTCCTATTCTTGGGCAATTTAGAGTGTTATGTCCTGAATGAGCCATAGATGCTCTTTTGGTATTGAATTTAACAAACTGTGGTTCTCTATATCATTTCAAAAGACTTTTTATTATTTTGTTCCTATTTTAATAAAAGATCATAGCATTTTACAACTTAGAGAAATAAGATGATATTGAAAGTGAAAGGAAGGGCAAAATGACATAAACTAGAGATAAAAATCAGGCCACAAATGATATTCCAATTCTCCAGAAAATTCAATCCAAGACAGTGATAATCAAATATACCTATTTTAATTATATAAGTGTACGGATGTATATTATCAATAATTTGAAATAGTGTAGTAAGATAAGTGAAATGTAATATCACAAAGCTAATAATGAGAGTAGATATTTAAAAAATGTTAGCATATCATCGAATGTTGTAAATTATAGGCACATTCCAATGTGTTCTCTAGAAATAATGACTTATTGGTGTGCATGGGTCTATTTTATTTTAATTAAACGATATTATAATTAAATTAATTAGTATTTAATATTAATTAATATTTAATTAAATGATATTTTAATTAAATGATATTTTATTAAATGATATTCTAGTTTTGTTAAAATCCTCTTTTAATCTAGTAAAATGTAGCAGAATATGCTACACCTACTTCATAACTTATTTATACTATTGATTAGGTTTATGTTAAATGAAGGAAGAATGTCAAATGGTAGTTATTGTACTAATGAAGAACAAAAACATATTGAATTAAGTTAAGCAAAAATAAAAGAAATTTGTAAGTGTTCAGAAACAATCTGATAGAGAAAACAACATGAGTTTTTGAGTGAGACCAACAGGAGTAAGAACACAATATTTATACACACACACACATACACACACACACACTACAGTATAGTATATAGTATACATATATATATATACACATATGTGGGTATATATGTATGTATTTTTTTTCAGAATAAAAAAAAAATTCTCTCATTGAAGTAGGATACAAATACTAGATAGTAACCACATATTACTATAATTGAAAATTTATAGTTATATAGTTATATACTTTATAGTATATAGTTATATACTTAAATTTCCTCATCTATTTATTCTCCTTTCTTCATACAATATTCATCATCAGTCTTCTACATACTAGGAAATGTACTGTTCCTCCCTTCAAGAAGTCCAGTGAGGGAGACCGATATAAAAACATAATTTTAAAAAATATAAGTGAAATTGTAGAAATATTTTCATACTCCTCAATTTATTCATTCATCCAGAACATATTTATAAAGCACCTATTACATGGTAGAGAGATGTTTTTGTTCTGGAGATGAACTGATAAAAGAAAATAAATCTGTACATCTGTACTCATATGGCTGTTGACTTAGTGAAAGACATAGGCAATGAACAAATAAATATGTTAGGAAGATACACACACACACATACATGTGTGTGTGCGTGTGTATATATATATATATATATATATATATATATATATATATATATATTCAAGCAAGGCAAGCAGATTATAACCCTCAATCCAATAGTAAACACCCTAACACAGGACTTAAACGGTAGTTATAAAAGGAGAGATATATCATTTTTGTGAAACAAATATTATATGTTAGGGGATTTTTTTACATATATAGTAAAACCTTGGTTTGTGAACATAATTTGTTCTGGAAACATGCTTGTAATCCAAAGCACTTGTGCATCAAGGTGAATTTCAAGGCTCAGTTGTAATCGTGACATTTGGCATCACATACTACTCATATTGCAAGATATCACCCATTTATCAAGTTAAAATTTATCAGAAGGGTTTGCTCGTCTTGTAGAACATTCGCAGAACAAGTTACTCACAATCCAAGGTTTTACTGTATATAGTTACGTATATATGATAGTTATAGAGAATAATAAAGCAGAAAATGGAGCAAATAAAGTGCCAAGAAAACCCTCTGTAGTAAGGTAGCATTTGAGTAATTATAGGAATGAAGCAAAATGAGGGAGGCAAGTGCATGTCTAGAGAAATGCAATGGCATTTGGAATTGCCAATGCAAAGATCTTGAGGCAGGAATTTATCTGAGTATTCCCGGAAAAACAGAGGTTAGTATGGCAGAGCAGCGTGAGACAGAAAGAAGTGATAGGTTATTATAAAGGGTTCAAGCTGATTACCCAACTCTTTTCTGGCCATACAGAATAGTTTCTCTGCCTCCTTGCAGAAGTGATCTAGTATGAATTTAAGCCAATGGAATGTGAATTACAGCAATATGTGTATTTCCAATAGAACCCTAAAATACTGTCCCTTAGTAACACTCACAAGCTCCTTCCGTCATGATACCAGGGAACTTACAACCTAAGAAGCCACGTGCTTGAAAATGCCAGAGCACAAGACATCAGGAGCTTGGTCACGAATCACCACTTGCAAAAGAAGCTATCATTCATCACAGGTATCCATTCTCAAATTTTTTTTTTTTTAATTTTTTTTTTCAACGTTTTTTATTTATTTTTGGGACAGAGAGAGACAGAGCATGAACGGGGGAGGGGCAGAGAGAGAGGGAGACACAGAATCGGAAACAGGCTCCAGGCTCCGAGCCATCAGCCCAGAGCCTGACGCGGGGCTCGAACTCACGGACCGCGAGATCGTGACCTGGCTGAAGTCGGACGCTTAACCGACTGCGCCACCCAGGCGCCCCCTCAAATTTGAATGAGTAAGGAATCATATTGTGTCAAGTCACAATTTGAGAAATTTGAGATTTTTCTGTTAAAGCAGCTCTTGTTATCATAGCTAATATAGAAAAAGTCATTGATTAAGAAGGCAAATTGCCTTCAAATTGCTTAGGAAATACAGGCTATTGTAAAATGTGTTTTTTAAATTTCAACAAAATAGAAGACCAAGAGTCTTGAACATAATCTGTCTTATGTTTTAAAGGGATCTCTCTATGTTTTTATCTATTAGCTATTATTTCACAGTTTGAGTTCCTACCCTTATCAAAACTTAAACCCTCACCTTCCTTGTTCAGGTCCCCCTAATCCCTCTTATCCTGCTTTAAACTTCTTTTTCCACAATGCCTTGTCAGCTTCCAACATATATTTTTATGTTAATTTGTATTATCTGTTTCCCCTGACCCAGAGTGTAAATGCCATGAAAGTAGAGATCTTTGTTTATTACCTCAATCACTTAAATCAGTTCCTCATACATAGAACCTATTCAGTAACATTCTAAGAAAATTGGTAACTCATTTAAAAAAAATATATATTTGTGTCACTTTTATTTAAATTCCAGTTACTTAACTTACAGTGTAATGTTAGTTTCAGGTGTAGAATTTAGTGATTCATCCCTTAATTACAAACCCAGTGCTCATCACAAGTGCCCTCCTCAATACCCATCATCCATTTAACCCATCCCCTGCCTGTCTCCCCTCCAGTAGCCTTCAATTTGTTCTCTACAGTTAAGAGTCTATTTTCTGGTTTGCCTCTCTCTTTTTTTGCCTTCTATGTTCATCTGTTCAGTTTCTTAAATTCCACATGAGTGAAATTATATGGTATTTGTCTTTCTCTGACTGACTTATTTTGCTTAGCATAATGCTCTCTAGCACCATCCATGTTATTGTAAATGACAAGATTTCACTTTTTTTATGGCTGAGTAATATTCCATTGCATATATATACATACCACATCTTCCTTATCTATTCATTCATTGATGGATATTTGGGCTCTTTCCATAATTTGCCTAACAACTTTACTAAAATGAGGTATTTACTTACCAAACCAAACCAAAACTGAAATGAAAAAACAAAACAAAAACAAAAATCATGCTGTATTATATACACTTCTCTAATTCCATACCAATATTTTTAAATATAATTTATTGTCAAATTGGTTTCCATACAACACCCAGTGCTCATCCCAACAAGTGCCCTCCTCAATGCCCATCACCCACTTTCCCCACTTCCTCACCCCCCATCAACTCTCAGTTTGTTCTCTGTATTCAAGAGTCTCTTATGGTCCATACCAATACTTTTAATAATTCCTCCAATGTTTTACTTCCAACATTTTATAAATGCCAGGATTTCCATATCTGTATTTTTGTCTACATAATTTTATCCTATCTCTGAGATAGGAAGGGAAGTTTGTTGTTTCCATTGAGGAAAAAAGCAAATGGGGACAGAAACCTTAAATAACATAATCTAATTTGTATAGCACACCATAAGACAAGATTGGCTCCTAGTGTGGTGGCCTTTCTATTTCTCAATGTGCCTTCTCCATTTCTCTTCTATACAGGAAAAGGCTAAGAAATTATTTGTGAAATGTGTAAACAAGCCAGAAATTTGGGTATGTAATAGGTATTTATGATTGTACTTATGTAAAAAAGAAAAAGAGGGGCATCTGGGTGGCTCAGTAAGTTAGGCATCCAACTTTGATTTTGGCTCAGGTCATGATCTCATGTTTCATGGGATCAAGCCCTGACAGCAGAGGGCCTGCTTGGGATTCTCTCTCTCCTGCTTTCTCTGCCCCTCTCCTGCTCATACGCTTGCTCACTCTTCTCTCTCCAAAAAATACATAGAAAGAAAGAAAGAAAGAAAGAAAGAAAGAAAGAAAGAAAGAAAGAAAGAAAAGGAAATAAGGAAGGAAGGAAGGAAGGAAGGAAGGAAGGAAGGAAGGAAGGAAGGAAGGAAGGGAGGGAGGGAGGGAGGAAGGGAGAGGGGAAGGAAGGAAGGGAGGAAGGAAGGCAGGAAGGGAGAGGGGAAGGGAGGAAGGGAGGGGGAAGGAGAGAGAGAGAAACAGAAAGAAAAATGAAACAGAAAGAAACACTATTAAGGTCAGAGAGAGTAACATGAAATCTAATTGGTATTAAATGATAAAATTATTGCTAGAATAAAAGTGCCACGCAATAAGAAAATACAAACATAACTGCTGATCTTTTAATAACAAGTATAACTTTTTTAGCTTTAATATCTAACCAATCTTTGAAAGTCAAAGTTAAAATATATAAATCCAGAATAAATAATTAGTCATCCCTTAAAAATAAAAATAAAAAGTAGAAATACATGAATAGTATAAATAAGTTTTATACCATTCTCTTCAAAGTAACATAATTGCTTCTCTTTGTCTCATGAGAAAGTGTTAGTCTATTCTTGTGTGTACCTTAAGGAAGCCTGAGAAACCTCATATAGGTAACAAAAATAAAGAAAAAACTGTTGACTTTGGGAGATAGTCTTTAATTGGTCAAAAAAGTACATGTTAATAGGGCTTAGAAACTATGACCTTTATCCATAATGTTTTCCTAAAGACTTATTTAGCAGAACTTCTTATTGACGTCCAAAGAGAATATACAGGATTTGTCTTCTGAAATGCCAATAATCATTTTCACATATTCAACTGTGTAAATGTTTCACCGGAAACGAATTTGGGGTTTAGGAACCAACAGAACTGAATTCACCTCCTGATGCAATCTTGGGATAGTCTAGTCATTTAAGTTCTATAGGCTGTTTCTCCACTTAGTGAAACCAGTAATGTTAATCACTTTTTCTTGCTGTAGAGGTCGCCTGAGATGATGAATCCAAAAGACCTGGATATAATACATTTTCAATAAATGTTAGCCATTACTAATTAAAATGAATCTGACATTTTGAGCCTAATTATTTGGCCACAGTTTAATACTTTTCATAAAAATAGGGAAGCAGCAATGAAATTTTAGATGATATTATGTAAACGATTTGGATTTGAGATGCCAGAGAGGAGCTGGCCATTCTTGGGAGTAATTGTAGGAAAAGAAATTTAGATTTAGGAGACCATTGGAAAGATGATATTGTAATTTCATTATTGCCCTCAAAAAGTAGGTTTTACCAAAAGTGGTTATTAAAGCTAATGTGTTAAGAAAAAAAAAGCACTAAAATGACATTAAAATTCTTTTATAAATAATTTTCTAAGGTAATTTGCATATTTCAAATTTCACAGATTATAATTACTATAAAATTACTATTGCTTAGTGATTTCAATCTATACATCTCTGATATTATCTGCAAAGTGCTTAAAATGGTGCTTGATACACACAGTAGCATTTATGTGTGTGTGTGTGTGTGTGTGTGTGTGTGCGTGTGCGTGTGTGTGTGCATATACACACACACATATATATATATATAACCAATACATGCCATGTATGAATATGGGTGTAAATGTATCCTCTCTGTACCTATACATATAGATAGATGAGTAGATAGGTAATGTTACATGTACATCTTTTTTTTCCTTAATGACAATCCTTACATAAATAAAAGAACTTGAATTGAGAGTTCTTTGTTCTAGTCTCCATAGGGACATACTAATCTTTTCTAGGGTATTTCCTGATCCTGCTTTTTTCCTAGAAAAGGCAAATAAAAAGTTCCCTTTCATGATAGTTCCTCTTTCTTAATTTGCAATGGAGACACAGGCACATCACATTATTGAAATCAATGAGTTGGAGATTACCAGACAAATTTCACATGTTTGAAAAGATAACTCAAATGTGCCAGTTTTCTGATTCCTCCAAGGTATAAGGGAAGCACTGATATTAGGCAAGAATGTTTTTTATTGCTTTTGTTCTCCCATAAAGTGATACTCTTCAACATTTATTACCTTTTAATACTTTTTTCTCTTATAAAAGAAATTAAATATTTAATTTTTTTCACCCAACTAACATTATGGAAAAAATCGGGGGATGTTCAGAAAAGAAAAAGGAAAAAAAAAGAATTGTGTCCCTTATCTATGAATGTTATCTTTGTTAACATTTTTCCAATTAATGGTATTAGATCACACCTATCTTTCATCATCATTTAACAAAAAAACAAGACATGCTAGCACAAGCAGTAGGAAGACCATAACCCCTAAAAAAAATGAAAATTTTGTTTTATGAAAAATTCACCAGAGGGTATTTTTATTTTTCTCATTGTACCTCTAGTGTCAATTAGCATTTGAGAATGACTGGTTTAAAGCAAGTTTTCCTTTTTTTTTTGGAATGCATAGCCTAAAACATGTTTATTTCAGAAACCAGTGTCTCAGTGAGTGCATAGTTAAAGGAATATATACAAGTCATAGAATCTCATCTTATGAAGAAATGTTGTTGAGATTCTAGTGTTTCACTTGCCTCCTAAAAAACACCATCAAGAAGTTCTTGTGTCATTTCATATTTCTACAACAAAAACTCATTTCCACACTCATCCACCTACTTGTCTTCCTGTTACACTGAGTGATTTGACCCTGACATTCTCTCTGAGGCCAACATCTCCACTTGTGTTATGAAACTACCTATTGTCTCCTTCTGAATTGCAATCGGCCACCTCTCTTCTGCAACATCCTTTTATGTTGGTTGGTTTCCATACTTAAATAAAATGGTTTTATAGAGGTTTCTATTTTATTTTTTAAGCTTAAGTGACACCTGAATTTGTTTGATCTCCATCTGATGCTTCATTTTTTTTAATGTTTATTTATTTTTCAAAGAGACAGAGACAGAGTATGAATGGGGAAGGGCAGAGAGAGAGACACACACAGAGAATCCAAAGCAGTCTCCAGGCTCTGAGCTGTCAGCACAGAGCCCAATGAGGGGCTCAAACCCACCAACCGCAAGATCATGACCTGAGCTGACGTCAGACGCTTAACCAACTGAGCCACTCAGGTGCCCCAAGTTTTCTATCTTAAAAAAAAAATACCTTCACTTCACAGCCCTTCAAGGCACAGGTCCTCTGCCAGCAAGACTTCACACAAAAAGCAGTCTCCAGTTCCTGCCACTCTCCACATAAACACTTTCTAATGGCCCCCTGTTTGAAGTAGAATAAACCTCAAATTATTTATAGAGTCCACAAGACTCTATATTAAGTGTCTCTATGGCTTGTGCAAATTCATCTAGACCACTCCACATCCTTCACACACTATGTACATGCGCACTAGTCTTTAGTCCTCAAGCACACTGGCACCTTTAGCCCCAAGCAGGCTGAAAGTTTTCTGCTTTCAGGGACATTTGACTTGCTTTGCCCTCTTTTCAGAATGCTCAGCTCTCAGATAATGACGGAACTGTCATTCAGGTCTTTGTTCAAATATTGTTATCCCCTGAATCCTGCACTACACAACCAACCTTCGGAAGTGTCCCCACTGCTATGTCCCATCACCTGCTTTACTTCTCTCGTATCACCATCTGGAATTGACTTCTGCCTTTTTGCTAGTTGTCTCATTATCACTCTGGGATACAAACACCATGTGAGAAGGGGCATTTCCTGTTTTATTTGCTGCTACATCTGTCATGCATACAACAGTTCCTGGCACATAGTAATCAACAACAACAATTTCGCTAATATATGCACATTTTTAATTATGTATCAATGAATATTGCTCATATTCACATACATACATTTTTAGCTATATTAACTAATCAATGCATTGTATTGTTCAGGGATTTGACCCTTTCGTAGTTGCTTTGATATGGAGTGATAAATAATTGCAAATATCCTCCTTTGTAATTTTCAAATAATTAGAACTTTATAATAAATTGTGTTTTTAATTGTGAACTGCACTAAAATTACAGAAATGAGCAAAGACACCTCTAATTTTTTAGCACAATTAATAAGCATCAGATTAAAAATGTATATGTAAATATATGCAAACTTTTACGTTCAAAGGACAATTTGGATTTTTATTGGTAGGTGGAGGTAAATTATAATATTTCTAATTTTTGAGATCAAAGCTATAGCAGTAGCTATTTATAGCATCTTGAGAGCTCCTCCATCATAGATATGCACATAAGCTCTAAGATGGTCTGCAATGATCCCTTTTGGTATTCAGGCCTTGAGAGTGGGATAGACTTGGGGACTTGCTTCTATCCAATAGAATATAGCAAAGATAATGAGTCACTACTTTCATGATTAGGTTACAACAGACTGTGATTTCTGTAATGTCAGCAGACCTACTACTCTCATGTTTTGGCGTAATTTATTACACAGCAATAGATAACTAAGACAGGCTTCTTTACATTGAGTCAATCTTAAAATACACTTAGAAGTGCCACCTTTATGTTTTAGTTCTTACTCTACTGTAAGTCATTTAAATGTTTTCCTTTGAATTATTTTTTTAAGCCAATGTTTTTTTTTTTCTTTTTAGTCTAGTGAAATGATGGCCACTTTAAATTTAACAATACAATTATCTGATCAATCTTCAATTTATTGCAGTAAGAACTGAATATCATTGACCATCTAGCCCTATATGCACATCAACTGCTAAGTTCTTGTGCATAGATGCTTGTGCATTAGGTTGAGGGCTGAGAAGAATGGCACACATTTCAGTGGCATATGGATTGAGGAGGAAGCAGAGCTTGGCATAAATAAATTGGAACTTCTCAAGAGTTGGAAGAGCTTGTCAAAAATAGTTTTCCCTAATCACTTATTTTATTATGTTTCTGTCAGGCCTTGCACACAGATATTTTTGAAATTGGATGCTGCAATTTGAAATGATCACATCTAGTTTCAAAGAGTAGTGCAAAGTAGATGAAAATCAATATAGGGCCTCAAAGTCCCACTAACCAGTTACCTTGGGAAAATATAGGGCTTAGACTCAAGCAGCTGAAGTTTATTGTGGCTTTTGATGTGTTCCTGGTACACAGCAAACATTCAAAAATTGTTGATTCTTGAATTTATAAGAAGTGTTGCTGTACTTCTGCTTAAATATAGTTGTGTAACACACAGTGTGACCTTGTTACTATTCTCTTAATTCAATGAAATTTATATTAAGACGCATTTATTACTGTATTTATTTGTTTTATTATATATTCCTTACTAGATACATAATAATGACAAGGACAATCTACTTTTTAATACACCATGTACCTCTTACTAAAAATGAGGCAATACATATAAAATGTATCCCATATATATTTTTAATCAAAAAAGGTAAGTAATTACATTCATATTTTCTAACATTTATTCTAATATCACATTATTTTTAAACTAATTTGAAATTACTTCAGTTTCTCTTAATCTCTTACTGTGTTCAACATCCTTTCCATAAAAAATCCAATCTTGCTAGATTTCTGGTTTTGTTATTTTGTTTTGTTTTCAGTGTGTGTGTGTGTGTGTGTGTGTGTGTGTGTGTGTCTGAAATCAAGTATAATCATGGTTCTCCTGATTATAATGTATCAATACTTGTCTATAGAATATGACCTTAATACAGCCTACCAGTTCTTGCTAGTACAGAGTATGAAAAGATTTGCAAGCTTGAATCAGGTAGTCGTGTGGGCAAAGCTACGGGATTTCATTTATCATATATAAATCACATTGACTTTGTACATATCTTCTTAATTACCAATGCCATCATTTACCAAAGTGAGGATAAGATTGAAAACCTTGATATTTATTTAGAAGACTAAATAAATAAACATATGGAAAAAACATATTCAAGTACATGATCCATAAAATCAGGGGGTAGTTGTCATCAATAATTTTATTTTCTATCTACTCAGTTTCATTCATTTCTCCAGCCATGCTACCACAGAAAAGTTAGGGACATGCTAGGGTTTCACTTAACATAACATTCCCTGTATCAAGTCCCCCTCACCTATCTTCCCCCTTGTGATTTCCGATTCTTTCTTTCAGACCCAATTCAAATTATATTTCCTACAATTATCTTCCCTCATATTTCCCACAGTTTTTACCATTTTACACTTCAACTTATTCAACTTTCAAAATATCATTTTATATATGATTATCTCCCATTTCTTAATAAGTGGTTAGCATTTCAAAACCATAAAAAAAGTTTTTATCTTCTCTGCATTTAGCACAACACGTAGTAGGCATTTAATATCTGAGTGAGTAAATTAAATTAATTAATCATTGAGAACCTACTTCTAGTTACTGGATTTATGTAAGACATTTATTGTAAACAACAGCAAAATAAACCATTCAATTGTTGTTCGTTTGCCATAAAATTAGTTAAATAAATAAGAGTAGCAGAAGGGATACAATGTTTTGGTACAACGGTTTACAGACAATTCTTCTCCCAAAGCTTAATTGTATACTTTATTGACTTCTTATCACATAAAAGAAATATAGGTCTCTCTACTCTGATGATAAGTTTTGTGGTCTTGTCATGGCCTCTAATTTTACCTTCAATTAAATAGTCAAAAGAGCAATTAGATTTAAGGGATTTCTTTCCTAAATAGACCACTTGGCTCCATCTATCTTTTCATCGGGAGCATTGATATAGTCTTAGATTACTTGGAAAAATTGGTAATGAATTATGCTCCTTGAGGCTGTGGTTAATTAAATTGGCTACCCTTTTGTCTTCAGCATGGGCAGCTGGGGCACTGGACTACAGAGGACTAATGAATCCTACTTAAGGTAAGTCCTCAAGGGATTTGAATTCCTGCTGTCAGACAGGAGTATGATTCAGATCACAAAGTTCTCCAATCTGCTAAGTAGGTCAAACTCTCTAAGGGAAAATATAAAGCAATTTCAGGTCTGTTAAAATCAGAAACTATGAATTTAATTAGTTATTATATCCAACAAACTTCTTTTTAATGCTGCATTGTGAAGAAGCTCTTCAGAAATCCTTTGTATTTAATAGAAAGCATTTGGATCAAAGGATAGTTCTGTTAGAAGCCACATATCTCAGAACTCAAGGACTTTCAGAAAAGGATACATGCCCAAATAGGTCATAAGCTTTATACTCAAATTTGTAAAGTGCTAGTCAGGTGATTAAAAACACCATACCTGGTAGCCAATTACGCAGTATTATGCATTTTTTGGTGTTATATATTATATATGTATCTACTAGGTTGATGCTAAGGATAAATAAATCAGTTGTAGTTTTTTTTTTCATTTTTTCATTCCGATTTTGCTCATAATTTTTCAGCATAATCCTATGTAAATCATAAAAACACATGTAGACTTTCCATATGTGTTATACACTGCCATGAAAAATGTATTAAACTGCTTTAATATAGGTCAAGCTAGAAGGAAAAGTTCACAGTACTATTATTAACAACAGTAATAATAATAAGTTATTAAATACTTATGACATGGAAAATACTATAAATTTATTCAGATTTAATTACACTGGAGGTGGGGGGAGTCCCCACATGAACAATTAATTCTTTTGGAACACCACCTGGGTGTTCTATAATTCAACTCAATTCAACTAAATTCTGACACTAACTACTCAGAAATAACAGCAGATTCCACAGGTTGAGGGCTCAGTCCCACAAGACTGAACCCTTCCCCACATCAGATATCATTTGCAAGTCGAGACTGTTACTTGTATTACAAATTAGAGATTCCCACGACCCCCTCCTTGGGTTCAATTAATTTGCTGGGTGGCTCACAGAATTCAGAGAAACATTTTATTTACTAGCTTACTGGCTTATTAGAAAAGGGTATAACTCAGGAAATGCCAGATGGAAGAGACACATAGAACAAAGCCTGGGGAAATGGTGCAAAGCTTCTGTGCTATCTCTGTGATCACTACCCTCCCCAAATCTCTACATGTTCACCAACCTGGAAGTTCTTTGAACACCATCCTGTAGGGGTTTTATGGAAGTTTCATTACATAGTCATGATTGGTTAAATCACTGGCCACTGGCAATTGAACTCAATCTCTAGCCCCTCCTTTCTGAGGTCTGGTTGGAAGAGACTTGAAGTTTCAACCCTCTAATCACATAATTGACAGCCTCCATCCTTAGGGGAGGTCCAAAAGTCACCTCATTAACATAAAAAAAGCATAAGGTTCTCATCACTTAAGAAATTCCAAAGGTTTTGGAAGCTGTAAGGCAGGAACTATGGAAGACCATATATACATGTGAAATACATCTTGGTCATCTAACTGATCAAATACATACTTCTTATAATCACCATATCACACACTGTAATAATCATTTTCCATTGAGTAGTTTATTAAATATTCACAAAATTATAAAAGGTAGTTATCATTATGAAGAAACTAGACACAGAAGGAGTAAGAAATTTACTCAGGATGATACAGTTTATCACAGTGAAACAAAATTTCAATCCAACCTAACAATAGAGCCTGCCCTCTCATAGGCAAAGTGATATTCCCTCATTTTGACCATGAATTAAAAATTTTCATAGAATCATGTATTTCAGATATGGTAGTATGTTAAAGATAACATAATACTTTACTATTCAGTATCTCCTGTGGACCAACAACATCAGCATCATCTGGTAGATTGCAAGCATTGCAGAATCCAACATCAACTGGACACACTGAACCAGAGTAGCACTTTTTCAGGATCCCCAGGTATTTTAAATACACATTAAATATGAGAAGCACTAATCAATTACAATTTTTCTCAAACTTAAAGACACATTTGGAATCCCCTGGGAGACCATATCCATGTGCATAGACTATACACACCATGTGTGTGTGTGTGTGTGTGTGTGTGTGTGTGTGTGTACATATATATATATATATATATATGTAGAGGGCACTCAATTTCAGAACAATTATTATAAATAATAATCTCTTGTGGGGTTGCCAAAATACCAGTATCTTTCCAGCCTTTAAGGTGATTCTAATGTGTAGTCAATGTTGAAAAACATCGCGCAAAACATGATATTCTAATAGGGTAGTTTTCAAATTTTGGTTTGTGTAAGAATAAGCTAGGAAAATTTCTAAAACACTGATTGCTGTACCCACTTTTGGAGGTTTTGATTCTGTAGGTCTGATATGAGGGCCAAGGATTTCTACTTCTAACATGTTCCTAGGTGTTACTGATCTGGGTACCACACTTTGACAACCACTGATCTAACAAAATCTTGGACTTTATAAGGGAAGTAATTAAAATTGCCTGGGGAATGAAATGAGTAAGGTATAGAAAATTCAGACTCTCAGATACATCTGGTTTAAATTTATTTAAATGTTTATTTATATCTGAGAGAGAGAGAGAGAGAATAATGCAAGCACAGGAGAGGCAGAGAGAGACGAAGACACAGAATCCGAAGCAGCCTCCAGGGTCCGGACTGCCAGCACAGAGCCTGACGCAGGGCTCGAACCCACAATCTGTGAGATCATGAACTGAAGCAAAGTCGGACGCCCAACTGACTGAGCCACCCAGGCGTCCTCAGATACATCTGGTTTAAAACTTACTTGTTGTCACCTATTACCTTTATAAACTTGGGCAAGATACTTGCACTTAACCTGTTTGAGAAAATCTTCTTACACACACACACACACACACACACACACACACACACACTAAGATGATAAGACTAGTTTCGCAGACAGTGGTAAGATAAAAATGTATATAAATACGTAGGATGGTATCTGATTGACAGCCTTACTTAATCCATCTCGTAGCTAATAATTGTTAAGAATGACACTGGGGAAAAAAAAAAAAGAATGAAAGTGGAGCGCAGGGCTTCTAATTTTCCCTCTACATCCTACATCCACTAGTATTAAAATAAATTTTATATTTCTAATTAGAGTTTTGCTAGTTATTAGAGCTAATCAAACATATGATGACAGAAATGGAGAGTTTGAGTTTTTCTTATAGGTTAGTTATCCAAAAGCTAACCACAGTGGAAAATCTCAAGCATATCATACAGCTAATTGAAACGTTTCTCTCTGGCTTTTTAAATATATCAATGGTCAACAACCCTTTTATCATAAATAGAACCATCTATGAAGAACCCCACAGGTAGTATGTTTATTTTTATTCTCCCTACCTTTTATTATAATGTTTAAACTTTTTGCCTTGGACTCTTCCAAGCTGATCCCTGCCTACCTGTCTTTAAGTCGACACCCATTCCCCACATGTAATTTTCACTCCAGCTTAAAGAAACAGTTTGCAAATCCCTAATACCACAACGTTGTTAAAGATATCTGGCCTTCTACACATCAATTTTCTTTTTTTTTTTTTTTATTTTTTTTATTTTTTTATTTTTTAATATATGAAATTTACTGTCAAATTGGTTTCCATACAACACCCAGTGCTCATCCCAAAAGGTGCCCTCCTCAATACCCATCACCCACCCTGCCCTCCCTCCCACCCCCCATCAACCTTCAGTTTGTTCTCAGTTTTTAACAGTCTCTAATGCTTTGGCTCTCTCCCACTCTAACCTCTTTTTTTTTTTTTTTTCCTTCCCCTCCCCCATGGGTTTCTGTTATACACATCAATTTTCTACGGCACTTACTGCTCGTGATTATTCTATAAACCTGCAGTGCCCCATGTGCTTATGTGGAATGGACTTAGCACTGCACTGTATGGAAATATTTGATGTAAGTTCTATCTTCAGTGTAAGCCTTTGAGACGGTAGATCTACCTTCCCAGCTTCTCACAAAGGTTGCTTTATTGTAAATACTCAATAAACATTTGTTCAATGAACAATGCAGCATGCACTCCAAAGTGGGATAGACACTTCATACACACACACACACACACACACACACACACACACCACGCACACTCACACACACATCAAGGAAAAATACACAAGTATCATACTAATATGGCAAATATGTCTATATGACTGGTTTAATGTATTGATAGGCTGGCATTTTCAAAAACAGAGCAGCAAATATGGAAATTTGTAAAATAAAAATTTTAGGTGAATAGTAATATTCTCTGCTCTTAGACAAAGAAATTATTTCAATCCTATATGGAAACTAATCAAAAATACCTATTTAGACATTTTGTGAAGTCAAAACTATAAGGTATATGTCTCCAAGAAAATCACTGGATATAAATAAGGAGTAGAGAAGATAGAGAAAGAAAAATGTGAATCACAGTCACAAATATTCTCTACTCTGTATGTGGAGAAAGTGCATACAACAAAACTTTAAAAGTATTTAAATAACATTCCAAATTCACTTTATTTTAAAGGAGCGTTGCAATTAGGACAGCCAACAAGGTTATGAGGCAAGAACATTTTACGAAATTGCAGAGGAAGCTGTGAATCTTGCTGTGCCAAAATAAATAAACCACAAGATAAAAATAACTCAGAAATAGAACAAGCAAGAGAAATGATATCATTAACAACTTACTTTGACAATTACTTTTCCTCAGGTAAAGCTAAGATATTTTTTTTGCAAAAACATGATAGGGCATAAATAATTGAGAATGCCAGCAATATAAACATAATATTAAAATATAGGCACGAAGTATCCATTCTATTTTAGGTCATCAAAAGAAGTAGCTATGATATAGGAGAACAATTACTGGACTTTGAGGCAGAACACCAAAGCATAAATACAGCTTTGAACTTACTGGTTTTGTGAACTCAAGCATGGTATTTAACTTCTGAGGTTCAATCTTTCATCTCATGTCTGTGTGTGTGTGTGTGTGTGTGTGTGTGTGTGTGTGTGTGTGTCTGCATTGTGTGTTTGCAATGAATTAATAGATACAAAGCTCCTAACCCTTTGTATAGGGTATGGTGTACAATTAATCTATCTCTGTATTTGACATGCAAATATGTATACTTCGATTTTTCAAATTTGTTTAGCATTTATATGTCAGAGAGGGAATCTTAAAAATATTTTAGCCCCTTAACAATTAAAAATCTACTGATTTGGGGTCACATGGGTGGTTCAGTCAGTTGAACCTCCGACTTTGGCTTAGGTCATGATCTCACAGTTTGGTTCCTGAGTTTGAGCTCCACATGGAACTCTCTGTTGTCAGCACAGAACCCACATGGGATCCTCTGTCCCTCCCTGACATGCACGTGCTCTCTCTCACAAAAATAAACATTTTTTAAAAATATGCTAATTTTACGGCAGATGCCTGGAATTCCATGTTGAGAATGTGCTGGTGAATATTACCCTTTTTATTTAAATTTTTCTTGAAAAATATCTAGATAAGTGGTAATCTTGTCCTAAGGCGTTAAGGAGAAACCTTGGCCTCCACTCTTTTTGAAGCTCCTGCATCTGGTCTCTTACCTCATCTCAAGAGACTCCTTTTCCAGGGCAGTACTTTCCTGAGATTCAGACAGGTGCAGTAGCAGCAACATTCATCTAGACAGACTCACCACCTTGGAGGAGAGGATATGAAGCGCAGCTCTCCTGAGGTTTTTTTTTTATCATCCAGTGCTTCCCATCAGTTTTTGCTGTGTGAGGTGGACAAATTCTATCATTCATAAAAATAATTCAAAGCCAATTCTCAAGTACTCTACTCAGTATTTGTAACTAAACAACCAAATTAAGCAGGGATTAGAAGGGAATTTACAGGTCAAACATCATCAATATTGATAATAATGAACATGAACAAGCTTTGGTAAGATGAAAATGTTTTAAGATATACAGAGAATTGTCATTATTATGGAATTATCGAAGTAACCATGCATTCAAATACACAAATTTCTAAGGATAATGAAATCATCACAGGTGCAAATTTTAAAATGGTAAAGGTTAAGTGTTAGGCTTTTTAAAAAGATATGACAATACTGAAAAAATAATAATCACCTGTCTAGGAATAATTAGACATAGCCTTGCTAGAGGTAGAAGAATGGCTGAATTCAGCGTGAAAATATGATTCCTACTAAAGTGAGTTGCTAGAGAAGTGTTAGACATTCCTTTTCTCAGTTTAAGATAAATTCCATTATATCAAACAGCATTAGACCTTGACCCCGGAATTCTTCCACCAGTCCGCCAGATGGATGTATTTTGTTTGTTTCCCCTTCTCTAATAACCTTTATGTTAATGCACTACTTTATAACAAAAGACTGTTCTTTTCCTCTACTTGTGCCTGGAGTATTCTGTATCCTTTTCCTATAACATGATAGCTAAAAAACTGAAATAATCGTTGTAATAGTTCTTTTATTTTTTTTCAATTTTTAAGGTTTACTTGCTTATTTTTGAGAGAGAGAGAACACGTGCACACTAGTGGGGAAGGGGTAGAGAGAAAGTGAGAGCACGAGAGTCCCAAGCAGCCTCCACAATGTCAGCATGGAGGCTGATGGGGGGCACAAACTCACGAACCATGAGATCGTGACCTGAGCTGAAATAAGAGTCAGAGGCTTAACTGACCAAGCCACTCACATGCCTGTAATATTGCTTTTAGAACACAGCATTAAAATCATCTTAAATTCATCAATTATCTAAAAAGTTAATAAGCACCCACTATTAGCCAGAAACTCTTTTGGGTATTAGGAATATAATTGTAAATAAAACAATGTCCTTTGATTCACTGAGCTTGCTTAGTGAAGGCATGCACTGAGGGTAGAGAGACAGATAATAGAAAGGTAAACATGTTTATGTCAGAAGATGACAAATTCTACAGAGAAAAAAAGGAGGGAATTAAGGAGTAGCTACAAGCAAGGCTGGATGCTCTTTGTACAGGCTTATCATCATAACAATTATGCAGACACCTGTAGGAAATGAAAGAGAAGCCATATATCTAGGGAAGGGCATTTGAGGCAAAGGGAACAAGTGCAGAAACTCTGGAACAACAGTGTGAAGGAAGACCAACGTGGCTGGAGCAAATGGACAAGATTTCATTTATCTGAATAGAACACATTGCAGGGTTCTTATATAATTGCCTGTATTATTAAAAATATATTAACCTAGAACTACTTATACTGAACTTTGCTGGGATCAGGGTAGGTCCCAGGCTTTGGAATGGGAGTAAATCCACATGTGTAGGTGAAGAGGTCCTAATTGCCAATGGGCAAAGATTCAGGGGTGAGGGCAGAGGCTGATGTGCCTGTACAGGCTTGTGTGTTTCTGTATATGCATGTGTATGATCCTGATTAAATGGGTGAATTTGACAAATAATACATTTCAATGATTAACTAGGCCAAACATCGTCAATTTCTCCTATGATTGCTTAGTCATGTTTCCATAAATGCCACAAATCTGTCCCATTTTGCCTGTATATTTATTTCAAATCTTCACAATTTTTAATTGTGTAAAATACAAAACTCTTTTGTACAAACAAAAGAGTTTTGTATTTTATATGATAATTTACAATACTTAATTTGTATTTATAATCATGGTTAGGATCAGCTGTAAATTCATTATGCATACCAAGTTTAAATAAATAGTTAGAAAATTACCTGCACAAATCAGCAGAACAACCAGGCACTTTGTATTTTGCAATTAGTGGTAGATAACGTTCTTAAAATTCAGTTTGTTTTGCACAAGGAAAAAAATATATGTAATTATGAGACCCCTTTCTAAACTATCTAAATCACCATGATTGGCAACTTATTTTTTTTTTTTTTGCATAGAGTTCTATTTAGTTGATTTTGCATATTCTGTGAATTAAATGTGCTAAGAATTCCTCCCATAAACTATTTCAATAAAGGGGGTTATGAAAGAAAACCCAGCCCTAAACCTCAGGACAAGAACACTACACCTGTACCACAGTGATTTGTTAAACAAGAACTTGAATAAATCAGAGCTCTGTATTGACTAGAGTGTGCATATGTTGGCTTACCAACAAAAATAATCTGATAGGGCAGCAATATCAGTGCTGTCTATAGACGGGCAGCTTGACTGTTATACATACATTATTTTGTCCATGCTATAATCTCAGCAATCTCTCCTGACGGTTTCTATGACACGAACCTTCCAAGAACCACTGTGTGACAGAAAGCAATTAGAAGATGAAAGAATGAAAATTCTTCTAACCAGACCCTTTAACTTAATCACAAAAGTGTTACTAACAATCCCAATGGCCTGATGCCTCCTCCCTTTAAACAACCCTCCATGAAGTTATGCTAGGATTAGTTAGACTGGTAGTCTTTGATACATGTGTGTCTCAGGGTGATAACCATACCTTTTGCTGAATGAGTAACTGAAGAAAAGTATTGTGCTAGCCTGTTCTTACTACTTAAACCCTGCTAAAAGTAAGAACTCTGAAATCCTGTATATGTGTGTGTGTATATATATATATATATATATATATATATACACTCATATATATATATATATATATATATATATATATATATATATATATACTCATATATATATATATGAGTCCAAAGGTATTCAAGTTGGGGGAAGAAAGTTTTTGCCTATTACAGAGGCAAAATAACAAATTATTTATTGACATTATATTTTTTAATTTATATCTTGATTATTTTCTTTATTACAAAACCTAGATTTTATTTATTTTTTTAAGTATTTATTTTTGAGACAAAGAGAAGACAGAGACAGAGCGTGAGCAGGGGACGAGCAGAAGCCATCACTTAAACAACTGAGCCACCCAGGAGCCCCACAAAAACTATATTTTAGAAAGACAGAGACTTTTATATCACTCTAGAGATCTTACATTCTGATTTTATTTTATCTCTATCTTTATATCTATCTATATACAGATATAGACATATATAGATAGGTAGACATATGTGAATATATTAATTATGTATATGTACATATATATATAATATAGAGAAATAAATCACTTTAAATCTTAATCATAGTAATATATTTAAATAGATATAAAGTATTCTCTAGTTGGGGCACCTGGGTGGCTCATTAGGTTAAGCGTCAACTTCGCCTCAAGTCATGATCTCACAGTCTGTGTGTTCCAGCCCCTCATCGGGCCCTGGGCTGACAGCTCAGAGCCTGGAGCCTGCTTGTGATTCTGTGTCTCCCTCTCTGCCCCTTCTCCATGCACATTCTGTCTCTCTCTGTCTCTCAAACATAAATTTAAAAATAATTAAAAATAAATAAATTATTATCTAGTAAAGAGAAAGATCCTGAGAAAATGTGGGAGTGGGGTGAGCAGAATAAACAAGTTTTGAAGAGTGACAGTATTTAAACAATGAAAACAGACCCTTTTGTGGACCTCAGAAAGTAGGAGCATACCAGCGGTTGTGGGTATAGATCTAGGACAAGTAAATACTATAAGAGATATTTTAATAAGACAAGATAAATGCTGCATATTTTATAGTATATTAGGACTGATACAGTTATTTTGTCTTTGATGTAATATGGGCTCAAGGTTCAGAAAACAGCATTATAATGTTGACAGTCTAACCATCAATCAGGCTATTAAGATTATAGTACAAGTCACAATTCTCACAGCATACACAGAACCAGCACCTGCTGTACATATAAAAGTGAAATAGAGATTCATTAATCACATCAGTGCTATCAGATGAGCTTCTGAAATTTAATATGGGCAAATGGATTTGATTTACTTTGTTGGCTGTGTTATCTATAGTATAAGCATCCATTTTACCTCTGACTTTCTAAGTCAGGCTTACTCATGTATACACTATTCTTCATACCAAGTCTTTAAATAAATATATAGACACCAATAGGTGTTTGCACAAATGACCAGAATTTTATTTTCCTGTTCATTTCTACCTCACTATTCCCCTAACCATTATGACCTCAATCACACACACACACACACACACACACACACACACACACACTGCCCTATTTGTATACTGTTTTGTTTTCTAGGCCATAAACCTGACTCTATAAACCGATTTTAACAGTAACTCTGCTTCCATTCAGTTATGGTGACTTTCCACTATTCATTAACCCTGTCCTCAGACTTGATTGGACTTCTGAAGTTATTATGGTTTTGCTCCAGTCTTTAGTTTCTGTGGTCACTGTAGTACTATATGCAAAATGCTAAATATAATCCCTGGCAGTAAAGCCCTGTTCCTCACCCTAACCCTTACTACCGTCATTATTCTGAGAATTAAAGAGAATAGAAGGAATTTGGTATATACATACTTTAAAATAGTAAATTCATAACATTTATAAAGCTAAAATATAAAAAATTAATGTGAAAGTACTAGAAACACAGAATTTAGAAAATCTTAGCCATTATTTTCACTAACTCAACTATTAAACAAAGACAATAATAAGCATGTAAAATAATTTTTAAATAGAGATACAATTCAGCAACAATATCAAAAGTATAATTGGTATTAAAAAGTACAGAAATAGGTCAAGACCTAAAGTGTCCACATTAAAGTGTTCATATTATTGAAAAATCAATCTTACCTAAAATTTTATATTATTTTATAAAAGTACAAAGCGACATCACAAGTATTTTCTTGTGTATTAATAGTGAGATTACAAATTCACGGCTTAAAATATGCAGTATAAACTTTTTACTTTGTACTGACATGTGAAATTATAAAATTTCACATAAAATTCTGAATTTTCAGTTTATCCAAAAAAAAAAATTTAAAAATCTAGCTACATGGGCACATATTTTTATATGTCAACATTTAAGTCAAGCAGAGGCTGCTTACTCTACTAAAAGTTTGAATGTTTTTCACCATTCCAAATTAAATGTTTAAATCAATCTTTTCTAATACATACAGGGGCGCCTGGAGGGCTCAATTGGTTTAACATGGTACTTGAGCTCAGGTTATGGTCTCACAGTTTGTGAGTTTGAGCCCCACATCGGGCTCTGTGCTAACAGCTCAGAGCCTAGAGCCTGCTTTGGATTCTGTCTCTCTCTGCCTCTCCCCTACTGGTGCTCTCTCTCCTCAAAAATACATAAACATTAAAAAAATTGTAATACACACGTAGTTATACATTCAGCTCTTGAACTCTTTTTATGTCTTGTATATTTTTATGAATTTCAAACTTATAGCAATGTTTTAGTAAGAGTAACAGGATTCTTATAAACCCACATGTATATATCGACATATTTTTTCTAAACCATTTAAAAGTTACAGACATCGTATCACTTATACCTTCAGTGTGTATTTCCTAAGAACAATGTCATTATTTTACATAATTATTAAGTCCAAATTACTAAGAGGTTATTATTTAAACACAAGTCTGTTATCTTTTGCACAGTTGTTTTCTTATCTGTAACGTACCATTTATTTCTGGATGCTTTGAAGAATTTTTTATTCTATTTACTTTTCAGCAATTTATTATTTTTTTTTTACATTTCTTTATTTTTGAGAGAGACAGAGACAGATCACAAGTTGGGGAGAGGGAGACTAGAATCTGAGGGAGACAGAGAGAGAGGGAGACTAGAATCCGAAGCAGGCCCCAGGCTCTGAGCTGTCCAGCACAGAGCCCAACATGGGGCTTGAACTCACAAGCTGTTGGATCATGACCTGAGCTGAAGTCGGACACTTAATCGACTGAGCCACCCAGGTGCCCCTACTTTTCAGCAATTAAAATACAGTATGCCTAGGTACTATTTTCTCTGGGTTTAAGATGTTTAATTGTTAGAGATTCTTGGATCATAAGTTGATATTTCCCCTCAGTTTAAAAAAATTTTTCAGCCATTTTATTCTCAATTATTTTTTGTAATGTCCTTTAATCTACTTCTGGGACTCTAATTATGTGTATGCTAAGCCAAACAATATTGTTCCAGAGGTCATTGAACCCTGTTTATTTTAGTTTTCAATATTTATTCCTTTGGTTGTTTAGATTGAATAATTTCTATTAATCTACCCTATAAAAGTTGACCCCATTTTTTCCTGTCCCCAATATTCTATAAAGTTCAACCAACAAATTTTACTTTTTACTGTTTTCTTCATAATTTTAATTTCTCTGTCAATAATCATATCCACATACACCTTATAAACATATTTTCCTTTAACTCCTTAAACTACTTATTATGGTTGTCTTATTTTTTTTTTTTTGTCTACCAATCTCAAAATTTGACTATCTTGTGTTTTTCTCTATTGACAGACTTCTTTTTATGGTGGATTAAATTTTCTTATTTTGTTTCATGAACAGAATTTGTATTGTTCACTGGACATTGTCCATCACACGTTGAAGTGACTGTGGATCTGTCATCCTCTCTTGGCAAAAATGGGATAAATTCCTGAATATATTGAGGAAGCAAGCCATGTAAGTATCTATGGAAAAGGCATTATAGACAGGGGAACAACAAATGCAGAGACTTGCTGCATTCAAGAAAGAGAGAGGAGGCTAGTGTGACTAGAGCTAAATGAACAAGAAAGAGAACAATTTTCTGTGTTGTTGAACAGTCCAATGACTGTACATATCACTTTTTTCTCTATGGAAGACTTTAAGGTCCTGTCTTTGTGCTTAAGTTTCAAAGTAAGTATGTGGCTTTCAATACAGAGGCCCTATACTTCAATGAAACACTGGCCTTTTCAAAAAATGCCGCTTTTAAAATTCCCTGCTACACTTTACCTCTGTTGCCTTTTTTATGGAATTCTTATTAGAAAGAAGTTAGATCTCCAGTATTTACACTTCTATTTTCTTGTTTTTTTATTCCATTCTCCATGTTTTGAATTTTCATGTGTTTTCTGAAAGAATTTCTTTGCTTGGTCTTTCAATGTTTCCATTAATCTTAGAATATTTTATTTTATGAGATAAAAATTGTCCTTTTTTATTTTCACATGCTTCCTTGTAGAAAGCAGTTCTTTTTCATTTCATCAGAGCAAAATCTTCCATCATCTCTGTAAAACCTAGTCTTTGGAACTATTTTGCCCCACATTTTCAGTCTGATATCTTATCTCTATGCTATATTGTGTTTGCTGTCCCCAAACTCAGAGTCTCATTTGTTCGGTTTCTATGTGGAATAATCCCCTAGTTTTTGGAGTCTGCAATAACATAGGGTCTGTTGCAACTATTTAGCTCTGTCAATGAAGTATAAAAGCAGTCATAAACAATATGTAAATAAATTAGTTTTACAGTGTTCCAAAATTCTATTTATAGACACTGAGAGTTAAACTTCATATATTTTTCATGGGTCAGAAAACAGTATATTTTAAACATTTTTCAATCATTTAAAAATATAAAATACAGCTTGTGGATTATACAAAATAAATAGCAAGCTGAATTTTACCCACAGGTCATAGTTTGCCAACCCCTATGCTGGAAGAAGAAATAATTGTCTCAGAGTGTATAACTAATTTGATTCAGGCTTGGGCATAAATCCTTCACATTACAAAAGTAATTCTGCTTTCATTGCAATTCCTATATGATCCTACCAAAATCAAAGTCAAGCATTTCTCATCTCTCTTTGCAAAGCTCTGATTTAGTCTCTTTTTCCCAAAAAAGATAGAAATGTCAAAATAGAAGGAGACAGAAAACATCTAAAATTATTTTTATTCTTTTTTGTTCCTTTTCAAATACAGTGTCAAGTGGTATCTAGATATCATTCACTTTTCCCTGCCCTCTGTCTAAAGGTAAAATTCTTCAAAGGTCTGACTATCTAAAATCCAACAGTTGGCATAGTTCAGTTGAATTGGAATAGAAGATGGCTTTCTAAGGAAAGAAGTGAGCCAATCACTTTAATTACTTCATCCAAAGCAGAAAATACAGCTCTATAAAAATATTCAAATACATTTCCCTGATATTTGAGACATTGATGATAACAGGAATTCCTTTATAGAAACATAAAATATAAGCATAATCACTCTTAAAAGGCAATGCTAGCAAAACACTTTAGACAGTGCAGTTCTCTTTTACTAAAAATAAACGGTCATAAGGGACACAAAGGCCTTGGCCAAGTATGGTACTTATTACTATTGTTTGCTAGATACTTATGTCTTCTCGTCATCTGGTAGCTTTTTATTCCCTGTCCCCCTGTGCTTTGGTCAGGGAGGGTGCATGTGACCATTTTACTCCATGAGTTATGAGGAGAAAGTGTAGTGTGTCACTTCTGGGTTGAGTGTTTAAATAGTTTTGCAGCACCCTCTGCTATTTAAATGTTATCAAAGCAAGTGGATATATTCTTGGTATGACTCCTCCAACAGCCTGGGACCCACAGTGAGAATGAATATTTAGAGTGAATGACATATAGAATAAGTAAGAAATGAGCCTTCGTTGTTTTAGGGAAATAAAGTTTGGTGTTTGTTTATTACTATAGCATACCTGGGCCTTTCCTGACTGACGTATCTATTGTTTCAAGTGCAAAATCCGTTAACCCTATTAGTCATTTGTGAGGACAACTATTTACTTGTGCCTATTAGAATTTTATTATGGAAACCAATTTGACAATAAATTTCATATTAAAAAAATTATTATTCTAAATAAATAAGGAAAAAGCTTTAAAAAAAGAATTTTGTAATGGATTTTACTGAGGATGTCTAATTGCACATGCTATTTCCCAAGTGAATGTACATGGGGATATATTTTGTCTACAGCAGTCCTCCAGACCTAGGTGTTCTACTTTGTCCTGGAGTCTCCAGAGTGGGATTATTTTCTGTGAACTACCCAAAACAAAGGAGCAGGCTTGAGAGCATAAGTCTTCTCTGACCCTTGATTTCAAGAATTAAACTCTGGCAATATTATGTACTGATTCATCATATTTGTTAGTATCAGCTTCTTAGATTCTATTTTTTTTTTACAAATTATAGCAAATATAAATACAAGGCAGATATTAACTGAGATACCCCATCTTATGAGATTTAAATGAAAATGCCTCCCATGCCACCAGTCACTGGAATGTCCCTCCCAGGATGCCTAGTATTTTTGAGAAGGATTATTGTGGGACATTTATATTGAAAAAAAATAACATGTAATGTTACCAAAAAGGAACAATTATTCTTTGCTGCTTTGCATTTTATCTTTTATTTTAAACATCTGCCTAAAAAAATCTACGGTCATAGAAAATTAAAGAAAATATCATCAAGAGATGCCTTGTTTTTCTGATACTATGTTGTTAGTACAATAATGTGGTAAAAAGAAAGCTCCTCAATGGGCAGGCTGATTTCAAGAGAGATTATATATATATATATATATATATATATATATATATATATATATATATAATACGACTGCTATAAAAGAAAAGAAAGAGCATGATAGACATGCACCAAAATATTATAACTATGGATAGTAGATTTTCAAGTAGTAAATGATTAGCATATTTCTTTGAAGTGTACAAAACCAGTTAGAGGCATTGTTTTTGCTACTGAATATTTTAGACCCTGGCAAAAGCCATTATGAAAAGCAATTAAACAGTTTATACACATAAGATATCTTTTCATGCCAGAATTTAATCCCCAAGGCCAAGCAGGGCAGGGGGACTTAGAAGAATCCAATGGGAGAAATTGCATACATTTCTTCAGAGCTTCAAGTGCAAGGTAAAGTATTACACATGAGAATACAGTAAACTCAGTATTGAATAAGGAAGGAAACCAGCAGACCAGTAGGGAAATTAAACTAAACACTGGCTTAATAAGTGTGAAACTATAGCACTACACATCATACATCTTTTTTAAAATGTCATTTCCAAAATATTATTACACTCTGATATATTCTTCTCATTTTATATAATAATAATGCATCTATTTAAATATAGTTATGATTATATGTTTTATCTCCTTTGTCCCTGGATTGCAAATACTCTTGTTTGCAAATATAGAATTTCAGTCATAATATCTACTAACAGATGTTACAAGAATTTTTTTGAGGTTGCAAACTCAATCTTTTTTTATTTAGTTTAAATATAACACAAAATAGATCTAGAATACATGGATGGTAAGCCAAATACAGCAATAAATTTTTAAAACATATGAAGTCTTAGGAATCAGTATTTGAAAGAAAGATGAAAAATAATCCAAATTTATTTAAAAGGCAAATTTATTTAAAAGGCAATAATGCAGATAACATCCTGCATAAGTGAGGAGCAAAAAAACCTACAGGCACCTTTTTGAACAAGATGATTAACAAAAATAATGAGAAAATGCAAAGAAGTACTATTTTCTGTATTCATAAAGCTTTGAAATAAATAAAATGAAAATAATTACATGAAAATCATAGATAATTTAGATAAGAATAATTATTGGTTTAACTATACAGATTATTATAAAATAATGACATTGGTTTCACTTTATAACAAGTTACCCTGTATGTCACTGTAAAGGAAGACACTCGTGATGAGCACTGGGTGTTATATGTAAGTGATGAATCACTAAATCCTATTCCTGAAATGAATAGTATACTATCTGTTAACTAACTAGAATTTAAATAAAAACTTGAACCATTAAAAAAATAAATAAATAGGCTACAAAGCCCCTCTATTTAATCACTATACTCCATCCTAAAGAAATGAAAATAAGTGATATTTTCTAGATGCCATTGTTTTAATTTTATTTTTTATTTTTTAAAATTTACATCCAAATTATTTAGCATATAGTGAAACAATGATGTCAGGAGTAGATTCCTTAGTGCCCCTTACCCATTTAGCCCATCCTCCCTCCCACAACCCCTCCAGCAACCCTCAGTTTGTTCTCCATATTTAGGAGTCTCTTCTGTTTTGTTCCCCTCCCTGTTTTTATATTATTTTTGTTTCCTTTCCCTTATGTTCATCTGTTTTGTCTCTTGAAGTCCTCATTTGAGTTAAGTCATCATCAGGGAAATACAAATCAAAACCACAATGAGATATCACCTGACAGATGCCATTTTTTTTTTTTTTTTTTAGTATTGGTAATATTCGTGATGCTTAGCAAAATATTTTAAAAGTAATCAAGGTGTTAAAAAATGTGTTTCAAAAGATATGCCCACATTCTCTTAATACCCCTTTACACAGAAGAATATATGTTTTATTGGCTCAAAGAGGACAATATACTCTGCCTCAAAATGTCCACTTAACAGGAACAGAAGATGAAAAGGAAGATTCATAATAATGAAGTGGGAATCATCTTCCTAATTTGACTTAAATGAAAAGGCCATGTAGTAATTGGGAATAACCACTTTGAATATACAAACACTACAAACGGTCAAGATAAAAGAGGTTCAAATGTAGCTGGTTGAGTGCAGCTTAGTGAGCTTGAGGGGAGACTAAAATTGGAATAAGAATTAAAACAATAACAGCAGCAACAATAACTGCCTATGTTTGGTATAAGTTCAGTAATAAAAATAAAAATAAACTATGGTTTTAAAATACCTCTTTGCATCCAACCACATTGCAAACCAAGATTTGCTAGCTTCTTAATCCCATAGGGAAATAGTGTGAATATTGAGTTTTCTTTATAGCATGATTCATAATAGTTATTGCTGTCACTTCCCCACCAAAAATCAAGAACCATGTAACTTTGTACTTAATTACCAACAAATGTTTTCACTGATTTTGTGCTTCTTTTGCAAACCTTGTCAGCAATCAATGATAGGAAAAAAAATTTTTAAATGTATAATGTTTGGTTTTCCTTCAAAGAGGTATATATTATCCCAGGTATTAGACTGATATAGGATAAGACAAACTCAGTATATGTACATATGCAAATGATGATGACAGTCTAATGGGTAGAAAAAAGCTATTTTACTTGAGATAATCATTATTCATGCTCCACAAATATTAGGCTTTCAGGCCTGTGTTATAATGTTTCAGTTTTAATTTGCATTACAGAGCAACAAAGAGCTGTAGATGTTACCATTCATAACTATTAGTTGTCCTCTACAACTGAAGTCAAAGGTAGAAAAAATTGTCTCATTGAAACCAAGAATTCATTATTGACTGCTGGCCATTATATCAAAGACATGTTTTTCTTATGTTTTTAAATGACATATTGTAAGAAAAACAAACTTTTTTCTTTATTTAAAAATAGAAAATGGTTTAAATAGTAATAATTCAATATTTTATATTGAATTTATCCAAATAAATATGTGTAATCATTTGTGAAAGTGTTGCCCATGGCACAAATATTGAATTAATTTTCAGGATTAGAACTATCTAGTCATAAGTTAAGAATTTGGAAACTCTCAAGTATTTATTAGGAATCAACTCATGAAACCATCATCCTTACATTGGTAATTTATTTTTCATTTGGGCTCCCAATTTGCTGAATAGGTAGCTTAATATAATGTGTTAGAGGAATTTATTTGATGAGAGTAAAGTGTGTAGGAAAAATAAGAAATTAAACAAACATTGCTCATATTTCATGGCCTTAGGTTAAAACTCTAATAATTGAAGGCCATCTTAAATCTTCCCCCCCACCCCCCCCCCCACCCCCCCCCCGCCCCTTAAATTAATTGGTTATACTGTATATGTTTTGGAGAAAACATCGCTGCTGCTAGGGTGACAAAACTCCATTTGCTTGCCTTATTGATGATAGTTCATTATTGCAATGCTTAATAGAATATAACATATCGCATATATTTTTCATGTATTAAAGACTATAACTTGTATTAAAAGTAACTTTTTTATAAGTCAGATGAGCAAAGAGTCAGAGAGAGAGGCAAATAACTTTTCTGGGAGTATTCATATTAACAGACACCAGAAGGAGCAGTATGTGAAAAAATGCAGAAGGTTGAGAGCATTTGGCTAAATGAAGGAACTAAAACATGGTACAGTTGGAGCATAAGTCAGCCTGGACATGGAGGGAACAGAGGCTGGTTAGAAAGATTGTCTCATGAAGAACCTTCTCTCTAACTATATTTAGCCCATGAAGTGATAATCCATAAGTCACATTATACCACACAGCCTTACTCACCTTGTGGGTGCCAGCTCTAAATAGCTGGTAACATTGTAACTGGGACAAAATGGCTTGCTATTGGAAGAGGTTCAGATCTTGTTTAGAAAGAATATATAAGAGGGGAACATGAAGCAAGGATTCTCTCTTCTTAGTCTATAGAATATGGGCTCCCCTGGGAGAAGAGAAAATTTAGAACATACATAGGTCAAATCTCATTCCAGTGATAAGTAGTTGGGGTTATGCCCTCTTTGTATTTGTGCTAAGATACCCAATCAAGGTTTCGGCCTCCTTTTTATTTTTAACTTAGGAAGATATGAAGAAAGTCTGAGAAAGGAAGGCACTTTCTCTACTGAATAACTTTTGACAGTGATTTTCAATCTAAATGATGTTTAAAAGCAGTGTTATTCTTGGCCATTACCTAGGCTCCTAAAATCCTTTCAGTTTAGTGCACTATTCATTATAATGATGTTCCTTGTGTAATGGATTTAGAACTTATTTGATCAGAAATAGAATAAAGTGGGATTGGATAAACACAAATTTCACTGAAGTTATGAAAAAAGATTCATTATCATAGAAGTTTCCAGGAGACAAAAAGTGTAACAAACTGGCAACATAATAGTTTATATTGTTTGTTCCTTGAAAACATCTTTACTTTGAGAATTCAATTTAAAGAGTTTATATTGCCATAGAAATATTCTAGATGGAAGAGCATTCGCAGCAAACATTATTTTTCTAATAATTGCAGAAGAATGAAAGTTCCAAAACCAAATCATAAATGGGAGCGTATAAATTCAGACCAAGATACTGTAAAATGTTTGACTTTTATTACACATTATTGATAACTCATTAAAAAGGAGAAAAATACATATGTTTGCAGCTTTCAGTGCCGGATTTCATTTTATCTCTTTTATATTTGCTGTGATTTACTTCTTTTAGTATGACTCGCTTTGTGGCTTTCTTTTCAGATTAATTCTTCTTTTTTTATGTTTGCCCAAAATAATTATTTTGTAAGGAAAATGTGTACCATACCACAATCATAGCACAGAGAGATGATCTTCTTGACATTCACAGTGATGCTGAAAAGTATTTATGACTGAACTGTCCCTTTTTAAGATTGTACTCTCTAACTCAAACATTTAAACTTACTTCAACTATTTTTTT
The DNA here is from genome assembly GCF_018350195.1 of Panthera tigris. Taxonomy (NCBI): domain Eukaryota; kingdom Metazoa; phylum Chordata; class Mammalia; order Carnivora; family Felidae; genus Panthera; species Panthera tigris. The sequence goes on from NC_056663.1 coordinate 157,298,098, forward strand.
TAACTTTAAAGATCTTATTCCTGTTCTTTCTAGTTCATGACATTCCTTTCCTTTCTTAAAAAAAAAATATATTTCACAGTATTTTTCTAAGTGATGGCAATTTTACCTTCCAGTGAGCTGTTGAATGATGTTTCCATTCCTTTCTTTGAAAGATAAACATTCTTTCTCTTTTCAGACTAAAATACTTATCAATGCTTTTATGATATTCGTTTATTTTGTAATAGACTATAGTAGTTTGTAGTGCAGAGGCCCGGGTATTATCCCCTTATTAGGGAAGAATAAACAAAGAGTAAATTGGGAGAAATTTTTCCTCTTTGTTACCATTTATCTTTTTCTTATACTGTTTTTATTCTGAAGTGTGTTATCTTATTTGATGCATTCTGTTTTCAGGGCCCTCTACTATTTAGAGTAGATAATTTCCTTAAGTACACAGATCTTCCTCTATTTATGGTGGGTTTCCACCCCCCAAACTCACTGTATGTTGAAAATATCATAAACTGAAAATGCATTTAACACACCTTACCTACTGAACATCATACCTTAGCGTGGCTTAACTTAAACAAGCTCAGAACACTCCCATTAACCCATTAACCATTTGCCTAGAGTTAGGCAAAATCATTAACACAAAGCACATTTTATAATAAAGTATTGAATAGCTCATATAATTTGGTGATTACTCTACTAAAAGCAAAAAACAGAATGGTTGTGTGAGTGCACAATGGTTGGGTGTTGATTATTCACCCTGGTGATCATGTGGCTCCTGGGAAGTGTGGCTCACTGCCCCTGTCCAGCATCCCAGGAGAATGTATCATACCACATATTGCTAGCCCAGGAAAGATCACAATTAAAAGTCTGAAGTATGGTTTCTACTGAATGCCTATTGCTTTTGTGCCATCATAAAGTCAAAAAATTCTAAGTAGAACCATCATAAGTTGGGGACTGTCTGTATTTTATAAAGCAGAGAAGTTTTTTTTTTTAACCCCTGACTTACTTTTTTTTTGTATTTTTTAAAGTTTTTATTTAAATTCCAGTTAGTTAACATACAGTGTAATATTAGTTTCAGGCGTACAATATAGCGATTCAACATTTCCATACAATACCCTGTTAAAGCAGAGTTTTGTATTCCAAGATTTATCTTATTTTATACAGAATACCTTCACTTTTTGTCTCCTAAAATGGGAAACTCCAATTTGTTTACATTTAATATTTTATTTTAAAGGAAATCTGAAAGTAGCATGATACTTATTCTGACTAAAGACAGTGTCTTCAACTGATTTCCTCATTCTTTACCTGTCGTGTTGATTTGTTTTGCAGAATCAAGCACCATACAACATGGGACCCAAATAGTTTGTCTCTACTTCTTTATTTTCAAAAAGCATGATTTAATTTGTCCATACGGTTTTGACAATCACTTGGCTTCTATTCATTGGTCTAAGCCTGATTTTGATTACTAAAGAGTGCATATATAAAGAGACAGGTGAGAGGGATGGCATTTACTGAGCACCTGCTGCGTAGAGGATAACAGACACTTTTATACAGGATATTTTTTTTAAACTTTTGCCCCAGTTCTAAAATACATGTGCTGGTATTCATCCGTATTTTTATTTTTTCAAGTCAGAAGCAAACACTTCAGCACTTCAAATTCATTAAATAATTAACGTTTTCAACAACAGTAAAATCAGAACTAATTACCCAATATCTCTGCACAGTGAATCCGGAATACTTACGGGAACCAAGGTCATTGTTTTCATTAGCTTATTCTACAGACACTAATGATTATTTTATACAGCATTCAGCTTCTCTACTCAGACTAGAAACAGGTTACAAGAAATAAAACACTGTTGGAAACACTTTTGCAAAGCATTGAAGTTCAGTTAAAATCATGTTTTTCAAAATTACAAGTCTATTTTTATAGTTGAGCAGATACTAGTATAGCACAGAATCAATTTAATGTACTTACAAAGCAATGTTAATGACCAATTTTCTACAAGAACAAAAATATTGCTCTCCTTAAAACACTAGCAAGCACCAGTGACTTCCTAACAGAATTAATAAAATGATTTTTGGTGTGTCCTTACAACTCCCATGTTTTAATTAATTCAAATGTTGTTGTTTTCACTACAAACACAGCAGGAAAACACTCATGTGCAAACATTATTCTATTTTCACAAAGGAAAAAGAAATGGCTAGATCCATATAAAGTGACTTATTGATTATTGTAATAACAGGGAATTTTACAATTCTTTATGTTGTAAATTTTCAAAATAAAATAGTTGCCAATGTCTTTGCTAGTTTTAAATATATAAGTTCTACAGACTACTTTGTTTTACCAAAGATATTGCTATATAAACATAAGGAATAAAGATTTAAGATAGAGAAAGGAATTGGGGTGCCTGGGTAGCTCAGTCAGTTAAGCATTTGACTTTGGCTTAGGTCATGATCTCAAAGCTTGTGAGTTCCAGTCCTGCACGGGGCTTTGTCTGTGCTGACAGCTCAGAGCCTGAAGCCTGCTTTGGGTTCTGTTGTCTCCCTCTTTCTCTGCCCCTCCCTCACTTGTGCTCTGTCTCTCTCTCTCAAAAACAAAATAATAAACATTAAAGAAAAGATAGAGAAAGGAATTGTCCATAAATTTTAAAAATTCACTTGTTAAAACTTTATGTCTTTTAAGCTGTTTTAGATCACAGCAAAATTGAGGAGTGGGGGGAAGCACAGAGATTCCACATATATTTTTGCCTCTACACACGCATAGCCTCCCCCATTACTAGCATCACTCAACAAAATGATATATTTGTTACAAAGGTTTACCAATGTAAACCTCCATCGACACATCAAAATCACTCAAAGTTCATACTTAGTTTACCTTCGTGTTTACTTTTCTTGTTGCTCATTGCACATGTTTGGACGACAAATGTATAATGACAGGTATCCATCATAGTGTCACAAAAAGCATTTTCGTAGCTCTTAAAATACTCTGTGTCCCACCTATTTATTACTCCCAAGCCCTCATCCCCTGCAACCACTGAACTTTTTACTGTTTCCATAGTTTTGCCTTTTTCAGGATGTCATACAGTTGGAATTATATAGTCTTCCCAGATTGACTTCTTTCACTTAGTAATATATAAGTTTCTTCCATGTCTTTTCATGGCTTTATAGCTCATTTCCCTTTAGCACTCATTAACACAATAACATTCCATAGTCTGGATGGCCTATAGTTTATCCGTTTATCTACTGAAGGGCATCTTGGTTGCTTCCAAGTTTGGGCAATTATAAATAAAGCTGCCATAAATATCTACATTCAGGGTTTTGTGTGGACATAAGTTTTCAACAAACCACATAGTTTAAGCCAACTTGACATGATAATTTGTTACCAAAGTGAATAATCACTTGTATCATTAACTAGTTTCTATAATCAATTTGAAGCTGTGTCAGGGACAGTGGAAGGGCCAAAGGAAAATGTAGAAGGAAATGTAGAAATGATGAAATCATCACTCCCTACAGAATGTAGGAAACAACTTGCTTCTTTCAAAGAATAAGTAATATCCTGCAACTCATTTTACCATTAACATGAGCTAGTTTTTCCAATTAATTGAATTTTACTTGTTCTCCTTTCAGTTTTCAAAGTCCCTGAAGATATGTGATATACAATTATATATTTAGGATTTATTGTGGTGATAACAACAAAGAGAAGAGCTTCCTCAGTCCTAGGAGCTTGTATTGGTTTTCTCAAATGTGTAATGGTACCTACAACTTGGGAGCTTAAAATAACACACTTGTGTTATCCTATACTTTCTGAGGGTCATAAATCCAGTAACATTTTAGCAGTTGCAAAAATAGCTGCAGAGCATCAGTTAGTGCTGGGTTCCCATCTACTGGCTGGACTATGGATCTAGCAATTCCATTTGTGGGTCTATACCCAAAAGAAATGAAAACAGGATATTGAAGACATATAGGTACTCCATGTTATTGCAGTTTTAAGCTTTATTCACAAATAGCTAAGATATGGAAGCAACATCAGAAAATGAATGGATAAGGAAGATGGGAGATACACACACACACACACACACACACACACACACACACACTGGAATATGATTCAGCCATCAGAATAAAATCCTGCCATTTTTAACAACATGGATGGACTCTGAAGGCATTATGCTAAGTGAGATTTCACACAAAGAAAGACAAATACCGTATGACATCACTTATGTGTGAAATCTAAAATGTCAAACTCATAAAGACAGAGAGTAAAATGGTGATTACTAGGGGCAGGGGGGATGTGGCATATAGGAGAGATTTTGTTTAAGGATGCCAACTTGCAATGAGTAATAAATAACTCCTAGAGATCTAAAGCCCAGTATAATCAATATAGACAACGATATTGTGTTATAAACATCAAACTTGCTAAGAGACTAGATCTTAATTTTTCCAATCACAAAAAAAAGAAATAAAAATCACATCACATGATGAAGGTACTACCTATGAATACAATTACAATCATAATATGATATATAAGTGTATCAAATCAACATCTTGTATACCTTAAATTTACACTATGTTACATATCAAATATATTTCAGTGGAGGCAGGACTAGGAAAGCATCCATTTCCCTATTCCTGTGGTCATTGGCTTCATTCAATTCCTTGTATCTAAAGGATTCCTAGCAGCTTGCTTCTTAAAAGCCAGACAGAGGAGACAGTCTCTAGATTGAGTCTGCTGGCAAGACAGAGTTTTACATAATATAATATAATATAATATAATATAATATAATATAATATAATATAATATAATATAATATAAATAATATATAATATATATAATATAATATAATAACAATAATGGGAATAAAGTCCTGTCACCTTGTGGTATTTCACATTGAAAAGTAAGGTAGGTCCTGTCCGTTCTCAAAGATGGAAGATTATACAAGTGTGTGAACACCAGCAGGTGAAGATCACTTTAAAGTCTTTCTGCCCCTATCTTTACCCTCTTCAGTCACCTCCCATTCAGAGTCTAGCTTAACCAAGCACTGGTGGAAAATAAAATAAAGGTATGAAGTGAAAAGTTGGCATTGAGAGGTTGCACCTTCTAAAATAACATTTAGACAGTTTCTTTTTTTTTTCCCCATGACAATTGTTTATTATAAAGGTGAACCCTGATCCTCATGATAGGCTTATCCTTTTAACATTTTTTAGTTCATATGCTATTTACTTTTATTTTAAAAATATGACATATGTATTAGTCATGCACCTAGTGATGAAAAATAATTTTTAATTTTTTTTAACGTTTATTTATTTTTGAGACAGAGAGAGACAGAGCATGAACGGGGGAGGGTCAGAGAGAGAGAGGGAGACACAGAATCTGAAACAGGCTCCAGGCTCTGAGCTGTCAGCACAGAGCCCGACGCGGGGCTTGAACTCATGAACCGCGATTTCATGACCTGAGCCGAAGTCGGACGCCTAACCGACTGAGCCACCCAGGCGCCCCGAAAAATAATTTTTAATAAACAACTGGGACAAAGGTACAAATATTTCAGAATAATAAATTTTAACCAAACTCTTTCACAATTCTAAAATTGGACTCAGACAATGCCTTTATTTAAATTTCAAATAGAATTTTTATTTTTAACAATATAAGAGAAGTTAGGTTTTCCACGTTTAACTAAAAAGGTCACAGCAAGTAGTTGCTGAATAAAAAATCCACCTTGCTCACATCATCTATTTCATTACTTATTTTTACTAGAAAAATTTTTACATGATAAAATGTACTTTTTTATTAAAAATATACCCAAAACCTTATTTACTATTATTGCTTCAAAATAAAATGTTTTTAAAATATAAAATAAGAAACAGTTTGTAAAAAAGACAATTAGATCAACTTACTTTTATAAACTCATGCAGAAAATTAATAAAGATAATACACAAGAACTTGGTGGAGTGACCCAATACTGTGTTTAAAAGGCTCACGTTGGTTTCTGATATCTGGTTTTCCAAATGCAGGCTGTACAATGTCCTTCACTGAGATTTTATGTTCTACTTATTTCTTCTTCTCTTTTTTCTTTTTTTCTTTTCTTGTCTTCAGAGAGACTTACTGCTTCCCAGCTCTGTTTGGTGAGATTTCTTTGAGTGCTTTCCTTAGTTTGTTTATGACTACTAATATCCTCTCATCACCTGTGCTGCTCTTTTACTAATCAATTCCAGGTTGTGTCTTACATTGATTTGTGGTTTTGAGATGTTGCCACTTAATCAGTAAGGAAACCATAGTTCTGTGTAAAATACTTCCCACATAGAAACAATGAGGGGAAGTTCAACATGAGAACTTGGTGGAAGGAGAAACAAATAATTCTTTAAAAAAAAGATCATTACGTCAATTCCTAAGTAGATACTAAATCTATTTATCAATCTTTTTAAAAATATGATATTTTACATTAAAAATTCTGATTATATGCTCATATGGATGCAATGAAGGCTGGTCAATGGGGAAAAACAATAATAAGTAATCTATTAAAGTTTGGACAGAAATAACTCCTCCTTGGCCAGAAGCTGAAATGTGAGTAAAGGCAGAGAGCATTCCTTTCCCTAAAGTGGAAAACTAATATTTTCCACCATTCTCATTCATGAGAGCAAAAGCAATGAATATTGGTGCTACTCTTGTAGACACAAGGCATCTAAACCTGAAATGACACATTTAGAAGTAGATGACTCTAAAGCAAAACAAATCTGGCTGTTTTCTTTTCAGCCTTCCTTATTGGATACCCCTCTCATCATACCAGGACAAAATTTATTTAAACTGTGTCACACTGCAAAAAATAATTGGTATGTTGATGGCTTCCATGATATCTTTGTGCGTCCTCAGTGCGTGTCAGTGGATACAAAAGAGAACAGGGGATCATGGTATAGATAAACATTTGGAAATCCATGTGTCAAACATTACAAGTCTGTAAACTGTATTTTGCTTTGTGGGTTATTTATTTATTTATTTATTTATTTATTTATTTATTTATTTATTATTTTGTTTCATCATGATGAATGTAGTTGATTCTTACCTCTACTTTCACATCTCCCATGTAGTAGATAAGATAAACTCAGTGATAGATTCACAATTTCAAGAGCCCCAACTATACTAAAATTCAGGTTACTCAAACTGTGATTGTTCTATGCTACTATAAATTTTCTCCATGTTTGCAGTAAATATATTGAGGTGACTCTAGACTATAACTCTAGTCACTATTATAAACCTCAATTTGGAATCTGGAATATATGTTGGAGGAATTTGATGCAATATGGTTTATAACTGCTGAATCATTTAATTTGACTTTTAACACATGTTTACATTTCTGATGAATAATTTTCAGAGTTTTAGAATACCAGAAAAGAATCTAAGTACTTGTTTTAAGTTCCTTTAATTATCAAATTTAGAAACAAATGTATATTCCTTAAAGAAAATTGTGTTTTAAGTTTTCTAAATTGCCATCAATATTTCAATTACTCTAAGAACATAAGGGAATGGGTTTCAGAAGAGATACATTTCTCTCAAAATTTTGACTAAAACAGTTATTAAATTTTTTTGTGTTTTTTCTTTCCCTCAGTGGGCAAATAAAACTGTGTTGATTACTCATTTGTATAAATCTTTCATCGAGGGGGAAAAAAACATAGTTAAGCACTTGAAAACTCATTAAATAATTAACACATTCAACAACAGTAAAATCAGAACTAATTACCAATATTTTGCTCAGTGAACCTTGTACTCTTACTCTGGGAATCAAGGTCATTGCCAGCATTTGCCTATTCTACAGACACTAATGATTATTTTATACAGAATTCAGCTTCTGCTTTCAGACTGCAACCTGATTAAACAAGACAATGACAGAACCATTTTTACAATGTATTGTGATTGCATCAACACATACATAAGCAACCTGATAATTTAAAGGGAGAGTTTTTGTTAATTTATTTGCTTTATATTCTGAAATCTTAAGTTTTGTTTTGTTTTTTATTTTAGGTGCTAGTGCTTCTAGATTTTGTCAGAAATGTTGCTTTGGTGGGGTGCCTGGGCTCCTCAGTTGGTTAAGCATCCCACTTCAGCTGAGGTCATAATCTCGTGGTTAGTGAGTTTGAGCCCCACATCGGGCTCTGTGCTGACAGCTCAGAGCCTGGAGCCTGCTTCGGATTCTGTGTCTCCCTCTCACTCGGACCCTTCCCCACTCACATTCTGTCTCTCTCTCAAAAGCAAATAAACATTGAAAAAATAAAAATAAAAAAAAAAAGAAATGTTGCTTTAGTTCATAGGTCAGATATTCTGAAAAGTGACACTATGAAAGGAAAGTTCTACTTTTTATGATAAAATTTCTATGAGGACCATTATCCTTAGTACAATTGTTTATCATTGAAATTGTATATACATATAAGAATATCAATTGTACTTTTGTCTTTATGAAAGCTGACTATAAAATATCCAACTGTGTTTTTAGTCTGAGAAATAAAAAAATAGTTTTTTTTTGTTTTATAGCAGAACCCAGGTAATGTAAGAAAAGGATAAAAAGAAATTTGATATAGACAATTATATGACTCAAATGACTGTATGCCACTACTAAGAAATTAATTTAAGACTGACAGAAATTCTCACAAATTGGAAGGCAGGGTTTAACTCTCTTTAAGTAGGTCATTAAAATAGCCTCCAGAAAAAGAAAATCATGCATAGAATTTTAGGGCATAATTAAACCTCTTGAAAGCCCATCCACCCCATCAACCACCAATACATGTTGAATTATGGCAATTGGCCCAGGCAAAGCACTGCTTCCTTTCTCAACACTTGAACCTCATTAAGTTATGCTCCTCTCTTAGAGGACACACCTTTAACTGAGTCTTACTGACTGTTTAAATTACTTGATTCCAGTCATAATAAATGACAAAGCGGGCAATTACCATACAAATTAATTCTTGTAAGGATTTTTCTAATGAACTCCGTACTACCTGAAAGAATATAGACTATATCCATAAGACATTTTGTTATGTCCCTATATGCTACATTCTTAAAGACCTAAGGACTATACCATTCACCCAAACTGGAAGTTTCTCTTTACTTCACAGATGCTACTTTTCATAAGGATATAAACCTGTTTCTACCTCCTAAAAACTGGCACATAGTGCTAACTACTGGAGATGAGAAGATAACAGAATGAGATTAAAATGTGTGTGTATGTGGAGGGGTGTGCTCAAGGAAGATTTGTAGCAAAGTACAATATCAAAATCAAAATCTGTATTAGAAGAGGTTGAGCATAGATTTGAAGCTGTAAATGACTGAGTCACTGATCTAGAAGACAAACCAGAAGTACTCACGTAGAAGGGAAGAAAACAAAGAATCCATAACAGACTAGAAACACTTACATGACATGTTCAAAACAGGCAAATCTATAGGAACAAAGTAAACTAGTGGTTTCTTAGGCCCAGGAGTTGGGGAGAATAGAGGTCAACAGTAAATGGAATCTCAATGGAATGATGAAAATGTTCTAAAACTGATTTATGGTAATGATTATAGAACTTAACAAATTAATTAAATATCACTGAGGTGTATGTTTAAAATGAGTGAACTGTATGATATGCAAAACATGTCTCAAAAGGATTATAAAAAAGTAGAAAATACAGTTGATAAGCAAACGAAAGTAATACAACAAGCGTGAAGGAAAGAGAATGTTGATCTTACATTCAGAAAATGTTGATCTTATATTTTATCCCATTAAAAACAAAAAAAAGATCTAAAACGTAACAAATAACAATTAGAAGAAAACTGAGCTAAAGGTAAACTTGTGAATGTAAATTGAAGGGATCTTGGAATACTTGAGAAATAAATTGTAAATGTTTGAATAAAAGGAAAAGAAAAAAGGCCTGCTGATGTGCAGACAGAAAATAGAAGTTAAATTTAGGGCATAGAAAACAAGGCTGTACCAAAACTGGGTTCATAAGCTTCCTTCAGTGTTAAGAAGACAATAGGTTTGTGTTTTCAAATTTTGAAAGAATAAATTATAATTCAGAAATAATGTATCTAATAATTGCCAAATATGAAAATATCATTCCCTTTAAATATGCAAAGCTTTGGAAAACATACCAACCAAATATTTATCTTTTTAGCAACACTAGAATTATTCTGGTTCACCAGAGATGGAAGGAAATTAAAATTCACAAACAGAAATCATTTAAAAATACATTTCTTAATATTTTGTTAGTTTAGAATCAGAAGTCAGGTATCATTAGATTCTGTCACACAAAGATGAAATTTTATTCTCTATTGCTTCTCTTAGCTTTCTCTCTTAGGTAGTCATTTCTTTTTGGTTTCTAGGATTTTTTTCTTCCTGTACCAGCTTTGTCATTCTACTGCTTAATTAAATGTTTTGCTGTTTCATTAATAGCTAAAACAATAATGATCTCCAACATTTTCCAAATTATGAAAAACTCAATTATTTTTACAGTGGCCCATGCTGGAAGAATCACTAAACAAAATAGCTCTTAATCTTCCTTAGCATAAATATATTGATATTGAATTGATATTGAATATATTGATATTACAATGTTCTGCCCTTTAAAGGACATAGGAATATTCATTTTTTTTTACTAAGTTGGAAAGACCAATACATTCACCAAAGTGTCTTCAGTCCACTCATGTTACAAATTTTAGCCCAGTGACAATAGTTTTGCATTATTTTCTAAAATGAAAATTTGTGTTTTGAGCTCAGTTCTGGTCAAATATTCTTATAAAAAGTCTGTAAGGAAGGACATTAAAATGTTACAAGTAATCATGTCTCCATATTAGAGTTATAGGTGTTTAAATATATTTTATATGATATCCACATCTCAAATTGTCCACAAAGTTGTCAGACTTAGTAAATATAAATAATGTACATCGAGTTGTTTGTGTTTCAGAAAAAAACATTATTGGAAATTTTATTGTAAGTGTGTTTCAGATATTGCAAAGTTCATACTTATACTAACATTAAATTTGAATTGTTAGATAAGAACAAGTAATTCTTAGTATATGCCCCATGCAATATTTGAAAATGCTAAGTGAAATAAGCCATACAGAGAAAGACAGATACCATATGGTTTCACTCTTATGTGGATCCTGAGAAACTTAACAGAAACCCATGGGGGAGGGGAAGGAAAAAAAAAAAAAAAAGAGGTTAGAGTGGGAGAGAGCCAAAGCATAAGAGACTGTTAAAAACTGAGAACAAACTGAGGGTTGATGGGGGGTCGGAGGGAGGGGAAGGTGGGTGATGGGTATTGAGGAGGGCACCTTTTGGGATGAGCACTGGGTGTTGTATGGAAACCAATTTGACAATAAATTTCATATATTAAAAAAAAAAAAAAAAGAAAATACTTCTAATAATAAAATGTCCATTGGTAATTTGAAATGCAAATTTAACACCTATCTGGTGTTTTTCTCTGGTAACCCTATCCACCATGAGAAAATATGCTTCTTTTAATTAGAAATATACCATTTAATTTAACACACTTAGCTTACTGGATTTGGAAAGAAATGCATGAATATGGTACAGGTATTTATTTCTCAGGTTCCGAGTTGCAGATAATGATCATGTTTTATATTTTACAGTGAAAAAGTCTATAGAAGTGAAGACTATTAAAAGGATCTCTAAGACAATTAGGATATACGGGAGGGGCGCCTGGGTGAGTCAGTCGGTTGAGCGTCGAACTTTGGCTCAGGTCATGATCTCGGGGGCTGTGAGTTTGAGCCTCACATCTGTGCTGACAGCTAGGAGCCTGGAGCCTGTTTCAGATTCTGTGTCTCCCTCTCTCTCTGCCCTCCCTCGCTCATGCTCTGTCTCTTTCTTTCTGTCAAAAATAAACATTAAAAAAATTAAAAAAAAAAAGAATATATAGGAAACACACTAATGAACCACAAAGTGAAAGGGAGGCAGCTAAAAACTAATCCATACTTAGTGGAGAAGAACCTGGAAAAATTATTTCCAATTTTTCCTCTCTAAATCTTTCCAAATGTCTTCAACTAACTGATATTTATATATCATTATATTGTATATATGTATATATATGTATATGTATATACATATATATGTATATCATATATTTATATATTTGTATAAATAACTTCAGTAACAATAAAAAGAAAAGAAAACTATTATCACTTAATGGTAAAAAGTCCTTGCAGATGACCTAAAAGCTTATGTTTAACTTACACTTAAATATACACATATACACATTGTTCCTCAGACTTTCCTATGAAACATCTTAAAGTTGATTTTCATGCTTTTTCAGAAAGTATAGACATCTAGGTGGTAAAAGATACCATGTCTAAGATCTACTATATTGATTTAGCTCTTTCCTTTTTTTTGTTTTGTTTTGTTTTTTTTTTTTTTGATTGATTTGACAGCTGAATTGAAGTCTGACTGGCATCCCAGAGGGCAATAGAATACTCTGCATCAAAGGTATACAGGTGAAGTTCCCAGGAGGGAAAATACTAGAAATCACAGCACAGCTAAAAACATTCCATTGTGATACTACTATTAAGAAATCCAAGTCTTGATAGTGTGGCTGCTGGGCCACATTTGTGTACTCAAAGACTCAAAAGACTCTTTTTAAGTAAACCAGTTACTTAAAGTTCTGATTACCTCACTCCAGAAACTAGACAATGCAAGGCTCAAATCCACCAGCAGCTCCAACAAAGGGAAAGTTGTATACACTGGTGAAAATCATGCTAAAAATGCAGAGATCCACAAAGAAAATGAAATAAAGACCACACCAAATCTCTAGAATTAGGAAGTAGTCAAATTCATATAGTATACTTTTAAATAAAAATGGAGCATAAATTTTCAGTTAATAAACACAGCTGAAGTTCATTTTGGAAGTTATTAGCTACTAGAAGTAAAGGGCATTTTTAATTAAAAAGTTAGACAAATTAGCATGTGTTCATAAGCATGATGTAAAAAGAAAATAATTTTCTCATTTTATTGTCAAGTTTTTAATTTTGTAATCAAAGAATGCTTTGTAACATAATTCGGATAATGAAAGTTTTCTAATTTTCAGTTGAGAAAGAATAGATAGCAGAAAAAACTCATAAAGTAGGGCAGAAAAATACATATGGCTAGATGATTTTATTTTAGTTTCATTTTTTTTAAATAAAAAAAAAGTTAAAAGTAAGATACAATTTTGTTGGCAGGGTACAATGCCAAAGTATTGTAGTCAAAAACTTTTTTTAAATTCTTTCATTTGGATCCTGGGAAAAGCTTTTTTTTTCCTTTCTGTTTTAGTTAAATGAGGTAGGGTATTAATTTTCTGCTGTTATTTATAAATAAAAATATCAGGATTAATTATATTTCATTATAAGGTTTAAGTTATGTTGCTGTTGTTTTCTCCTACTGATTCATGCATTTAAGTGACACATTATCCTCTAGTACAAAAGACATGAAATAACAATTGTGCATGGAGAAGAGTTTATTAAATGTTTATCAGAAGACTCATGCCAGAGAAGACTTACATGTGAAAACTAAATGTGAAAGATGCTGTTTTCACCTTCCAACCATTTCATGGGTAATCTTCACTGTAAACAAAGAAGGGAAGATTGTCTAATCTGAGAAGGCAACTGTCCAAAAACAACGTTGCTGTGAAACACGGAGGCATTCTCTGTAAGGTAGACTCCCTTGTTTTTTATAAATCTAGGAACTTATTTTGAGTCTTGCCACAATGATATATCTCTCTTCTAAATGAAAGTCTTCTCCTGGGTTCCATAAAAGATAGAATGGCCTTCATCTACATATTACAAAGTGGGCACATTGCCAGTTTAGGAAAGCTCTCTGGGAACTTTTACTCTATTATTATAGAACTTAGAAACATTGCCTGGCTACAGCAGAATGGATAGTGTCTTTCCACGGGAAAAAGAATCGATAAAGACTACAAAAAAGGAAAAAGGCAAAGTACTGTAGGTTCTTAAATGAAAATTGATTTCCACCATTGACCATGGAACAAGCTCATCAGTAACATCGCATTTAAAGGGAATCTAATTGTTTCTTCTTACGGTAGGGTTTGAACTTGGAAAGGAAGTATAAGAGGGAAATCAATCCTCTGTTCTCACAAGTAGCTTAGTCACAGCATACTGATTTCAAGAAAATACAATTGCTTAAGAGGGCATTGTAACCAGTCAATGGATTGCCTCAGAAAACCAAGCTGCATTCCTCAGGAACATATGGGTTCAATTTTTAATTCTTTCTTTTTTCATGTACTTTCTTGACCACTGGAGACACCCTTAATTCCTTTCAGTAACATAGTAAATTAAATACAAAAGAAAATAGATTAGTGAAAGTTCAATAGTAAAAGAGGGGTGATCATCCAGATTGTGGGCCATACTGATGATTCATCTCTGTATGTAAAGGAGAACATGTCATTTTATTTACTTATCACTTAAGTATAATAAGGGCACAGAACTGACCATGATATACAAATACTTTATTTCATGGTACTTATATTGTATATGTGAGTGAGAGGGAAGGCAGATAAATAAAGACATAAAAAAAAAATAATGAAGGAAATACTTTGTAATAGATGTAAGACCTAACCTTAAAGCATACCATCACAGGTAAAAGGAATAGCAAAAAGTGGAAGCATGACTTCCATGGTCAAGGGACAGAAAGAAGAAAGACCAGTGTGATCAAATCTGAATAAGCTAGAATAGTATTATGAATTGATATGGGAGGGGAATGCACAAACCAAAACATGTATAACCATGGAGACCATGGTAAGTGGCTTAGGTCTCTTTGAAAGTAAGTTTGGAAACTTTGGAAGGTTTCAGGGGGCTGGTAGGGGGTCAACATTTTATTTACACTGTTCAAAATCTCATGCTGGCTGATATATGAAGAATAAACTGAAGAGGCTTTCGTAATCAGGCCTTTATAGTAGTCCAGGGGAGGAATGACTATGTCTTCAATAATGGTGATAAAAACTTTTGTTACAAGACTATTGTGTTTTCACTAAAAGCTTTTTTAAATTTAGCCATCTTGGACTGGGCAGTTGCAAAGAAAATCGCTGAATGTGGTTCAATAAGAAGAAGAAAAGTAGAGAGGGCTGTAAATACATCCTCAGAGGGAAATGAGCCACAGACTAGCAAACACTCAAAAATAAGTCATCAAACCTTCCAAAAAAATCTCCCAATCCATGTATCGAATACTATGTTCCTTACATTCAAGTTCTTTTTTATTATTATTTTTTTTTTCTGAATAGAATATTTATTTATCTTAAGAGGGCTCTGAGCTGACAGCAGCAAGCTAGATGTAAGGCTCGAACTCACCAACCACAAGATCATGACCTGAGCTAAAATTGGTGTCTCAACTGACTGTACCAGCCAGGTGCCCCTTACATTCAAGTTCTTTTAAATGCAATAAAAACTATTGTCAAGTGCTCGCTTCGGCAGCACATATACTAAAAACTATTGTCAAAGACTACCTGTTTCCCTTGCTGACTTCCCTCCCTCATCCTTCATTGCAGGCATAGTTCATTTGTCTTTCCACCTTACTTACAATAGTTCATGACTATCATTATCATACTCTCTTTCTGGCACAGTAGAAAAAGCATTGACTTATAAGCAGATGGATTCCAGTCCCGACACTTGCTGTCTGCAGTGACCTTATGAAATTCTTATTCTTCCTAGGTCTTGGTTTCCTAGTGTATAAAGCTAGAACAGACCTTTCCAATACTCTAAATGCTTTAGATATTTAAATTTAATCTACAAAATAATTCTATGAGTTAAGTATTGTTATTGTTGTTGCTATCATTCCCATTTAATGAGTATGGAAACTGAGCCGTATAGGCAAGGTGAACAGTTCAAAGTCACTAACTAGTAAGTTGTGGAGCCTAGGGTCCAACATAATCTTCCTGATTACAGACACACATTCTGAAACATTATATGTTTAATGAACTAACATATCATAGATACTTAGTAAAATCTTCTTACTGCTTTCATATTTTCTGCACTTCCTCTCTTATTTCAACTTGTAGTAGCTGTATGTTCAGTAATAGTTATATATACCAGTATTATACAGTATTTCAAACTCTATATCGGCCCAAACTGGTATCCTTCCTTCCTAATTTGCCATCTCTCCCAGAAGTCATGAATCAGCTGCCACCCATTGTTAAGACATAACTCTGTTTATTTAATTTCTGTCTTTATGATTTCCACAGTTGTGTAATCTGAGCTGGTAATGCTAATTGAATTCCACATCTCATGGATGATTCTTCCAAAAGAAAAATAATATGCATAATGTATTTGCAGGATTCAGAGAAAATGATACAATTTTCTGCATTTGATCGAGCAACTGATATATAGTTATAACTTTCTGAGTTCTGACTTTCAAGTTATGGTAAATAATTTTTGATAGAAGCATACTAGGGAAAATGTCACAAATCACAAAATAATCTAAGCAATCACACACCTCAAATGTTAAGCAAAGTCACTTTCTGTGCAGTTAATGGTGTTTCACTAGTCATGGACAAGCTAATGAGTGGTTGAAGTGGACATCAGAAACAAGTGAGAGATGGAGCATTTATATGGAAAAGTATTGAGGACAGCATTAAGGATTTGTTTTCAATGTCAGAAGTAGTAATGATGACCTTCAGTATAGACATTGTTCAAACATTTTTTGTACATATTTTCTCATTTTATTTTGCTTTCAATAGCCTTAAGAAGTAGGTGGTAGTGGGAAGGTGGGAGACAGTATCATTAGTAATGATAATAATTTCAGGAGAACTATTTTCTAGTAGCGAAAACTGAGAAAGAGATACAGGTAAATTACTTCAAATTCTATAGCTAGTAAGGAGTAGAACTGGATCAATTCCTTATACTCAAAATCTCTGGATTTTCCACTATAAAAAAGCTTTCAACATAAATTAATTTTTCATTATGGTGCGTAACTATTTAAGAAAGACACTTACATATCTGAAAACTACACTCATGGTTTGGGTTATATATAATATGTACATTCTATTTTGAGCAGAGAAATGTTTTAAGTAAAATGTTGTGCTTTAATTTCTGAAGTGGGGTAAAAGTTATTGAGAATAATTCATTTAAAGAGGAAATATAGCCTAATTAAATCTATTTAATGTATTCAATCTCAATTTATCTTTTACTGATCCTAGATATTAAATATTATCCTCATTTTTTTTTGAGTAAGGAAACTGAGAGATCTATTGAGTGCATGGATGAGCTGTAAACAAAGTTAATGAAATCTAATTAGTTACTCTAGTTTTATCTCATTCATTGTAACATACATACTCCTATAAAATGAAGATTGTGTAATTGTCTCCAAGCATATTCACAATTTTGCATTTTTAAATTATAAATGTAAAGGTTTGCCAAAACATGTTATTCAAACAAGAATGGAACTAAGAACGTTATTAAATAATCATAGTGCCAATGAGGCACTAGTCGTTTTCATCTGTGTTATCTTATTTAACCCTGACAAATCTCCCTCAAGGTATGATTGAAATAATTTGCCAGAAGAGTAAACTTAAATTGAAGAAGATTAAATAGCTTGTCCACATAATGCTATTAGGAATTTTCCAAGTTTATATTTGGTCATATCTAGTTATCTTTTTGAGACCATTTAACCATGGCACTGGCTAAAAAGTAAAACAAAATAGAACAGTACAAAACAAAACATAAAACACAACAACAGCAACCACAATAAAAAAAAAAAGCCAACACTCATTATCACCAACTGTTGAATAAATATTTCTCAGGAGAACTCACTGCTACTACAGAGTCATATTAACCAACAAATAGTAACAAAAAGATAATGACTTTTGGGCTCAACAAACCTGATCTTCATAATGCTCTGACATACTGAAGAAGCATTAGATCCAGATCTCATTACTTTATCTGCTTGATCCATTTTGTGTTCTTGTGATACTAACTTGGCACTATTTCTTCACTTTCTATCATGTTGCAGTAGTACATTATTATAAGCTTTTCTTATACATTTCCACTGTAAGTACTAACAACTTCTCAAGAAGTGGTATCAACATTGAGCACTGCAGAAATGAGATAGGATTGCCAGTTACCACAATTTTGGAATACTCTTGAACTAATATTATAAATCAGATACTCAATGTTTTTGAAATCTATCATTTACAATAGAATTCAATTTAAGAGAAGGAGCGAAACATATTTTTACCATTGACGACAGTCTTAATTCCTGTAAATAAATGAAAGATATACATTCACTTCCGATAGCAGAATTAAGCAGGCAAAAAATTCAAACTTTTATAAGTTAAATTTCAGAAAGTTCATTATAATTACATAAGTGTTCCAGGGACAATAGGTCACTTAGATTTTTGTCTGGTTATTGTTTTAACAATTAGGCACCAAGAGTAAGTTATTTAAATGAAAAAGCCTTAAACCACAGTTTGACAGAGCTTTGATTTGGAAATGAAGGGCAAGAAATTCTGTGTCTAAAATATTATTTTTAAATTTTAAGCAATTTTATAAAATTTGGTGATATCTTCTCAAAATGCAGCTTACATTATAAAGTTATCTTTAACTAGAAATCATAATCCATATCATATCTAATAAAGTTCCAGTTAACAATAAAGCTAAATTTTAAGTTGCTATGTTAAAAATCTTAGGCAATTAGAAATCTTAATATCTAATGTTCTGTTATGCCATTAATAGGTTACAATCAGTTGATTTATACACAATAACAATGAAGCTAAAGTCTTGGGATATATCCCAGTGTGAATTTATAATGATACATTCTACTCTTGACTACCATCAGTCATCTTAGAGGCATTTATTTCTTTTTTTTTTTAATATTTTTTTAAATGTTTATTCACTTTTTTGAGAGACAGACACAGAGTGTGAGCAGAGTAGTGGAAGAGAGAGAGGGAGACACAGAATCTGAAGCAGGCTCCAGGCTCTGAGCTGTCAGCACAGAGCCTGATGAGGGGCTCGAACTCACAAACCATGATATCGAGACCTAAGCCGAAGTCAGACGCTTAACTGACTGAGCGCCCCAGGCGCCCCAGAAGCATTTATTTCTGATTCTAAAGATGGTTAAATCCAGGAAAGAAACATGGTTCTTTATCAGGCAATTTACCATCAAAATGAGAAAAACAATTCCAGCTAATTTCTGCATTTTGGAAGCAGAATTTTTTTTTTCTAAAAACCAATAGTATTCTTTGTTTCTGGGACTAAAAGGCAGATACCTTGAAAAGGAAGTAATATAGAGACATGCCTTTCCAGAGTGAGCAAAAAGAAATCACAACTTGCAAGGATCTGTACTAAATGCAAATCTGGGATAAAAATGTAGTATCTAGAATGTCTAATGTGGAAGATGCTATGTTAAAGCACACATTTCTGATTGTATGGCTAATAGGATGTATAGTATCAACAAAATTTTTACATGATCCATCTGTGATGAAACAGGCCCCCAGCCAGAAGCTAAAGATTTCATTTCATCCTTGTGAAAAAGTGATCCTGGACTCTAATGGCTGCCATACTCTGCCAGGATCCCAGGAATGGCCAGTTCATGCATACTTTTTTGAGTAGAACATTACCCCCAAAGCCCTATTCACTCTCCATAACTGGTGATGTGCATCAAGGAATGCAAGCCACATGCCATTGTTAAGCTAGGTCCACCTAGATTTCCATATGGAAATCTTGTCTCCAAGCAAGAGACATTTCTAAGCCCCAAAGAGAGAAATCCAAGTATTTCCTCACCTGTGAAATAGGGCCATTAATAGGACCCTAAAGCCTACTGGGATAATTTATTTTGTACCTTTAAGAAATTTATTTTATATTTTACTCACAAGATAACTCTGTCTTGAAAGGTACATACTGAGGAGGGACAGACCTGTTAGCTCTTCTCAAGGCAAATTTCTTAATCTGAAAGTGAGCTTCAGGCAGGTCACACTGCATGGAACTTACATGCAAAATATGCCAGCTTTATAAATATGTCCTCTTAACTTCTGGAATCAAATTTAAAGAGTTGGTAACTCTGAAAAGATTAATAACAAGAGATCAACTGTTGTGTAAGATAAGAAAGAAATTTCTGAAGGGAGAAATATATAGAGAAACAATATTTGAAATACCTCTAGGTTTTTTTAGTTAGCTTATTTCCATTAAAATGTTATGTCTTACAATACTTTAAAGAAATCTGTACATTGCAAAATTATGTGAATGTCTACTTTGCCACAAAATTACAGAAATCCAACTTTTACCACACACACACACACACACAAACACACACACACACACTCCCCTCCCCCCAGTTTATTCATTACATTGTCTAATTCTGCTGTTGTTCTAAAATGAATCCTGTGTCAGCTCTTAATAGCATGGTAACTGAATAACACTATGGCCATTGAAGAGGTGGAAAGTCATGGTATTATTCAG
Organism: Panthera tigris; assembly: GCF_018350195.1. Lineage (NCBI taxonomy): Eukaryota > Metazoa > Chordata > Mammalia > Carnivora > Felidae > Panthera > Panthera tigris. The sequence goes on from NC_056663.1 coordinate 157,318,499, forward strand.
ATCTGTCCAGGTTGGGACACAGGATTTAAAGAATTCACTGAGTTGATGAGAATCTTATCTAGTCTTTCTGGAGATAAATGCCTGGCTGCACATGCAAAAAGACCTATATTCTTTCCTCCCTTTTCTAGCAAAACAAAACAACAAAACACACTCTAGTTCTTCTGAAAACATTACTTTGGGTCTCAATAAAGTTCTGAACTTGAATAAAAAACATTCAGATGCTGAAAAATGTTGCATACAATTCTTTCCAGGAGAAATACACATGTATGGATGGTGTTCCCAGTGACTAGTTAGAAAATCTAAAGAAACTATATATAAAGTTTTGTGGTAATATAAATTTTGGTTTAGCACTATGATGATGAAATACAGTGAAATGAGATATCTTTCAGATCTTTCCTAATCCTGTAATAAATTGATGGCTCCCCAAAGAGTTAAAAGGTTACAGTGTCTTCAGTGTTCCATTCTCTGTCCTATGGAGATGCCAGAAGGTCCTGTATTTGAGGATAAAGGCTTTGGCTCAGCTTGTACTAGATGAGGCACCAACATGGAGACCCCAGAAGATACCTAATAAAAGCAGTCACTGAGACTCATCACTAAGGAAAAGAACCAAAAATAAGATTTATTTGCCAGGATAAGAAGTCTAAGGGATGAGAAAAGCATTATCTACCAGAATGTGAGAGAGGTTAAAATGTGGATCTCAGGCAATGAGCCAAGATGACTTGGTTTATCCCATGCTGGTTCTTCACCAGTATCAGGCTCATGGGAGTAAAGATGCTGCACTGGGCCAAGCATCATCAATGTTCAATAAATTCAAATGACTATATCGTATATTGTCAATAAGTATCACCTTGTATCATGAATAACTCCAGCAAGTTATTCAAAGTATGTGCTTTATCTCACTTACTTCATGAATTGTCTGGGTCCCAAACTCTCCATGTCAGTTTTGTTTAACATGAAGAACTTCCATCCCCACATTTAGGAAGTTATAGATTCCAGAGGATCTTAATTTTTAAAAAAAAAAATTTTAACATTTATTTATTTTTGAGACAGAGAGAGACAGAGGATGAGCAGGGGAGGGTCAGAGAGAGAGGGAGACATAGAATCCGAAACAGGCTCCAGGCTCTGAGCTGTCAGCCCAGAGCCCGATGCGGGGCTCGAACTCACGGATCGCGAGATCATGACCTGAGCCAAAGTCGGTTGCCCAACCCACTGAGCCACCAGGCGCCCCCAGAGGATCTTAATTTTTAATACAGTAACTTGTATAAGAGCAAGCATTCAGAAGTGAAGATTCTTATATTGGAGGATTCTTTTCAATATGCAAGAAAGTTTTCCCTGCAACACTGGAGATAAATTGACTTATTAAGAACAGTTGTTTAACATGTACTTGGCAGACATGAATTAATTCACATTCTGTTTTGCATCATTCCAAAGCCTAATTTTTGAGCCAAGCCTATGCTACACATTCAAGGTAATAATATATTTTTAAAGGTATTTCAAAATCATAAGGAAATATATACTGAGTGCTTGAGAGGTAAACTGTGTTATATATCATACCCTAACTATGCCAAGGCCGAGTGATTTTAATTTGTTCACTTAGTAAGCTCTTTGGAATTTCAAATGTATCTTAAACAAGCTGGTGATTGAGAATATACATTTTATTAGTGTGATTAAATATGACACTTTCATCTATTGCAGTTTAGAGCAGTCCTAGCTTCATAGCTCATATGTAAGAAATGAAATAATTTAATATACATACCATGTGCCCTGCACAATTTTTCTACATCTCATTGAAATTCTGTCACAATTTATCATTATTGAAACACCATAGAGTAGTAGTAGTCTATGAGATGTCTTCAAAGAAAAATAAAAAATGGGGTTAATAGCATGTATCTATCCTTGGAGAACTCCATATCTTTCTGATTCAAGAAAGGAATACAAAAATTTATGGAATGGACTAAACATTCCATAATTTAAATCATTTGTTACATCATGCAGAAAGAAACCCAAAAGTATATTAAGTTGGTCACAAATCATTGGAATGTATTTTATATTGTCTGTCAATACGTTAGTATTAAATCTTCATGTAAGGAAGAATTGAAGAAGTCCAAATTAAAAGAAGATCAAACATTGGTACTCTACAAGTACCTTTGACATTGTGAAAGGTATATTCCTTTACAATTCATTCCAAAATAGCATCCTAAAATCCACATCTAACCCACATTCTAAAAACTATTACTAAATTTCTCAGAATGATCCAGATTCTAGTGCCTTATTATTTCCATAATTTAAAATCAAACTCCAATTTCATTCATTTTTGAAATTTTCTAGCACTAATTATTCAAATAACATTTGATACTAGAAAAAGAATAAATCATTTTTTAGTTACAGGAAGTTAAATTATCTTGAATATATTTTCAAACTATGGAAAGAAATACTTCAATTCAGAATTTTAAAAATGCAGAAATTTTATGAAAAATATGAGTCATCAAATCTTGAAATGCATTAACAATCTCTGATAATATACTTTGTGTTCTATAATGAACTATACAAAGTACAATAACTTTTGTGGTTCCATACAAATTTTAGGATTGTTTGTTCTAGCTTTGAGAAGAATGTCAGTGCAACTTTGATTGGGATTGCATTGAATGTGTAGATTGCTTTGGGTCCAAAAAAGACACTGAATAGCCAAAGTAATACTGAAGAAGAAAACCAAAGTGGAAGGCATCACTATCCCAGATGTTAGCCTCTACTACAAAGTTGTAATCATCAAGACAATAGGGTATTGGCACAAAAACAGACACAGAGACCAATGGAATAGAATAGAGACTCCAGAACTGGACCCATAAATGTATGACCAACTAGTTTTTGACAGAGCAGGAAAGATTCCAGGTATCCAATGGAAAAAAGACAGTCTCTTTAGCCAATGGTGCTGGGAGAACTGGACAGCAACATGCAGAAGAATGAAACTAGACCACTTTTTTACATCATGCACAAAAATAAACTCAAAATGGATGAAAGACCTAAATGTGAGACAGGAAACCATCAAAACCCTAGAGAAGAAAGTAGGCAACAATCTCTTTGACCTCAGCCGTAACAATTTCTTGCTCAACATGTCTCCAAAGGCAAAGGAATTAAAAGCAAAAATGAACTATTGGGACCTCATCAAGATATAAAGCTTCTGCACTGCAAAAGAAACAATCAACAAAACTAAAAGGCAACTGACGGAACGGGAAGAGATATTTGCTAATGACATATGGGATAAAGGGCTAGTATCCAAACTCTATAAAGAGCTTACCAAACTCAACACCCGAAAAACAAATAATCCAGTGAAGATATGGGCAGAAGACATGAATAGACACGTCTCCAAAGAAGATATCCAGATGGCCAACTGACACATGAAAAAATACTCAGCAATTTAATAGAATTATACAAATAGCAGAGGAAAAAAAGCATGATCTATTTCTAACACAAATGCATGAATAAATGTGATATGCAGTTTTAGCAATAAATTCTGCTGAGTGTACAAACTTATACATGTGTGAATCCCATTTTCTCTCTCTTTTCTACTCTTAGGATAGTAAAATCTCTCTTTTCTATCAGAGTACTTCCTCCACTTTCGCTCAGATCCCATTCCTTATCTCATTCTCAAAGTCTCATGTCCTTGTTAATTCTGTCTCCCCATCCTATCAGCAAACTCTTTCCAGATTATCTATATCAGCATTAAATGGTGATCTACTACCCCACTTAAAAACAGCATCTAAGAATAAAGAAAAACAAAACAAAATGCTTCCCTGGATCAAACTTCACCCCCATCCCCCTCTCCCTGTCAACAAAGCTGCATTTCCTATTCAATCCATTGCTGACTGGATCCTGCCTCTACTACAGTCAACAACAAAAGATTTGTCCAGAACATTTGTCTATCTTCATCTCACTCAGCCTTCTAGAAACTATAACAAAGTGGCACAGTAATCTCTTCCTCGTTGCAAAACAGTGTATAGGGGTGGGAATTGGAGGGGAGCAGGAACATCTTTTATACCACTGTGCCTTGTTTTCCTCAACCTGGATTTGCCTTGCTATCTGTTGTTCACTCCCTTCCTGTACAAAGCCTCCACATATCTGGGTTTCCCAGGGTACCAGCTTGGGTCCAATTCTTTGGTCTCTGAATATTTAACCTGTGATGATAATCATAAGTACCAGTGGATTTAAACACCACCTCTCTGCTGATGTTTCCTAATTAATTTCTCTACCCCAGACTCCTAGTCTTGATTCTTTATTTGCATGTCCACATGATCTCTCCCAAACAATCTGTCTGTGATCCTTTCAGTCTTATGCCCCAATTATGCCCCATGTTTCCTCTTTTATTCATCTCACATTTATAACTTTAGCCCACACCAGTAACATGCAAACTTATTTCCCCACCTCTATTTATCTTACATCCCAATCCATTTTTTATCCAGCTGCAAAAGCCACTTTAAAATCCAAATCACATCACATTTCACTGCAGATTAAGTGTTTCAATGACTTCCCACTGAAGTTAGGATCAAATCATATTATTTACTTTGGTCTGAAAGTTACCGTGTAATTGCGTTCCTCTGTGAATTTCCATCCTTATCTCTGACTACCTTCATCTTTTCTTCACTGTGCTTTAGGCACTCTAATATTCTTTGAGTTCTTGGAATAAGCCAAGTTCTTTCAGCTGCAGGACATTTGCACCTGGTGTGTACCATGCCTGGAGTGTTCTTCATTTCATCGTCAAAGAGCATCTTCTAATTCATTTTGGTTACAGCTTGAATTTTAACTCTTTAGAATATGTCATAACCACCTTCTATAAAATATCAATCTATTCACCCTGCAAATTTCAAGTTCTCTTTGTTTTTCAATATATAGTTATTGTTAATATTAAAATATTGTTACTTATAATGATCTAATTTGAGTATCCATTCCCCACTTTTTTGTACTTCTACCTTTTGGCTGCAGGACTTAATGGATTATATTTGACATCTGTACCCCAATTAATTGGAAGATGCAACTATTTTCATTTTAATTTTTAAATGACTTAGAAAGCCAGAATAACTTGGCCACTGCTAAGTTGCTTTGGGAACATGGAAATGCAAAGATCTAAACAGCTAATGAACATTTGTTGACCCTTTTGAGAGGCTCATTTTCTCCAAAGGCAACATTTAAAATAAACATTCAGGTCCTAGAACATACATATGTAGATACAGATAATTGTGCCACTCTCTAAATTAAACCACACTCTACTGATAATGTCATTCTCTTTGGCATGGGTATCCAGCTTATTATAGAAATATACAGTAGGAATCACTAGGAATTTGTGAAATAAAAAGAATAGACAAACATTTCATCAAATGAAAGGAGTCTGGGGAGTCTGGGTGGCTCATTTGGTTGAGCATCTGACTCTTGATTTCAGCTCAGGTCATGATCCCAGGGTCATGGAATTGAGTCCCATGTTGGGCTCCATGCTGGGTGTGGAGCCTGCTTGAGATTCTTTCTATCTGTCCCTCTGCTCTTTCCCCACTCCTCAAAAATAAATCAAATTAAAGGCATTTTTGTAAAATATTTTTGTAAGTAGATCTGTTAATATATCTTTTAACACAAGTAGCACTTTGGAAAAAGCAAGACTTTACATTTATGTGGTAACAAAGATTTCATCATTTATAAAACATAGAGATATTATTTTCCTCATAAAATTGATGTGAAGATTAAATGAGATATATAAAACTCAATATTCATATTGGGTGCACAGTAGGTTCTAGTAAGTGTTATTTGTATAATACTTAAATGTATTATAAAATCTCACTTATTAGTAATTTCAGGGAAAGCAAATATAATAAAGAGAATTTAAAATTATTTAAATAAGAGCTTTATCATATTCAGCTTCACATATTAGTAAAAATGTACTCAGGATGTGCTATGTACATATATGAAATTTTAAATTGTGAATTATTGGTCTTCCATTATTAGCTTAATAGAAAATTTAGTGCATTACTGTGTAAAAGTTCTTAGAGGGCTTGATTTAATAAATAGTCATTTTGATTTATAGTTTGTGGCTGTTTAAAATAACAAATATTTAAGAATGTCTTTTCCCCATTATATATTCTTGTCTCCTTAGAATAATTGACCATATAAGCACGTGTTAATTTATGAGCTCTCTATTCTGTTCTATTGATCTATATGTCTATTTATGTGCCAGTACCATCCTGTTTTTAGTACTACTGCTTTGTAGTATATCTTGAAATCCGGAATGTGATGCCTCCAACTTTGTTATTTCTCAAAATTTCTTTGGCTACTCAGGGTTTTTTTGTAGTTTCAGACAAACTTTAGTATTATTTGTTCTAGCTGTGAAAAATGCCATTAGTATTTTGATAGAGATTTCATTGATAGATTGCTTTGGGTAGTATGAATAAGGTTTTAGAAGAATCTCTAAGCTTCCTTGTTAAGAATAGAGGAGGTTTTGGGGTGCCTGGGTGGCTCAGTCAGTTGAGTGTCTGACTTTGGCTCAGGTCATGATCTCACGGTCCATGAGTTCGAGCCCCACATTGGGCTCTGAAGTTCTGACAGCTCAGAGCCTGGAACCTGCTTCAGATTCTGTGTCTCCATCTCTCTCTGCCGCTCCCCCCTCATGCGCTCTCTCTCTCTCTCTCTGTCAAAAATAAACATTAAAAAAAAAAGAATAGAGGAGGTGGGGGAAGATCAAATAGAATTAGGCAGGCCAGTTATAAGGTATTGCAATAATCCAGATGAGACAGATCTGCTCTTTTGAAAATGGGTTAACAATGGAGCTGAATAAAAGCAGTCAGGTTCTCAATATATTATGTAGTTACAGCCAACAGATTCTAGCAAGATTTTCTGATGCTAGCATGTTTTGTTTCTAGAATGAAAGTATCAGTGTATCACAAGTGGTACCAAGGTTTTGGATCTGAGTAACTGGGAGACTAGATTTGCAATAACTGAGTTGGGATGGGAAAGGACACAGATCAAGAATATTTCGTTTGTTGTTTGAAAGTGACAGTGAATAAATATTGAATTTGAGATGCTGTATTTGATATAATACACTTTGATAAAAGTGATGTGATAAAAGTGATAAAGTTGATAAACACTCTTTTTTTTTTATAGTTAGTTGGGAGACCAGTAATTCAGGTTAATAATAATCGTTAACATTTATTTTTCACTTATTACATGCCAGATGTTGGTTTAAGCTTATTACTTTTCAATGAATGCCCATCCATATTGCTCAAAATTTATTTTCATAAGGATGTTTAAATTAACACTTTCTTATCTAAAGCCCTCGAGGCCAGAGAACTATAGATTTCAGGAATTACTAGATTGTACAAAAAGTAGTACAGTGTACATGCAATCTATTTTACAATACCTTTCAGTTGGATCTAGGGTACTATTCTTTAGTTGACCATATTATTATATCTTCAGAAAAACATAAATATTCACAGTAGGAGGGATCAATAAAGAGTATCATTAGCCTGCTACCTGTTCAGGTCAGGCATTCCATCAAATCAATTCAAGTCAAATCAGATTTTACTGCCAGATGAATTATTTCAAAAACCTTCAGACTTTCAGAATTTATCGGGTTTCAGATAAATTTTCAGATAAAGCCCTGTAACCTACATTAACTGTAATTTTGGAAATCCTAAAAATAAAACATAAAGTCGATGGTGACAAATCACTCTTCTATACAGGTGAACTCCTTCTTTGGATTACAGCTTAAAAGAGATAACTTCCAGAAGATTCTTACAAATTTATTGAATATTTAATTCATTTCTGGTATTTTTGTGGCATATGTGCTTTGATGCACATTTTAAAATATTACTTATAAAGCTCTTAATAATAAATTAAATCTCATTTGATCCAATGATAAATACTAGTTGTTTCAATGCCTATTGTATTCTTTATTATTGGCTAAGAGAAATAATGGTTTTTTTATGATTAACAAGAGATAAATGGGAATAATGTATAAGCTGTATGCAGGAACTACTCACAAATTAAAGTGTCCATTATAAATTATTTTCCTAAGCACTTTTCTATGGACACAATAATTAAAAATACCTTGGAATAGAATGGTTAAATAAATAACTTTAAGTGTTAGATCAATTTTATAAACATGTCTACTCACTTCAAAGAATGCAAGTAATTGCTATAAAATGTTAAACACCACAGTATATTTTTAAATGTTTTTAAAAGCATTATATGTCAATGTCTGTCTGTCAAGTACACTGAATTCCCAAGTAAATTGAAGAATCTACTCTTTTTTAAAAATAGACTCAATTTTTTAGAGTAATTTTAGATTCGTAGAAAAACAGAGCAGAAAGTACAGAGTAGCTGTGTACCACCTGCCTTCTTTACACATGAATGGCCCCCCCGCTGTCAACACTTTTCACCAAAGTGGTACATTTGTTGCAATCAATAAACCTACGTTGACATATCATTATTATGCAAAGCCCATAGTTTTCATTAAGATTCACTCTCTGTGTTGCACATTCTATAGATTTTGCCAAATGTACAATGACATGTATCTACCATTATAGTATTTTATAGAATACTTTCATTGCCCTAAAATTCCTCCAGGTTTACTCCTTTTTAATACATTAACATTTTGTTTGAAATGTTGTATGGAAAAATTTATAGCTTTTTTTTCCCTAAAGATTCCCAATACAATTTATATTTCATATAAATGACCTCCCTCAGTCATGTACTATTTCATCTTTCCTGATATAAATCTGTTATGCCTCTCTATAGCATGAAATTAGAACCAGAAATAGTCAAATGACTTAAAACAGAAAAATAAGGAGAATATTAGCAGGGGATAGCAGTAACCATCATTTTATCAATTCATTTGTTTTGCATTTAATAAATATATATTTACTGTCTAGTTTATGCCAAGCACTCTTGAGGGTACTGCAAAATGTGAACATACAGATAAAATACCTTTGCTTTGGGAAAAAGAAAGACAATAAATATAAATAAATGATTAACAAAACACGTAGAAGTATTATGGCAAACATTACAACAAGAAACAAAGCAATGTAGGGGGGAAAATACAGTGAGGGATTTTATAGATTACTAGTTGGAAAGGGCGTCTCAGAGCCAATGTTCTATGAGAACAGACCCAGATCAACTGAGACAGCAAGTCATGCATAGGTCTAACAATATTCTAGGCAGATGGTAAAGAAATTACTAAGTCCCCTAAGTAGGTCTGAGCTTGGTACATACATTTAAAGAGTAGAAAAAACATGATGTTACCTCAGTAGAGTAAGTGGTCAGAGATGGGGTGCAAAGTAACAGAAAGAGACCAAATAATATTGGACTTTTATACTATTAAGAACTTTATTTTGTTTTGTTTTTCTATTTTTTCTCTCCTGAGTGTAATGGGAATCCATTAAAGGTTTGAGTAGGAATAGAACAAATTTTAGTTCACACTTTCTAAAATATTAGATTGTATAGAGAATGGGCAAGAGTGGAAAATGACAGATGAATTGATATGTTATTGCAGTAGTCTTGGTGAGAAGTAATAGTATCTTAGACCATAGTGTTTCTCTTTCATTCTTTTAATATGGATAAATGTACTGAAATGTTTTTAGAAGTCAATGGATATCTTGCATTCCTAGGGAAAAAAAAACCCTGCAGGCATAGTGTATTAGACTATGATACATCATTGAATTTTATATGCTAGTATATAATTATATTCTATATTAATATATTTTATTACATATTAATATATTTTTGTGTCAATAATTCCATAAGGTATTTTGCAATGGATTTCAATAGTGTAGTAATGTTTTCTCATTTTAGTATTAGAGTAGTGATGGCCTCATACAATGAATTATTATAACACTCCTTTTCTGAAAAAGGTAATATAGCATTGGTATTATTTTTTCATTAAAAGTTTAACAAAATCTACCAGTATAGCCATCTGGACATAATGTTTTCATTGTGAAAAGATTTTATACTATGAATTAAATTTATTTAATTGATGTAGGCCAACTTAAATTATTTATTTATTCTAGAGTCAGTTTTGATATTTGTATTAGTTTTCTATTACTGTCAAAACAAATTATCATAAATTTAGTGGCATCAAACACATTTTTTATCTCACAGTTCAATAGGTCAGAAATCCAGGTGTAGAATTGCTCAGTTGGATCATCTGCTTAACATCTCCCAAGACTAAAATCAAGATGCCCTTCTGAGAGGTGCTGAGGATGAATCCACTTCCAAGGTTATTTAAGATGTTAGTCAAATTCATGGTTCATATTATTTACATCTACAAAGCCTCTTTAGCTATGTAACATAACAGATTCACAGATTCCAGAGATTAGAGTAGAGACGTATTTTGGGGTCAATTCTGCCTATTATAGTGACTTTCAAAGAATTTGTCCATTTTATCTGAGTTGCATTGAATCAGTTTACAAAATATTGTTTATAATATTTATTATTGTTTTAGTATCCTTAAGATTGGTACTTATATACCCTTTTTATTCTTAATGTTTGTGAGGTTTTTTTATCTTGATTGATCTAGCCAGATATATACTCAAACATATTTATCTTTGTAAACAAAAAATCTTTTGGTTTTCATGATCTCTATTCTCATAATTTTCAATTTCATTATTTCTGCTCTTGTATTTAATATTTCATTTTTCTACACATTTAACTTTAATGTATTTTCTTTTTTAGTTTCTTAAAAGCAATGTCTTCAATCTTTGATTTAGTTAATAATGTTAATGGTTTCTATATCCCCACTACTTTTTTGTCTATTTATTCTAGCAATTACTGAGATAGGCTAGTTGAAATTTCTAACTATAATTGCCAATTTGTCTGTTTACTTAAGTTCTGTCGGTTTTTGCATCAAGTATTTTAATGCTGTTAATAAGTTTTGTGGAATTGTTATATAATAAGAAATACGTATTTTGGTTTTCATCACTGGCTTCTAGATAGAGCTACTGAACCTTTTGAATTTCCTAAGCGATGAGGGTGCTAGGAGCATTTTATTTGGTTTTTGACCCATCTCTGGCATAGAGCTCCTAAAACTTTTGAGATTTCCTAAACAATAGGGATGCTAGGAGTATTCTTTGTTCTAATATTTGGGCTTTGACTCCAGTTCCTATCATAGAACTTCTAATCCCTTGGAATTTTCTGGGTGGTAGGAGCATTTTTTGTTCTAATGAGGCAACTCTTGGTGAACCACTGAATAGCTTCAGAATAGGGATTGGTCACCGAAAGCGGATGCTTCATTCAGAGGGAAGAAGGGCTGAAGATTAAGTTAATAACCATGTCTATGTGAGAAAGACTCCATAAAAATCCCTAAAGTTGGGGGTTTGGAGGACTTATGGGTTAGTGAACACATCCATGTACTGAGAGGGTGACACAGCCCAACTCCACAAAGAGAGATGCTCCTGAGTTCAGGACTCTTGTGTGTGGAGGCTCATAGAGGCTGGCTGGCTAAGATTTAAATAAGCAATGTTTGCAGCCTGGGAAACAGCTGGTTGAGAAGCTGCAACGCAGTCCAGGAAAACTGATCTCCTTTGAAATGTCAAGGCTGAAGACAGCCTGACCTTGCCTGTGGATCAACATGTTTTCCCACTCTGTAAACGCTTGATCTAATGTAGTAAAACTGCCCCCATCCTATGATGTATACACTGCCCCTGTGATGTATGTCTGCACGTCATTACCTTGATTGTACTGTTCCCTGATAATCAATGAGTATGCTTTTGCTTCTGCTTTTAAAACTACACATTCCATTCCCCTGCATCCCTTGAAATGTACTGATAAGATTAGCAGTAAAAACTGGAGAAGAGCTTTGCTCGGGCCATCACCACTGGAGCGCTTGTCTCCTTCGCCCTCTCCTCTTTCTGATTCAGATGTCTGGAGTAATCTGTTAATTGGCCACCCCAGGGTTTGCTGGTCAAACCCAGCACTTTTAGACCCAGCCTTACCTATCTTTCCTTCTGGGTGTTTGTCTGTATCCTTTATCATATCCATTATTGTATAATAAACTGGTAAACATAGTGTTTCCTTGAGTTTCATGAACTATTCTTGCAAATTATTAAAGCAAGGAGGAGGCAGTGTGAACCCTGATTTATACAGCTGGTCAGTCTCAAATACAGGAGACAACCTGAGACTTCAGATTGGTGTCTGAAATGGAGGCCATCTTGTGCGACTGAAAACTTTAACTTGTAGAATCTGATGCCAACTCCAGGTAAATAGTTCCAGAATTGAGCTGAATTGCAGAACACGTGGATGTTTTCTGGAGGGTTTGGAGAATTGGTTGGTGTGGAAAATCCCACACACTTGGTGTCAGAAGTAGACCGTTCTGAGAATGTCAGGAGGAGAAATAATTTTTCCTTTCCTTTAGTGTAGAAAAGACTTTTTTCCAGGTTTGTAGACAGTTAGGGTATTATGTGTTCTTTATAGATTGTCCCCTTCACGTTATGAAGTGTTCTTTTTATCCCTATAATATTCCTTGTTCTGGAGTCTACTTTTCTGATATTAAAATAATCACTCCAATTATCTCATGCTTAGCTGTATATTTTATATATCTTTTTATATATGGTTATAATTTTCTCATTTTAAAAAACTTTTAACTTCTCTATATTTATATTTAAGTTTCTAGTAGGAAGAAATTGGTATAATCTCTTTTTATTGGACAAGATTTTAATGTACTGTGTTTCATAGAAAAAAAGCATATAATATTTTTCCTTAAAAATCAAATACTTTGCCAAAATTTTGGACCACCCAAAGATCTATTATTAATATTAAAAAAGAGAGATTCTAAAAAACTCTGCTATGATTATCAAGTATAACAAGAGCAAAATTGTGAGCTATTGAAAACAGGCATATTTGTTTAAAAGTTAACTGTATTATGAAAACCTACTGGGCTATATTATGGATGAGATGAGAGAAAATATTTTTCTATGGTTCACTCTATGTTTTGATATCTTTACTTACAAATTACAGTTACATGCATTTATTTGTGTCTTTGTTTGATGCCTGTCTCCCCACTAGAAAGTATACATCAAAAGGCAGGATATATTTTTTTTATTAATTCCTTTATCCACAGTGTCTACCACAGTGCTTTGAACATTGTAGATGGCCAATGGATAATTGTTTAATAAATGATGACTAGTATTAATCTTGCATTTACAAACCTGTTAGATAATAATAATACATAACATTAAAGAGTTTGAAGTATGTAAATGTTATGACAAAAGTAAAAGGATGGATTTTCTAGAGAAAAATAAAATGTGTCATTTGTCAAAAACTATCAACAGTCAGATGGACTGTTGTTCTGTCTTGTTAAAAGAAATAAAATGGGAGAGAAATGAATTAGTGAACTTTAAAACATATTCTCCCCAATGCTTTGGAAAAGGTGATACTTCATGGGCCCTGCCTCTTCTAGGAAGGCTTTGTCACTTCTTGTAATTTGATTATCTCAGCTCTGTGAGGCCTTAAAATATTTTATAATTTCATAGATTTTCCAGTTGTTCTTGTTAGAAAGGGACTACATTCTCTTGCCGCTTTCCATATTCTCAGCAGGAGCCCTCTTTATTTTCAGCTTTGGGTATTTTCCTTAATACACAGAAATCAAGCTTTATTTAAAACAATGATTTTTGTTAGGTTTCCATCATCCAGGTGTTCTGTATTGAAGTTTCTCCACCCTCAGAATCTCTCTAATAAAAGGTGTAGATGGAAACGAAGTCATCTTCATTTTTCAAAGCAAAGTCCATAGATATTCCCTAACATTGACTAAACAGAAAATAATTATACTATTAGAGTTATGGATTTCAGTTTCAGAAGAAATTCAAACCCCAAATAAGCAAAAGTGGTTGCTACAGGGGAGTTCATTGGAATTTTGAACTGTCTTTGACTTTTTAATTTATACTTTTCTGTAGTGCTTAACTTTTTTTTAACATTGCTTATGTATTATTGTTTTCATATATATATATGTATATACATATATACACACACATATATGTGTGTATATATGTATATACATATATATATATATATTTTTTTTTTAATCTTACCTGTAACAACTACAGTAGGTTTGTTTGCTGAGTAAAAAGGTGTTAGTTGAACAAAAGTAATTCTAGCTATTTAGGACAGGTATTCACCTGGCGTGCAGTTTACGCTAGGTCATAATCTTGCTACATATTAGATGGACAAGGGGACTAATCTGGATGGGGAAGAACTTTAAACATCAGAATGGCAAGTTATAAGTGAGGCAAAACAAGGTCTTAAGATTTACAGGAGTAAGAGACAGACTCTGAGTGTCCCAGAGTTAAAGTCTAGTTAGCAAGGACAACAAGATAGATTGGGATCAATAATGTGACATAAAGCTAACTAGGTTATTCAATGAAAAGCCAGAGAAAACTTCAAAGGAACAAGGACTTAGGACATGACGTTTTGTTATATCCGTCCCCTCCGTCTCCATATGATACTGCATAATCTCTCTGCATAATACAAGTTTTGGACACAAATATTTAACACAAATTAGGGGGAAAAATCATTCTTGCTGTCAATTGGGCATTTTAGAATACTTGGCCAATCCTAAAATACATAGTTTTTGAACATTTATGTAAAATATGCTGACAATATTCATAATCCATTTTCTTTCAAATCTATACTGAAGATAGTTACCATGAGTATGTTGTTATTGATTTAAGTTGTTAGACATACGGTATGCTGTATACTACTTTGTATTATAAGTAGTTATGCTAGGTCAATTGACCTAAAGTAATTAAGAATAATGGACCTTAGTGATGACTTCTTCCATCAGCAATTTTAAAAGATACTACAAGATTAGAGAGGTAATTACTGTTTCAGCCTTGCAAATCACTGGCAAAAATAAATCCATGACACATATCTACTTTTAACAAATCAGAAATGAGTGTAGCCCCTATATAAATACCTTTTTTGATGACCTCCACATTTAGGTGAGGGAAGGAGCTATCAATAACAACCACTGGGAACCACAGATATTGCCTGGCATTAAAATAATTATGTTAAATAATGTGTTATACAATAATTTCATTTCTAACACTTTATCATATACTAGAAATATTAATTCATAAGTGATATACACTAATTACAGAGCTCTGGCAGGGTAAACAAATGATTAAAAATCACATGTG
Organism: Panthera tigris; assembly: GCF_018350195.1. Lineage (NCBI taxonomy): Eukaryota > Metazoa > Chordata > Mammalia > Carnivora > Felidae > Panthera > Panthera tigris. Next base: position 157,333,660 of record NC_056663.1, read on the forward strand.
GTATTATTGAATGAGCACTTGAGAATGTAATCTTTGTCTTCAAATAAAGTATAAGCAGTGTCTAGTTTTATAATGTGTGTGTGTTTGTAATGGTAATAAAAGCATTTTGTTTGGGACACAAGACCCCACATAAACTGATGGCAAGCTGGGGACCAAAATTTTATGATTTGCTTGAATTATTATTCTATAGTTAGTATTGATGGTTTAAATGAATCACTGAATCAAAAATGTAGGGCTGGAAGCCATCTCAAAGTCACCTTTTCCAACAGTGCAGAAGCAATCGAAACAAATGAAGTCTATCAGATAGCTATCTGTCTTGTCATTAAAAATTCCCCTTAAGAGAAATTTACTGATCTCCCTGGGTACATGGCTCTGAGGTTTGGTTGGACAGATTACCTTGAAACAAAGTCTGCTTTTTGGCTAAAAATCTTAATAATGTTAAAAATATTTAAAAACCCTCTTAGAAACCTTGTCTCTTTTACTCCTTTGTATTCAGTATAACACTGACAATGAAAATAAGAGCAGAGCACAGAGGATTTTTAGGGCAGTTAAAATACTCCGCATGATATTGTAATGATGGATATGTGTCATTACACTTTTGTCCAAACCCATAGAATATACAACACCAACAGTGAACCCTAAGGTAAACTACGGACTAAGAGTGATTATGAAAGTCAGTATAGGTTCATCAATTGTAACAAATGTACCTCTCTGGTGGAGAAGGCTTAGAAAGGGGGAGGCTGCGCGTGTGTGAAGGCAAAGGATATATGGGAAACCTCTGTACCTTTCTCTCACTTTTGCTGTGAACTTAAACCACTCTAAAAAAAATGAGGTCTTTAAAAAAAGAGACTCTTCTTTTTAAGATTGTCTTCACTTACATTTTATGCCCTCTATTCAATTCTTTCCTCCTTTGTCTCATACTATATCTCTCCCCTGTTCTCTTCCAATTACTCTTTCTCCTCTGGCTGAGTTTATAGATTGGTTTTGGTTTTTGGTTTTTTCTGGTCTCCAAAACAACTTTTCCTTAACTGAGATAACCTTTAAGAGGTATAGACCTATATATGATTTTTGAGTGAATCATACTATTATTTACTAACTTGTGCTAAAGATTACATATTACATTCAATTCCTCTCATTTTTAACATCCAATCTAATTTTAACCCTTCCTATTCAATAATTTTTCATTCATTCATTAAATAATCATTTCTGAATTCCCGTTATGTACCAAAATCCAATCATGGTTAGTAGAGTGAGGAGATAGTCACAGGGTGGGAGGTAGGAAAAACAAGCTCTGCTTTGCAAAGCATATTCCATGATTTTACTAAAATCTCTCCTTCAAAAGTCATTGATAAGAGTGTAATTGTCATATCTAGCAGCCTTGACTCACTGCACATCTGATATGTTTTTTTCTGGAATGTGTGACCTAAGTGACTCTTTCCTGACAATTTTTCCTACCTTTGTTTCCATGAAAGGTTTCCATGAACATCTCAGGAAATACAGGAAACATATTGGTCCACTCCATCAATGAGACAAAAATAAAGTAGTCGATAGCAAACTGACTTAATTCCCCTATCTACACTGCTGTTGATGTCTAGATTCTGACACAATAATGACATCAGATGTTTTCTCTGCCTCTTAACACAACCCTGTTGCTCAAACAAGCTTGCTGCTTGAATCTCAAACCATCTCCTAACTTTTGTCATTCTCTCTTCTTATGAGTCTCAAGGATACCTTGTCACAAACTATCTTTTTATAGTACATCAATGGTTGTCATATACTTGCTCAAAATCATTATAGTTTCCCAGTACCAAGAATTGGTGACTCAATATATATCATTTTTCTCTCTCTGATTCAAAATTATATATGTTTTATCTCTTCTCACACCCTTGATAAGCATAGATCATGTTTGTTTGCATGCACAAATGCATACACATACACATACACAGAAACACACAAGAACAAAAGCTCATGAAGAAAGGAACTTAATCTTGTTCACTGCTCTATGTTCAGAACATAGCACTATACAGGGCACATATCAAGTGATTAACAAATATATTTTGGATGCATGAAAACATAAATGAATGAATGAATGAATGAATGAAGTTACTATATCCTTCCCAAGATTTTGAGTAAAGTTGGTATTTCAGAAGAAACCCTTAGGATACCATTGTGCACTGTTGATGTTACTCATATGTAGGTCCAAACTAGAATCAAAGCTTTCATGTAAATCTCCCCTTTGCTGAAGAGAAAATCGGGCTCAAGATCCATCAGACAACATTTCCAATATTTTATTCAAAGGCATCGATGGGTTTTGTTTCTGAGATGTTCTCCCTCTTCTTTTCTGCCAAATTATTAGTTGCTATTCCTTTGGTATTTTAAGTTCTAACTCACATGCTATTACTATCCTGTCTCTTCAGATCAGCTGGTGGAATTTTGTTTTTGCCTGTACTATAGAGAAATGAATATCTGGCTGGAATTGCAGAAGACCCTTTTTTCCTAACTTCATCTCTTATTGGATGTGTTACTTTTTTTTTAAGTTTTTAATAGCTTATATCCTTTATCTGCAAAATCTTAGTATTTCCTTTTCTATGTAACAGTGAATGCAGGTCTTCTTGGTTGACTACATATGGGGGGGTTTGTGTGCAGGGGAGTAAAGTATGCCATGTGGTTGCCAGATTATTGTCAGAAAATATTTCTTCAAATTCTCTTCTCTCCACAAACTATGAGATTTAGTACCGAGAATGACTTGCCCAAACTAACATAAATACTATGACACTGAATGCAAACACTGATGCAAATACATTTTGCACACAGAGGTCTTTATTTTGGCCTCCACCCTGATCCCCAAGAGGTTAGCCTTTTTTGATGTTAAGGATACATCAGTGAAAAAGTATAAGCAGTGTCCTAACCATTGAAATTGTTATGTACTGTGTTCTGAGGATAGAGCAGTAAACAAGACTAAAGTCCTTGTCTTTATGTATTTAAAACAAGTTTTTCTGTTACGAAATTGGATGCTGGCATTAAAACCTTAGAAGAATCAAAGGTGACTGTAAGAAAAGTTGAACAAATTCTCTTATTGCATTTATACGCTAGAGGCTACGTTAGGAGATATATTTCCATGACTTCATATAATGTCTCACTTATATATAACAACAGAATATATTTCTTTCAAGCCTACCTTTGAAGAATAGGCTGTAGATTCAGCAACTGTTGTTGTTTTTTTTTTTTTTAATTTATTTTTTTTTATTTTTTAATATATGAAATTTACTGTCAAATTGGTTTCCATACAACACCCAGTGCTCATCCCAAAAGGTGCCCTCCTCAATACCCATCACCCACCCTGCCCTCCCTCCCACCCCCCATCAACCCTCAGTTTGTTCTCAGTTTTTAACAGTCTCTTACAGCAACTGTTTTTAAAGACATTCTGTACATCACTTTGAAAGTGCTTTTCAAACAGGAAGACAGCTTTGAACTCTTGCCTGCATGTTCAGTGTGTCAGCTCTCCTGTCTGGCTTAGATGTTTGAGCAGGTGTGTGTATATACGTGTATTTTGGTATTATAATACTAGAGTTCATGGTTGCTGACATAACTTAATGTTCTAAATCTGAAATGATACTCAAGAGTAAACAATATGTGACTGATATATATACACACACAGAATATGTATATTGCCAGTGAATGATGAAGGTAAAGTTATTTTATATTTTATCGAAGATGTTATTTTATAGAAGGTGAAGTTCTATTCTATTATTCAAAAATATTTCATTATAACTCATAAATTAACATGTATCCCACTTTGAAAAAGTAAGTGGGATGATTTACAGATACTCCTTTGCAGCTCAGATTTGCAAAGAAAACCCAAGAAGAAAGCAAAAAAGTATGAATAATGGAAACAGACAAGGGGTGAAATTGTAAAAGCAGAGAATATTCTCTCACATCTATTTTTTAATGTTAACTTGGAGGTTTAGTTTATTTATTTTTATAAACTCTGTACTTGTCCCCAAAGACTACACTTTTTACTCTAAATTTTCATGGAATGGTGGTTAACTAAGTTAAAACCTGAGAATTGATAAAGCAATTGGAAGCCCATGGCATTTGTGCTCAAAAATTTAACTGTAATAAAACTTCTATATCTGAGCAACACAAATGCTATTCACCTATGTCTACTTAATTCCTTATGCATCTTCCCAAGGGATTCCCAAGGGTTTATTACTTAAATAAACCATGGAGGTTCTATTATCTGTGTGTGTACATACATTTATATGTGTGTGTTTCTATGTATGCATATAGTTATGTAAGTATATATATGTATGTATGTATCTATGTAGATATAGGTTGTAGCATCTATATGTATGTATTTTTTCAAGAATCTGACTTGAAAATTTTTTTAATGCTTTTATTTATTTTAGAGAGAGAGAGAGAGAGAGGGCACAAGTGGCGATGGGAGCAGAGAGAGAGTGAGACACAGAATCCTAAGCAGGCTCCAGGCTCTGAGCTGTCAGCACAGAACCCGATGTGGGGCTCAAACTCGCAAGCCATGAGATCATGACCTGAGCTGAAGTCAGACGCTTATTAACCGACTGAGCCACCTAGGCACCCTTAACCTGAAAGATTTTTTTAACTGATTTTAATTTTTCTAGAAGGTTTCTTCTTATTTTATCTACTACAGTATTTCATATACATGCAGACTCAGCTCACAATTAATTTTAATTTTTTCCACTGCTAATAAATGTAAAAAAAATCTAAACACTTAATGAATAAAAGTATAATACCTACTTTTTTGCTAGGTTATTTCAACTCAAATTAGAAAGCTTGTAAGCATGTGATTGCTGCTACAGAAAAAAGCTGGTTTGAAAAAACAGTGTTCATTCCCTTTTAAAAGCCCCAGATCATCATTCCCAACAATTTCTTGAGAAGGGGAAAGCAAACCACAAGAGAGCCTTAAATACAGAGAACAAACTGAGGGTGGTTGGAGGGAAAGCTAAAATGAGTGATGGGCATTGCACTGAAAAGGGCACTTGTTGGGATGAGAACTGGGTGTTGTATCTAAGCCAATTTGACAATAAGCTATATTCATAAAAAAAAAAAAAAAAGAAGATTTCGTTGAAAGGAAGGAAGGAAGAACACCCTGAAGGCTGGGTATTAGAGAAAGGAAGGAGGAAGAGGAGAGATAAAAACTGAAATAACCATTAACCTGCCATGTATAGATAACAACATTTTGTTCTAATCCTTTTGGAAATATATTTTAATTTTCAATTTAAAATGATGTCCAAAACTTGTAATCTGCTTTTATTTTCACTTCTTTTCTCATGCAGTTTACTTTCCTCAAACATAGAAGAGTTACTGTTCATAGTATTTTACTATATATTTAAATTTTTAATATAGGTCTATTGCCAGGTATTTTGCTTATAACTCTGTTGCAATCTCTGGTTATGTACAGAGGATTTTTTTTTCTAGATTAGAATTAAAAATGTGCATCTTCTAAACTTTTGATAAGCATTTAGAAATTACTCTTTAGAAATATCATTCCTGTTGGCTTTCTCAACAACGGTACGGGAAAGTGTCCACTTTGCAAACAATTGCAAAGGTGGGGGATTTTTACAATAATAATTATTATTATCCCATAATGTAATAATAACAATTATGATTATCTGATATAATCATACACCATAATAATAATTATCATTATTACATTAGAAGAGAATCATATCTAAGTTTTGTTTTCATAGGCTTTATGGATCACTTGAATCACATTACTTGTAAAATACTGTTTGTGTTCCTTCTCAATTTTTTTTAATAATGTGTTTCAGTTTTTATAAGTTGTGGCAGTACAATTTAAACATTATGGACATTTATTATTTTTGTGGTCCATACATCATAAATATTCCTATCTGTCCTTGGCCTATACTAATAATATTTTGTTTGTTTTGTTTTCCATCTTTGGTCTTTGATGCCAGATTTGGAAAAGCCTTCTTCAACCAAGATAACTATGTACTCATAATTTCTTCATTTTTTAAAAAATTTAAACTCTTTTATATTTAGTTCTTTAATCTATCTGGAATTTTGTAATTTACGATCAACTGTGATACTCTCACTCAAAGAAGTAATTGCTCAGACCATTTATTAACTGAGTCAGCTTTTCCCTAGGATGGAGAAACTTGTTTGTACTAAATGCAGACAAACATACACACATCCACACACATGTATTTATTTCTGAGTCTTCTCATTGATTCCATGGATCTGCTTTGCTACTTTGGTACCACTGTCAGATTTAGGTTTTAATTACTGAGACTTAAAATTGGTTTGTTAAATATAGTGGTAATGGAAATTGTTTTCAATTCTGAATTATTGTTGTGGTTAGTCATGTAGATTTAATACTATTAAACTGCCTTATATTCATTACTAGAATGAAACATACTAAGTAATCATGTATTACCATTTTAATGTAGAACACAATTTGATTTACTGCTATTTTTAGGTAAGATTTTTCATCTATTAGACCTAATGTTTTAGGAATGTGCATTGGGGTACAAACATTGTAATATTCTGATATTAGGATTATTTTCACTTTATTCCAATCATGTAGTTGCTTCCCATTGCCATAGTATCATTATTTAAGCTTATATTTATAAAGTCACCCTCCACTCTGTTGAGATAGCTATTTTGGTGCAATAGTCTAAGTATACCTTACAGATCCTATATTTTGGTTCTGCTAGGTCACATCCCATGTTCAGCTATGGTTCCTCAAAGCAACCTTCACTGGGGTGGCTGGGTCTCGAGAGATTATAGTCATACTTTGGCAATGTAGAGGAAATATTTTTGTGTTTCTTCAGAGTTATCTGAATAAATTTTGCTAAAATACAGGACCCTGGGCTAAAAGCAAGTATTGGGAGGTTAATATTCACCTACATATAGAGTGGGGTGTATTATGTTAAGCAAAATAAGTCCATCAGAGAAAGACAAATATCATATGATTTCACCTATATGTAGAATTTAAGAAACAAAACAGATGAACATAGGAAAGGAAAGGAAAAATAAGATAAAAACAGAGAGGCAAGAAAACCATAAGAACTTTTAAATACAGGGAACAAACTGAGGGTTGCTGGAGGGGAAGTGAGTGGAGAGTGGGCTAAATGGGTGACAGATATTAAGGAAGGCATTCACTGGGATAAGCACTGCGTGTTATATGTAAGTGATGAATCACTAAATTCTACTCCTGAAACCAATATGACACTACATGTTAACTAACTCAAATTTAAAGAAAACCTTGGAAGAAAAAATAAATTCACATGCATAGATAGTGAGAAAACTCCAGAAAGAGTTACCTAGCTTTTGAGATATAGGTTTATATTTCAAAGGAAAATCATTCCCAGGACCCTGGAGCCATCTCTAGGTAGTAAAATCCAGAAACACTCTAGGGTATATCTGGCCTTTAGGGAAATGCACTCAATTCTATATTATTAGAGTGAGAACCTAGGATCATTTCACCCCATCTCCAAGGAGCAGAGGTTTTGTGCCTCCTTTTGGCAGAGAAAACAGGCAGCCACCTCGTTCTCCTTAATATAAGCAGAGAAAATCCATTTTACTTCCTCCTTCATCTATGGATTATTTGGCCACACATGTCACTAGATGTTTTTCATCTTGTTTACATTGTGTCATCTCAGGTCTAAAACTGGGACAGAGATGGCCAGTGAAGTTACTGTCATTTAAATAATAATAACCAATCTTTCTGATCCAGAAGACCCATATGTGTATTCTGAATACAACTAATAAAAATAAATGCTTAAAACACAATATTCGTTCTCTGTGCTTAGAAGAGCACTGGAACCTAGGCAGTGAGAACCTTTCCCAAGATTCTTCTTGTTCCTTCCTATAACCAGGCCTTTATTGAGAGAATAAAAATCAGGAATTGTGCTGAGTACAAGTGGTACAGAAATGATTTGTGATGTGATTTCTATAAATAATTTAACAAGTACTAGTGTGGGATAGTCATGCTAACAAATAAGTGCAAACAAGTTTTCCAGTACATTGTAGGAAATACTCGGAAGGAAGTAAGAGCATAAAGAGAGGTGGGAATTAAATTAGACCTATTCTTGGCAGGAATGAAAAAGCCTTTATAGAGGATGTTTCTGTGGGTAACAAATATTTACTGTTAACTTGCTCAGTGTCATACGCTGTTTTAGCCACTAGGTGTGCAAAGACAAATGTGAATGTCTGTTCTTCAGAAATTCATTGTGTACTGAAAGAGTCAAAAAAGTAACCTTTAAGTGTTATGATAGGAGTATAGAGGTGGACAGATAAAATAAATGTTTAGAAAGCAAAATTGTCAAGGCTTGGTGTCAGCTAGAATGAAGGGCATAGAGAAAAAAGGAGTTTATATCTTTTCTGGCTTAGAGGATTAGATGAATGGTGATGTCACTTCAAAGAAAAATCTAGAAGTAATTGAATCAAGGGTTAGAGCTCAGAAGAGAGGTCAGGGCTGGTGATATGGATTTTTCCAGCATCAACGTGTAGATAACGGTTTCCCAAAAATACCACATTTTCCCCTGACCCTTTTTTCCACACCCATCACAAATATCAAAGACATCGATTGTTGCTACTAATCAGGAATACGAACTATGAATCCTTCTTAGTCTGAGCTTTCCAGATAGCACTATAAAATTATTAAACTTGACAGATGAGATAAAACTAATGCCTTTTTTCCCTTTCAAGCTGAAGGAATTATTTTAATAATGATAGAGCAAATATAAATAGTTAGAATATCAAAGGAGTTAAGGCAAAATTTAAAGCATAGAAAAATTAAAGAAGTGTGGGGTAAAAAAGAAGTATAAAAGACCAAAATACATTAAAACGGGTTAAAATATATTAGAGTCATATTTTTAGAATATGAATCATTACTGGGGTGCCTGGGTGATTCAGTCGGTTGAGCACCCGACTTCGGCTTGGGTCAAGATCTCATGGTTTGTGGGTTCAAGCCCCGCACCGGGCTCTGTGCTGACAGCTCAAAGCCTGGAACCTGCTTTGGATTTTGTGTCTCCCTCTCTCTCTGCCCCTCCCCACTTGCACTCTGTCTCTCTTTCTCTCACAAATAAACTATAATTTTTTTTTTTAAGAATATGAATCTGGACCCAAAACAGACACTTAGTTCAATGGGACAGAATAGAGAGCCCAGAATGGACCCACAAATGTATGGCCAACTTATCTTTGACAAAGCAGGAAAGAATATCCAATGGAATAAAGACAGTCTCTTCAGGAAATGGTGTTGGGAAAACTGGACAGTGACATCCAGAAGAATGAACCTGGACCACTTTCTTACACCATACACAAAAGTAAACTCAAAATGGATGAAAGACCTCAATGTAAGACAGGAAGACTTCAAAATCCTAGAGAAAGCAGGCAAAAGTCTCTTTGACCTCGACCACAACAACTTCTTACTCAACACATCTCCAGAGGCAGGGAAACAAAAGCAAAAATGAATTATTGGGACCTCATCAAGATAAAAAGCTTCTGCACAGTGAAGCAAACAATCATCAAAACTAAAGGGCAACTGACAGAATGGAATAAGATATTTGCAAATGATATATCAGATAAAGGGTTTGTATCAAAAATCTATAAAGAACTTATCAAACTCAACACCCCAAAAACAAATAATTCAGTGAAAAAAATGGGTAAAATACACGAATAGACAACTTTTCCAAAGAAGACATCCAAATGGCTAACAGACACATGAAAAAATGCTCAACATCACTCATCATCAGGGAAATACAAATTAAAGCCACAATGACACCCACATCACCCAGTCAGAATGGCTAAAATTAACAACTCAGGCAACAACAGAGGTAGGCGAGGATGTGGACAAAGAGGATCTCTTTTGCATTGCTGTTGGTAATGCAAACTGGTGCAGCCACTCTGGAAAACAATATGGAGGTTTCTCAAAAAGCTAAAATCTTACCTACTCTATGACCCAGCAATTGCACTACTAGGTATTTATCCTGCAGGGATACAGGTGTGCTGTTTCGAAGAGGCACATGTACCCCAAAGTTTATAGCAGTGCTATCAACAATAGCCAATTATGGGGAGAGCCCAAATGTCCATCAACAGATGAATGGATAAAGATGTGAGGTGTGTGTGTGTGTGTGTGTGTGTGTGTGTGTGTGTGTGTGTGTATGTATGTATTACTCAGCAATCAAAAAAAATGAAATCTTGCCATTTGCAACAACATGGATGGAACTAGACAGTATTATGCTAAGTGAAATAAGTCACTCAGAGAAAGACAAATATATGACTTCACTCATATGAAGAATTTGAGATACAAAACAGATGAACATAAGGGAAGGGAAATAAAAAGAATATAAAAACAGAGCGGGGGGCAAAATACAAGAGACTCTTAAATACAGAGAACAAACTGAGAGTTGCTGGAGGGGCTGTGGGTGGGGGCATGGGCTAAATGGGTAAGGGACATTAAGGAAGACACTTGTTGGGATGAGCACTGGGTGTTTTACATAGGGGATGAATCACTGGAATCTACTCCTGAAAACATTATTGCATTATATGCTAACTAACTTGGATGTAAATTAAAAATAAATAAACATACAAAAATACAAATAATATGAATCATTATCTACTTCAGTCAAAATAATATCATGCAAACCCAGTATTATGAAAGAAAAATATGAAGACATGTGTCAGTCCTGTTTCATGACTGTAGTCTTTTAATAAGTTTACATTCTATTTATAAAACAATTTAGATGATGCCTTGCATGTTGGAAATGATAAAAAGCTAAGCTTTGTCAGCAAAAGAGGATGCTTATACTGAGCACTGTGTAAATAATACTGCATCAGTTGGGTTCCCCAGCAAAAAATCTATATCTGTATCTGTGTCTATATCTATATCTATGAAATGAAGAGATTTATTTCAAGGAATTGGCTCATGTGATTGTGGAGACTGACAAGTTCAAATTTGTAGGACAGGTCAGAGGCTCGAAGATTTCAGGTAGGAGCTGATGTTGCAAACGTGAGGCAGGATTTCTCTTTTTTCAAGGAGACTTACATTTTTACGGTTCAGGCCTTTGAACCAAATGAATGAGGCCCGCCTACCTTATCACAGTGATTTCTTTACCGTAAAATCAACCAATGGTAGGTGTTAACCACTTCTACAGAATATGTCCTCAGCAACAACTAGATTAGTGTTTGCTTGAGTAACAGGTATCATAGCCTAGCCAAGTTGACCCCTGAAAGTAATCATTGCAAATACTTTTTCTCCCAATACAGAGAAATCCTCGGTTGTTTCAATGGTCTCAATGTGTTATCATTTTGTTACCATTTTGTTTTATTGTAAACATGGCATGGCATTGATACAGGACCCTGCTAAGAATGTTTCTGATAGGTTGCTGATGCCAGTCTTTTGCCCTCTGGGTTAAAACAGGAGCCCAGAAACTTCGAGTGTGTCACCTACTCAACTGGGTCCCAGAGTGCAGTTAGGACCTGGTGGGAATTGTCATTATATGGTTCAGATGCATGGCCCAGAGCAGACCAAATATAGCTCCTAGATGAAAGAATGATCAATACCTTCCTCTCCATTTGAACTCTAGCTTTAGGATAGGTGGAAAAAGGCAGAGGTAAAAAAACATTTGCTTTTCCAGAGCCCCCTCAAGCAGTTTCTGGGGAAGGGAAATGGAAGATTTGAGACAGTTCCATGGCTGGACTCAGAAGCACAAATGTTTGAAAATATTTGGCTTTTCTAATGCTTCACACACTTAATCTGATGTTTTTATATTCCTATGGTGACTTAATTAAATATAAATGCTGATTTATTTCTCAAGTTGAAAAACACTCTGCTGAAACTGAGCATAAGTCAGTACAAAGTGTTTCTAAAATGCTGTAGCATTTATCTGTGTTAAAGATTTTTAAATGTTTTAACAGAAAGAGGAATACAGGAAGGAGGATAGGAGAAAAGGACATAGAGAAAATGGGAGAAATGAATACAAAAAAAAGCTGTAGATTTCCATTACATACTTTGTTCAATTATGTTTATAATTTTCAAAATCATCAAATAGCAAATATTATGTCTATTGCACAATGCTTAAACTAATCAAAATGGGGAAAACTTTGTTTCATCATGTTTATTGAAAAGTTTAAGATAATCTTTAAAACAATTCTATTCTCAGGATTTAAAGAAACTATGAAATAGTGTATATTAACTAAAAATAGTAAAAGAAGTAGACCAGGATAAGTAAAATGGAGGGAAAAGATTTAAAATGTAAAACCGAGACACTAAGCATCATAATAGTTATAATAAATACTTTAATTATCATGTTAAAATAATTATAATATCTAAGTGCACTTGGCACATTTTTCATCGAGGCAAAAGTGATATACAGTAACACCTTGGTTTGAGAGCTTGATTCATTCCGGAAACATGCCTGTAATCCAAAGCACTTGTATATCAAAGCGAATTTCAAGAACCATCGGCTCAGTTGTGATCATGTGATGTTCGGCATCACATGCTACTCATGTTGCAAGACATCGCTCCTTTATCAAGTTAAAATTTATCAGAAATGTTTGTTCATCTTGCAGAACATTCACAGAACAAGTTACCCATAATCCAAGGTTTTAATGGATAATATTTTCCACATTTCTAATACTGCTACAGAACCCTTGTAAAGATATATTCTTCTCCAGAGAAACTTGACTACCTAAATGTTCAATGAAAACAACACAAAACCTCAAACAAACAAAGCCTGCCATTGAAATTGACTCCATTACAAATACTGCATTTGATTAAGAAAATAATATGAAGTGTCTATGATTTATGTTTTCACACCAGTTCTTATTATACCTTTTAACCTATATAACAAAACATTTGGAATATACATCCAGAAGGATGTTATAAATACTTACTGAGGATTTTGAGAATAAGTAGTCCAAGTGTGTTTTATAAAACCATAACAAACTACAGTAAAAAAATTAATTTCTAGTTTATTTTACAGATCCATTATTTTAGATAGATTTCAATTAACATTTCGTTGAGGATGACATAAAATTTGCACTTTGATAAATTTAAAGAGAATAGTTGCATTTTGTGCTAGAAATATATCCTTTCTTTAAATTTTTTTAATGTTTATTTATTTTTGAGAGAGAGACAGAGACAGAGCGCCAGTGGGGGAGGGGCAGAGAGAGAGGGAGACACAGAATCTGAAGCAGGCTCCAGGTTCTGAGCCTGACCCGGGCTCTAACCCACAAGCTGGGAGATCATGACCTGAGCCGAATTCAGACTTTTAACCCACTGAGCCACCCAGGCGCCCCACTAGAGATATATTCTTGAAGAAATCTTGAAATTCAAAATTCATGTTATTCAAAACTTATTTTTTAGGTGAGGGGGATTAAGAGTACGCTTACCATGATGAGCATTGAATAATGTATAGAATTGTAAATCACTATATTGTAAACCTGAAACTAATGTAACACTGCATGTTAACTATACTGGAATTAAGAAAGAAAAAGAAAAGAAAAGAAAAGAAAAGAAAAGAAAAGAAAAGAAAAGAAAAGAAAAGAAAAGAAAAGAAAAGAAAAGAAAAAGAAAAAAGAAATAAAACCTTTTATTCATAGGAATCAAGTATGGGAGAGGCACTCGCAGAGCACATAAATGTACACAGTTTTCATGCTGATAATGGTGTGGATCTTGCATCAATATCACCGGCATTTTCCCATCATCCTTGCTTGCTTACATATTGGTTTTAAAATTATAAGCAGTTCTGCTTTAGTGTCCTTTAAAAATATTCGCAACATCACATCAGTATTTCATAGAGTATACAATTCCAAATTAACAGCAGAGTGTGTCACAATTTTTACTTGGTCTTTTCTTTTTTCTTGTAGTTTTTGGCTCACAATTTGGTTCACATCCAATTTCTGGTTCACAATTAAGGATTTTAGGTATGATTTTTTGCAGTGATATTAGCAGTACTAAACAATGGATATGTGGATAACCTTGTTACGGGATATGAAAGTAATTTAAATTGTAAAATTAGGTAAAAATAAAAGAACAGAACAATAGGCATCAAAAATCATTCAAAAAAAAAATCCGGTGCATGAAAGCAACAATATTTTAGTCAAGACACTTATGTCATAGGTATTTTTTTTTTCAGCTTAAATGGCCACAGGTAGAACAAAATGCTTTTTTCCTGTCTACTTGTGCAATCCTTGATAATTTTTTTTAATTTGTATGTTTTACATTATTTCCATGTGCATAAAAAGTCTTTATTAATACCTTATCACACTATATACATTGTCCTGATTTTAGATCTAGTTCTTAGAGATCTAAATTTTATATCTCCTTCTTCATGAAGTTCAAGTTGCTGAGAACAAGCAAGGTGATACTGTGATTGCATGTGTGCTGAACATACTGTGTGTGCTACACATATATGTATAAGCTATCCATATAGTATACATGCTAGCTGTTCACACACTGCTTTTACCTCGTATGGCCTCACATAAACTTAAATATGAGTAGGTAAAAGTGATTAGAAATAAAGCTCATTTTGCCTTCTTCTTTTCTTTTTCTTTTAATTTTGTGGGCGAGAATCGTTTTGTCTTACAGGAATGTACAATGTTTTGTACACAAGAAAAGCCTTAGTTGAGGTTAGCCTCAAAAGCAGATTTTTAGGCAAGGGTTGAGCACTCGTCATTTTGAGAGGAATGTTGACAGTGTCATGGAGAGGTGACACGGGGAAGGGAATGCAGACAATAAGGAATATACTGTTAAATGAACTTCTGTGGTCACTGGCCATAGCTCAACTCCACAGAAAGCTCTGGGAAACAGTGCGAAACATGTTTCAGAATACCATGGCCAGAGTTGGGGAGCTAGGGTATATATTCACTCACTCCCACCCTTCTGTTATCCATTATGGGGTGGACTTCAGGGGAGGTATGTTATATATGAGGCGTTCCCAGGCTACTGGGCTCCTGGGCAATGTAGGGTCCAGAAGTGTGAGGGCTGCTCTTCCACAAAGTGAGAAGTCATGCTCCTGTATGGAAATGCTAGGATGATGAATTCAAGACTGAATCCAGGGGCGCCTGCGTGGCTCAGTCGGTTAAGCATCCGACTTCGGCTCAGGTCAAGATCTCACGGTATGTGAGCTCGAGCCCCGCGTCGGGCTCTGTGCTGACTGCTCAGAGCCTGGAGCCTGTTTCAGATTCTGTGTCTCCCTCTCTCTCTGACCCTCCCCCGTTCATGCTCTGTCTCTCTCTGTCTCAAAAATAAATAAATGTTAAAAAAAACATTTTAAAAAAAGACTGAATCCATACAACGGATAATCAGAAAACACTTAATAAAATAAATGAATTTAGTGAAATAATTGTTCAATTTTAAATGGCTAGTGCTAGAAAATACAAATGCTTTTTTTTTTAAAACAAGGATGTGCACTTTCAAGACTTCTTTCTTTTTTTAAGTTTATTTTTATTTATTTTGACAGAGACAGAGATGGCACGAGCAGGGGAGGGGCAGGGAGAGAGGCAGAGAGAGAATCCCAAAAAGGCTCTGTGCTGCCAGCACAAAGCCCAACATGGGGCTGGAACCCATGAAACTGTGAGATCATGACCTGAGCCAAAACCAAGAGTCAGACGCTTAACTGACTGAGCCACCAGGCACCCCACAAATGCTTCTATTCTATTTAAACTTCTTAAACAGTAAATTTGTTTTCTTATGTAATGATGGCTGCTCATTTCCATTAACTAAATGTCATTTTTAAAGTTTATTCACCCACTTTGAGAGACATAAAGAGAGAACAGGAGGGGCAGAGAGAGGGAGACAGAAAGAATCCTAAGCAGGTTCTGTGCTGTCAGTGCAGAGCCTGATGCAGGACTTGAATGCACAAACTGCGAGATCATGACCTGAAATCAAGAATCAGACGCTCAACTGACTGAGCCATACAGATGTCCCCTAAATATCAATTTTTAAAACATTATTTCTTGGGAGTCTCTCCCTGTCTCTCTCTGCTCCTCCCCTGCTTGGGCTCTGTCTCTCACTCTCTCAAAATAAATAAATAAACATTTTAAAAAATCACAACATTTATTTTTTTCCTATTCTCATTTATACACTTCATCAAGTAATACTTATATATTAATAATTCAGTTTGATAAATAATGAATTTTTAATTTTTATTGATGATTAAATCAATATATGTAAGTAAACTACTTAGAAAAATAGCCTGACCTAAAGTAAGGTTTTAAAAAAATATTTTATTTAAACAATTATCATTATTATTATTATTATTATTATTATTATTATTTCATGTTAAATTCCTCAATCACAAATGGTCTACAACTCAGGAATTTTGATTGCATATACTACATGTGCCATTCATATAAGCTAACTCCTTAGAATATCAATTGCAATATATCCTGAAAAAGATAATGGGAGATTTATGGTGAATTAGCTCTTAAAACCAGAAATATATTATTAATTTATAATTATATTACTAATATAATTAATAACAATATTAATAAGGTTGACCAAACTTCACTTTGATTATTATTCTGATGTAACCTCGCCAAGGTTTATTCCCCAGCATTTACTTTGTAAAAAATATTTTTTTTGTTCTATTCCTAATAGGCCCCTATCTGTCATTGGCTTCTGCCAAGACTAACCGATGGAAAAGCCCAGTGGTTGACTCCTCCTAACCAATGAGCAGATCTGTGTCTCTGAAGTACATGTTTCCGAGTCAAACTAAATTACGTAAATATTGAGCAACCAACATATGCAAAGTGGTTTGTTGCACACTGGGCCACCAAAACTAACAAATCATGAAAGAGTCATTGCTCAACTTCCTCGAGCTAGTACTTTGGGGCTGTGAATTCTCAGAGCAGCCACTACAAATCTTTCTTGTAGTGTCTAACACTGGATATTGCAATGCTTTGCATGGAATAAGTAGGTATCTTTTTCTTGGAAAGCATAATGTCATGTTTTCAATGCAACTTAGCTAAGGCACAGGATTTATATAGCTTAGTTCTTTTATAAAGTTCAATAGAATGTTAATAGCCACCAAGTATTGAAATCTAGGATTTAGATTTCATTATAATGGGGCCAAATGGCATGCAGGAAACCCCAAGCGTCTTATTCAGTTTTGCAGTACTTGGCATACCTTGCAGGTGGTTTCCAGGAACTTGTGTAATAGAAAACTAAGGAAGAATATAGCAGATGGCAGAATGATAGGCATATTGAAATTCTTCTCAAGATTTTTAAAATATTCAAGTCTTCTTTGATAAGAACCTCTTGAAATTTTGCCCATAGTTCTGAAACAAATTGAAATCAAACCTTACATAAACTCTGTTATATTTTTCTAATTTTAAGTTGATAGGTAAATAAGTACTATGAAATAAGTACTATAAAATATTAGAATAAGCCTTGAAAATATTGCAAGGCTCCCAATTTAGCTAATAATAAACTACAGTTTCAGAGCCAAAAATTTCAAGATCTAGTATAAAATCTGAGAAATCTCAATGAACTTTAAGGATAATTTCCTATAGACATTATAAAGCATCAATATAAAATACATTGCCATTCTTTGTGAATCATAACTTTGATCAATATATCTTTCTGGGCATAGAGATGTGTAGAGCTTATGTAAGATTATGGAATTAAAAGCCAGTGCTACTAGAAGAAAACTGTCTGTATGTTTACTAAGAGAAGCCTAGGAATCCCCAAACCCATCTAATTGTATATTCCCTGTGAAGTCCTCTTTTCTTAGCAGCTCTAGATCAGCACTC
The DNA here is from genome assembly GCF_018350195.1 of Panthera tigris. NCBI lineage: Eukaryota > Metazoa > Chordata > Mammalia > Carnivora > Felidae > Panthera > Panthera tigris. Next base: position 157,351,423 of record NC_056663.1, read on the forward strand.
TCCAATAAAAATGAAAACCATAAATGAAAGACACACAGGCCCACTTGATATGGCCACTTGCATAATGCGTAGCATAATGAACCAAACAGGTCTCGAACTTACATACACACACATACATAAAAACGCACATACACATTCCTTTTTCTCCATCGGTGTTCAACATCATGATAAATGGTTGTATATCCCCCAATTCATTCTCCACTCCCTATTACTCTATGTTTGACTTTGCCAATGGTTGACACCAATAGAAATGACCAGGAGGAAGTAGGAATGAGCAGGAGAATGTAGGGGACAGTCAGTCCATTGCCCCCACCCCCATATCTCCTTGGTAGTGGCTGAAATTCTCCACCTAAGACAATACTTTCTTCTTGATGCCAATCTCATGGTTAGAATTTTTGCCAGGTTTAATAGCACCACAATCTTTCTTTACCCTTCAGAAAAGCAACTGGCTTTCTGTGATCCTAGTTCCTGGATGCTTTACCATCTCTCGTTGGATTCCTTTACTTTGCCCACATCCCTATACATAAGTCCTTCATTACCTTCTCCGCAACTAAACCTTTCAATGTACCATCTGTTTCTCATTGTGACACTAACTGATATAATGGCATAATAATTTACTTACTTTGACTTATGCCATAAAACTAACATCATTTTTTACTCATCTCTGCCAAATTAGCAGGCTATTTAGCCATTAATTGCTTTCTCCTATTACTTTCCATATTTGCATCTTGGATTTAGTCACTTTCTAACAGAATTTGTCAAAATATTCTTTTGCCTCCTTGTCTTAACTAAAAATTGGATTTCCCCACAAGATACCACATTTCTTACATCTGCTCTTTACTCTCATGCTTCTATTATAGGGGCAGAAAGCAGAGCCCACATTCTTATTTTCCAATTACCAACTTTTCATCATTCCTTGGTATTCTAGCTTTCATTCAACAGACATTTATTGAACATTAACTATATGTCAGGCAACTTTTTTTCAAAAAAGGAAAAATCAAGAACCAATTTTGCAAAATTCCATGTTCTCATGGAGCTTATATATTGCTAGGGGAAACAATTAACAAGACAAGTAAATATTATATATTTTATGTTAAAGACTGACATGGCCACTTACACATCATTTCTCTTCAGCAACTAGGCATGAACATTTCTCTTTTGAGGCTTATGTCACCTGAAATAATCATGTAGGAATTTCTGAGAAACAGGTTTACCCTATCACTCTCCATGACAGTTGTGGCCCTGGACTCACAACCCTCATCTTTCAACTCCAACTATTATTCTCAGTACTATCTATATTAATGTATGGACACTGACACACTCCACCTTCAGATTTCTTTGACCTTCTTTAAAGCCTCACTCTATTTCAGTCACTCTGACAACCAAACTTCATGAGTATATTTAGTATGTCACAGTAACATACAAATTCCATGTCCGATATATTAATATAACATAGCACTCTTTTACCTAAACTATCATCATTCTAGCACATGGAAAGCCTTATTTTCACTGTATCTACTGATATTTATAAATAAAACTTCAGAATTTCTATACTCCTATGGGCTGTTGGGCACATACTGCTTTTGTTTTCTTTCTCTATCCAGCATGGGGTGCAAGGTTCCCTTTGCAGACCTTCTGGCTGGCACTTTTAACTTTTTCAACTGCAGAGACTCACTGTAAACCCTCTAAACCTTAATGAATCCAGGTTAAATGTTTTCTTTGCCTCTACAACCAGATTAACACACACACACACACACACACACACACACACACAAACACACAGGAGTGAACACAGGCACTACAACAACAATAACAAACCTGCATATCTGTAAATCACAAACAGTGTTGCCTATTTGTTTTTCTAGGTCTTTTTAGTTGACACGTGAAATATTTGAAACAGCTTTTTATCCAGGTCCTGTGACTCTCATAATCTTCGTTGCTCACTGCTGATGAGGCGTATCTACCCAAAAGGAGCTGAAGCAAATACACAGAAGTTGCCTTATTTCTGCCTTGCAGATCTGGGTACTTCATGTCCATGCTTACTTTCTTGTCTTCTATCTCAGAGAAATAGATGATTCCATTGGCTAGTTCATCATAGTCTATTCCTTATCCTCTCCTTCAAATCTTTCTTTTCCTTTGGTTATCCATTCTCTTTTCATTAGCTTTTTTTTTTTTAATTAATGTTTGTTCATTTTTGAAAGAGAGGAGACAGAGTACAAGCAGGGGAGGGGCAGAAAGAGAGGGAGACACAGAATCAGAAACAGGCTCTAGGCTCTGAGCCATCAGCACAGAGCCCAATGCATGGCTTGAACCCAGGAATGATAAGATCATTACCTGAACTGAAGCAGAGTGCTTAACTGACTGAGCCACCCAAGTGATCCATCCACTAACTTTCTAATAAACCTTATGTTTGACATATAACAATGCCCCAGGTTGTTACATTAAAGTGCAAAACAGAACATGAACAAATAAATAAATCAAACACAAAAAGTAAGTAAATAACTTCTTATGTCTCCTCTTTCTTCCGTTTCATATTTCTAGAATTCACCAGTAACTCAAAAAAAGAGGTGGAAAGAGTTTGAGGAGTCAATCCAAGGGAGCAGTATAAACTCTTCTCTTTCTGTGATTGTCCAGGTCAAGGTCTGAAGCTATATGGGTGTCCAGCTTCATCACTTGTCTAATTGTGAAACTTTGGTAAGAAACCATCTAATTTCTCTAAACTTTCTTCTGGTCTTCTTATTGTAAAATGGGAAGAAAACAGTAACTGACAAATTATATTGCATATGCACTATATTAATATATTAGACAGTATCTACTATAGTTCAGAAATCAATAAATGTCTCCTATCATCACTATCATTATTGCCACCCAGAGAAACTATAATTACACATTACCATGGTATTCACGACATTTCAGAAAACAATCTAGAAGACTTCTTTTTTCTGAATTTTATAAACTAACAGATTACATTAAAGAACTATCTTGTAGTCCATATACCTATCCCATCTGGGCACTATTGATTCAATCTGAACTGCAAGAATTTTATTTTAAAAAGGCTGGACATATTTTCAAAATTAAATGCTGTATCTTGTGTCCAAAATTGCCTCATGCTATGCTTGTGATTCTGTATTATGTGCTTAGACTTGATAAGCAGTAGTATTCAAGGCCTGTGATTGAAGATGACATCAAGACAGCTTTGATTTGCCTTGTAAGAATTTATTAGTCTGAGAGAATACTCCAAAGCATCTAGCAACAACATACTTATTTCCAGTGACTGATAGATGAAACAATGGGTGATAGGAATTACCTAGAGGCACTAGTTTACTTAAAACTTTTCATTGTAGTTGACATGACCTTGGAAGGATATGAATACTGGTTCCTCAGGGTGTTTAATCAACTAGGAAATAGAAACTTACAATTGTGCCTTGGCAAATATCAATTCACCATACCTCTCACATATAGTGTCACAAGAAGAGATAAAAAGCTCCTGAAAAATATCTCTGCCATGATCAGTTTATCATATCACAACAGATGTATATAATTAAACATATTTTGAGGATTCAGTGGAAACTATGGACGTTTGTGATTTATATAAGGATTTCCATGCAATGGCTTAAATTAATCAGAATTGGGGAATACATGAGGCACGTAAAAATATAGAAAATTACCTTTTTGATGACAAACTAAGATGTGAAGAAATAGAAACAGATGGATCCGTCTTAGGCAAAAAAAAAAAAGGATTTTTTTGTGGTAAAGGATGTTGTGGAAAAGAGCAGGACCTCTGAAAGGCATGAGAATGATAGCATAGATTTTTGAAGAATGTTTAGAGAGAGGGAAAAGTATCGGAGTCTTCTTCAAGAAGCCTGTGTGGCAAACAGGAAGCATTAGAACTTTATGAAATGTTACTTTCATATAAACTTGTAAAATGATGATATGGAGAATAAAGAGATAGGTCTGTAGCTTCTCCATTATCACTCTGCCACAGGGTTAGCAGGATTATAGTGTCATTACATCAAGAATAATAGATTCCTCTACTGCTAAACAGTGAAGCCAGCTGAGGCCACCAGGAGATCCAGGATTTCTAGAGAGCATAACTCCGTGGCAAGACACATTTGATAAGGTGGCATGTTAAAAACAAAAAATAAAGGCTAGAAGTTGGTCACATATTTATTCTATCAACCAACTTTTGATTACTTAAGCATTGTGGTTCCACCGTGCCTTTAGAACAATGCTAGACAGTGGAGATGGAGCAGAAAACCTTAAACCCTGCATACAGTAAACAGAATAATGCCCCCCTCCCATAAAGATGTTCACGGCCTAATTCCCAGAACCTATGAATAGGTTGCCGTACAGGGCAAACGGAACTTTGTCAATGTGATTAAATAGTGATGTTGAGATGGAGGAAATTATCCTGGATTATTTAAGAAGGGCCTGTGTAATCACAAGGGATTTTATAAGAGAAAGAGGGAAACAAGAGAGACATAGTCAGAGAGCCATGATGACAGGTGAAGTTGGAGTGATGTGCTTTGAAGATGATGGAAGGACCATAGGCCAAGGAAACATCAGGAAAAGAGGTTCTAAAGTGCTGTCTTATGATCCAATAATTCCACCTCTAGATATTTACCCAAAGAAAACAAAATCACTAATTCAAAATGATATATGCACCCCTATGTTTATTTCAGCAATATTTATGTTAGCCAAGATACGGAAACAACCCAAGTGTCCATTGATAGAAGAATGAATAAAGATGTCACACACACACACACACACACACACACACACACACACACACACCACACTCTGGAATATTATTCATCCATAAAAAAGGATGAGATCTTGCCATTTGCAACATTATGGATGCACCTAAAGGGGATTGTGCTAAGAGAAATAAGTCAGACCTAGAAAGACAAATACATATGATTGTACTTATATGTGGAATCTAAAAAAATCAAACCAACTGAATAAACACAGAAACAAAAAGCAGAACCAGAACTATAAATATAGAGAGCAAACTAATGGTTGCCAGAAGGAAGAGTGAAGGGGGGTGGATTAGCAAAATGGATCAAGGGGAGTGGAAAATACAGGCTTCCAGTTATGGAACAATAAGTCATGAGAATATAATATGCAGGATAGGGAATATAGTCAATCGTATTGTAGTAATGTTGTATGGTGACAGAGGGCAGCTACACGTGTGGTGAGCATGGCATAATGTATAAATTTGTTGAATCACTACATTGCACACCTGGAAGTAATGTAACATTGTGTGTCAACTGTACTAAAATAAAAACAAAAAGAGAAAAAAGAAAATAAGATAAAAAGAAAACACTCTCCTTTGCAAACTCCATAAGGAATGTAGTTTAGCAAAAACCTTGATATTAACCTGTAAGTTTAATTTCAGATCTCTGACCTCTAGAACGGTGAGAAAAGTTTGTTGTTTTAAGCCATTAAACTGGTGGGAAATTGCTACAGCTGGAATATGAAAATAATAAAGTGCTCAAAAGAAATATATAGTCTGTACCTTATACAGACAAATTCTTCAATAATTACACACAAATATCAAGAGTATTATAGAGAGTTTTGTAGATACCAATGGCAGTCCAGGAAAGGGGCATTGGGCTTTTACTGGAGACTTATGTAATGCTTTCTAAATAAAATGATTGTTAATTTTTAATTATGAGTAGGAATTTACCAGTATCCTTAGTCAATATCATTTCTGTTCTGTGATCATTCCATTCCCAGTGCCATTTTTCTAAAATATAAATGTGATCACATAATTCCCACATTTAAATCCTTCAGAAGATTCCCAGTTTATAATCCTGATACCTATTTTTTAAACACCCTCCCCTCAATTTGTCTTGCTAATCTGTCTTTATACAATATAGCAGGGAGAAAGAACAACAACAGAATAGGCAGCACCTTCAATACCTGGGTTTAGAAATCCCCTATTCTATACAACCAATGCCACCACTTACCAGTACTGCCTTGCACTTAATTGTAGGAGATAGTTTCCCTAAATTCTGCCACTACAAAAGAACTCACTTCCTCCAGTTTCCAATAACATGTTCTTTCTGGGCTCTCACTGTCAGCCTACTTCAAGTCCAGACTTCTACTAATAGCCTGTTCAAGGTGATTTAGGCTTTCTCTACCATTCCCCTCAAATTCATTGCAGCCTCCGCCCAAAACCATGTCCACATTTTTAGGTATTTGTTATGGAAGTACCCCACCTCTGGTACAAAAACCAAATTGGTTTCCTATTGCTGCACAAAAAATTTTACTCGAATGCAGTGGCTAAAAAGCACATAATTATTATCACATAGAATCTGTATGGCATAGTCTGGTAGGGTTTAGCTGCACCCACTACTGAGGATCTCACAAGGGCTACAGCCCAAGTGTTAGGTAGGCTGTATTCCCATATGGAAGCTGGACTGGGGAAGAATCTGCTTTTAAATTCATTCAGATTGTTGGCAGAGGTCATTTCTTTGTGGCTATGACTGAAGGCCCCTGCTTTTTGCTGGGTGTGGGCTGGGGGCTGGTCCCAACCATGCCCTAGGGACTTTCTGCACATTCACACTTACTTTACCAAGTCATCCAGGAGAATTTCATGCTCAGTCTGCTAAAATGAAGACTTATATAATGGAATGTAATCTCAGGGATAACATCCCATCGCCTCTCCTATATTTTATTACTTCAAAGCCACAGATCTTGCCCACACTCAGGGAGAAGGTACCACAGCACACATTGATACCAGAAGGTGAGAAATTTTAGGGCTTTCCCACAATTGATAATTTTCAACTTATTTTATATAGAAATGCGCACATAAATAATGTATTCTGGGACTGACTTGCCCTCAAGGTCAAGAAAATGATTCCCCATCCTATTAATTACCAAAAAGAAATGTTTAAATTAACAAAGTCTTCAATATCGTCATTTATACTTTTTATACTAAATTAGTATACTTACATTCTTTGGTGACAGGGCAATGTGATGAAAATAGCTTGGATTATAAAGTAAAAGCTTCCAAGACTATGATGTGGATTACTGACTTGTCTGTAGCGCTTTTTTAATAATCTTATGTACCATATATGAGTAAATCCATTTTAACTCTCTGAGCCTAAGTTTCTTCATCATCCAAGTCAGGATAATAATCTACAATGTCATGAAAAACCATGTATGTGTATGTGTATGTTTGTGTGTGTGTGTGTGTGTGTGTGTGTGTGTGTGTGTGTGTATATATATATATATCAAGTGATCTATATCTATATATACATCTACATATATATATATATATATATCAGTGTGTATATGTGTGTGTATATATATATATATATCAGTGTGTATATATCTATATAAGTATTATATATATGTATATATATATATATATATGTATATAGTCACACACATATCTTTTGTAAACTTTAAGGTTTTATGTATATGTTGACTTGAATAATATTGATGATCACAGTACTAATTATAATGTAAGACTTATGAATGTCATCTCAATGGTTAGTCTTTGGGAATCCTGGAAAAACAAACTGTCAGTACAGAGCACAGAGCCTGATGTGGGGCTTGAACTCAAGAGCTGTGAGATCATGACCTAAGCTAAAGTTGGATGCTTAACTGACTGATCCACCCAGGTACCCCATCTCATTACTTTTCAGAAAGATTACTTGCAGCAATCATCTGTTTCACACAAACTTATTTTTGTCTACACATGATGCCTCCTCTGAGGCTTTTGTTCAACAGCCTTTAAATTTTCCTCATTTTCTCATAAACATGTAGTAATATTAATGCCCATATTCTCTGTAAGTAATAGTTTACTTTTCCAGAACTAGTTACAAGACACTCAAATAAAAACAAACTTTTCTTTATCAGTCTTTCAGGTCAACCTTATTTTCCATCTTTCCATTTTCCTTATTCTGTTTGCCTTAATCATTAACTATATTCTTTACCTTAGCACAGATTATTGTCTCTTTACCTATTCAGTTCAAGCATATCCTCAGGTGTTAAAATCCCTAGGAGTAGTTAGGATTTTTTTTTTACTGTAAGTTTTTACTGTCTTTGCTTTTCTTTATATGACTCTACTTTCATTAAAATGATGATAATAATAATTATGTATATGCAAATTATATATTATATATATACACATATATATAATTTTTATTTATGAAGTGCTATATTTGAAAGAATTACCACGGTGAAAATTATTCTAGGTGACACTAAGCCGAATTTTTATTGTCACACAGCATAAACCAATTGGTTTATAACAGATGAAAGTTTAGCCTCCTGAGAAAAATGAAACTTTTTAAGAGTGTAAAAAAGTAAAATTTAGGAAAGGGAAGTAATTTTAACCACATTAATGAGTTTCCTAAAGGAAAGGAATGTCTAAAGTAATTTTAAAACCTCATTTATAACCATGAATGTTTATTTTTATTTTTAAAAAGTGTATGAATTTTTTATTTTCTTATTTGTTTAATTAAAACATATAGTCAATTCCCTCTGAACATCTTAATTTTGGCATTTCTAAAAGCATACTTTTACTCTTGTGGTAAGAAGAGATTCTCGTCATTTATTTAACATTCTAATTTTGCTATTTATCATTATAGTTAGCCTACAAATTACCTTAAAACAAAATTTTATGTTAAAAGTAGAACTCACATTACTTTTTTCCTTTATATTTATTTTCAGATTTGAAAGAACAAAGAAAAATGTAAACTTTTGTTACTCTTCCATATAAGTCATTCACCTCTGTGATAAGATAAAGAACTGGTAAACACTTAGATTCTGGACTTTTTAAATTCTCAAATATTAAGGTAAAAAGTTTTTAAAGATTGTTCAACAAATGTTTTTAAATTACATTGCCCTTGTCAGGTACCATTAATGATTACTGATGACCTTTGGCCCTCTTCAAATGGAGAATTATCCACACTAAAGCTTTAATCTTAAAGTTTCAAATACTTTCCCAAAACTTTTTCTCTGGGTTTACATTAATGGGACACCTGCTACCTTAAAGCAGCTAGAGTGTCAGTTCACCTGTAAGACAGGATATAAATCAGACAACTGGACAGCTACAAATGAAATGGTGGGCTCAAAACAGAATTAGTAGTGGTAAAGTATTCTTCTTACAGCGTTTCTCACTATTTAATAGCAGGTGTTTATTTCACATGTATTATCAGATGATTGTTCCACTGTTAATTATAATTTTAGAAATAAAATATCTTTTCGCCAATTGAATATATTTGATTGTAGAATATATCAAGTAATGGATCAGTAAATATGCATTTATTTAATAAATATTTGAGGAGATACAAATGGGCACAAGTAACTAGGCCAGCCAAGGAGATCAGAGGGAAAGATGAGTAAAGTCCAGTCTATGCTCTTAAAGGATGTGTCACCTAGTTCTTAAGATATCTACACATAGTTGTAATAAACATCAAGATGCATGGGGCTCCTGGGTGGCTCAGCCAGTTAAGCGTCCAACTTTGACTCAGGTCATGATCTCACAGCCTGGGTTTGAGCCCCACATCGGGCTCTATACTGGCAGCTCAGAGTCTGGAGCCTGCTTAAGATTCTGTATCTCCCTCTCTCTTGCCCCTCCCCACCTCGTGTTTTCTCTCTCTCTCTCTCTCTCTCTCAAAAAATAAACAAAATATTTAAAGAAAATAAATATCAAAATGCAGTAAGTGTGGGAAAAAGATGTAAATGAAACCATTATGGTAGTTCAGAAGGAAAAAAAAAACCTTTTTTTCCCAAGAGTGATCAGAGAAAGCTTCTTGAGGAGGTGGTATTCAGTTATACCTTGCATGGTAACAATTTTGTTCTTTTAGACATGTATGTAAAATTGCTGCCTGTGCAAAACAAAAATGTTACAACTTCCAAAAAGCACTGAATACCTTCAACGTACCAAATGCTGGTTTGGGTCCTTTATTAGCTTTCTATTGCAGCATAAAAAAATTATCACAAACTTAATGTCTTGAAACATCACAAATGTCTTGAGGTCAAACATTCAAGTTGGCTGGCTAGGTTTTTTCTTAGGATACCACAAGCATGAAATCAAAGTGATGTCTGGGCTGGGCTCTTATTTGTAGGGCCTGGAAAGAATCTTCTAAGCTCATTTAAAATGTTGGCAAAATCTAGTTCCTTGTAGTTGTAGATCAGAAGTCTTCTTTTCTTGCTGCCTGTCAGTCAAGGACCACTTTCTGCTCCTAGAAGTTTTCCATATTCCTTCGCATGTGGCCGCCTTCAAGTTCAAAGCAACAACAATGTACTGAACTCTTGCCATGTTTCATATCCGTGATAGCCCTTCTGCTGTATCCGTCTTCCCTATTTGTCTTACTTTTCTGCTATCAGCCAGTGAAAGTTATCTGTTTAAGGGATCGTGTGATTAATTTAAGCCCATCTGGATAATTTCCTCCCTTTTTTAAGAGCAATCATGCCACATAACATAACATAACCATCACCTTCACAGGTTCTGGGGATTAGGACTTCTTTGATTCTAATGTTCAGGTTCAAAATTCCACTACTTATAAAATTAGTAATGTTCAGAGTTGTGAAAATTATTTAAATCTCATATTTATCCAAGTTAGACACATTGCATTTATCAAATAGACTGCTTCAGAAGAAAATTGTGATTCTGAGATATTTCCACAATTAGAAGTCCCTGATGATGACACCCTGAAGAAACTGTGTTTCCAGAGAGAAGTACATCAAGCAGGTGAGAAAATGGGCACTACAAGGAGATTCAGAAAGACCTACAAAGATCGCTCTCCAGTACCCCAGTGAAGAGAGGGGCACCTGGGATTCCCCAAACCCCTCTTTTATCTGCATGGGAATTGCAACTTGAGCATGAGACTACAAGACAAAGTGGGCCACAGTTTCATGACCCCTGATAAAAAGAATAGCCCCAGAAAATATCCAGCCAGATCCTTTTATCAACATGGATGATTCCAACACAAACTTGGTACTACAGGGTCCAGCTAGTCCCACATCAAAAAGAATAAAATACTAAAGAATAAACTTAAACAAGGAGGTAAAAGACTTGTACAATGAAAACTACAAAATGTTGCTGAAAGAAATTAGAGAAGACACAAATGGAGAAACATCCCTTGCTCATAGATTGGAAGACTTACTACTGTTACAATGTCACTAGTACCCAAAACAATCTACAAATATAACATAATCCCCATAAAATTCCCAATGGTATTTTTTGCAGAAATAGAAAAATCCATCTTAAAGTTCATGGAATCTCAAGGGACCCCAAATAGCCAAAACAATCTTAAAAAGAACAAAGTTGGACATCTCATCTTTCCTGATGTCAATACTTAGCACAAAAGTACAGTAATAAAACAGTAGTTATTGTCATAAAGAAAGATATATTGACCAATAGAAAAGTATGAAGAGCCATGAAATACACCCTCACTATATGGTCAAATGATTTTCAAAAATGACACTAAAACAATTCAATGGAAAAAGATGGTCACTTTAACAAATGGTATTGGTAAAACTAGATAACCCTATGCAAAAGAATGAAGTTGTATTCTTACCTTACTACATTCAAAAATTAACTTAAAATTGATCAAATATGTAAATATTAGACCTAAAACTATAAAACTTTTATAAAAAAACACAGGAGCATAGTTTCAATCTTGCCAGATAGAAAGAGTTCTGGAGATTGGTTGCACAACAGTGTGGATGTACTTAACTCTACTGAATTGTACACTAAAAAATGGTTAAGATGATAAATTTTATGTTATATATATTTTATCATCATTGAAAAGTATATATGACTATAAAAAAGTCCCTGATGAGTTTTAAAGAGATCCTATCTACCATTTAAGGAAACGTATGGACAAACACACATACACACACATACAGATGTACACACAACACATGAAGTGTAAATATGGGGCGAGTCAGGGAGAAATCTATTCTTGGTTTATAGGAAGGACTAGAAAATTTTGAGAGAAAGTCAAAGTTGCATTGATTCAATATTGCTTTCACATAGCCTCTTTATTGGTTAATATACAGTTTGTCCATCATCCAAATTATTACTTACACAGTACCAAACAACTGTGTGTTTGGAAATGTGATACACTTCTGTTTCCCTCAGTCTCCTTAGATTGATAGGTAGACACAAAACACATTTCATGATTTTTTCTCAAGAGAAAGAAAAATGGAAATGTTGGGTTGGGATGTATAAGGTATACATTTTTCATATTTTCATTTTACACCTCTGGTACTGTTATGGTATTAACTTTTTAAAAAATCCATCACAATCTATGAAGAAGCCCTATTCAAAATATCCTTTTATCAACATTATATTTCTTTTTGATAACAATGTCTGTATTTTCTGGAAGAAAGTTTTGTCTTTAACTGTAAAGCAGTAATCCCTCAACAAGATATTTTCAAATGGAAGCCTTACCTAATTTTTATATTTTGGGTTATTTCCATACAAATTCATGAGTCTGATGCTACTGTGGTGTCTTCAACAATGTATTAAATTTAAAACCCAAGAAAGCTCAAATGTTCAAGTAATGCAGAAGTTCCAAGAGTAATAACAGTTGTTCTGGCTTTCATATTAGCTGGATTCAGGGCACTGGAAATCTAGTCACTAATAATGTTGACAACATTTTATATTTATGTACCACTTTAAACTTTGCAGTCACTCATTTATTTTCAATATATGCATACAATCATCCTTGAGACTGTTGTCATCATTCACATGTCTACGATGAAAGCCCTGATAATAAGAGGTTGGGTAAGTTGCCAAAAGTCAAAGCTAATGAGTGGCAGAGTTGGGAAGAAATTCAGAGGTACTGGAATCTAATTTTAGTTTCTCTTTCTTGAAATATGAAATCTGTCATATTTCAAGACTACATAGACGGCCACTAGTTGGGTTCTTCTAGCAAACTCTGATTTGCCCATCTTTGCTTGATATTCTATCCCAGAAAAGGAAAGTTGCTCTTTCTTCTGACAAGGTGGCATGCTTCCATTACAACATCCTTTAATAAATAAACACATCTATTCAATGTCACAACAAATTAGAAAGTACTTATTTCTGTTCAGTGAGCCAGATGAAATCAATAATCACCAGGGAGTTCCCACTATAATTCGTTAGAGCCATTCGCTGGGCCTCAGTAATCTGCTCAGAGAATGGAGCCAAAGGCTGGGTTCACTGGGGAGAGAAAGTTAGGATCAAATATTTCAGCTCAAGTGAAGAAAGTATAAAATAATCATTGCATTTCAGCCTTCTTCACAGTGATGCATTTCCTTCTCAACAATGCAAGAAATGGTTTCAGAATCACCCACTAATTTTTAGAATGTATCCAGAATTTTAAAAAAACTTTCAAACGACATACGCTGGAACAAATAATGGCAATGATTTTTTTTAAGTACTGTGATAATCTGGTCTTTTTGGTCCCCTAAGTCCACCTCATTCGTCACACAACTCATCAGTTCCTGCTGGTCTATTTCACTACTTACGACTTTCAGTTTCCTTTCTTGAAAGCTCCTTTTCTCTTCTACCTCAGTGTTGGAGGCTTCAAAGTGCATTCTTTAGTACTCTTGTCTTCTCTACATCTAAACCCATTTCCCTAGTGATATTAACCAGTTTCACCATTTTAAATAATATTTGAATGGCCACAAATCCTGAATTTATAAGTCTAACCTAGATTTTCTTTTTCTGAACTCCTCACTAAGATATTCAACTTGACAACTGGCTACTTCATTTGGATTTCTAAAAAAAAAAATTCAAATGCAGCATGTTCAGAATTGACTCTCATTTTTCCCTCCCAGAGCTACTTTGCTCAACCTATCTCAGTTGATAGCATCCCATCCTTCAGCTGCTCAGTCTCTGAACCTTGAAATCACCTGTGTCTTCCCCTTTCCCCTTGCACCAGACTTGTATCCCAAGAAACCGTGGACTTTATCTTCAAATATACAAGAGTCTATCCACTCCTTACTGCCTTCATTACTACTTCCATCAGAGTTAATATTATTTTACCTGAATTAATGCAAGAGACACCTGAAAATTCTCCCTGCATCAAGTTTGCACTTTTCCTCTCAGTTTATTCTCAAAACAGCAGAAAGTGTAATCCTTTGAAATTATAAATCAGAATAAATGAGTATTCTGTTTAAAATCTTGCTATGGTTTGCACAGTATAAAAACAAGTTCTGAAAATGGCCTTCAAAGGCCTGCAGAATTTGGCCTATGCTTACCTTTTTACTCACTCACTTTACTCCATATATTGGCCTTGTGCAGCTCCAGGAAGATGCCAGCCCTGCTACAGGGTTTTGAACATTTGCACTGGCCGCTCCCTCTGCCTGCAATGCTCTAATTCCTAACATCTAGATGGCTGTCTCCTACAAACACTTCAAGTCTTTGTTCAATTTCCACTCACTCAAATGACCCTTTTTTAAGTCACAGCTTGTAACTCCAGCCAAGTCCACTTTTCTAGTTCCATTTTTCTCCATAGCTTTTACTATCTTCTAATCTACTATGGAATTCACGTTATTACTATGATTATTATTTGCTCTCTATCCTTTGTTGTTACAATAGAAGTTCCATGAGGGACTGAATTATTGCTTTTTTTTCACCATCGTACAGCAACATCTAAAGTGTCTAATGGATAATAGACAATCAGCAATGGGTGAAGTATTTTTTCTAAAGAAGTTTATTTCTTTAAATTATCGCAGTAACTGTTTCTCTAGATATCATATAAAGCATATATGTATGTATATATATGTGTGTGTGTGTGTGTGTGTATACATGTGCATATTTTATATGTTCCTAAGTTCTAATATTTTAAAATAGGTTTCTGTGTCACTAACTTGAGTAAAATTGCCCTATGACTAATGCACGCAGTTGTTTACAGAAACAAGTTTGTATAAAACTCATTTCAAATCACTCAGTAATGATGAGTTATGTTTAATTAAAATTAAATGATAGTGTATATATAAAGAAAGAAACAAGTACTGTGTAAAATAAAGAATAGAGGCATCTAGAATTGGAAATGACGGGATGTAAACAAAAACATTATTAGAATTAGACTAGCCTCTTTTTTTCATGTTTATTTTTTTTACTTATGAGAGAGACAGAGAGAGAGACAGAGAGACAGAACCTGAGCAAGGGAGGGGCAGACAGAGAGGGAGAGAGAGAAGCCCAAGCAGGTTGCATGCTGTCAGCTCAGGGTCCAGAGCAGGGCTTGAACCCACTAACTGTGAGATCATGACCTGAGCCAAAATCAAGAGTCAGACGCTCAACTGACTGAGCCACCCAGGCTCCCCAAAACCAGCTTCTTAAAATTACTTACATTAGGGTAAGGACAAAATTTCAGATTTAATTACTATTTTAACATTTTTTAACTCAAAATAATTTTTTCCATCTCATATAAATTATGGATACAGAAAATACAAAGTTCTATTTCAATAGCATGCTTATTCAGAAAAAAAAATTATTTCTGAACTAATGTTAGGAAAAGGAACAAACTGATTAACTGAGTTTTTAACTTTTCAACATTTTTCAGAATGTTATAACCTATAGTTCTCTTTTATTACTTTATTACTTGTTTGCCACAGTTGAGATAGGTCATATTCCATTGCTCCATGGTATATATATAGAGAGGGTAACAGAATTGTTGGTTTGTCAGAGAAACTGTATAAGTTATCTATTTTTTATTTTTTTTAATGTTTATTTATTTTTGAGAGATAGACAAAGCACAAGCAGGGCAGGGACAGAGAGAAAGGGAGACACAGAATCTGAAGCAGGCCCCAGGCTCTGAGCTGTCAGCACAGAGCCTGACATGGGGCTCGAACTCACAAACTGTGAGATCATGACCTGAGCCAAAGTTGGACACTTAACTGACTGAGTCAACCAGGTGCCCCATATAAGTTACCTATTGACGTATGACACCTTGCCCCAAATTTAACAGTTTAAAAAAAAATAAACATTCTTTTTTTTTCTTTTATGTTTTCTCTGGGCCAGCAATCTGGAAGTGGTTTGGCTGAGTGGTTCTGGCTCAACATGTCTTTCAGAATTGGAGTGAATTTCCAGAATGGGCTAGGATTGCAGTCTCTCCTGAACACTTGATTGGAGCAGGGTATGCTTTTGTGTTCACTAACATGATTGTAAGCAGACCTCAGTTCTTCATTGGCTGCCAAACAGAGACTTCAAACCCTCACCACAAGGGTCTCTCCATTTGCTACCTGAGTGCTGTGGACATGTGGCATCTAGTTTTCCCAGAGTAAGTAAGTGATCTGAGACAGTGACTGGGGGAACAACACTCATGATTTAAAAAAAAAAAAATCCATTTTATAATCTAATCAAAGTAGTGACATATTATCAATTCTGCCATATTCTATTCATCAGAGGAACATCATTAAACCAAATCAAATCCACATTCAAGCAGAGAATATTAGATGAAGATAATATCTAGAGGCAGGGATCATTGGGGGCAATCTTAGAGGCTGCCTACCACAGTCCAAACTCTAGTTTCTAAATATTAATGCCCCTTAATATGCAAAATACATGCATCCCCTTCAAAAGGCCCCACAAAAGTCTCATTACAGAATTTACTCAAAATCTAGAATCTTTTCATCTAAACCATATTCAGGTATGGAAGAGACATTGGGTTTAATTCCTTAATTATGGCTCCTCAATACAGATACTCTGATTCTATAGACCTGTGAAACTAAAGGGACAAGATGTCTGTCCCCACACACCCAATATAGAATGGTAGAAAAGACACATAATAATCCCTGTGTACATTTCTGTTCAAAAAAGTAAAGTGTAAAGTACAAATGAATCTGAATTTAGCAATTCTGAAGTTCAATTGGACATATGGAAGTTTCTTGATTATGTCCAAAGGTCCAAGAATAATTTGTCCCCAGATCATAAGGGACAGTACTAATCTACCTGTAGAAGACTGCTAAAGTCTCCAAAAGGCAACTCTATCTACCATTGACAATTCAAACACAAGTGGATATACTGAGTCATATGGTTCCAGCAGCAAAGCAGTTGTAGAGGAATTGTTGCTTCCTGCTCACTAGGTCCAATCAGCATAATATTATCAATGTAATGGAATGGTGTGATGTCCTGTGGAATGAAAAGTAATCAAGGTCATTGTGGATGAAATTATGACATAGGGTTTTCCGTAGGCAGAAAAATGATCTCCCCAAAATGTCCATGTCCTAATCTCAGAAACTTGTGAATATGTTACCTTTCATGAAAACAAAAGAGATATTGCAAACGTAATGAAGTTAAAGATCTTGAGATGGGGAAATTATCCAGGTGGGCCCAATATAATCACATGAGTCTTTATCAGAGGGAGTCAGGAAGGTCAAAGTTAGAGAAAGGGATGTAACAATGGAGGAAATGATGTTCACGTTCTACTCCCTAGAAGTTGTGAATGTTAATTCATATGGCAAAAGGGACATGGCAGATGTAACTAAATTAAGGATCTTGAGATGGTTGAATTATCCTGGATTATCTCTGTGGGTCCAAATAGTCAAAAGAGGGACTCAGGAGGAGTCAGAGTTAGAGGAGAAGCAGATGTGATGATGAAAGTAGAAATTGGAGTGGCCCACCCTGAATGGAGGAAGGGACCACAGGGAAAGGAATACAGGCAGCCGGTAGAAGCTGAAAAGGTAAAGAAAGAGATTCATCCCTCAAAGTTTCCAGAAGGAACAAATCCTGACAACACCTTGTCTTTAGTCCAGGGAAATTGATTTTAGGCATCCAACCTCCAGAACTGTGAAAGAATAAATTTGTGTTGGCTTAAGCCACTAAATTAATGGTAATTTGTTATAACAGCAATAGAAAATTGATACAATATGTAGAGAAAAAAGAACTTGCCAAATCAATAACTACATATTAGATGCCAGGGAATGTATTTATTTGCTCTTGCACCCAAATCTAATCTGGTACAGCAGCTACAATGGGAGTCGCTACCTGAATAAGTTTATAAAAACCCACTATCATTTTCTAAGATTCATTTATCTTCTACACAGGCTAAATTGGTGAGTTGGAGGGGAATGTGGTAGTATTAACTGCAAAAACTCTCAGCACATAATGACTCCGTCCAAAGCCTTGCACTGAGACTTGACCAAACTGTAGCATGTTTTCTAGCAGCTTAAGGCTGTGTCCCTATGATTGGGTCCTAAAATCCTTGCCTAAAAACACTAAATGTGAGGTGCTTGGGTGGCTCAGTAAGTTAAGCATCTGACTCTTGATTTTGGCTTAGTTCATGACCACATGGTTCATGAGATTAAGCTCCTTGTTGGGATCTGCGCTGACAGTGAGGAGACTGCTTGGAATTCTCTCTAGTTTTCTCTCTGTCCCTACCCCACTCTCTCTCTTTCTCTCTCTAAATAAACAAACAAACAAACAAACAAACAAACAAAAAGCTAAATGCTGCCAGGAGAATGATGATAGGACTCTTAGAATAGCTGCTTTGGAGGGCTTGCAATTATAAATCCTTTCTCTCCCCCTTTGAGATGTTAATCTTCTAACATCCAGAATTCTTACCTCAAGGACCTGAGAGTTCTCTCTTTGAGATGCAAACATTCAGGGAGATAACTCCCACTCTGCCCCCCCCCCACAAGCTCCCAAGGGAGAGGAAGGGTCCAAATTCTATGAGCAACTTGCTCCAACTTGCACATATACCCCCTGCCTATCATAAAAATAGAAGAAGTTTGTTTCTCTTCTGGATAAGTGCCAATTACATACACAGATGACCTAGTCATGTGGACCAAACCTCCCCTTTATGAACTTCGGTGTCTTTCCTTTAGCATATCCCAGCATTTAACAAGTCTCCTGTGGAGGATCCAAGATGGTGGAACAGCATGGAAGTTTTTTGTGTGTCTCATGTCCATGAAATACAGCCAGACTAACACTAACCCATCCTGCACACCTAGAAAACTGATCTGAGGATTAACACAACAATCTCCACAACCTGAACCAAAGAATTCAGCAGGTATGTGGCATGGAGAGGTGAACTGGGGGTGAGAGAAGCCACAGAGGGAAAGCAGCTGCTTTTGCGTGTGAAGAGAGGATGGAGATGGTGGGGAGAATATGGGAAAAGCACCCCTCCCCAAAAGCAACTGGAGAGAAAGTGGAAAATAGGAAACAGCTACAGGGAGTGAACTAAAAAGGGACAAAGGAGAAAGGAGAGGGCTTAAATTCCATTAAGACTGTAAACAGGGGGAGCACACAGCCTGAAACTCTGTAGCTCGATACCTGGCAGTGCTCTGGTGGGAAGGGTGAAACCCCAGGAGCAGAGTGGGGTCTGGGAGGTTCTCAGACCACATGGGAAGAAGCAGTTCCACTGCTGGAATTCATTTGGTAGAGGCTGTGAGGCCACCTGGGCCCAGCAGACTCCAGACAAGGGCCACATTCATTGGGGTTAAGCCTGGTGGCAGACGTGTGTTGTGATTTTCCATAATCCCTGAGGTGCTGATGCTACACTGTCTCGCGAACTTTTTATGGGGCAGGCTGGCATCTGGCTGCAGTCTCTGGGCAGCAGCAGCAGCAGCATGGTCCCACAAGCGCTCCTGGGTGCGACCAGCACCCGGCCATTGTTCGGTGAGACCCTCCTGCAGAGGGGCCAAATGGGTCAAAGCCATAGTCCCTCAGAAGTGGGGGACCAGGGAAGGCAGCTACATCTGAGACAAAACTCGGGAGGGACTTGGTCATGGACAGTGTGGAAGCAGGGAGTGGACGGAAGGCAAAGATGAAGGATGGGTGCGTGATTGCTGATCAGGGAGAATAGAGTTCCAATACTAGAGACTGGGTAGCTGGGGGACGCCATTTTCACCGCTCCCACGCATGCACATAGGCACCTACAAGCCCCACAATAATCCACAGCAGTAGGCTAGCAGCGCCATCTAGTGGAGAATAGACCCATTACACTAAGCCTTGCCCAACTGGGCCAACCTTGCTCTTCAAGAACACAAGTCTCATTGCCTGCTTAGTTTATGGACTATAAAATGCTTCATAGTTTGGCTTTTAGGGGAAAACAAAGTAAAGTCAGTCATATGTCAGTTTGTTAGCTGGTTCATCTATTCAGTTTTCTCTTTTTTTTTTTTCTTTTTCATTTCTTTTCTTTTTCTTCAATACAGATAGAGAAAAAATTAATTTATTTTCAATTTTTATTAAAAATATTTTTCTTTATTTTTTCTACTATACTTTTTACTTTTGTGTAAAGTTTTCAATTTCTATTTTACTTCCATCTTTTCATTTTAGTCTACTTGAATGTATTCATTTTTTCAAATTTTCAAATGATTTCCTTTCTTTCCCCCTTTTTTCCTCTAAGCTATCAATCCACTTTCAACACTCAGACCAAAACACACCTAGGATCTAGCATCATTTATTCAATTTTGTGTGTGTGTGCGCTTGTTTTTAATTTTTTAATTTTAATATTTTCATTTTAATTTTTTTTTATTTTAATTTTTTCTACCTCGTTAATTCATTTTCTCCCTTCAAAATGACAAGGAGAGAATCATGAAAGCAGCAAGGGAAAAAAAGTCACTAACCTACAAGGGAAGACAGATCAGGTTTGCAGCAGACCTATCCACAGAAACTTGGCAGGCCAGAAGGAAGTGGCAGGATATATTCAGTGTGCTGAAGCAAAAAAATATGCAGCCAAGAATTCTTTATTCAGCAAGGCTGTCATTCAAATAGAAGGAGAGATAAACAGTGTCCCAGACAAACAAAAATTAAAGGAGTTTGTGACCACTAAACCAGCCCAGCAAGAAATTTTAAGGGGGACTCTCTGAGGTGAGAAAAGATGAAATTATAAAAAAGTAAATAAAAAAAGACCAAAAGCAACAGAGATTAGAAAGGACCTGAGAACACCACCAGAAACTCCAACTCTACAAGCAACATAATGGCAATAAATTCATATCTTTCAGTACTCACTCTAAATATCAATGGACTCAATGCTCCAATCCAAAAACATAGAGTAACAGAATGGATAAGAAAACAAGATCCATCTATATGCTGTTTACAAGAGACCCACTTTAGTCCTAAAGACACCTTCAGATCGAAAGTAAGGGGATGGAGAACCATCTATCATGCTAATGATCAACAAAAGAAAGCCAGGGTAGCCATACTTATTTCAGACAATCTAGACTTTAAAATAAAGACTGTATCAAAAGATGCGGAAGGATGCACTATATCATAATTAAGGGGATGCATTATATTATAATTAACGGTTCTATCCACCAAGAAAACCTAAAAATTGTAAATATTTATGTACCAAATGGGAAAGCACCCAAGTATATAAAACAATTAATCACAAACACAAAGAAACTCATCGATAGTAATACCATAATAGTAGGAAACTTCAACACCCCACTCACAATAATGGACAGATCATCTAAACAAGAAATCAACAAGGAAACAATGGCTTTGAATGACACACTGGACCAGGTGGACTTAATGGATATTCAGAGCATTTCATCCTAAAGCAGCAGAATATACATTCTTCTCCAGTGCACATGGAACATTCTCTAGAATAGACTATATATTGGGACAAAAATCAGCCCTCAGCAAGTACTAAAGATTGAGATCATACTGTGCATATTTTCAGACCATAACACTATGAAAATCAAAATCAACCACAAGAAAAAATTTGGAAAGGTAACAAGTACTTGGAGACTGAAGAACATCCAACTAAAGAATGAATGGGCCAACCAAGAAGTTAAAGAGGAAATTAAAAGGTATATGGAAGCCAATGAAATGATAACACCACAACTCAAAACCTCTGGGACACAGCAAGGGAGGTCATAAGAGAAAAGTATATAGCAATCCAGGCCTTCCTAAAGAAGGAAGAAAGATCTCGATACACAACCTAACCTTACACCTTAAAAAGCTGGCAAAAGAACATCAAATAAAACCCAAAACAAGCAGAAGACAGGAAATAATAAAGATTAGAGCAGAAATTAATGCTATCGAAACCAAAAAAGCAGTAGAAGAGATTAATGAAACCAGGAGCTGGTTCTTTGAAAGAATTAACAAAATTGATAAACCACTAGCCAGTGTGATCAAAAAGAAAAAGGAAAGGACCCAAATAAATAAAATCAAGAATGAAAGAGGAGAGATCACAACCAACACAGTAGAAATAAGAACAATAATAAGAGAATATTATGAGCAATTATATGCCAATAAAATGGACAATCTGGAAGAAATGGACAAGTTCCTAGAAACATATACACTACCAAAATTGAAACAGGAAGAAATAGAAAATTTGAACAGACCCATAACCAGTAAAGAAATCAAATTAGTAATCAAAAATCTGCCAAAAAGCAAAGTCCAGGGCCAGATGGCTCTCCAGGGGAATTCTACCAAACATTTAAGGAAGAGTTAACAACTATTCTCTTGAAGATGTTCCAAAAAATAGAAATTGAAGGAAACTGCCAAACACATACCATGAATCCAGCATTACCTTGATTCCAAAACCAGACATAGACCCCACTAAAAAGAACTATACACCAATTTCCCTGATGAACATGGATGCAAAAATCCTCAACAAGATATTAGCCAATTGGCTCCAACAATACACAATCAATCACAATACAACCAAGTGTGATTTATACCTGGGATGCCGGGCTGGTTCAATATCTGCAAAACAATCAACATGATTCATCACATCAATAAAAGAAGGGACAAGAACCATATTATCCTCTTAATAGATGCAGAGAAAGCATTTGACAAAATATAGCATCCTTTCCTGATAAAAATCCTCAAGAAAGTAGGGATAGAAAGATCATAACTTGAGCTCATAAAAGCCATATATGAACGACCCAATGCTAATATCATCCTCAATGGGGAAAAACTGAGAGCTTTCCCCCTAAGGTCAGGAACAAGACAGCGATGTCCACTCTCACCACTGTTATTCAACATAGTATTGGAAGTCTTAGCCTCTGCAATCAAACAACACAAAGAAATAAAAGGCATCCAAATCGTCCAGGAGGAGGTCAAACTTTCACTCTTCATAGGTGACATGATACTCTATATGGAAAACCCAAAATGTTCCACCAAAAAACTGCTAGACTTGATTCATGAATTCAGCAAAGTTGCAGGATATAAAATCAATGCACAGAAATCGGTTGCATTCTTATTCACCAACAATGAAGTGACAGAAAGAGAAATCAAGGAATCGATCCCCTTTAGACTTGCACCAAAACCCATAAAATACCTAGCAATAAATCTAACCAAAGAGGTGAAAAATCTATACACAGAAAACTATAGAAAGCTTGTGAAAGAAATTGAAGAAGGCACAAAAATATGGAAAAAGACTCCATGTTCCTGGATAGGAAAAACAAATATTGTTAAAATGTCAATACTACCCAAAGCAATCTACATATTCAATGCAATCCCTATCAAAATAACACCAGCATTCGTCATAGAGCTAGAACAAATAATCCTAAAATTTGTATGGAACCAGAAAAGACCCCAAATAGCCAAAGCAATCTTGAAAAAGAAAACCAAAGCAGGAGGTATCACAATCCCAGACTTCAAGCTATACTACAAAGCTGTAATCATCAAGACAGTATGGTACTGGCACAAGAACAGACACTCAGATCAATGGAACAGAATAGAGAACCCAGAAATAGACCCACAACCGTATGGCCAACTAATCTTTGACAAAGCAGGAAAGAATATCCAATTGAATAAAGACAGTCTCTTCAGTAAGTGGTGTTGGGAAAACTGGACAGCAACATGCAGAAGAATGAACCTGAACCACTTTCTTACATGATACACAAAAATAGATCCAAAATGGAAGAAAGACCTAAATGGAAGACAGGAAGCCATCAAAATCCTCAAGGAGAAAGCAGGCAAAAACCTCTCTGATCTTGGCCGCTGCAACTTCTTACTCAATGTGTCTCTGGAGGCAAGGGAAACAAAAGCAAAAATGAACTACTGGGACCTCATCAAAATAAAAAGCTTCTGCACAGTGAAGGAAACAATCAGCAAAACTAAAAGGCAACCAACAGAATGGGAGAAGATATTTGCAAATGACATATCAGATAAAGGGTTAGTATCCAAAATCTATAAAGAACTTACCAAACTCAACACCCAAAACCAAAGAATCCAGTGAAGAAATGGGCAAAAGACATGAATAGACACTTCTCCAAGGAAGACGTCCAGATGGCCAACCAACACATGAAAAAATGCTCAACATCACTCATCATCAGGGATATACGAATCAAAACTACAATGAGATACCCCTTACACCTGTCAGAATGGCTAACATTAACAACTCAGGCAACAACAGATGTTGGGGAAGATGTGGAGGAAGAGGATCTCTTTTGCATTGTTGGTGGGAATGCAAGCTGGTGCAGCCACTCTGGAAAACAGTATGGAGGTTCCTCAAAAATTAAAAATAGAACTGCCCTATGACGTAGCAATTGCACTACTAGGTATTTATCCAAGGGATACAGGTGTGCTGTTTCGAAGGGACACGTGCATCCCAATGTTTATAGCAGAACTATGAATAATAGCCAATGTATGGAAAGAGCCCAAATGTCCAAGGATGGATGAATGGATAAAGAAGATATAGCGTGTATATATATATATATATATATATATATATATATATATATATGTGTGTGTGTGTGTGTGTGTGTGTATGTATATACATACACAATGGAGTATTACTCAACAATCAAAAAGAATGAAATCTTGCCATTTGCAACTACGCGGATGAACTGGAGGGTATTATGCTAAGTGAAATTAGAGAAAGACAAATGTCATATGACTTCACTCATATGAGGACTTTAAAAGACAAAACAGATGACCATAGGAGAAGGGAAACAAAACTAATATAAAAACAGGGAGGGGGAGAAAACATAAGAGACTCTTAAATATGGAGAACGAACAGAGGGTTGCTGGAGGGGTTGTGGGAGGGGGGATGGGCTAAATGAGTAAGGGTCATTAAGTAATCTACTCCTGAAATCATTGTTGCACTATATGCTAACTAATCTGGATTTAAATTTAAAAAAATAAAATCAAAATAATAAAAAAATAGGCTGCCAGAATCATGCTGACAAAAAAATAAATAAAATAAAATAAAATAAAATAAAATAAAATAAAATAAAATAAAATGTCTCCCACTTTCGCATCTGTGAAGCAGACCTCAGTCTATAGTGAGTTCTTTTCCTACTGCAGTAGTCGCCACTAAATGAAAACCTGGCTTTACCACCTTTGCTCCACCTTTACCACCTTTACCTCCAGCTTTGCTTCTCTTTGACAGTAGTATTCACACTCCCTGCATTTTCAAGTCCTTGGTGGTATCTCCAATCTTTGTAATCCCTCCAGAAGTGAGGCATAGTTTTTGTTTTGGTTTATTACATTCATATGTAGAGGCAGTTCTAGTGGCTTCTATTTGGTATTTTCTATCATAATAGAAAGGTCTTACTTTACAGGCTAGGGAACCAATGAAGAGATTCTACCAGCTATTGACTATGTCCATTTCAATTATATATCTGGAACTGGGGAAATAACCACAATGTGGGTTCAGGGACCTACTCGATACATTGTGAGATTAACTAGAGCCAAACTCCCTGAGGACCTGACCATTAGCCTCTACTCTGACCAGAGGACAAGACTGGTGTTTGGGTCTCCAGGACTTAGTTTCATTTGTTTACCAGTATTCTGTAATACCGAAAATGTCTCATTGGGCTTCCTTCCTTAATTCAGTCATCCTGGAAGATAGCTGTGGTTCTCTTTAGGAAAGGCAGGGAGAAAAATTAATAATATAAAATCTGGGCAGTATAAGAGTCCTTGCTCAAGATGACCCAGCATTCCATTCATTCAAGGGGCTCCAGGTCCGTGAAATGGTTCAAGTGTGAAAATTGAATGTGTGAGGGGCAATGGTTCTTTGTCCTGGTGATTCAAGTCAGACTTCTCTTCACTGGACCTAGAGTTTTCCCATTTATACAGATCAAGTAACACTTTAGTTTTCTTCCCACTCCAGGGACACCATAGATCAACTAGCCAATGAAAATATCTCTGCAGGTCAGAATATTCTGATTGCTGTTTTTGCTCCACTGTATATTACATCTTGTTTTTGGAGATTTGGCTCTTCCACTTAGACCCTATAACCTGGGACCCAATTAACCCCACTATATTTAGAGATCGCAGTTTTATGGTAGCAGCAGTCACTACAACTTCTGATACACAGAGAGGAGTAGCCACAGAGCTCTTCAAGGATGCTGTGGCTTCTCTCTCAAATTCAGTTCTTATAGTTATGGTAAAGGGCATGTCCTCTGGATTCTCATGGGGTGGATTGGCAAGTCACATGTGATAAACTCTCTCTAGCATTCTGAATCCCTAAGTCTTTGGATACCTTGAGCTGTAGTATACCAAAAAAGCTCCGGCATCTTGACTTCATTACTGTAGGACATCTTTGGATACTCATTTCAGTCAACCAATCAGGCAATCTATTAGAGCCATGATTAGTCTTGCAAGCTAAAACATTGATTCTGAAGTCCAATTTCATATTCCTTCAATCTATAGCTTCCATTCCCACACTCAGTCCCAAGACTTCCATTGATACCTATTGGCAAATTTGTGTGATTATTTTGGTCCACATCACACTTTCTCGTGGGTCACACTTCGTACTTCAGATTCTTTGGAACCTGATGGGACTTGAATCTGATTATGGATCCAGATACAACGCCAGGTGGTAGAGAAGGACCCTGAAGAGGAATCAGCAATGTTTTTCAGATATTGAGCATGGTTTTCAGAAATCTCATGCCTGAAGATATGAGATATAAGGGTTTCTTTCAGGGCACTCATAGAAGCTTTCACGTTCCTTGAGCTGAGAACTTAAAATCTTCATCTTATCATTTTCTTTCCCTAAATTCTCCAGTGCAGTTAGAAGCAAACAATCAATTCATTATCCCCCCCTTTCTTTACACATACGTGTGTATGGTAGTGAACATTTTGTTGCCTTGCTTTCTTTTTTTTTCATAGGCAATTCATTATAGGTATCTACAGGTGATCATTTAAGTAACCATTTGCCATGCATGATATGGAATAGCCAGTGACCCCTTCACCAATGGAAACATGAACATTGATGGCTTTAAAGCTAATAATATCAGAGAAACAGTTTCAGAAAACCATAAAATAATTAAGAAAATTCGTCTTTAAAATTCTGGTTCTCTGAGGTAGATTGATCAATAATTCCAGTTTGCTCAGAACTGTCTCGATGATGGCATTGAATATCTTATATCCCAGAAGGGAATTCTGGGAAATGAATTCAGCTTAACCACATTGACAGATTTCAATGCAAAACCACTACAGTATCATTAAACAACATATCCTCCCAACTTTAGGAAAAATTATCAGTGCTTTCTGCTTTTTTAGTTGTTTGTGAGAATGCAACAATATCTATTCCATGTATATAGAACTTAACATGCAGACTTTTTTATTTCATAGTGCTTCTTCATACACATATTTAGAACTGAGTCTAATATGGAGTTTTTAAACATTATCTATGGTTATTTTGGTCACAAACATAGAAATTTGTTGCTGCCTAATTTATTAAGCTATGTAAAAATGTGACTTCCCTCAACAAACTCTAAATTTTCAATGAATTCACAAACCTCATAAGTGCTTTATTTGATTGAAATATTTTTGGTAACATGGTATGGGGTGAATTTTGCATTCAAGGAGGTTTCATTACAAAAAGGGCAGTTATATGAGTACAGAATTCTAAGAAATTGCAGAGGCTGTGAATACATTAAACAATCTGGTAATAAAAAAATCAGGAGAGGAACTTTATACATCCCCAGGCTCCGAAATCAGAATTTTACAATGGTGCTATTGGATCTCCCAGATCCAAAAAACTCTGTATGATATCATGTGAAAAATATTTTTGTTTTTGTTGTATATTTGATTTAACACAACAATATCTTTATTATAATGTTGTCTACAAATGAGGTAATTTCAGAGAATTTCTAGGTGCTATTTTCATTTCAATAAAAATATTTAATGAAGATGTTTTCAATGACATTAGGTCTACAAAATTTCTATTTGTTCTACTGTCATCAAAAAATGTTCAGAGTCTTAATTAGGGATATCCACTGCCCACTCCTCTTGAGCAGGCATAATAAAAAAGATATTCCTTGTCCTGAGCACACTGCACTGCATTCAAGGAAACTAAAATGGGAACAAATTTGCAGGAACCTCTTGAGTCCAAGTCGAGGAATTAAAACACTGGGCAGTTTCAGCATCATCCAGACCAGATATTAGAACCTCTAAGTTAGGAAATAAAATTATGAATTGTAAGTTCAAAATATGGGTAAACCAAGGTCCCAACCTTTGAAAATATCAAGACAATGCAGAAAGAGGAGGGTTAATTCAGGAAGGTACTCCTTCAGTGATAGGATTGAAGAAATTATCCAGTTATTCCCCACAATGCACTAAAATGCAAACCATATGAAATACTAGTTGAACTGACCTGTTTATACGTTCTGTATGTAGGGAAAATTTGCAAAGTATTATTTGGGCTTCAATTATGTGGAATCCAAAATATTTTCATTATACTATCCATTTATTTTTCTTAATTTTTAACTGTAGAAATTAGAGCAATCGTCGTTTTAAAAAAAGTATTTTTAAAGATAACTTCTATTAGAGCAATTGTCATTTTAAGAAAACGTATTTTTAATACTTTCTCTCAAATTAAAAAAAATAAATGATATATAAGAACTCCAACCTCCAGTTTTTGAAGAAGTACTTAATATGCATTAATGTGTATATATGGTCCTGTATTGCCACACATTTTCTTTATATACATCTCAATTAAACTGACTTGAAATATGTTGTAAAAATAAAATGTAAAATAATATACTTAAAAGTATAATTATTTAGGAGCACCTGCATGGCTCAGTTGGTTAAGTGTACAAGTCTTGATTTCACTTCCAGTCATGATCTCACAGTTCATGAGTTCAAGTCCCTCATAGGACTCCGTGCTGGCAGCACAGTGCCTGCTTGGGACTCTTTCTCTCTCTCTCCCCCTCCCCTCCTTGCACTCTTTCTCTTTCTCAAAATAAGTAAACATTAAAAAATACTTTAAGTATAATTATTTAAAATGTTATATGAAAGTATTTTCATGAATTTTTTGGTAATTGAATAGATGGAATATATCTTATTAAAGCTTTTTTTGTGATTATTTGAAAATCTGTGACCTTAGCTATAATATGGTAAAACAGCATCTATAAAATTTGGTGAATTAAAACAACTATACTAAAGTACTTTAGATTCGTTCACTGTGTCAATTAAATTACATAAATTCCTTAAGATAATTTCGTACTCATATGTCAATGTGCTCACTAAAAGAAATCTGGTTCCACAGATAATGAAAGGTTCAATTTCAGCCTTGCCTTTTCTCAAATTCTCAAATTCAGTTTTTCAGAATGGCCTGAATTAATGAGTCGTTTTTATGATAAAACTCTGAAGGAAACATTAAAATGATGAATGTATCACAAACTTAGGAGGGAGCTGGTGTCATAAAAAGAACTTAACACTTCTAATAATAAATAATTCTCTCAACTGCTGAGTTTTCAGTTCAATACCTTCTCAGGAAGATGTCAGAATGAAGCATTAAGGGTTGCTTGACTCCATCAGAATGGGAATAGAGAGAGTGGCAATCTTGAGGAGAAAGCGACTGGAGGAATCAATAAAGCTCCCCAGGACGGCTCCACAGTGAGCAAAATGGAATTAGTAGTATGAGCACTTGTGACAGACTAGCCATTTTCAACATATTTTTCCATTTAGTTCCCACAACAAAGCTGGATATGATTTTCCTTAATGTAGAGGTGAGAAGAATGTGGCTTAAAAAGCTTCAATGACTTAACAATGATAATTATAATTTGATAAGCCAAGATTAAAAGTGAGATCTGTCAGAACCAGCTGCTCAGTGTGGTCTCTGGAACAGCAGCATTAGTACCACCCCAAAGCTCCTTGGAAATATCCACCTTGGCCCCATCTTGGATGTACTGAATCACAGTC
Source organism: Panthera tigris (assembly GCF_018350195.1). Taxonomy (NCBI): domain Eukaryota; kingdom Metazoa; phylum Chordata; class Mammalia; order Carnivora; family Felidae; genus Panthera; species Panthera tigris. Next base: position 157,381,436 of record NC_056663.1, read on the forward strand.
CATAGGGATGACCCTCAGAAATTGGTTTTAACCAGCTTTCTAGGTGGTTCTAATGTATACAACAATTTTTCAGAGTATTGCCCTATACCACACAGGTGACTTGGAATTGGGCTGCATTTATCATATTTACAACTACATGTCCTTGTACTGAACTCTATATTTCATTTCATCATCTTTTTAAAAGATGGAAAAAATACCTTCCATGCCTTTCTTGTAAGACCTTTAAAAAAAAAGAACACTGTAACTACAAAGCATTATAAAATATAAATGTTTAAATATATTATTATCAATCATAATTAGTACAATTATTTTATGTCACCATGTATGAAATATTCATAGTTAAAATTCTTTAAAGAAAGAAGCTGACACCCTCCCATCTTTTTTCCTTTGTCAAGAGTTCTTAGCAGTTGCCTTTGACCACAACAATAACTGATGGCCTTGTAAAGATTATAATTCTATCCTTGGAGGGTCTACGTCCCAACTTGAGCAATAAACAATTAGTTTCCTTAGGTTATTAAGATCAAAATTAGAACTTAACTATTCTTTTTTAGGAGAACAAGATTTTGTGATCTTAACAAATTCTGCCTCTAAAGAAAGGACAGTACTGAGTTAAAATTGGAATTCATCATTCATATCTTAATTTAACAGCAGTTTTGAGCTAGCTTTAGAGACTACACATCAAGCATTCAGAAGCGTGATCTGTCAGAAGTGAGATAACCTTGTAGAAATAGGAGTTTGTGCTTTATTTCACAAGGGTTAAGACCCTCCCTCCTTCTCTTTCACTATATTGGGAGTGTGTGCGTGTGTGTGTGTGTGTGTGTGTGTGTGTGTGTGCGTGTGTGCGTGTGTGCGTGTGTGTGTGCGTGCGCATGTGCAGATGAGTGCATGAATAATGCATAAACAAATTATGATTTTAGAAACTTCTAAATGAGGATAATTCTGAAATAGAGAGTTACACTTTCTTAAGACTGCCTGTATCTTCTTTCTGCCTTTCTCAAATCCAGAATTTTTTATTAATCCCTCCTCCATACCAACATTTCTCAAATTAGTAAATGAAATTTTCTCATCTCTTATTTTTTTAAATAAATAGACAAAGTACACATATGCAAGCCCACCCATTTTATGCTTACTCTAAAATAACCTAGAATCAAGCACTTTAAATTTTGGGGGAGATAATACTGATTGTATATTGATACAAGCTGAAATCTGTCTCTTTGTCTCCATGTGTGTTTCCCTCTCCTTTGTCTCTGTTGGTCTCTCTCTAATATGCACGTATGTACACACGTGCACACACACGCACAGGTTTGGGGGATTTTATATGCTGAGGGCCATTTGTGAGCCTGCTACTGAAGGTTTGGGCTGCTCATGTTTGGATCTGGAAGGTCCCTGTTGCTGAGAGAAAGCATCTTGCAATTGCTAAGGGCCTAGTCTGGAATAAATTCCCTTGTAATTCTGTTCCATTACTTAGCAACTATGTTAACTTTGGACAAGTTACTTAACCTCCCTAACTCAGTTTCCAGATCTATAAAATGGGGTTACCAACAGTACTTACCTCCAAAGATAAGTATTAAACAAGTATTAAAGTATTAAATGAATAAGTAGTAAGATCAATTTCCCTTATTCAAAAAAAGACTTATTCAAAGTCTCATATTTCTCTGGTTCATCAGATCAATTTTTGAGTTGACTCTTATCTTCGCAACTTTACTGTTAAGTATTTCTAAAGGATGCACTTTATAAATGTGAGAAGCAACTGAATCTAGTAGTGTCAACGCAGTGTCCATACCTTCTAAGAGCACCTTTTTTTTTTTTTAAGGTTTATTTATTTATTTGAGAGAGAGAGAGAGAGAGAGGGAAAGGCCGAGAGGCAGACAGGGAGTCCCAAGCAGGCTCCACTCTGTCAGGGCAAAGCCCAAACTGTGAGATCATGACCTGAGCCAAAATCAAGAGTCTGACCTTAACCTAACCCACTGAGCCACCCAGGTGCCCCACTTGAAATTTTTTTCTTAAAGAAGTACATCATGTTACAAAAAGAAGACTTGTATGAAGTGAAACCATAGTTTTTGTGTTGTGGTATATTTCTAAGAGAGGACATAAATGAGATAAAACCAAAGAACCAGTGTTAGACAAACAGCTGATAAATATCAGGCACTCTTAAGTAAACAACTGTAGCCTAAAGTAACAGAACCATAATTTGTTACTAAGTCAAAGATACTAAGAGAGAGAGAGAGAGAGAGTGTGAGTGTATGAGTGTGTGTGTGTGTGTGTGTGTGTGTGTGTGTGTGTGCGTGGAGCGTGTTTTGTATGTGATTATTGGGAAAATGATGATTCTAAAAGCTCATAATGAACAGCATACAGTGATTTGAGGGTGATAACAATAAAAGTGTTATATTGAAGAAAAGAATAAGCAACATGAGGAAATAATAAAGAAATTCAAGGAATACAGAAAAGGAAGCAGGCTGAATTAAAGGTATACCCTTCTAATAACATTTTTACCATGCATGCATTTACAAAAGATTTGTTGAGCTTTGTAGAAAATATAAGCATAGTACAATATTATCCTTATAAGGAACCAAATATTTGGTAATTTAAAAAAAAAAACATTTGAAAGACATACCTCGGATAAGAGTTTAGATTATTACAAACTTTCTGGAAAATATGTTAAAAGGTGAAATTAAAGTCTAAAATATGAATACATCTTATGCTCTACGTCAAGAAACCTATTTTAAACTGGTAATCACCAATAAAATATATATGTATGAGAAGGTTTGTTGCAGGTTATTTACAAAAGTAAAAAAATAAAACAATATAAGTAAGCAATGATTAATTATTAAATTAATTCTTTGGCATCCATGAAATAAAAACAATTCAACATTACATTTTGCAATACTTTTTAATGATTTGAAAAAAATATATATAAACGTAATGTCAAGTGAAATGAGGTAAATCAGATGTAAGAATATAAAACTGTATTTTCAATTTTTACTATGCAGTTTCATACATGTTTGTAAGCAGAAGTATATATGTGAGCGAAAGCAAATAAAGCAAAATGTTCTCAGTGGTGATTACAGATGAATCTGTAACAAAAAGTTACCATTTTTCTGGTATATAGATATTACTTCTTTAATGACAAATAAACCTGTTTAAAAATAGTTTGGTTTGGAAAATATTTGGAAAATTTGAGTATTTCAAAAATATATATTTAATTCACTCGTTTAAAACATGACCAGTGGCACCTGGGTAGCTCAGCCTGTTAGGCGTCCGACTCTTGGTTTTGGCTCAGGTCATGATCTTTCGTGTTCGTGGTTTCAAGCCCTGCATTGGGCTCTGCACTGACAGTGCAGGACCTGCTTGGGATTCTCTCTCGCCCTCTCTCTCTCTCCCTCTTTCTCTCTCTCTGTCTCTGTCTTAAATCAATAAAACAAAATTAAAATATAAAATAAAAATAAAATATGAACAAATAATATTAAAGCTTTTATTTATGTTAATAAACTATGTTAGTTATATAATAAAATGTTGCTTTATAACAAGGAAAATTTTCCTCAAAATAATTACTTAGTGACAATGCTATTTCATACATGTGTATCCACACTTAATATCTCTATATGTCTCCCATTTCTCCTTTCCTCTTAAAAGGAATCTTTGAAATTGTATATTTATTTAATTAAATAAAGTTCATACAATATTTTCTAATAGTTGAAAACTATTCTTATTAAATTTGGGCCCTTCATCATTTCTATCTATGTCCCTGGAGTGTAAAATACTTAGGTTCCTTGTGTCTGATTATTTCAGTTAGTCTTTTACATGCAGCAAGGCAATTAAGTTGTTTGTGCATATCCTTAAAAAAAGGAAAAAAGTAGTTGTCGTGGGATATTCTAGTTGAACAGGACCCTCAGGTGTCAGTGAAAGAGATCCTGAAGTATCTTGTCCATTACTTGCAAGATTTGGTATTACTGACAAGTTTCTACACTCCACGGGCAACACCCTTAGATGAAAGAAGGTGTTATATTGACTGGATTTTCAAAACATTTTCCTACATGTTATAGTTACTATCTAGGAGTAAACAAAGAACAAAATGTACTTTTAGACTTCCTCCTTAAGATTAGAATTTCTGGAATCAAGATGCCCCATGGTAAAGGTGAAATTTTCTCTGAAGAGTAAAGGGGCAGACCTATCTTTGATTAAGATGCTTGCAAACTCACATCTCTTTGCTCCATTTATTCCTCTCGATTTTACAAAGTAAAAATAAGTGAAATAAAATGTTTCACTGAGGTACTTGCTTTGAACTCTTTGAAGTAAGATAGACTGACATGAAAATAAGAATGAAAATACTTTTAGGATACATAGACAAAATTCTGGAGATGCACTAAAAACGTGTAAACTGGCTGGCAGAGCAGAAATACGAGATGAAAAGATGAAAAATTGCTCAGGGATAAGTTGGGATCTTGAGCTTTAGAACTGAATGTGATAAAGTCAGTGGAATATTCCATTTAAGTTGTTCCTCTTCCTCCCCATCTCTATCGAAGGAGAGATTAATCCCTCAAAAAGAACATTGCTAACACTTCAAAAATCCAATTTGTGAACAATGTTCAAGTGTCTGAGAATACACATTTATAATCTTAACAACCTAGTCACTCTAAACTTGGAGGAACCTGTCATTCATTTTCAAATATCAGAAGATGTCATACCCGGAAGAGAAAATTAACATCAGAAACAAAGGAAATTTTACAAAAATTTGAAGAAAGAACAGTTAAAGACATAGGTACTTTGGTTCCCCTGACAAAGTTTAGCCAGCCAGAACTATAGCAAAATATTTTAGACTTCATATTTTGGTTGGAAAGTTTGTAATAATGATGATCTCACGCTCTGTATTAAATACTTAAGAATATGGAGAAGGCCTGCCTCAAGGCAGATGAAAGTGGCAGGAAAGCCTCAAAAGAAAAACTCTAATGCATATGTTTCATATTTAAAGAATGGGTCTCACATCCCAAAATCCATCTTCTCCAAATATAAACTTAAAATACTTAACTGAATCTCACACACCCTTTAAATTATTATTAATGGCACTAAATTTTTGTTTTCTGATCTATAAAATGATAAGTTATCATAGTTGCCATGAAGATTAATGAGAAAGCCATAAAAGTTGTAGCAGAGTTCCTGGCACAGAATAGGTGCTTGTTAAATGTCAGCCACCACTGTCAGCACTTCAGAAGCCACCTCACCCCTTACTGCTATTACCAACATCAATACAATAATAATAATTTACGTTGTTTTTTATTTTTATTGGTACTCAGTTTTATATACCTTCCTGTTTGATTGCTTGTTTGTCCATAAGAGCTTAAATATAAGACAGATGTTTATGACTATATGTCCTTGTTTTTCTTTAAATTTGTTACAAGACCCTATATCACAAAATCTCCCAAGCCCTTAATAAATACACCATAAGGGTACTCGATAAGCCACAAAACTGCATCTCCTTACTCAACACTGAAGTCGCACAGATGCGCAAACCAGTTCTACAAGATAAAATGACATGAAATGTTTTAGCTGCTGCACAAGGTGGAACTTTTGCTCTCAAAAAACAATGCTGTGTATACATTCAGGTTACTGCAAAAATATTTCTGGATTTCTAACTGACATGAATATTTGAATTGGTTAGAGATTGGTTATTAAACTCTTGGACTGGAGGATTTTTGTCAACTACCAAAGGACTTTTATTGGAGTTTCTTTCTTGTTATTCTAATTATGTTTTGCTGTTTTCTCCCATGTCTCTCTGCCTGGTGCCAAGACACCACCACTGCAATAACTTCAAGTCAGAAGATCCTCTCTACTTAAGGAGATTCATGTATGTTGTCCACCTTGGATTCAGCTGTCTCCACCTTTTGCAAATCCCCTATAAATTCCCCAACTGACCGATATTGACCCATAGGTAGGAACGTCTCTATGCCCCTACTTAGCTGGAAGAAGTTACAGAAGATGAGACCTTCCACCTTCAATAACCTTAAAGATTTAAGGCTCAAAATTGTTCAGGGGGGATATGATGAGGGAGCATGAGGCAGGCTAAGGCAAAGCACCAAGCTAGGACCCCTACCCCCACCCCGTAGGTGGGAAATGTATGATATTCCTTGGACACTCCGGGCTACCCAAAAATGGGAAAGGACAAAAACACAAGGTCAAACTGATAAGAGTCTCCACCAATTTACCAAAAAAAGGCAATCCCATCAACAGCCTAAAGTGCAGGAACTCCCTACTGTCTTAATGTTAATGCTTGGCTAGAGAGAAACAACCTTAACTTGACAATGGCTAGGCCTCCAGTAAGTCTTTAGCATGTGAGAGTCTCTTTAGAAACTCTCTCTTGACTTTATCTCTCCCAACTCCACAAAACAGTCACCCCTCACACTTACAGCGCAGCTCTTTCTGCGCACGGGCTCTGGTCCTGCTCTTTAATAAAATTACCTTTTGCACTAAAAGGAAAAAAAGAAAAGAAAAGAAATGCTATCAAATAGCTAAAATTTAAAGAAAAAAAAGTCAGTCAAAATAGGTGTGCCTGGGTGGATCAGTTGGTTGAGCTTCTGACTCTTGATTTCGGCTCAGGTCAGGATCCAGCCCCATGTCAGGCTCTGCACTGATCATGCAGCCTGCTTATGATTCTCCCCACCCCCTACCCCGTTCCTGTTCTCTCTAGAGTTAAAAAAAAAAAAAAAAAAAAAAAAAACATGAAAAATAAAAATAAAATACACTGAGATATTATTTAACAGAATACTTTTCTGAAGCCCATGTTGGCATATATAGGAAAAGGTAATATTAAAGGAAAAAATTTTACCTGTGTTATGAATGGTTTGTTTGAATTAAAAATAATTATTAAAAAGCCAGACACAATGTCCTGCTGACATTTTAACATAAGGCACAAAGTTTGGTTAGTTATTAATCCCGTTGACCTTCCTGTATGGCTTCATTTGAACATTCAACTCTGTGTAAGGCACATGGATCCCTATATTACATGCATTTTGACTGTATAATGAAAGGAATTATAGTACACATTAAAATAATAAAACCCTGTGACTTAAAAAAATGTATATTCTCAAGTTAATAACTGGAGATAGCATAAGCAAAAAATGGAGGAAATAGTCAGAGGACAGAAAAAAAAGAACAATTGTTATTGCCAGGAAATTGAAACCAAGAACTAAAAAGCCAAAATGAATTTCCTCTCTAAGAGTCGGCTCTGCCTTTCTCTATTATCTGCTTCAGTTTTTAATGTTAAGACCACATTGTTTCTCACTTTCATAGTTGAAGATGGGCACCCCACAGTTTCTAAGTTTATAATTTATTATTCCAGCTCATACAGAGACACTCAACAGTGTCTGTGAATCCCAATCCAGACTCCTTGGGGGACAGAATATGATTGGCCCAGCAAGAGGCAGCAGCTTATCTCGTCTGATTAGTTGTGGCCAAAATGACAATGTCACATAGTAGTACAATAGCACTTAATCCCTGGGGGTTAGGGAGGCAATTCTCAAAAATAAGAGGTCATTGTGAAATGGCAAAATACCCTCAAATGTATCTATATCATCCAATATTATTCTTAACGCTGAATACCCAGTATGTTGGCCTATACTAGCTACTTTCCAGAAACTCGTGTCCATGCCAAATGATTTCCAATGTAAGATTCCTCTTCAAAATATGCCCTATGACCAGTCTACACATACTGACCTCACTTTTCCCCATAGTCCAATAAATGCTTGTAAATCTTTTGCCCTTCTTCATGAGTTATATTGAGTGAAAGCAAATTGAAAAACGAAACTAAATTTTCTTGATGGTAGTTCTGTTATTGCCGTTTGTTAAACATAGTTTATAGATGCTGATTAACAATGCCATTCATCTTTCACAGACAGGATTCCAGTTATGCTTGAAGTATAACAAAAGACCCAATGATTTGGCTTGCCTAGAAAGTCAATTCAGTAAGAAATATAAAAGCAGTCAGGTCAGTTTTATGCTATTATGTGGACAGACCACAAAAAGCAACAACAGCCACAAAAATCAGGTGATTGGTTGGCTGATTTTCTTTTTTTTTTTTTGAAAAGTGAGTTGGATTGATGCAGAGAATCCAATTGATGCAGAATTTTGGCATATCTTAGTTAAAATTCTGGGTGGTCCATCACAATGATCCAACTTGAGCTTTCATGATTCTCTCTGCACCTTTTTAAGCCCTTCCATTTCTTTTGTCCATTGTCTTCATTTTGTCTCACCAGGAATAAACAGATGTTGAGTCATATTCTATAGTCTGATGACTTGAGTCTTGCTGTGTCCCTGCTTTAAGTGAACGATCATAAGCTACATGCACTTGCCCCTCTCTTAAATGGAAAATATGGGCAACTGAGCAAGATAACCTCATTCCACTTCAAGATATCAAAATCTGATAAAGCTTAGAATAGTTAATATTTATGGTGTTAGACTAATATTTGAGTGCAGCATTTGGATTTTGGTAAGAATGAAGTTCAAGATTTCTCTGGGATCCACAGGAGTGCTTTTTGTTTCTATGAATAGTAATGGCTGCTTAAAATTGCATATGTGTATGACTCTAGAGGTGGCTGGCAACAGTGAACCAATCACTTGGAAATATTTACATTGTCAAAGAAGACAATTAGCCAAAAGCACTAAGTTGTGTAAGTGAATGTGATGTGGCCCATAGATGGAACACATATTAGAACACAGGGGTTGCTCCTGTTCATATCTCCACATACATCAACCTGCAAAACTGGTATAAAATGTTTTAAATGGCTTACAAAATAAAATTCTTCACTTATAAAATTTATCTTTATGTATTATATAAAAGCAATTTTAATGTATTAGGGTTTATCATAGATTCTTCAGTCATGTCTAAATTTGAATTGACATTTTAACATAAAGCATTGATCATATTGCTTACTTACTCCAAAAAATCATATTTGGGGATGAATATGTTGAAACCTAAAAGCAGATAATTGTATGTGCATGGCAGTTACTTTTGCAGCTCTGCTTTTGAGAGTCCGGAATTAAGATGCATTTTCTGATCTTTCTACGTAAAAGCTGTGACACTGTATTTCCTCTCAGTCCTAAACCCATGCTTTTTTGAAATGCTTTTTGTGATGATGACTCTGGGGCTAAATTCTATAAACACTTCTGCTTTGATAACTAGAGCAATATTAAGCCTTTTCATACAGGATAGATGAGGATCATCGTGAGGCTATCCCAAAAGAAAAAGCCTGTCTCCCTGGCTATGATGTGTTCTTGCTTTGTAGGTATGTCTGATATGTCCACAGGTAAGCCTGTGGGAGGCCCAGTGGTTCTTATCTTTGTGGTCCTTGCAGTATCAGTTCCAGTTCACCTGTACCCTTCAGGAAGTTTCTTGGTCATCCAATGGACTATTATTATGAATTAGTTTTGACCTGCCCACAGTCCCTTGTGAGTTTCTCTATCTCCTAATGATTCACTCCTACAGTCCTCATCTATTCATCTGTCATGTTTCTCTGCCTTGGGTAGACTATGTGTTTCTGTGGCAGACATACATTCTTCACACATTCTTCTACAAGTTCAGGATCTCAGTTTGGGGATAGAATGAGGTGGGGCCAGCGAATGTTTCTCTAAGTTCTTAGTCTCTTCCTTGTCACTTTTTCTCAGCCAGGTGCTTCCTGAATTTACTTTTTCTGTATTCCTAGAGTCCTAGGTTGCAACCCATTCAATTACCCTTTTTTGCTAGTTAATAATGATCTACATTAAATCACCCCTGTTCAAATTGCTGATGCAGTTTCTTTTTACTTCATGACTGATGGAAATGCATATTGATATTTAAAAAGTCACACTTAAAAGTTTCAGTTGTATCAGTGGTGAATCTTATTTATAAGAAAATATCACTAGATCTCAAGATATGGTGTTCAAAATACCAATTCAAATAGGTGGGATTCATTTGTTTTAACATTTGCATTTTAGTGTACAAGAACATTTGCAGAAAGGAAAAGGCAACAGTTGGTCATGAAAATAAATCTATCCAGTAAACTATTGTACTTGTTACTTGACTTAATATAGTACATCTTGTCCATATTTGTTTCCTAAGTATTAGCAGCTTTGAGAAGGTTTATGTGACTATAAACAAGTCTCCCAATGATATTCATTTCCATTACTACTATATTTACCTCTGACAAATGAGAGAACAGTAACTGAAGCAGCTTAAAATACTTAATGGGATACTGTTGCCATGTCAATAGAACTCTTATCTCTCAGGAAAGTACCCTATATCTTATTAGGCACTCCTAAATCTTTTCTACTTGAGGTTTTAGTTATCTTACTTCCCATATTATTACTATATTATAGAATTAACATAAGCAACTTCAAAGCACTGATATTCTCACTTGAGGTGAAAAGGATTCCAAGCCTCAGAGCACTTGGAAAAGATTATTAGAGCTTGTCTGATAAAACCTACGTTACTTCCCCAAAACAGAAGACTCTCAAATCACCTCTAACAAATCAGTAGAAATCCTAGAGTTACAGATCTTTTGAATGAAGTTTTGTCTTCAGATTTTCTTCCTCCCAGTGTCAACTCAGCTCCTCATTGTAGCTTTCACTAAGCCATGAACCTCACTATTCTACAACCCATATTGTAACTGAAACAGAAAAATCTATGGATCTCTCTCTATTCTATGTACTTCAAGTTCAGGTGGTAAAGACAGTGTCCTGTCCTACCATTGCAGCAGTCTCCAAATTTCCCTATAGTTGTCATTAAATAATTAGTCATTAATCATAAAGTCTTCTAAATTTATTTTTTCCAACCTAAGACCTGTCATTATTTTAACATATCAATGTCCATAAAAGTAATTTTTCCAAAGAATACCAGCAAATGATTATTTCTATATTCTTTTCACTCCCCATGACTCAGAAGTATTTCATTTCCAAAACTTTTAACGTAAACATGCCATTCTCTGGCCACAGTCTCTGCCCTCTTCATTTTCCTGTTCTTAGGTTTCACACAGACCACCAGTATATGATGGAAAACATGCCATCCTCCCTTTATATCCTCTGTATTCAGCTTTAATTCCAAGTAAAAAGACACTTATTTCAATCACTATTTTGAAAATACCCAGATCTCTCTGAAACACTGTAATGGTAAACATTACAACCCAATGGCAAGTCCACATCCACAGTGAACCCAATCAGAAGCTTTGTCCATGACTACAATCATGTAGGTGGACATTTCTGGAGAAAAATCACATATCTGGGAAGTTTATAATAATCTATGGTCTCACTTCAATATTTCCTAGAGATATCACAATGTTTCTTCAACAAGTTAGCTCTCCTTAAACCTCTGACATCCTTATTATATCTTTGTACTCAGAATATTACTTTTCCTTTGCTGCACTGACAAAAATACAAGTTTCTATCAGATGAAAACTCTATCACTTTCTCTCCAATAAACAGAACTTTGTGCACTATAAACATTCTCTTTTTGCTCTGATGTTATAATGTGGGGAAAACGTCTTCTACTTAAATTTCATCCTTCTATCTTAGCTTTGGTCCCATATTCTTTGAAATTCATGAGATAGTGTTGCTATAGATTATCTTTTCTATCTCTCAGAGATATATTTTTTTTTTTTTAGACATTTTTTTTTTTAATTTTTTTCAACGTTTTTTATTTATTTTTGGGACAGAGAGAGACAGAGCATGAACGGGGGAGGGGCAGAGAGAGAGGGAGACACAGAATCAGAAACAGGCTCCAGGCTCCGAGCCATCAGCCCAGAGCCTGACGCGGGGCTCGAACTCACAGACCGCGAGATCGTGACCTGGCTGAAGTCGGACGCTTAACCGACTGCGCCACCCAGGCGCCCCTCTCAGAGATATTTTTAATCCACTTGGTTCTTCCCAGTAGGACTAAAATAGGATTTTTTTCAGTGGTTTTCATAATGTGAGTCTACGTGTTTCCACACCCACAGGTTCTGATCAATTGGCCAATAGTTGGTCCTGAACATCTGTTGTTGTTTTTTTTTTTTCTTTCTTTGTTTTGTTTTGTTTTTTCCCTAGAGGATGATTTTAATGTAAATAATTGAAAAAAAAACACCATTCTAATCTCTCATATAGTTAAAACTCTTCCTCCCAGTACTACCCATCTCTTCCAGATACCACTGTATTATTTTTCTTCCCTTCAAAGTGAAATATCTCAAAGAGTAATTTACACTAGTTGTCTCAATGTCTTTTGTCATCATTGACTTATCAACACTCTTCACAAAATCTTTCTTTTCCAAGCACAAAAATGGTCACTATGTAACTAAATCCAATACATGCCTTCAATCCTTATTTCACTCAAATTCACAGCATTTGACATATGTGATCAGTTGGTATTCTTACAACACTCCTTATAATTTTCCCGCCTCTAGTTCCATCCACAATTCTGGAAATAGCTTTTGAAATTCTTTTATCATTGTTTCTATTATATACAATATTTACCTATTGGGATCATAATTCACTGGAATTTTTCCAGTATACAAAGTATTAACTTTGGATCAATAAACTTTTTATGCAATATTTTCAAAGTGTGGACTGAAGCATCCATATATCAAGATAGGCTAGATCTGGCTGAAGGCTTAAAAAATTCATAACTTAAAATAGGAAAAGGTCTATTTCTGATTCATGCTTCATGATCATCAACAGAGGTTGGCAAGGAAGGAATCTTTGCTGATGGTAATCATTCAAGGAATCAGGCTGGCAGTTCAGATACTACCTCAAATGTTACTTGTCACTTTGCAAAAAAAAAAAAAAAATATATATATATATGTGTATATATATATATATATATATATATATATATATATATCAACCCATAAGTGACAAATACCATCTCCGTCTTCAACTTATGACCAGAACTAGTCACATGTTCCACCTAAACACAAAAGATTTCTCTCTCTCTCTCTCCCTCTCCATATATATATATATATATATATATATATATATATATATATATATCACAGGCCTGAAACCAGAACTGTATAGTAGTGAGCAGCATTCAAAATTGCCACCTAAATAAAAAGACCTTTGTTACTCACAGCAAAGCTTCTGAACAAGACAGTTTAGAAGACAGCCCCTGTATTCTGTATATGGTAGGTAACAAGCATTCAAGAGATCTGTATGCACACAAAAATTAGGAACCACTTCCCTGTGGGTTCCATTGATAGACTTCAAAGAGGCTTAAATACCATGCAAAAATGTGTATCTGTACATAAGTAAGGTTACAATTATAATATGTTATCCAAAACAACATACATTTGACATTACGAGGTGTATGATTAATGTTTTATTAGGACAGGGGCATAAACTAGCACTATCCAAAGTAAACTGGGATTGGAATGCTGTGGGACATACAGGCAGAATATAAAAAATATTGTCTACGGACATACCACCCTGAACGCGCCCGATCTCGTCTTATCTCAGAATATAAAAAATATTAAGTAATTTTCCCAAAGCCCGATGGCTCATTTTTATGAAAAAATAGATGAAATAGATTTCCTGATTCTAGTGGACTTTTCACTACTTCATAATCATACAAAATCCCTGTCTGTCTTCATTGTAAATGTAGAATTTGTCATATAGTATTATATAGTTGGAATGACTAATGACCAGTTTCAAAAATAATGGAGTACTTTCCTTATAAATTCCACACTGAAGACTTTGAGTTGGGATTATTTTTACCCTACTTAAATTTTTAATTGCCATATGTCTCTGAGCTGGACTTTGCAAATGTAAACTTCTAGAAAAGACACTTCTCAGAATTTCTCCTAGCAACTGTAACATCCTAATAATACAAAGGCTATAAAATTCAATGTAACCTTAATTTTGTTTCTAATGTGCCATATTTCTGCTTTATATGAACATAATTGAAATATTATTTTAACTGGACCTAAATTATAAGACAATGAAAGCTGACAATTTCAGAGGATAATCTCAATTTTATAATCTTCATTATTCCTATAACATGCTAGTATTTTTACTATTCTTTCAGGTGGATGTCCCTCAGTCCATCACTTTATCTTGGTTATAATGGTTGTTATTGTACCTCTGTGTCAAGTGAGTTCTTGATGAAGGAACGAGTTGTAAGGAAATAAAGTACATAAAAAATATTCTTTTGATAAGGATTATTATTCCAAACATACAAAGAACTCTTAAAATATAACACTAAGAAACAGTAAGATTAAGCCAAATAAAAAATGGGCCAAAGACCTGAACAGACACCTCACTAAAACAGATACGAAGGCAAAAAGTATGTGAAAAAATGTTCCACATCCTATATTATTGGGACATGAAAATTAAAACAATACCCCAAATTAAAACACATCTGTTAGAATGGCCAAAATCTGAAACACTGACAGTACTAAATGCTGATGACCATATGGAGCAACAGGAACTTTTGTTCATCGCTGGTAGGTATGCAAAATAGTACATCCACTTTGGGAAACAGTTTGGTGGTTTCTTACAAGACTAAGTATACCCTTACTGCACTATTCAGCCATCATGCTCCTTTGTATTTACTCAAATGAGTTAAAAACTTGTGTCCATCCACGTTGCTGCAAATGGCCAGATTTCATTCTTTCTCATTGTCAAGCAGTATTCCATTGTATATATAAACCACAACTTCTTTATCCATTTGTCAGTTGATGGACATTTAGGCTCTTTCCATAATTTGGCTATTGTTGAAAGTGCTGCTATAAGCATTGGGGTACATGTGCCCCTATGCATCAGCACTCCTGTATCCTTTGGGTAGATTCTTAGCAGTGCTATTGCTGGGTCATAGGGTAGTTCTATTTTTAATTTTTTGAGGAAACTCCACACTGTTTTCCAGAGCAGCTGCACCAGTTTGCATTCCCACCAGCAGTGCAAGAGGGTTTCCCTTTCTCCACATCCTCATCAACATCTATAGTCTCCTGATTTGTTCATTTTAGCTACTCTGACTGGTGTGAGGTGATATCTCTCATGTGTGGATCTTGAGAAACGTAACAGAAAACCATGGGGGAGGGGAAGGGGAAAAAAAAGTTACAGAGAGGGAGGGAGGCAAACCATAAGAGACTCATAAGGACCGAGAACAAACTAAGGGTAGTTGGGGGGGGGTGGGTGGAGAGAGGAAAGTGGGTGATGGGCAGGGAGTAGCGTACTTGTTTGGATGAGCACTGGATGTTGTATGGAAATCAACCTGACAATAAATTATATTAAAAAAAACTTCACAAATAAATAAAACCTCTAACAAAAACAAACAAACGAACAAAAACTTGTGTCCACATAAAACCTGCACATGGAGAGCTTTATTCATAACTGCCAAATTTGGAAGGAACCCAGATAAAGTAGATGAATGAATAAATAAACTAGTAAATCCGGACTCTGGGATATTATTCAGTGCTAAAAAAAGAAAAATCAAAAACAGCTATCGAGCTGTGAAAAGATGGGGAGGAATCTTAAATGAATATCACTAAGTGAAAGAAACCAATCTAAAAAGACTGTAGACTGTATGGTTTTAGCTATATAATATTCTGAGCAAGACAAAACTATGGAGACGGTAAAAAGATCAGTGGCTGCCAGGAGTCTGGAGCGTGAGATGGATGAGTAGGGAAAGCACAGAGGATTTTAAGGTAGTGATGATTCCATAATGTAAATATGTGTCATTATACATATATACAAATACATGTCCAAATCCACAGAATTTCAATAGCAGGAGTGTGCCATACTGTAAACTACTGACTTTGGGTGATTCTGATGTGCCAATGCACACAGCTCATCTGTTGTAACAAACATACCACTCTGATTGGGAATGTTTCTAATGAGGAGGCAATACCTGTGTGGGGTTAGGCCTATATGAGAAAATCTCTGTGCCTTCCCCTCGTTTTTGCTGTGGACCCAAAACTGCTCTAAAAATATAAGGTTTTAATAAAAAAAAATTTAAAGTGTTCTTTCTAGCTTTTTCCTAAGGTGAAACATTTATTATCACACAGGAAACAAATACTAATAAATGTCTTATATAATATTCTTCCAAGTTTTCTGATAATAATACATTTTAAATCACTCTACAAGAATGAATATTCATAAAGAAAATAGAAGTACACTCTCAATTTGTCAGTCTGTCACATGTGAAATGAGACTTCTGAAGTAGATGGAAAGATAATAGTTATTGAAGCATAAATGAATGTGACATCATCTAGGCAACTTACAAATGACAGCCACATAACCATTTCCCTACTTGGTCTTCTACTGATCATCTTTGAAGCAATTCACATGACATATGTGTTATATACAAAGTTAAGGAATAAATTGATTTTGTTACATTTTTTAGCATCATGGAATGAAACCTCTTCACGTTTAAATAAGCTTGATTCATATTTTAAAGTAAAAATAATAGGCTACTTTTTTTAATCTTTTTAATGTTTATATATTTATTTTGAAAGAGGGAGCACAAGCAGGGGAGGGGCAGACAGAGAGGGGAGAGAGAGAATCCCAAGCAGGCTCTGCGCTGTCAGCACAGAGCCCAACATGGTGTTCGATCCCACAGTGAGGTCATGACCTGCACCAAAATCATGAGTCAGTCGCTTAACCAACTGAGCCACCCAGGCGACCCTAGGCTTTATGTTTGGAATGGTTCACTAGCAGTCGAGGGTATCTTCTTTAAAGTTATTCTCTTTTTGAAAAAATTATTTTCAATTGTTTATAAATTTAATTTAAGTTTACTTATGCACTACATTTTATACAAGTATGGGCTAATTTAACAGAGTTGCTTTGAAAATCATCTCTCTCCTCTCTCTTCTCCTCTATCTAAACCAAATTAGTAATGGAATATATATATATTTCCATGTCTTTCTGTGCTTCTATTTAAATATATATATATATATATATATATGAGAATGTTCATTATCATTTTGCCAAAAAATACAAGTTTGACACACTTTTCTGCATCTTAGATTTCTTTCTCAGCGAACCTTTTAAAATAGCTTGAAAGTAAACTGTTAGAGCTTAAACTAATTCTTTTTAATGGCTGCATATTACCTCATAGTTGGATATGGAATCATTTGATAAACCATCACAGGGAATAATAGGCCTATACAGTGGCTCTACAAAAACGCTTCAGTAAACTTTTTTATATTTATGTTCTAGCTCTTGAACAGATTTCTGTAATTAGGTTTGTGACGTAATTTAAATTTTAATGTACTTTTCAGATATTTTTTCAAAGTATTTGTAATTTCACATTTTTCAACACTCAGCAAATGAGAATACCATTTTTCCCCCCCTGCCAGTTGGCAAAAATTGTTAGCCTCTCTTTAATGTTTTCCAGTGTGATGCATATAAAATGACTTCATGTTACCGACGTTGGTATTTATCTTATCATTAGTGATTGGAAGTATTTTTTCACATGTCTGTTAGCCATTTGAGTATGATCTTACAATTTTTTATTCAAACTCTTGTCCCATTTATGTATTGAGTTGCTTGCCCTTTGATTGTCAATTTGTAAGAGCTGAGAGCTCTTTGTGTAGACTAAGAATCTACACTTTTACCATTTGAATATTTTTTGTATTGAAGAATGTGTGGATATATAATTTCTCCAAACAGGCATGCTTATACTGGTTTTTTTTTTTATGGTTTGTAGGGTTCTACTTTTGGTAAGTAATATTTTCCATGCCTCCAAACTGTACAGGTATTGATGTAGATTTTTCTGCAATTATACATTTGGTTTTTTACCTACATGTCTTTATCATCTAAAAAATCTTTCTTCTGTACTGTAAAACTTTATTTTCTTCCAGATGTATTGTCATTTGGGCCAGAATATTTAACAAATAATGCATCTGTTTCCTACCAAAATGAAATACCACTTTTCATAGAATACAGTCTTGTATGCTGAGACCTATCTCTGCATATCATATTGTGTAGTTCTGTGCTATTCATCTATTCCAATGCTAGTGCTACATGGATGTTATTATGGTTATATTAATAGATTATATGATATTGACAATTTAGTACTCTCTTCTTGCTGAAATTTCTTTTTATATATTATCAGATTTTTTTAAATGTTTATTTGTTTATTTTGTGAGAAAGAAAGTGTGCACGACCTGAGGGAGGGGCAGAGAGAGAGGGAGAGAGAGAATCCCAAGCAGGCCCTGCAAGGTCAGCACAAAGCCTGACATGAGGCTCGATCCCAAGAACTGTGAGATCATGACCTGAGCTGAAATCAAAAGGCAGTTGCTTAACCAACTGAGCCACTCAGGCGCCCCTAGATATAGACATTATCAGGTATTACTTTGACATATGAATGTGGAAGTTAGTTTATCCAGGGGAATAAGGAAATTGTCTTGAAAACCTAAAAGTAATTAGAGAATTCATATCTTTAAGATACTGGATTCATATCCAAGGACATATGTCTTGCCATATGTTTAGACCTCTTTTATATATTCATTACAATTTTTAGTATAATTTCTACATTAAAAATATTTAATTATATCTCTATACATTTCTTCTTAAAACACATTTCTAAGTTTCAGAATCTATTTGGTATTGTAAGTTGTGTCTTTTTTCCAATTTCTATTACTGGGAGCATATTGCTGGCATAAATAATAATTGAGTTTACATGTTAAAATTATATACAAACAAATTATCAACTTTTTTTTTTTCCTGGCAGCTTTGTTACTGGAACCTCTCAGGTTTTCTAAGAATTCAATCATAAGGAATTCAATCATAGCAAAGGAGCTAAATTTGCCTCTTCCAATGTTTATTCAGCTTATTTAGTTTTCTTGTCCAACACATCTGTTAGAATCCCTAAGACAATATTAAACAAGTGCAGGTGATAACTGGCATTCCTCGTTATTTTCTATTTTAATTAAAGTGTTTAAGATTTCAAGTAATTCTATATAGTCTCCTTCTATTATGTTTGTTTAGTGTTTTATTTAGGAAGATAGATAAATGTTATCAAATCTCTGTTCTGCATTTTATGTTTATCTTATGTTTTCCCCCCTAATGTGTTGATGTAATCGATTATGTATGCTTCTATACATCTATTAAAACCACCCTTTGTCCTTAAAATTAAACCTATTTGGACACAGTGTCTTATTCCTGATACATGGCTGAACTATAGGGCTAATATCTTATTCAGAATTTTTGCATTTATTTTCACAGGTGATAAAAAACATGTTTATAAGGTAAACAAAATATTTCTAAACAATTTCTTGCTATAATGATTAAATATATCTTGAGATAACTTACTACAATAAAATATTTGACTTTTTAGTTTTACCAAGACTATGATAACCAACAGCATCACAGCAATCACTGAGATAAAGAAATTTGAAATTCATTGATTTTGTACTTGGTGGTTCCTTAGCTTATAACCCCAGGATCAGTGTAAATTAAGCCACATAAATCTAAACTCCCTAAATATCAATAATAAGACATCTGGAAAGGGTTCAGAGACATATCAGCCAATGAAATCCATGTAATTACACATTGTTTAATAGCTGACTCCAGAAAAAACAGCTTACCTCTGATGTGATTTCAAAGGTGCTGGGAAGTTACCCTATCTCCCAATATATACTCTCCCAGGGTTAATGCCTGACACAGTAGAGACTACCCACCACTCTGTTCTAGTACCATGACAGCTGTTACTTCTGATTGGACAGAAGTACTATCTTCTATATGTTGTTAACATTTTGAACATCTTACCTGGTTTTAAACATATATTTTCTTTTTAAAAAAAATTATGTTTATTTTTGAGAGAGAGACAGACAGATTGTGAGCAGGGGAAGGGAAGAGAGAGGGGGGAGACACAGAATCTGAAGCAGGCTCCAGTCTCTGAGCTGTCAGCACAGAGCCCGACACGGGGCTCAAACTCATGAACTGTGAGATCATGACCTGAGCTGAAGTTGGAAGTTTAACTAACTGAGCCACCCAGGTCCCTCATGGCTTTTAGTGTTAAAATGGTGGCAGTCTTTCCCATGAGAAAGGGAATATATACCATAAAACTGAGAGATGAGCCCTAACAATCTGAATACGGCCATGGATAAGGACCTTCCTTGCCTTGGTATTCTTCCTTCTGTGGAAAATAAGAAGTATCTCCCTTAGTGAATAGTTTAAGATACATGATTACTTTCATATGCTTCTCTAGTGTCAGGATAGGAAGGGTATGCTAGAAAATGCAGAAAAGGGCAAAAACAAAGCTTAGGGAATATTCTCTATCAGTTTATATTAACTCAGGTCTCTGTTTTCCATAATTGTCTATTCTACCTTCTGGCCCTACAATTATTCTTTTATATTAAAAAATATTCAGTGTATTCATGCCATCTTAATTTTTTATTAAAACGTACTTTCAGAAAATATATGTTTAGGGGCACTTAGGTGGCTCAGTCAGGTGAGTGTCTGTCTTTGGCTCAAGTCATGATCTCATGGTTGCCCAGCTCATGCTCTCTGTCTCTGTCTCTCTCTCTCTCTCTCAAAAATAAATAAACATTAAAAAAATTTTAAAATAAAATTAAAATCCATGATAATTTCTATGCAATTATAAAAATGTGCATATTTATAGTCTGTACTCACAAACATATATATTATGATTGATTAGATTAAAGGGGGCTTTAACTCTTTGATTATTTGATAGCATCATAAGAATTTTAAAAGAGAACTTTCCTCAAAAGTTGTCAGTCATATTGAGTTCACTTAGTATTCTGATACTGACAGCATTCTAATGTAGGACCCCAGATCTATGCTATTATTAATTCTGATGTACACATTGATTTTTCCTTTGGAAAAGTAAGGTTGGTTGACTCTCAAAGATGGATACCATCAAGAAGTCTGGAGGAAATCTTATAGTCAAATATTTGAGACACTGCCAAGGAGATGGAAGTGCTAGCTTGAACCATATCACAACTGTAAAATTCTAGAAGTATCTCAGATATAGGAAAGGTCCAGGCAGAGCACTTGGAGCTATCTGAAAAACACTTTCAGTCAGAGTAATCGGATAGAATGGAAGAAAAAACATGCTACTGGTGAAATGGAAAAAAGTAAATACAGCCGTTTTTCTTATTCCCTTAATTTGGGCAAAACTGTCAAACAAAAATTATGAATCTTCTTCAATCAGCAATGCTGAATCTTTGGCCTTTAAGGCCACAGTTCCCCATAGGTTAATAGATTTTTTGACAACAAAAGAGAGGCTGGAATCGATTAGAGCACTTCATCATGTCGTTTTTTTTTTTTTCCAAAGAAGGAAGGATAATGATCATTTGTCAGTAGTCCTAGCCATTCCTCATTAAGAGAGGTTTATACGAACAGCTAGCTGTGGTTCCTTCCTTAAGATGAAGGCTAGCAACTAACAGGCTTGATATCAGAGAGGATTGGGAGGTAATCATTTTACTTATCAAAATGTCTGGTTTTTCACTTTGTAAAATGAATTACATGACTTGCCAGACATTCCACATAGTTTTCAGACAAATGTCAGTATTGATTTTATTCCTAGTTCTTTCCATGTATAGAATCAGCAGAATCCACATAGTTTCAGGAAACAAATGTAGACTATAGGTAGTAGAGTTTCAGACTTTGTTTCTCACAAGGGTGCTGATTAAAAAGACAGCCAAAGGAAAAAAAAAAAAAAAGACACCCAAAGGCATTTTGAGGAGCTCTAATGAAATCTAAGAAACTAAGTATTTGAAATACAGACCAATATGCCATGGCTGATGAAAGAGATACAGAGCTGTGATGCTTGACAGTCTTCTGATTTATTGTTTTGCATCCATCATCATCATCTCTACCCACTGGTAAACCTAAATGTGTATGATGGTCTCTTGTGTATTTAATATTGGAAAAGAGACACTGGACAAAGTCAAAGTAAGAATATAAAGAATTTTAGTAAGGCCTTATAAGATAAAAAGTTTACTATCAAAATAGAAATAAAATTTTATATTCAAAGCACCTAATTTGCCACCCGCCCCCCAGAAAAGCCTAGGAAATATACTAACGAATATATATATATACATATATATGTGTGTGTATGTATATATATATATATATATATATATATATATATATATATATATGAAATCAAATGTATATGTATGTGAAATGACCTCTTCTTTCTACTCTATTCCTTCCCTTCACCTGAACGAAGGATAGAATCATATTTACAGGTAAAGCAGGTAACTGTTAATGAAATGGGTGAGCTTCAAAATGGAAATTATAAACATTTAGAAGACTATTTAGATTACTCTTTAGTTAGAATAGATGTTCTCTGAGATATCACTTTGTGATGGGCTGTGTCATGGCAGCCAGAACTTACATATTCTTATGAGGCTAGGGACAAGATACCTAGCAGGTGGAAAAAAAGCTTGGGAAATTTCTGAAGCTGAGATGCAGAACTCCCTGAAAATTGCATGAAGTAATTGACCAAGATGAAAGAAAGATGACAGAAAAATATGTTGGAAGGAGAATGATTTATAAAAGAAAGAAGGTAGTAGAAGAGTGGTAAAGTGGTGAGGAAAACACAAAAGACAGGCCTATTGAGAAAGGAAGAAACAAGAGGAAAAGAAAATAAGTCATTATTTGATTTAAAGTTGAAGACTGAATTTAATGGTCATAATCGTCACCCCAGAGAATTTGTCACTTGAAGGTCAATACATTGTAGAAATGTGATTTTCAACCTAAGCCCCCTAGGGCCTTCATCTATCTATTTGAAAGACAGAACATAAAATTCTTTTCAATGTGATGATAGTGGGAAGTGATTTCATGTTTAACTAACAAGGTTTTTTAGAAATGTATCTCTTTCTGTCCTTGCTTTGCCCTATCAGATTATTTTTCTAACTTCCTCGTTTCATCTTTTCTTCTGCTCTTTCTCCTACTCCATAACAGCTACTAAAATACTGGGCTAGAATCGTGTAATGCCAAAGGTGCCGAATTGCTCATCATTTTTGTATTGAGTTTAACCTTTAATTATTGAAACGTTTTTTGTTGAACTTTAGCTAATGATCTTAGACCATCAAATTGGCCCCATGATATCTTGGTAAATTTAGTAAAAAGAAACAAACAAACAAACAAAGTATCCTATTTAAGGCCCCACAGGATTTCCAACAATAAAGATCCATGAAAATTAAATATGCTAAATTTAAGCACTCAGGAAAACAACCCAAGGAGTTCATTTGTTCCAGCAAAAAATACACCTGTAGGGATTAAAGACATAAGGGAAGGAAACAAAACCATACAAATATAAAAGTCAACTATATTTTTTAAAAAAGGTAAAAGAGAAATAGAGACAAATAGAAATCCTGGGAATACAAAGGATACTGTTGAAATTAAAGATTCATTGTTTAGTTTCCATGACAGATAATGAAAAATATTTAGTAGGAGAATGAGAATACTGACTACATACAAAGCAGAATTAAGGGTTAAAAAGGGGATAAAATATGAAAATGAAGATAAGAAACAAGGGAGATAAAAAAACAAAATCATTTCTGATAGCAATTTCAGAAAAAAACTCATTTCAGCATTTTCTCGTGAATGTTCCAAAACTTTTTAAATGAATAATTTAATCATGCATATTTTAATATACAATCCAACACATTATATTTGTTGATGAGAATTCAAACATATATATCTTGAAATTAAAGAACCTCGCAAAAAACTCATCCTTATAAATACCTGGTGAGTAAAAAAGTGATCACAAAGTTGCATATTATTTAGAAAAAATATGAGTACATTTCAAAACTACAGAGTATAACAAAAAATACTTAGAATATTATAGCATAAATGCATCTTTTGAAACATGGACAATTTTTAAAAAATGAAGTCGCTGTTCACTTAAGAAGCTAGAGGAAAAGAAGACAAAACTAGAAACTAGACAATCCAGAAATAAAGCAAGGGAAAAGAAAAGATTAATGAAATAGTAAATATAGACTAGAAATATGTTTCCTTGAAAAATCTACTAAAAGTGGCACACTTCTATAAAGATAGATTAGGGAATACAGAAATGGCATGAAAAATACTAGATGACTTAAAAAAACCATCATTACAAGAGACTGTGAACAAGTAGATGCTATAAATTTGACAACAAAATGTACAGCTTTATTAAAAAAATAACTTTCAAAACCTAATTCAAAATTTTTTTACGGGTATTAAATAATCAAATCAATATTTAAAATCCTTCCTCAAAATAAAGAATCAGACCTGGATATATTTATTAGCAAATGTTATCAAACCCCTAAGTAACAGATATTACCAATCTCATATAAACATTGAGATAATAGAAAAAAATAGAATGTCCCTCATTTCATTATATAGGGGAAGTACATCTTTGATGCCAGAACCAGTAATGAATTGTGTGATGAGGTGAAATTATTACCTAGTTTCATAAGTGACCATAAATGAACATATTGTACACAAAATATGAGCAAACTAATTATAATAAAGTTTATAAAATAATTATATATGATTAGGTTCAATCTAAGAAATACAAGCATAGTTTATAATTAAAATAAATATCAATGCTATTAAATATAATAACATATTAAGGTTGAAAATATAATGCAAAATACAAATAATAGCATTTCATTAAAATGCCTTAGTAACTTATTAATAGAAGGAGGCTTTCATAACTTGATTAAAAAAATATCAAAGAGTTGGTGAAATGTGCTTAAAATCTATAAAGTAGGCAATTTCTCTCCTTCTGTTGAGAAATACGATGCAGATATGTAGCTGATGAAGTTAAAAAATGATAATCAATTTTGTTTGGAAAGGAAAACACAAAAGAGATTTTTTTCCCTTAGTGTCCAGAATTATCCTCACAATAATTTTAAGATAGTTTTTAGAGAATATTTGTAATATGTGATATTATACAATGTCTATATCCAACAGTCATTAAGTCACAAACATCCCAATTAGAAAGATTTGTTATTTTTAATATACATCATGTACACCAGCAAACAAAAAAGCAAGTAAAATTTTAAGAGGTCTGACATGGAATTTCAATAAAAGACAGAAGAGCTTTTCAGAGGAAAGTATAAAATCTATATCAACAGACCTATAAGAAGACCTAAATAAATGTAAAGTATATAAATTCTATGTAATTTTATTTAAATCCCAAAAAGGTTTTTTCATGAACTGACAAAGCTGATCTTAAAAATTATATGAAAAATAGTGGACCGTAAAGAACACCACCACAAAAATTGGAAGAAGTACGTTCTCTGAGGATTCTCTTTTCCAAATATCTATAGGCATTATTGACCATAGACCATCTCAACACAGATTCACTTATATATGAAAGTATAGTATAGAACAGAGTAGGCATTGCTAATAATGGTTACCTGTGACTCAATAAGTGATGTTGGAAAAATTGCCTATTTGTGTGAAAAAAAAGATAAAATCCCCAGCTTATATCACATAAAAAATGAAAAGTATAAAGATTAAAGACATGCATGTGAAGAACAGAATTGTGTAACTATTAAAATCAATATACGTAACAGTACAAAACCATAAAATTTCTAAGATAAAAATTTTGATATAGTGAGCTTCCCCTCCAATTTTAAAAAGCTGAGCAGTTGTTTTCACATATTTGGCTCTTCCAGAAACACAGAATCTTAACAGTTAGATGAACATTATCAACAAGCACTTATTGAATATCTGGTAACATTTCCTTTATTTTTTTTTTAAATAAGCACAGCTAGAAAGGGATGTTGTATGAATACAAAAATACACCATGAAGATGGCACATATTAAGTGTCACTGAAGAACTGATATTATTTTTCAGATATGGATGGTGAAGTAGTTTCATCAAGTCATAAATAGTTTTCTACAAATGTAGAGTTGCAATTATAATTCTAATATCTGTGGAGTGACATGATCTCCCTGGGACTTCAAAATATACTTAGACATTGGATAATTGAATCTTTATACATTTCTATTCCTTACCTCCTGCATTCATTCCATTGCCTGAGCCTATCTTATTTTGAAATCTGTCTTATTTCTTTTATTTCTCCTGCTGTCAGTATCGCCAAGGGTAGCTGATATCATGATGGTTCAAAGTTCAGCTACTAGAGTGAATGATCTATGCTCAGTCCTAGATCTGTCTCATGTCAATACATAACCTGGGAAAATCCTGGGCTTACAATTTTTCTTAGTAAAATTGAGGTAATCACATATCATAGTGTTATTATGACTTTTAAATAAATATCTATATGTGTACACACACATACACACACACACACACACACACTTAGAACAATACTTTTTCCCATAGTACTCTCTCAATGATAGAATGTTGTTGGCTTCAACAGTCATGTCATTATCTCACGCCCTTAAGTATACCTTTCTACAATCTTTGTGACAAAAGATTGTCTCTACGGTATATATGAGATTGCTAACTAAAATCTATTTCTTCTTTCAAGACACAAAGCTAAGTTACATTTTTTTATTTTGCTTTGCAATTAGTTTAGGCCAGGTGAGTGAGTTTTAACCAGTGGTCTGTGAACAGAAAGCACATATGATTTTGAGAACTGGGTAATAAAAAGCCCCTATACTTGTGCCACTTGTAATGTTTTTCCTTTAAAACAATAATCTTGGCAATAATCTTGAGGGTGAGTTTGCATGCCATGTACATAGGATCACAGAGCAGCTATTACTTTGTGTGCCAAATGAACATTCACAGGGTATCTTCCCAAGCCTTCAGTATTATATGAGAAAGAATTAGACTACTTTTGGAATAGTTAAAATTTGAGTACTGTATTAGACAGCGTTCTCGAGAGAAGCAAAACCAACAGGATATCTGTATCCTATTTATTAATTTGTTATAAAAATGGGTTCCTGGAATTATGGAGGCTAAGTCCCACATCTGCTCTTTGTGAGTAGGAGAACCTGGAAGGTGGGTGGTGTGATTCAGTCCAAGTCTGAAGTCGTGGGAACCAGGGGAGCTGATAATGTTTAAATCCCACTCTGAGTTTAAAGGGCAAAGAAGGCAAGGTGGCAGGAGCAGTAGTAAGAGTCTTGGTCAGAGTCTGGAGGCAGAGAACCAGAATCCTTCCAGTATCTGGGTCTGGAGAAGATAGATGTGCCATGTCAAGTAAGAGCAAATTTCCTCCTTCTCTGCCTTTTCTACTCAGACCCTTAATGGATTGGACAGCATCCACCTGCATTGGTAAGGGAATCTTCTTTATTCAGCCTGCAGTTTCACATGCTAATCCATTCTGGAAACATCCTCACAGACATACCCAGAGATAATGTTTTACTAGCTATCTTGACATCCCTTAGCCCAGTCAAGTTGGCACATAAAATTAACCATTACAGGCACTATATTTTACTGAAGTCTAGGTTATGCTGATACTACTTATTCCCCAAACAAAAACTTTCAGTAATTCCTAATTGGAAATTATACTCTAAAATCAAAACATTTTTGTCCCGTTCTGCTTGGCACATTTTAAGCAAAGCATGGACCAATGAGTGTGCACTCAGTTGTATAATCAGATAGATAATAGACTTAATATAATAAGATATTGAAGAGCTAATGACTATTCAACTTGAAGATAATGCTACAGAACTCATGCCTTTTTTACTCATTTACTCATTCAAATTTAATTTACTGATTGCCTATAAGTTTAAATTTTAATCCCTTGTGCTGGAATTGAAAAGAGGATTTAACCAATATGTCTGTACCGAGAGCATTGTGGTAGAATAAGATTGAATAAATAATTGTAATAGATAATCTAAGGCTTGCAGAGAACTACAACTTGGTAGAAGTAATGACTAACACAGCCAGGGTTTGAGGTTTGAGGAATTTTTATATAGATAATGTTTAAGTTTATCCATGTAAAACCTGTAGCAACTTAAGCTAAACCAGGCTTAGATGGGCCACTGAAACAGATCAAGTAATACTACATGAAAAGCATAAAACAGTTTCCTTCCAATATTTTTAAGTGCTGTCATGTGGAAGAGAGCACAGAATTATTTTGCTTTGTTCAGGAATATCCAGTAAGAGCATTTTCTGTGGAAGATTGAACAGAATGTGTAAAGCCAGTCATTTTCATGGTACTAAAACGGGACTTGGTAGTTGAACACAAAAGGGCTTAGGGAAAAGACAAAACACCAGGAGTGGTTTCCTAGCTGACAACAATGAAGTGAAGCAGAAAAGTGAGCTTGAACCTGGTTATTTATTAAAGGAGCCAGACACATGCTAAGTGTGAAAACATACTCTAAATTTGTCATATTTTGATATCAGGCTCATAATGACCTCATAAAAACAGTTAGTCATGGGGTATCTGGGTGGCTCAGTTAGTTAGGCATCTGACTTCAACTCAGGTCATGATCTCTTAGTCTGTGAGTTTGAGTCCCCCGCCAGGCTCTGTGCTGACAGTTCAGAGCCTGGAGCCTGCTTCAGATTCTGTGTCTCCCTCTCTCTCTGCCCCTCCCTCACTCACACTCTGTCTCTTTCTCTTTCATAAATGAATAATCATTACAAAAAAATTAAAAAAAAACAGTCATCCCTCCTATTTTCTTAAAATATTTGTGTGAAATTTGTGTTATTTCTTTCTTAAATGTTTAATGAAATTCACCTCTAAAACCATCTGGGTCTTGAATTTTATTTTTGGACATATTTTCATAACAAATTTAATTTCTTCAATATAGATATAGATCTATTCAGGTTTGCGGTGGGTGTGGGAATTTTGATAAGTTGTATTTTTCAAGAAGTCTATCCATTCATCTAAGTTGTTATGTCAAATTTATTGGCATGAAGTTTTTCATAGTATTCGCTCATTACATTTTAATTTCTGCAGCATCTACATGATAGCCCTATCTATATGATTTGTGTTCCTTTTACTCTTAATTAGACTATATAGGGATTTATTTTATACCTTAATGGTTTTAAATGTTTTACATTTTAATCAATATTTGTTGATTTTATTTCTTAGAGTGCTTAGACCAATAACATTTAATGTAATTATTGATACGGTTGAATATAGATCTCATATTTTATTTCTGTTTTCTGTGTGTCCCCTCTAATTTTTATTTTTCTGTTTTACCATCTGTTCCTTCTTTTGGATAATTTGATCCTTACATTTAATGTATCTAATGACTTTTGTGCCTATATCTCTTTGTATAATTTTTGTTACTCTAGAAATTAAAATATACATATTCAAATATTCAGTCTACTAAGAGTTAATGTTGCACTACTTCAATAAAATGTAGGAAGCTTGCACCATATGCCTTTTTTTAACCCCCACTAAGCTTGATCTTATAGTTGTTAAATCTATTACATCTACATATATTGAAAGCTCCATAAGACAATGTTGTATTTTTTGCTGTCAACATATATCTTTATTTTAAAGAAATTAAAACAAAAATAGTCTATTATATTTAACTATATATTTATCATTTCTGATCTTTCTTCCCTCCTAAAAATCCAAGATTTTCTCTGATATTTTCCTTCAGCTTGAAGAACTTTCTCGAACATGTCTTGTAGAGTAAGTTTGCTGGTGACCGACCAGTGCTCTTACTTTATAATTCATTTCAAAATCCATTTTTATTTCACCTTCATTCTCCTAATGCACTCAATAATTCCAATTTTTTTGAAAACTTTTTCTACAACCTGATTTTATTTGTTTACTTTTACCATAAAAAAACAAAATTCTAAGATCACAAGTAGTTATTTTTTGTATTTCATTCAGAGATTTAGTTGTAATCAGCAGAAAAGTCTTAAGTGATTTAATGCAGCCATACCATATCTGTAGCTCTATATAAATTGATTTTTGTTAAGAGTGACATGGAAGAGGGGCACCTGGGTGGCTCAGTCAGTTAAGCATCTGACTTTGGCTCAGGTCATGATCTCATGGTTCATGGGTTTGAGCCCTGCATTGGGCTCTGTGCTCATAGCTCAGAGCCTGGAGCCTGCTCCGGATTCTGTGTCTCCCTCTCTCTGCCCCTCTCCTGCTTGTGCTTTGTCTCTCTCTGTCTCTCAAAAATAAAGGTTAAAAAAAAAAAGAGTGACATGGAAGAAAGGTGACCAAAGTGTAGGGTCCCAATACGGAAAAAAGCAGGAGCTATTCAAAGTGAAAATTGTTGTGGAAAAAAAAAAAAAATGGAACTTTTCACTCTAACTCAATAGCATACATAATAAATGTTCTACATGTATCACCAATTTCCATTTAAATACACTAAACTGGGACACCTAGGTGGCTCAGTTGGTTAAGCATCTGACTCTTGGTGGTCATGAACTCAGGGTTTGTGAGTTTATGCCCCATGTCAGGCTCCATGCTGGCAGCATGGGATTCTCTCTCTCTCCTTCTCTCCCTCTCTCTCTGCCCTTTCCCTGCTCACGCTTTCTCTTTCTCTCAAAATAAATAAACTTAAAGTAAATACACTAAACAATAAAACGTTTACTATAATGCTATCTTCATTCTCATAAGGTATAAAAATATTTTAAAAACAAGATGTAATAAGTACTAACTGTAAGTGAAAAAATAATAATTAGACTGCATTATAACTAACAGATGTCTGTCAAAAATAGCAATAAGTAAGTGAAAAAGTAATCCACAGGGTGGGAAAAATATATGAAATACAAACACATGACAAATGATTCATTTCTATAATATGAATATATCTATCATCTCTACCATATACACACATATGTGATATATACATAAAGTTCTCATATGTAATATGTTACATAATATATAGTGTACATGCATATTATCCATGTATAGACATATGCATGGATAATATGTAAAACTGACCTACAAAATGTAGATAACTCAGTAGAAAAATGAGGAAAATACTTGAATGGGCACTTCATAAAACAGGATTTCTAAATGACTAATAAGCATAAGAGAATGTGTTCAACCTTATTAGTTACCAAGGCAATGCAAACCAGAGAACACATAAGCACACATACAGAATATGATACCACTTCTCATCCAAAAGAATGGTCATGATAACAGTTAACTATGGTCATAATAATACTATGTAAGCATCATACAACAGTAAGCATTAGCTCACCAGGTTTCAGGGCAGCTAGAAGTTAGTCTATGATAGGTTCCATTGGATAGCTCTGCTCTGCTCCACATACCTTTCATCCTTCTCCCGGGATTCACATGATTAATTTCGGTATATATTTCTCATGGGAATTACTGAAGCACAATAGAGCAACTGAACCACTTTACTCACATTGTTAAGCTAACATTTCATTGACCAAAGCAATTCACATAGCCAGGCCTAGATTCTAATGGCAGGGAGTTAGTCTACTCACTGAAGTGGGGGAAATAGTGTAACTATTAATCTAATCTAATAATCTAATTTTATTAATCTAATCTACTGCAATAATAATAATATCAAGTATTGGTGAATAATGTGAATTATCTGGAGTTATCACAATGATGGCAGAAGTGTAAATTGGTGTAACCACTTTGATGCTATCTGGGAAAATTGGAACAAATTATATTTTTGACCCAGTAATTCTATTCCAGTTATATACTGAAAAATGCATATATGTGCATATATGTATACATTTATATATAAATGTTAATACCAACTATGTGTAATAGCTAAAGTATAATATGTATGCAAATTGCTGTATATTCATATCATGGAATACCATCAAACAATGGGAATAAATGAATTATTGCCTTATTGAACAATATAGATAAATCTTGGAACATAATATTGAACAAAAGATACAAAACACTATATAAAAAATTATCTGTTTATATAAAATTCAAATACGAACAAGAGTAATACAGTACATAAGAAGACATGCGAGTGGTTAAGATTTCAAAGAAATCTTTAACTTAAAGGGGGAATGAGGAATTTCTTTGTTTTTAAGATTTTATTTTTTTAATGTTTATTTTTGATAAAGAGAGAGAGTGAGTAGAGGGGAAGGGATTTGAAGTGAGTTCTGTCCTACCAGCAGAAAGCCCAATATGGGGCTCAAACTCATGAACCTTTAGATCAGGACCTGAGTTGAAGTTAGATGCTTAACTGATTGAGTGACCCAGGTACCCCAAGGAATTTCTTAAGTAATAATAAAGTTCTATTTTTCCATCTAGATGTTATTGTTTTTTTTTAATGTTTTGCTTTCTTTTGTTTTTCTTTTGTGAAAATTCAGCAAACTGATCACTTATTCTCTATTGTTTTCTATATGAATGTGACACTTCAATAAATATTAAAATTAAGAAAAAAAGAATGAGAAACACAAACTCTGGGGTAATAATACAAATAAAAGGAGGCTCTGGATGATAATTTGGAGAAGCACAGAAGATCATGCAATGCTATCGACAAAATTCCAGTTATGTTAGGTTGTGATTTGATGGGTGTTCATTTTACTGTTTTTTTTTCACTAAATAGATATATGTGTATAAGCTAGTTCCATACCAGCTGTTACATAGTAATTAAAAATCAGATGATTGCATAATAACACAATAAAAAAAGAGACTCATGACTGGCACTGAGTAGGTTCTCAAAATATTTATGAAATGAATAACAAAGTGTGATTGACTCATTTCAATGTTTTATATGTTTGTATGACAATAAATCATATTGTTATTAGATATTTCATTAAATGCACAATAATATTACACTTAATATTTTGCAACTTTTTTGTTTGCTTCACACTAAATTCTAAACATCCATTTTCCAGTTTTTTTTGTTGTTGCCACAAACAGATATAGTCATAGGGGTGGGTCATATTTCATTTACTAATCTACTGAAGAGAAAGAGCACAAAATATTCAATAAACTAAAACCCTTCTAAATAAATGTCTATATTTCCCCCATTGATGTGACTATGTTTGTGATATCAATTTCTAAACATGAAAGTGTGTCAAAGAATACTTAATGTTTAGCAACTAATAAATGGTGTTTCAAAATGAAGTAGCAACTCAGTTCACATTTTACCAGCAACATATGAAAGAGGCTTTTTTCTCCCTGCCAACAATATAAGATAGGCACAGATAATTAACATTATTGTTGGCATGAAGTAAAAAGGCTGTTTTATAAAAAGACTGCTGATGGAATATGAACATATACACTGATATAGAGAAATATAGATAGGTAAGTAGACAAATGCACATGTACTTTCTAAGGTCTATTTAAAATTTTTTATTAGTGAAACAATAATTTGTTTTATAATTCATTTTATTTATTTGGTGTCATTTTCTTTGGGATGTTCCTTTCTAAGGATTGATTTATTGATGTTCCTTTCATAATAAAAATTTTTCACATTAACTCTTTTATTCACCATGCTAAATTTTTAATTTATCTTCTAGGATTTTTGTGATGATTTTATTTCCATATAAGACACCATGTATTTTGGAATTTTTGTATTTGTTTCCATAATCTGAATATTCATCCATAATGTTTTAGTCATTGCCATTTTTCTTTAAAATTTTGATTCAGCCTAAATTATTTTTGGTATAGACACTGAGAAATCCAGCTTCATTTTATTTTCCAAATGGCTAACCAGCTAGTAATAAGTGTTGAATACAACATTAATTTAACTTCCACTGATTTAAGTGGTATATTATATATTAAATGTATATATTTTGTATTCAAAATCTTTATTTAAAAAAGTTTTTTTTAAATGTTTATTTATTTTTAAGAGACAGAGACAGACCGTAAGTAGGGAAGGGCAGAGAGAGAAGGAGACAGAATCGAAAGTAGGCTCCAGGCTTTGAACTGTCTACACAGAGCCCAATGCAGGTCTCAAACCCACAAAGCATGAGATCATGACCTGAGCCAAAGTCGGATGTTTAACCAACTGAGTCACCCCAGTACCCCCAACATATTCATTTTAAATAGTTTTAAATATATCATGATTATACAATTCTTTTTAACTTTGTAGTTATAGCAAAATGTCAGCCATTTCATGTAAAAGAAAATTGAGCCTATTTTGAAAAGTATATAGTTGTACGTCATCATATTCAATACATACTTCCAGTTCCCCACCTTTTATCTTCCTGCACTTTGAAAAGCTTCACTTGTGTATAAATAGTCATAGTGACAAGACACAAACATCTAATATTGAAAAGGGAATGATAGATTTATAATAAATTTTGTAAGTGCTCAGGAAACATGTTTTCAGTCTCCTCTTTTTACATTTACCTTTTTATTTGTAATATATCTATAAAGGAAATAAAGCTTCATTGGTAACATAAATGTAGAATCTCTATTCTTACATATCCTTTTCATCTGGTATCCAAACACGGTCTTGAATTCATTTCAGGAATGTTTACAGCAAACCTATCCAACAATACATATTCACCAATGTAAAAATCACCTTGAAATCTTGTGTTCTTGCTACGTAAAAATTATTATTTTCTTCCTTTCATGATAGTCAGTTTGGAAGAAGCTATATAATAGGAAACAGGGAAAGTAATGAAGATTATATAGTTTGTATCAGTAAATGGTTGAAAATGTTTTTTGATTGAACCTTTCTTTATAAATACGATTTGGGATTTCAATAAGGGCATATTGCAAATGTCACTCAGTACATTCAGCAAATGTTACCTTCTATCACAGAACACCACTCAGGCTCCAATGTGATTTGAGTAAAAAGAAACCATGAGGGAATAACTCGTAAATGACACTTTAGCTTTTCAGTCTTGATTGATTTCAATACTGAATTTGAGAACAATATTGCTGCATTTGTAAACAAAGTTTACTTCTAGTTTTATGCAGCCATTAAGTGTTTTCCTTTAACATTCAGGAAATTATTGCTTCTTCCTCTAAAGTCTGTATTTCATTTTTGTACCATAATAGATTTTAAAACTTTGGATAAGCAGCTCTGAAATCCTAACTGTTCCTGTGGGCAGGACTTGCATTTCCATGAAATCAACTGTTCAGTGACACTTCAAGAATCCTTTAGCAGGATGACGCTCTCCTTTTCCAAATCCATGTGCTCTTAATGCTATTGTTCACTGCTCTCACCATCAAAGATAGGGGTGTAGGAAAATCCGGTAAAGCTTTCTTTTGCATTTGCCCTTCCACTCCATTATTGAGTCTTAATAATAAAGGCTCATATCTTAAAAATCTGTACAATAAAAAAGCTTCCAAGTGGCAATTCAAATAAAAATATATAGATTCAGTGACTCAACAAACTTCAAAGCCCTATTCTCTACACCCATCATAAAACCAGATCCTTCTCTACAGATTATTCTTATGTATTATTCTTCTCATTCACATTCTATTATCAAAATATTTAATTAGAGCAAATAAATTGTGATTATTTTTTTAATCCCACTAATAATTAGAATAACTCAGGAACTTTGGATTACTTGAATCTAAATTCTAGTAATGATTTAATAACCTAGGACATCCTTAGGTATTGCAAGATGTTGTCTGTCAGATGGCTTAGTAGTGGCCTAGGGATGCCACTCAAGGAGCAAAATCAGAAGGCTTAATAAGCTTGTCTCAGAAAAATCTCTGAGCCTCCTATTCATATAATCAACCACTCACATCCTACTTTTAATTATTGCTGGCTGCTAGTTAAGTGTTGCTTTTAGCTCCTAGAGGCTGCTCTGTGGTCCTTGTACATGGCTTTCTATCTTTAAAGCTGGCAAAGATGTCCAGAAAGCTTTGTGTGTTTGTTTGTTTGTTTGTTTGTTTGTTTGTTTGAATATCTCTGGCTTCAATTCTGCTACTAGCTCGAGAAAGAGCGCTGCTTTTAAAAGGTTAACATAACTAGATTGGGCCCACCTGGATAATGTCCCCTTTGATTAATTCAGTGTCAACTGATTAGCAACCTTAATTACATCTGCAAAATCCGTTTTGTTATGTAGCATAATATAATCACGGGCAAGAAGTTTCTATACTTATCATCATCGGTGTTAGGGAGGAAAATCCTGGGAGACAATTTTAGAATTTGCCTACCACAGATATTGATCTCCCATCCCCCCTTGGCATAAAGAGGCAATGGTCTAATTCTGCTGTTGAAGAAATGTCAGTGTACCTATACAGAGAATTGGTCTTCATTCCTCCACCCAGCAGAAACAGATGGTGTTCTAATTCACCTGCCAGGGTCTTTTCATGGCAGTCCAACAGGGAGCTGAACGGCCAACCACACTTGGCAGCAATAGGACTTGGCAAGGTGATAAGAGATGGGCTAGTCAGTGCTTCACTTACCCTCTTCTGGTGCAAGCATGATCTAGTTAGGAGTCGAGTCCCAACTCCCATCTAGCAACAACAACAACACTGAATGAGGCTGTGTGAGGCAGGGCTACTCAGCCCGCTGATCTCCATCTACCCCACTCTATGTGTCAGCAGGAACCAGTAGGGAGCTGAATTTACACTCACCTAATACCAATGTACCCTAAACAGGGCAACCGCTAAAATAGATTATATAGGATCCAGAGTCTTAGAACATTATACCCAAATATCTACAGTACGATAAAAAATAATTTACTCTTTATACCAATAACCAGGACACTACAACTAGAATAAGAACTTGTAATCAAAAAATGTTAATATTGAAGTTACTGAGATGCTGGTTATCTGACAAGGATTTCAAAGTAGCCAACATAAAAATGTTTCAGTGAACAATTATGAACACTCTTGAAACAAGTAAAAAAATAGAAAATATTGGCAAAGGAACTGAGAATATTTAAAGAACCAAAAAGAAATCATAGATGTGAAAATACAGTAACTTGAAAGAAAGAAAAACAACATATCAATAGATGGGCTCAATATCGAATGGAGATGACAGAGAAAAGAATCCGTGAACTTGAAGACATATCAATAGATATACCTAATCTGAACAATCTGAACAAGTGAGAAAATATAGACTAAAAAATAAAAATTAATAGTAAAAAATCTTCAAAGACTTGTAAGTCAATACACAACTATCTGTTTAGCATCCATATCATTAGAGTCTTAGAAAAAGAGGAGAAAGAATGTGGAGTACATATAAGAACTTGGATAGGGGCACCTGGTGGCTCAGACAGTTGAGCATCCAACTTCAGCTCTGGTCATGACCTCGTGGTCTGTGAGTTCGAGCGCCACATCGAGCCTGTGCTGACAGCTCAGAGCCTGGAGCCTGCTTTGGATTCTGTGTACCCTCCTCTCTGTCCCTCCCCAACTCATGCTCTGTCTTGCTCTGTCTCTCAAAAATAAATAAGTGTTAAAATTTTTTTTTAAAAAAAGAACTTGGATTGATCTCAAGGACATTATGCTGACTGGGGGAAAAAAACCTACTCAAAAGGTTATGTATTGTATGCTATTTATTTAACATTGCTGAATAGCAAAATTATAGAAAATTATAGACAGACAATAGATTGGTGATTTCCAGAGGTTAGGAATGGGGGGGGGAGGAGTTTGGGCATAGTGATAAAGGGTTAGCCAGATGGACCTTCTGTTGTTAAAACAGTTCTGTATCTAGAGTAAGGTGGTTAGTTACATGAATCTATACATGTGGTAAAAATGCATATCACTACATATCACCCCCAACACTCTCAAATACACAAATGAGTTTATATAATAAGTTCTGTGGAACGTACACCAATGTTGATCTCCCATTCTGATGTCGTACTATGGTTATTCAAGATGTTGCCACTGGCAAAACCTGTGTGAAGCATCCATATAATCTCCCTGTACTTTGCTGTTTGTTTTTTGTTTGTTTGTTTGTTTGTTGCAACTTGCTATGAATCTGCACTCATCTCAAAATAAAAAACTTGAAAACATTGTTGAACAAGTACTCTTTTAAATAATTTGGTTTATACTCTATACCTCAGTTTATCTTTCCTTTAAAATATTCTCATTTCAGGGTGCCTGGGTGGCTCAGTCAGTTAAGCGTCTGACTCTTGGTTTCAGCTCAGGTCATGATCTCACAGTTTGTGAGTTCAAGCCCCGTGTCAGGCTCTGGGCTGACAGCTCAGAGCCTGGAGCCTGCTTCGGATTCTGTTTCTCCTTTTCTCTCTGCCCCTCCCCACTCATGCTCTGTCTCTCTGTCTTAAAAATAAATAAAACATTAAAAAAAAAGAAAATCCATTTCAAATGCTTGAATCTTTCTTTATAGCTAAGTAAGTGGCACACTGGATTTCTGATGGATCAACATGGTCCATTGCAATAGCCCCTAAATTTTGAATAGATCATTTGGAATTTCTAGAGTTGACACTTTATCCTATTGTTTCCTTTGTAAGCAGTGTTTTTCTTACCTTATAAAACTTTTGTAAGGAGTAGCTACTAAAATGTCTAATAAAATTTTAAGTTTGCACATAGTTTTTATAGAATGCTATAACAAATAAAACAGAGAGGAACAAATACTGATATTGTAAATACCTATAGATTTTAATACCGAAGAAGATTTAACTTAAAAATCCTTAGTCTCATGAAAAAAAATAAAATGGCATTCATAGACATGTCGAAGCAACTTGATAATTGGTCTTAAAAATATCTAGCTAATAAACCCTGTTGGTCACCCCTAAATTTAAAATAGTGACTTAAAAAATAAAATTGTGTTGCACCCCTATGTTTATAGCAGCACTATCAACAATAGCCAAAGTATGGAAAGAGCCCACATGTTCATCAATAGATGAATGGATAAAGAAAATGTGGTATATATATATATATATATATATATATATATATATATATATATATACACACACATACACACAATGGAGTATTACTCGGCAATCAAAAAGAATGAAATCTTGCCATTTGCAACTATGTGGATGGAACTGGAGGGTACTATGCTAAGGGAAATTAGTCAGAGAAAGACGAAAATCATATAACTTAATTCATATGAGGTCTTTAAGAGACAAAACAGATGAACATAGGGAAGGGAAACAAAAACAATATAAAAACAGGGAGGGAGGCAAAACAGAAGAGACTCATAAATATGGAGAACAAACCGAGGGTTGCTGGAGGGGTTGTGGGAGAGGGGGTGGGCTAAATGGGTAAGGGGAATTAAGGAATCTACTCCTGAAATCATTGTTTCACTATATGCTAATTTGGATATAAATTTTAAAAAATAAAAAAAAATTTTAAAAATAAATAAAATCAAATAAAATAAAGAAATAAAAAACTAAAATTGTGTTTCACAAAATCTTTAACATTTTGTATTTTATGCCAATAGATGAAGAATTCTAGAGTGACCGGACAAATTTTTTTTTTCTAACGTTATTATCTTGAATAACCTGCATGAACACGATACAAATAGAAGTAAATATATTCAGGAATGCTAAAATCTTTTGAGAGGTTTGAATACCCACCCATCCATAAATCACTGAAAAGAAAAGTTAAAGATTTCATGATGCATTCTGTTATCATATTTGATGGCTACATTTTCAGCTTGTTTATTGGGTGAACATAGCAGTGTCCTCAAATTTTATTAATGAGGAGAAAGTTGCAGCCTAGAAAAGATCACTGTTTAAGTATTAGTAGACCGGAAACAAAGGCGAGGGTACAATATAATAGCATAAAAATTTCTTTATTTTACTATCAACTAAATGTTCAGTTAGAGTCAAAAATAGAAGCAAACCATAAATTACTGTAGTGAAGAATGTAGTTACCTTTATTTTTTTCCATTTTCTGGTCAAATTATGTATATAGAAGAATAACTTTCTAATTTGAACCCTTTAAGAATAACACTGCACACAGATAATTAGTCTTTTCATATTTGAGGGTTGAGGGTCAGAATGCCTAATAACCCATTAATAGAATATCAAACTAGACTTTTTTTTAAGTGTTGTGTTTTATTTATACTGTCCTATGACACCTAAAATCTAACTTTTGAGATTACAGGCTCTCAGACAGTCAAGGATTGACTAAATTAAATC
This sequence comes from Panthera tigris, assembly GCF_018350195.1. NCBI lineage: Eukaryota > Metazoa > Chordata > Mammalia > Carnivora > Felidae > Panthera > Panthera tigris. Next base: position 157,421,199 of record NC_056663.1, read on the forward strand.
TATTATAGGTTATCGAGTTTGTAAATTCAGTCATCACCCGGACGAATGTTTGGAAAAGGCACAGAGAGAAAACACCTGAGAGAAGGGTGTAAGCACAAAGCATGCAAAAAAAAAATCATATAAACTGTCAGCATCTAGAAAAATTGTTCACTGTTTTTGACAAGTGGGTCAATGGTGAATACTCACCTTTTGCCTTTTGGATTTAAAAAATACAGATAGTCAGCAAGCTGGCAGTTCTTAGTCACTATGTAATTCAATGAGGAACCAGGAGAAATACAGTTTCTTGTCTGTTACATTGTGCTTTACAATTTCAGAAAATCTTGAAACACTTGAGCTTGACCTTCATATTCTCATTGTTACAGGACCAAAAAAATTAAATAAATAAATAAATAAATAAATAAATAAATAAATGGAAGCAAGCTTTTGTTGACCCTTAAAATAACAATTTTATAGTAATTTAGCAGGGAGAAAATACTCTCAGAAATTCAACTTGCTTTATTCGAATATAGCTGTGTTCTTCTCCACATAAAAATGTGTACTACCTTGTAACTTATTGGAAATATTAACCAAATATTTAACATAGTAAGCAGAAAAACCCCTCAAACTGCCAGCTGCAGTAATAAAAACAAGCTAGAAAATCCATACTCTAACTTTGCTAAAATCTCTCTGTGTCTTTATTTCCAAAATAAAAATCTCAGAGGAGAGGAAGAGTGAGGAAACTGAGAGGAAATGTTCTCTAGATGTGCTGTATAATATGGTAGCCTTGAGCTACTGAGCAGTGGTAATTGTAATATTACTAGTCCAGAATGACTTGTACTCAGGTGAAAATACAAAGTGATTTTGAAGACTTAGTATAGAAGACAGAATGAATAAATCTCAATAATTTTATAGTAATTAAATGCTGAAATTATAGTTTGAACATACTGCGTTAAAGAAAATGTATTTTTAAAATTCATTTCATTTTTTTAATCAGGTAACTACAAAATTTAAAACTATGTATGTGGCGTTCATTTGTGGCTTATGTTCTATTTCTATTGGACCATGCTGATCGATAGAATACTCATAGTTCTTCCATTTACAAGTTCCGTTAACAGGTTTACCTGACTACCATCTTCCCAATCACTAAACACTGGGAAAGAATGTGCAGGAAGTATGTGATAAGTTTCTACATTGTATTTTTGCTCTTCTACCAAGTTTTTGGGGGTTTTTGGTGTTTCTTTGTTGGTTTTTTATGGGTTTCTTTTAGTTTTCTTTTTTTTTTTTTTAATCGTCCCTTTTTACTATCTGTGCTTCCCACTGTGAATTCCCAAGGTGGAACACTTCTGTCCTCTTTGTATTACTAAGAGGTGAGATTACATTTGCACACAACAGATGTAAAATAAATATATGTTGAATGAATGTCCCCAACTTCCATTTGCTATTTTATTTGGAATGTTATTTATTTATTTATTTATTTCCTTATTTGTGTGTTTCTGCCTCCCCCCACTAGAAAGTAAGCTCCCTAAAGTCGAGAACTTGATTTACTCTGATTATTGCTATTATATATATCTGGAGTCTAGAATAGTGCCTGACACAAATTGGTGCTCAAAAGTGTCTTTTGAAGAAATGAAAGTAGACCAGTTGAAAAGAACTGTGTGAAGAGTCGGTTCCAACAGGCAAGGCAAATACCCTCCTTTTCCCGTCTTTCCATAATGAGATTTTATTTCCCAAATCATCCTAGTTAAGAAGGTAGCCCTCTAACTTGTCCTTCTTGATGGCAAGAACATTTTTTTTCTTTTTCCAATCATCTGCTCTCTAATAGAACATTCTATCTCATGATTGTCTGGTTTAAGGGTCAGACTATAAATGCCACTTAAGGCAAAACACTTTTACAGGAGATTGCCACATTGTTGTTTTCATGTGAATAGAGTGGTCCCACTGTGTCCTACTTCTGCTCTGTGTCAGGCCAGCCTTCAATTCCTTGAACAAGGAGAATGCATTTTAAGGGATATGCATAATTATCAAATACAGTATTCTTGAATGAATTCCTAAGGTTCTTCACAAAATATCAGTAGTACACTTAGTGTGATTAGGAGGAAAGGCAAGGGTTCTAAACATAGTATTTGTCATCATTAAGTACAACCAGGCTAAAATAAGTAATACATATTAATTTTCTAAATATAAGTTAATATATTTTATTATGCATGCTTGATATTAAAGTCTCACATCTGTGAATAAAAAAGATTGTATTAATTTTTATCATATAGATTTTCTGAAAACAAGACAAATTTTATTTTGTTTTTAAAAGAGAGGAGGGCAAACAAAAATGGAAAAGCCAATTCTATGGAACTAAGACAATTTCTTTATTTTAAAAAAAAATTTTAACGTTTATTTATTTTTGAGCATGAATGGGGGAGAGAGAGAGGGAGACACAGAATCTGAAATAGGCTCCAGGCTCTGAGCCGTCAGCCCAGAGCCCAACACGGGGCTCGAACTCACGGACCATGAGATCGTGACCTGAGCTGAAGTCGGTCGCTTAACCAACTGAGTCACCCAGGCGCCCCGACAATTTCTTTATTTTAGAAAACAAAACTTCTTCTCTAAAAACTTCCTGTTACCTATCAAAGAAAGACAGAAATTTTCACCAATCACTTTTAAAAAATGACAATCTCAGGCAGGAGAATCAACCATAATACACAAGATCAAGAATATTTCTAGGCAGAGTGTCAGACGCTAAGGATCAAATCTTTATTCAATTCTGAATTGTCACTATGACAACTAATGTGACTTACTCAAAATGCAGTGCTTTATAATTCAATAGTAATATTGCTAAAATATGTTTCAAAGAAATGAAAATAATCCTATTATGTATGTAGCTGTTTAATTTATATATATTACTCATATAAAGAGAGCTCAACCCTCTACATTAAAATTGACTTCTCAACTTCCCTCATTTCCCAAAGCGTATTCCCTAAAATCCAAACACTGTAAAATGTTCAAGGCCCCAAATTGGATAAGTTCCCACATTCTAGTCCATACTAACAGAGAGGTTTAAGAATGATTAGATGGCAAAAGCTATAGCTAATACTTTCCTACTAAAATCACAAGGACAGTGAGTTTTCCAATGGCAGTTGAAATGATTTTACCAATAATTACACTGTCCAGATAGCAGATTCATGAAAGAAGATGATGAATTATTTAAGGAAAGGAACTTCTGTGCAAATGAGTTCTTACAATTAGTAGCAACACCCTTCTGCATACACCTTTCTTAACTGCTGCAACTGAGTTGATAACAATGCACAGTGGTAAAAATGGCGCAATATATCTGCCCTACTCCTAGCTCTGGCACTAATTAACTTGCCAAATGAGCAAGTTATCTTACCAGTGTGCATTTCTGTTTTCTTATCTGAAAAACTATTGGGACAGAATAAACATTCCCTAAAGTTAATTTTTAGATGTAAATGTCTGTGGCCAAACAAAAATAAAACAAACAGAACAAAAACTAGGAAATGACTTTTTCACTGCAAATGTTTCCAAAGTTAACTCAAAAGCTTTCATGAGTATCTTACAGGATATATACTCAACAATAAGTTAGAGAATGTCACTGTTTATTTGATTGGCCATTTTCTGCACTGAGTATCTTTTATCTTGCTATTATAGAAATAATCACACTCATTTAGTAATAAATTTTGGTAATTTTTTGTCAGATTAAAAAATTAAAATAAAATCCTAGATTAACAATGAAGCAGTTATATGAGCAACTCTATGCAAACGAATTTGATAATCTAGATGAAATCGACCAATCCCTTCAAAGACACAAGCTGCTGAAAATAGGTAAACTGAGCAGGCCTGTATCCACTGAAGAAACTGAATCAATAATTAATAACTTCCCAAAACAGAAACACCAGGCCCAGGTAGGGTCGCTGGTGAATTCTACCAAGCATTTAAGAAAGAAATTATACCAATTTTGTATAATGTCTTTCAGAGAATAAAGCAGGGGGTACAATTCTTAACTCATTTTGTAAGACAAGCATTACTTCACTAAAAACTAAAACACGGGGCACCTGGGTGGCTCAGTCAGTTAAACATCTGACTTCGGCTCAAGTTATGATCTCATGGTTCGTGAGTTCGAGCCCCGTGTCGGGCTCTGTGCTGACAGCTCAGAGCTTGGAGCCTGCTTCAGATTATGTGTCTCCCTCTCTTCCTATCCCTCCCCAGCTTGTTCTCTGTCTCTCAAAAATGAATAAACGTTAAAAAGAGAAAATTTAAAAACTCCTAAAATATAACAACAGAAAAAACCTACATGAGAGCTTGTATATGGTGATGACTTTTTAGATACAACAAAAAGGGCACAATGCATGAAACGATAAGCTGGATTTCATTAAAACTAAAAACTTTTGCTCTCCAAAAGATAATATCAATAGAATGAGAAGACAAGCCACAGCCTGGGAGAAATATTTGCAAAAGACACATCAGATAAAGGACGGTTATCTGAAATGTACAAAGAACTCTTAAAATTCAACAATAAGAAACAAACAATCCAATCAGAAAATGGGCCTAAGACCTTAACAGATGATTCACAAAATAAAATATAGAGATGGCAAATAAGCATATGAAAAAATACTCCACATCATTACTAATCAAGGAAATAAAACTAAAACAACAACAAAATATCATTACACATGGATTCGAATGACCAACATATGAAACACTGACAACATTAAATCCTGGTCAGGACATGGAGCCACTATAACTCTCATTTATTGCTAGTGGGAATGCAAAGTGGCACAACTACTTGGGAAGACCATTTGGTGGTTTCTTGTGAACTCAGACATACTCTTAGCATATGACCCAGCAATTGAGCTCCTTGGTGTTGACCCAAGCTCCTTGGTGTTGACCCAAGGTGTTGAAAATTTATGTCCACCCCAACACCTGCACGTGAATGTTTACAGAAGCTTTATTCATAATTGCTAAATGTTAGAAACGACCAAGATATCCTTCAGTAGGTGAATGGATAAATAAACTGTGGTACATCAAGACTACAGAATACTATTCAGTGCTAGAAATAAATGAGTTATCAAGTCAGGGAGAAACTTTGCATGCATGTTACTAAGCAAAAGAAACAAATCTAAAAGCTGTATGCTTTGTAATTCCAACTATATGACATTATATAAAAGGTAAAACTATGATGACAGAAAAGAACAATGATTGCCAGGGGTTAAGAGTAGAGATAGGGATGAATAGGCAGAGCACAGAGGTATTTAGGGCATTTAAGCTATTCTGTATGATACTATAATGGCAGGGACATGTTATTATACATTCATCCAAACACATGTAATACACAACACTAAAAGCAAACTTTAATGCCAGCTATAGACTTGGAATGATTACAATGTGTCCATGTAAGTAACTCAATTGTAGCAACTATACCACTCTACTGGGGGGGAGGGGAGGTTGATATGGAAGGAAGCTGTGGGTGTGCTGTGTGAACAGAAAGTACACAAGATATGATTTCACTCTTATGTGGATCCTGAGAAACTTAACAGAAACCCATGGGGGAGGGAAGGAAAAAAAAGAGGTTAGAGTGGGAGACAGCCAAAGCATAAGAGACTCTTAAAAACTGAGAACAAACTGAGAGTTGATGGGGGGTGGGAGGGAGGGGAGGGTAGGTGATGGGCATTGAAGAGGGCATCTTTTGGGATGAGCACTGGGTGTTGTATGGAAACCAATTTGACAATAAATTTCATATATTTAAAAAAAAAAAAAGGAAGTACATGGGAAATCTCTGCACCTTCCCTAAATTTTGCTATGAACATGAAACTTCACTAAAAAAAAAAATCTTTCTTAAAAAGAAGTGTAGCAGAGATGCCTGGGTGGCTCAGTTGGTTAAGTGTCCCAACTTTGGCTCAGGTCATGATCTCACAGTCTGTGGGTTCCAGCCCAGCGTCTTGCTCTGTGCTGACAGGTCAGAGCCTGGAGCCTGCTTCTGATTCTGTGTCTCCCGCTCTCTGCCCCTCTCCCACGCACACTCTTTCTCTCTCTCAAAAATAAACATTAAAACAATTTTTAAAGAAGTGTAGCAGTTATTTATTTTGAATGTGTAAAGATTTCTTTCATTAATTGACTTCAAAGACACAGTACTGAGAAATCTTGTTGATTAAAATATTCAGCTGTGAGAAACATTGATGCTTGAAATAAAACCAAGGACAATGGAACATTCTGCCTTTGCTTAAAAGATCTGAACAATTTGGGTAACTTTGACACACTGAAGTAGCCTCATTTCTAGCCTCAGTTCTTCCTGTCAGAGCAATTTAGAGGGCTCATTTTTTTTTCATGACATTCCTCGTTTATGTTAACTTTGCTGTGAAAGAAACAGAACCCCAAGTCTTCCCCTTGGTGCTGCTGGTAATCAGGCTACATAGCATTTCTAACAGGAATGAAAAGAGTGATTCCAAGTAGACATGAACAAAGCCACATAATTTGAACAGTTAATACTTCTTTACCAATGATTTCCTCTGCCCTGCTCTGTTTTTCCTGCCTCCTGAGTAAGACTACTGTGATAAACAGAGCTGTTTCATGCTTTTCCAAGTTGCTCCTTAGAAACAGTCATTAGGTAAGAACAAGCCTTATTGAAAGTCCCTTCCCATTCCCTTTTATTTATTTGATCCATTGATCCTCAAGGAGAATGTTTTTCCTTGCTGCAGAAATGTAATAAACCTAACTTTGTCTTACTGCAGGTGTTTTCTTGGTGGTATTTATCAGAAAGGCTCTCACAACATGAAAATGTGTATCTTAAAAGAGGGTGGGAGACATTTGTTGATTGTCTTTTCAATTCCAATTCTCTTTCTTTCATCAACACTTTTTGATCTTCCCTTTCTTAGCTACATGGCTTGAGTGGGATTGATTGCCTGAAACAAACCTCCTTTACCAATGAAAATTGATTCAAGTCGATGGAAACAGGGATTCTTCAAGATCTGAAGAAATAGCAAAAGATACATTCTATTTTATCCTGGATTGCAAAGTGTAAAAATGTATGGTCTGACTATGTTCTAGTGATATTGCTATCCTGATAGGAAAATATGGAACTCTGGTGTGTAAACTAAAACCATTAAAAGCACAGTGAGGGGGTGCCTGGGTGGATCAGTCAGTTAAGTGTCCGACTTCGGCTCAGGTCATGATCTCGCAGTTCACGAGTTGAAACCCCGCATTGGGCCCTGTGCTGACAGCTCAGAGCCTGGAACCTGCTTTGGATTCTGTGTCCCCCTCTCTCTCTGCCCCTCCCCTGCTCACACACTCTCTCTCTCTCTCTCAAAAATAAACAAACATTAATTTTTTTTAATAAACACACAGTGAGAGACAGAGATATGAATTCCTAGAGGAAACTATATGAATAAGTGGATCCAGTATCACTTACTTGTGAACTTTTAATATAAGAAAGCCAATAAAATCCTTTCTTAAACTAGTTTTAAGAGCACCTGGGTGGCTGAGTCACTTAAGTGTCTGACTTCGGTTCAGGTCATGATCTCACGATTCGTGAGTTCAAGCCCTGCATTGGGCTCTGTGCTGACAGCTCAGAGCCTGGAGCCTGCTTCGGATTCTGTGTCTCCCTCTCTCTCTGCCCCACCTCTGCTTGTGCTCTGTCTGTCTCTGTCTTTCAAAAATGAATAAACATTTTAAAAAAAAACTAGTTTTAGGTATATTTTTTTCATTAACTGCACTTGAAAACTTCCTAATTAGTGTAATTATAAATGTAGTCTAACCTAAGGACAGAGAATGTGGTGAGAATTCAGAAGAGATATCAACTTTGGTGACTCCAGGTGCACTATCATCAAATAAGACCAATTAAAGACTAGCCTGTTCCCACTAACCTTGGCCCATCCACATGGCAAGGAAAAGACATAGTAATCTGGGAGCTGTGTGTTTGACAGTTTTCATTAATAACAGCAGAGTCAGCTCCTGTTCTCTTCATGAGGACAGTCTCTGATTGAGAATAAAATGAAAAATGTTAGCCCTGCAGGTTAAAAGACTTGAGATTGTTTACTTATGTTGCGAAAGAGAAGTCCTAACACGGGAGACTCTAAATGGTGAGAGCAACTAATACCTCTTCTCTACCACCAAAGGGGAAAAAAAAAATATTTGGAAATGTTGTTAATGCTATTCTTTAAGGATGAGAAAAGTGAGCTTCTGAGACTTAAAGGGTCATGCCCAGCCTGTATCTCATGAAACAAGAACTAATAGTAAAAATGATAGCTAAATTTTATCATCCAGCCATTCTGTTTCAGGCCCCAAGTACACAGCTTTTCCCATTCCATGAAGTATAATTATCATAGTTTTGATTATATAAATGAGAAACTGAATTACTAGAAGCAACTTACCCAAAAGCACTGAAGTCATAAAAGTCAAACCTGGAAATTTAACCCATGTCTCTCACCTTCCAGGGAACATATACCTAATTACTAGCTAAGTTTCATCACCAAAATCCAAATATTTTGATTCTCAGTCCAGAGATTATAAACATCTCTAAAGATGGGATCAAAGTATCAGTTTGTTTCTCAAGGAAGTTATGGGAAAACAATCAATAGAAACATGAAATCTTTCTTACATGATCAATTCTATAACATATTGTTTTACAAGTTACATCGTATCTTTTTCTACTCCTATGTGTGTAAGCAGGATTATTCTAGTGGCTAGGGAGAAGTAAGCAATATGAAGAGGTAAAAGATGAGGCTGAAAAAGTTGATAATTCATAAAATTGCATGATGGCAACTCAGGTTGTAATGGTTTTGTAGGACATGTTGATATATTTATATATTTTTTAAGTTTATTTATTTTGAGAGAGAGAGAGAGAGAGAGAGAAAACACATGAACTCATGTGTGCAAATGGGGGGGGGGGGGCAGAGAGAGGGAGAGAGAGAGCATCTCAAGCAGGCTCCGCACTGTCAATGCAGAGCCCTATGTGAGGCTCAGACTCACAAACCATGAGATCATGACCTGAGATGAAATCAAGAGTAACATGCCTTAACTGACTGAGGCACCCAGGCACCCCAATATATTTTGATTTTTGTCAGAGTTTTGTGGAAAGTGACTACAGCTTCTGTTTAGTGTGCTAATAAATTCTAAACTTAATAATTAATTTTTAAAAATGAGTTGGATTATAATTAATGCAGTAGAAAATCAGATCTTGAATATAAAAAAGTTTAATGTTATAATATTTTCTTAAAGGACAATTGCCATTTTATAATGCATTTTACCTTTACTTCTTTAAGCACTATTATATTGTCATGTTACTTTTCAGTTATATTAGAAATATAAAATTGTACAAACTTTTCTACTTAAAAAAAGACCCAAAAATAAAATTATTTTAGGAAATCACAGAAAGTTTGCCCAAAGAGACATTTGAGAAAGTTATATGCAGTTCAAAGCAAGAATCTATAAATATAATCACATCCTCTCTTGGCTAGAGTATTTACAACTGTAGATATAATGTAGTTTTAACTTTTTGCATTCAATAGACATTACCCATTAATCCCAATGAAATATATTTCTTCCTCTGGGTTTTGGTAGTTCCAAGTAAAATCTTCTTTAAGAAAATAGAATTTAATATGCTATTTCGTGGCCTTATTATACTGCTTCAGCAGGTTGGCTAGAAGTCAACTTGATAGCGTAAGTATCAGAGGAACTAATGTCTACCACCAGAAAAGAATTTCTTCTGCCCTTATCCAGAGTGTATCGTGATGCTGTCTCCAACTAGTGTATCTATTCTCTGGCTCCCAGTATATTCTATGGAACCATAGCCATATCTGGGTTTCTGCACTCAACATTTTTAAGAATTGATTATCGGTTAGGAAAAAATTTAAACTACATATCTGTATATTAAATATGCATATTTGTTAGAAGAAATTGAAGTGACTTCTACTTGTGGCAAAGATGAAATAACTGATATGCTAAATCTCCCCATAACTTAACAACTATAAAATCTGGTTAATAAAAACAGTGTTGTGAAGGCATCATGTTTTAAACACAGTGGGCAGTATTTGAGACAAACATTCTGAAGGAAAAGAAATAGAGTCACATTAATGCTAACTTTCCACTCATTCCCAGGCTTGACATTTGATTATTTGCTGTTCAGGGGCAAAGAGCAAAAACATAGCAGTGAACTAGAACTTGCGGCAATCTCATCAGGCTGGGGAGACAAAAAAATGGCATTGAAGTTTAACAAACAAGTATTAACTCTATGGGTCAAGATTCAGAGGAAAGGAAACCAAAGAATGACTGCAATACTTTGAAAGCAGTTTATTTTTATTTGTTTACTCCCAAAATGCTCAAGTCTGGGCTAATATTTGTGAAAATCAAAGTGATAGCTTCTAAAAGCTATCCAAAAGTGTTCGCAACTTTACCATACTGGGGAGATGAAAATTGAAGTTTAGGGGCTTTCAAGTATGAGGGGGCCAAGTAAACAACCCAACTGTTCAGCTCAGCCTTAGAAGTGTTATTCTCTAGGAAAAAAGGCAAACAAAATTTACCAGCACTATCTGGGCAGGTGATATGCCCATATTCTATCTACTAGAAGAGAAATAAATATTTTCTGGAGGAAGATACCCTCATGCAAAGTCTGTATTCTTTTTCATACACAATGCACAGCATGTAAAGTAAATAAGCAGACAAAACAAAAATATCACAAATCAAGAGAAATGGACAAGTAGAAAATAACAGATATTTACTTTTAAAACCCAAGGATCAGTATGTTTATTAAATGAAAATTTAAGAATTAAGAATTTCACACACAAAATAAACAGGAATAAATAAAGTAGCCAAAGGTAAATCCTAAAACTAAAAAAGGCAATAGTTGAAACTAAAATTCAATAGATGGGTTTAACATCTGGTTAGACACAGCAGAGGAAAACATTTAAAACTTAGAATACATATCAGTAGGCTTAATAGAGATTGAAGCACAAAGCAAAAAAAAAAAAAAACAGAAAGTGAAAACTGAGAAAAGGGAAATGCTGGAAAGATATAATAAGTGTGTTTGGAGTTGTATGAAAAGATAAGGGTAATAATGGAACAAAAATAAAACTTAAGATGGTATTGCCCAAGAATTATCCAAAATTGATGAAACGCATTGTGGTACTCTGCCTCCAAGATGACCCCAGTGATCCCCAACTCCTGATATCTATGCCCCTGTGCTGAGTGTTGGCTGGATTTAGTGGCTCCCCTCCAACTAATAGAATGGAGCAGAATTAATGTTTCTGACTCTAAGACTAGGTCATAAGAGGCAGTGTGGCATCTTGTTTTTTTTTTTTTCCCTTGGTCACTCATTCTAGGTCATGAAGCCAGCTGCACGAAGATGCCTACAAACCAAGAAACTGAAGTTTCCGCCAACTTCCATGGTTGTGAACATAGATGTGTATCCTTCAGCTCTTTCAGCTAACTGCTACCCTATTAAGAGTTTACCTGTAACCTCATGAGACACCCTGAGCCACTCCTAGGTTTCTAATTTTCAGAAACTCTGTAAGATAAAAAATGCTTGTTTTAAGTAGCAAAATTTTTGAATAATTTGCTATTAAGCAATGTATAATTTATCCAGTTGCATGGTCTAAAACATGAAGCTATTAGTATAACTACAAAATCCTCTGTTAAGACCTTAGAAAGAACAAAAGAGGTGTCTGAAAGTAAAGTTCAGTCAGACTAAAGACTCTTACAGTAGTTCATTTCATCAATTTTGGATAATTCTTGGGCAGGATCATCTCAAGTTTTACTTTTGCTTCAGTATTACCCTTATCTTTTCATGCAACTCCAAATATACTTATTATATATTTCCATCATTTTCCTCTAATTCACAGATCCTCTCAATTAAAAACATAATAAAAATAGGACATCTATGCATTATAAGGCTTTGTTCCTTAAGATAAATGTAAGTTAGAAAAAGGCTTATTCAAAAAAAAAAATCTACTGGCACTTTTTTCTCAAATGGTGTGGACACAAATAAGATTCCTGGGAGATCTACAAAGTTTGAAAAGATTCCCATATTCAGCAAGATGCCAGCTTGAACTGAAAGAAGCAGAAGCAGTACAAAATGAAATCGTCCTTTAGACATCCAAAATTCTACTTGCAGGAAGTAGACTGAGGAAACTATTCCATTGCAAACACATACCAACTTTCATGAAAAAGGAAATATGGCTCAGAAGATGGATCAAGAGATAGACAACAGATTCCAGAGACATGACTAGTCATTGCCAGGTATAAGTAGAAGTAAATTTTAGCTTCCAACATAAGTCCTACTTTCTATTTTGTCATCTATTTAAATAACTTGACTTAACTAACCCCAATATTATTTTCTCCTGATCTTCAAAAGACATTTTATTTCTTTTAAGAATGTAAGTCCTTATGAAGTTTTATAGCCAATAGGAAATTTAAAGATCTGCTAATCTAACATTTGTCTAAAAGTTAATAGCTTCTGTACTCACAGAATCAGGATTAGGACTCAATTCAAAGTTGTCAGTATAAATGTCAGGAAAAATTAAAGAGATGTCCTTCTGACTTCACTACAGGCACACTTTTTTAACCTAATGTGCAATTTCATTAACCCCCATTAAATATTCTTCTAAACTATATAAGGGGATTATAGGTTTGTTATGAGGATTACATAAAACAAAACATTTAAAATACTTAGAGGAGTTCTATTGTATCAGCCAAGTCATTATTTAAGATTAAATTACACAAAAACATATGGGTACATACCAGTAATTGCCAACATTTTGAAACACCAAAACTGAAATGAATGGACATTCAATAAAGAATATGAGGCAAATACATTATATGCTTCAACTTTGCAAAGAGATAAATTGTCAATTACATATTGACAGAAATGTCCGTGTGACTTTTCAATAACATAAATAGTAAGACAGACTTGTTCTTCTCTTGTTTATCTTTTAATGTCTTTCCATTTAAAATTAAAACTCAGCCCCTTATTTTAGCTGATTAAAGATGACTTCAACTTGCTGGCATTCACCTATGCGTCCTCCTCTTGAATCTTGGCAGTCTCTGTGGCCACTCTGACAAACAGCATACAGTGGAAGAGATAACGTGCCTGCTTCTAAGCCCTGGCCATGAGACTTGTGTTTTCTTCTTCTCTCAGACCAATTGCTCTCAGAATTCTGAGCAGCTGGGTAAAAAGCCCAACTTCCCTAAAGTTGGACACGATGAGAGAAGACCACATGGAGAAACCAAAAGAGGCCTTGAGACTACATAAAAAGGAGATTTCCCAGCTATTCCAGTCCCCAATTGTTTGAGCAATTGCCACTGACACCTTGTATACTGTGGAGAAGAGGCAAGCCTTTCTGTGTGTCCTTGCCCAAATTCTGGACCCACAAAATATAAAGAATAATAACAAAATGAGTGTTAATTTAAACCACTAGATTGGTTTAATTTGGATAATTTGTGTTATAATAAAGAACCAGAGACTGATCATGATAAAATTTTGAATCAGTTATTAGTGAAAATAAAGCACCTATTTAAGGTGTTTTCATAATAATACCATCCCACTCCCAAGTGGAGAAAGTATATCAAAATTGCAAATAGGATCTAAAATTTGTGATTAGGCCATAATTTCAGTAGTATAATTTGGAAAGCAAAGGTAAATTAGCAAAACTTACTACAAGTAGGAAGACTGAAAGATCCTTAGGAATCTAGTCATCCTACTACCTGAGCGAGGTGGTTACAAGAGATAAGACAAACACTTTAAAATGTCTGGCCCAGTTCTATATCCATGAGATATAATAATAGCTATTTATCTTAATTACCTTTTATGAAAATCCATTCAGCCAATACATATATTTATGGAACATCTCTAGTATAACAGACATCAATAAAAATATTGGAGAAAAAATGATAAAACAGAAGAAAGATTACTCAAATCCATAGAACATATGCTCTAGTTGAGCAGACAGACAAACAAATAAAAGAGGAAGCAAATGCTTTCAGGAAAAATAAGAACTAAGAAATAAACCAGAAAGGTTAGAGATCACTATGGAAAAGCCTATTTTAGATGGAGTAGTCAGCGAGACTCTTGAATAGAGGTCAAGTAAGAGGAGACAAAAATGAAATTCAGACAATCAGATGAAGAGGAAGCTGTGGGTGCATTTATACTAAAGACAGGGATCCAACAAGTACATTTCCATCAATATGAAAATAATTTTACATATTCCAGCAACGAGAAAAGATCAATGGGATCAGGAAAGGAGATAGAGATCTAACTTGGAAGAGATTTCAGCGATTCAGCAGACTATAGTAAGAACGCTCAATTTTATTCTAAGAACTTTGGAAAACAATTCAAACTAGTAAGCAATGAAACAAGATGATCCAACTTACATTTTAAAAAGATCATTTTTGGAGCACCTGGTTAACTCAGTCAAATGAGTGTCCGACTTCAGCTCAGGTCATGATCTCGTGGTTCATGAATCCAAGCCCCACATTGGGCCCACCGATGTCAGCACAGAGTCTGCTTTGGATCCTCTGTCCCCCTCTCTCTGGCCCTCACTCACTTGCGCTTTCCCAAAAAATAATATATATATATATATATATATATATATAATCACTTTTACTGCTACATAGAGAAGAAATTGAAGCAAATTGACAGGAGGTAACTGCAATGATTCAGATAATGGTTAACAGCAACCCAAGATAAATCATGTAGTAAAGGAATCTAAAAATTGGCAGATTTCTAAAATATCACCAGTATACAATGCAAAGATGTAATCAATACATTTCAGAGGTAAAATCAATACAACTTGTTGTTGAAAGGACAGGGGCAGGGAGACATTGTTAACATAAACAGATTATTACAAATATGGTTATATATAAATTATATAGTTATTTAAATTACTGCTTAATAAGAAGGGATTCCCCCTGAATTCCTAGCTTCAGGAGGGTGGTAGTGGTAATTTACTGAAATGAACAAGAAAAAAGTAGAGGGAGGTTAAAAAAAAGATATCAAGAACTAGAGATGTTGTCTAAAGGGTAGTTGTCTATGAGATATGCAATTAGAAACAAACAGTACAAAGAAAATAAAACTTTTGAGCCATCAGCATGGACAGGACACTGGAATTCTTTGAAATTCATGAGATTACTGAGAAGTAATGAGAAAGAAATACTTAAAAGACCCAACACCAAATCTTAAGGATTTCAACAACTAAAGATTCGGTTTAGGAGGATGAGCCAGAAAAAGAAAATTGGATGAGCAATACAAGAAAATCCAAAAGACAAGGGTTTTGTGGAAGCCAAGAAAGGAGAATACTTCAAGAAGGAAAAAGGCATTCACTGAGTCCTGCAGTAAAAATGTCACTGATAACCTTAACAAGAGAAGATTTGATGGAATGTTGGGGGTAGAGTTAACCTTCAAGGAAAAGAGATAAAATCAGGAAATGAAGACATGGGAACTTTGTGAAAACAAACCATTTATAAAGTCTGTTAATAAATGGGAGGGTAGGGGATCATCCAAAATAAACAGAAAAGAGTGCACTTGTGATGAGCACTGAGTGCTGTGTGGAACTGTTGAATCACTATATTGCATACCTGAAACTAACATAACACTGTATGTTAACTATACTGGAATTAAAAATTTAAAAACAAGAATAAGCAAATAAATGGGGTCAGATAAATGTGGCTATAACTGAAATGAAAGCATAGTTCACAGAACAAATAGAAGTTATCAGAATATGCTCTATGCTTGTAGGGCTTATCAAATGGAGAGGAAAAATTCTGCAGGGAAGAAATAAAAGGTATGACTAAAAGACTGAACCTTTTGAAAATGGATTAGATCCACAGAAATGCAGGGAAGACCGCTTTTGAAAAGAAGAGTAACACTCAAAATTGTAGTCTAGAAGAGAAAGGGAGGTGTGGGATAAATTTGTAGATTTGGTGGCAGAATGTGGAGGAAACCGGCTTCTGTTGACTTCTAACTTGTCAGTGAGTTAAAAGATAAATCTTTAGTTAAGATTAAAGGTGAAGAAGGTTAGGATTAAGAGACAGAAGAAAGTATATCGTGCAGCATAATATGAGCCCAACAAGAAAGCATTATTAGAGTTCAGTAGTTTTGAGGACCTGTTTAAAATGTGTAACATGAATTAATTCAGGTCAGCTGAGCAGTTATTTGCTAAAGTACAAATCTGGAGAAAATAAATGGATATTGGTATTTAAATCACTTTCATATCTTCAGGTGAGTTCTATTAATGCGAAATAAAAGAGATTTGGTAGGCTTTTCAAAGAAATAATGATAATGATGGAGTATGAATTGTAGGTTAGACAAGGAAAAATGAACCCCAGAGAGGCCTGATTAATAATGATAAAGTGGCATAATCCATGGATTAGAAATCTTGATGAAATCAAAGAATTATTGCAGTAGAGGTACTTCAATAAGTAAATTGGAAAATAAGATATAATCAAAAAAAGACATTTTTTAGACTGCGATTTCAGAGATAGATCAAGTGCGATAGCCCAAGCAAATGTATGCAATTTGATATAAACTGATTGATAAAAACCTAGAAATGAATTCTAAAGTATATTACCACCTAACATTTAGTTATATTAAGTTTCTGATTAAGTGCTATTTTCATGACTACTCTATAAATTCTAATAGAATATCTGGTTAGAACTGCTAATTTAACTAAAGAGATAGGAAGTGGATTCATATCATATAACCTAATGGCATGAGGACCTAAGTTAGGAGCCCTTAATATAGTTATATTCCATGAGCTGAATATAAGTGAAAAAGATCTCAACTATAAGCATAATTTTAGAATAGTTTATTTTTTTCCACAAAGAAGGAGATACTTAGGGGTTTGATTTTGAAATTTAAGTAATACATTTGGTAACCAAAAAGTATCATCTGGAAAAAATGTGTTAAGAAAAATGTCTGAGTTTTGTTGACTTTTTTAGGTATACAAGAAAAAGCAAACCTAGACATGTGCCTTATACTTCATTGTTCCAAAATAACGTGGAATGTTTCTCTGAGGGAACAGAGAGTATATTCATAGCAGATGCAAGTCTCACACCACAAACATAAATATTCAAGAAATGTATTTTATTTTTTTATAATTCTGTATAATTTTCCTTTTAAGTCCCCTACTGAAAGAGTGGAGAGGAAAATATTTAACCAAAGCTAATTTCAATTCCCTCCCCTATCCCTGGGATTGTGCATAATTTCTAATATATTGCATAATGGCAAGAATTTCGTAGTTAATATCTGGTCTTTCTATGCCTTCAGTCTCAGTTGACAACCACTAAAGACTTGTCATCCCATCTGATCATCCTTCCTTTGTCCATTCCAGGGTCTCCACTCCATATCATGTTAAAATGTGAATAGTTCCTTTATTTTTAGCAGCATTCCTTGCTGGCATTCACTTCATCTGCTTCCACACCACAACAGAACATGAGAGTACCTCTGTGGATGTCACATGACATCTAAGTCAATGCCACTCTTTAGTTTATTTGGCTTCATTCATGCTATATGGATGCAAGTGAGAACCAAGTAAACTCAGTTCTAGACCTATCATACCTATATTCCTAGATTGGGGCTTGGCTACTTTTCTAAGGTCTATTAAGAAACAGAAGTGTTCAACTTTTTTTTTTCCTCTTAGATTACACAGTCCTCACTGGTTTTCTACTGTTCCATTCCACTTGTGGCTCATTCCACTTGAGGCTCAAACACTTTTTCTTTTTGTCTTTTTTTTTTTAATTTTTATCTATTTTTGAGAGACAGAGCACAAGTTGGGGAGACTTGAACACAGAGAGAGAGGGAGACACAGAATCTGAGGCAGGCTCCAGGTTCTGTGCTGACAGCAGAGAGCCTGACGTGGGGCTTGAACTCACAAATCATGAGATCATGACCTGAGCCAAAGCCAGATGCTTAACCAACTGATCCACCCAGATGCCCCTCAAACCCTTTTTTAAAACTGCTCTACCTCATCTAAACTCTCCATTTCCGTTTTGACAATTTTTGTCTTCCATTCTGATCTAGTCTGAGGATAGCACACCCTGGTTTTTATACTGTAGATTTTCTCCTTATTTTTATTTTCCAAGATGTGAGTTCTTTGTATTTCCCTCTAAGTACCAAACCTCGGAAAAACTAAGGCAGTATTTGACCATGGAATTCTCTTAGCTACATTAACCTTTCTCTGAGGGGGGAAAGGGTCAAATCAGTCAAGAAAACACAGGGAGAAATTACGGATTAATATTTTGAAATTGCGCCTTGCTCTGTAGTAATAATACAGAATTAATAAAATCTTTTCAAACGAGCTTTAAGTGATCTTAATTTTTCCCCAAAATTCTGTGAAGAATTGTTAGAAATCTATAAATATAAACTGCAGGTTCTGCTTTTGGGGGGAGGGTTATAAGAGTAGGGGAGTATAGACTGATAGAAAACAAGAAATGATATGGTATAATATTATGCTAATTTTAATTAAAAAATTAAGACCAGGGAAAAAACACAAGTAAGTATATTAGGTTATCTGTGCTATATCTAATAGATAATTGATAACATTGTGTCTTTGTGTTATGTAATAAGCTATATGTAAACATCAGGCTGTTTAGGGAGAATAAGAAGTATTGGCTTTGATAAGTCTCTGGTATAAAGTCTGGTATGAAAGCTATATACTAGTACTGGAGTTATAGTAATGAAATATTAATGGTCACATTCTTAAGTGATTAACATGTGTGCTAATTAATGGGAAATAAGATAATACTCTTTTTGGATGGCCAAATGCATGAACTTAGATGTAAACTATGTTATTATGATATCATTGAGTATATCAAACTCAGTCAAGACATGTGTCAAAATATTATTCCCTTACAGTCTAATCCCCACGTTTTTCCTCATTTCTCTTTTTCCAGTCTTTCCAAGATAAAGTCCTTTTAACCCTAGAGACTTACTGAATATGGTTACTCTGTTTTGAATTCTTCTCACAATCTGTATTTTTTTTTCTACAGAGTTGACACCTAAACATTATTCTGATTTTAGCCCAATTATTACTTCTAGAAAATCTTCATGTTCTGCCAAGGGAGAGTTCAGAACTCGTTAGCACTGCTCTCCTAAGAGTGAAATATAATATTTACTCATGTTTTTCCCTCTTCCTAGACTAAAATCCTTAAGAAGCTATGACAATATGCAAGAGAAACTTTGACATATTTCAATATATCTCATGTTTTAAGAATCTAATCCATGAAGTTTTTAGTCACCTTTTAATAGTGTAACTTATAATAATGTAACTTTTAATGTAATTTTTAATAATGTATCTGGTTAGAATCCTCTTTTTGGCTGTCTGCTACTCTTAAGAATGAAATCCAAAAGCCATTTCTGAGCTGCAAGGACTCAGAGGTTTCTGCTTACACTTTGAACCTTGTCTTTTATCATTATACCGCAACTCACTACACTATGATCTCTTTCTGTAGTTTCTTTTTTAGAGTCTTTGTACTAGATACTTCTTTTGCCTTGATCATTCCGACCTTAGAATTTCCCTATGGTTGACTCTCTTGGATCCCCAGAGAAAACTTTATCATTCCAACAAAAGTTGGATTCCTCCACTCATTGTGGTCAATTATTAAACCATCACATCAGTTTATTTTCTTCAAACCAGTTACTAATGGCCATTATTTTAAGAATTTTAATGCTTATTTGCTATTTATTTCCACTACTATAAACTCCACAGAACAGTATTTGTTTTCTTTACTCAATTATCTTTTAAAGACTTATTAAGTAATAAGGTAAATAGTCTTTCCATTTTCAGATGCAGTTGTCATTTCTTCTGTGGTTCATTCTTTTATGTAGATCCAGATTTTGATTTGGAATTACTTTTCCCCCACCATCCCTTTAATATTTCTGCAAGCACAGCTTTATTAGCAAGTAAGTCTTTCTGCACTTTTGTATCTGAAAAAAGTATATCATTCCTTTGTTTTTTTGAAAGGTAATTTTGTTGGGTTTCTCTCATTAATTTCAAGATGTTACTTTCTGTATGTATCCTCAGCACGGGCAATGTCACTCTCAAGAAAATGACAGTTGATGGTGGAGGAGAGGGAAAAATCATATGACAGTGGCTTGTGTTCTTCAAAAGAGCCACACTATATACAGTGCTGAACAGATACCTGTATGTATATCTGTATATATTAAACAGACATACAGTATATCTGTGGTGTTGAGATTTGATCAGTCAGGAGTGATTAGGAAAAAAAAAGTATTTAAAAAGACTTCTGGGTGAGAGTAATAATGAAACCAGAGTTGAGGAATACTGCTCTATTGTCTTCTCTTGCATTGTTTTGATGAGAAATCTGCTAATAATCCCTATAATCTTTCCTCCCCTTCTCATAATGCTTCAGAACAATACGACTATGCTAAGACTTAAGATAGTTTTCTTCATATTTCTTTGTTTTGGATTTATTGTGATTCTTAAGTATGGATTTTTTAATCTTCATAAAATTGGGAAAAACAGGCATTATTACTTCAAATATTTTCTGCCCTCCCCCCTCTTTCAGGGACCCCAGTTACACATATGTACAGCAACTTGAAGTTATTCCACAGATTTTCTCTATTTTCTCTCTATTTCATTTTAGATAGGTTCTATAATTATCTTTTCAAGTTTACTGATCTTTTCTTCTACAATATTTAAGCTTCCATTCATCTCACCTGTGATAAAGATAGTTATACAAATATGTGTGTGTGTGCATGCATGCATTTGAGTAAAAAGAACAGAACCATAAAAACTACATGCCTTAATAATGTTAATATTCAAAGTCAGAAATTTATACATCCCTGCATATAGGCCAAAAATTCTATGGCTGACTATAATGTAGATGGCTACTTTAAGGAACAATGATTTAACTCATGAATTAATTATATACCTTCATTGTTGAGCCATACTACAATGGGATTCTACATTCTATTTTAAAGTGGGTTTAAAAATACTATGAGAATAATAAGGCCATCTTATTATAAACAATTCATTCATACTTATAGACACACCTATATAAGCAAATGATTGAAAGGTGATTTGATTTGAAATTTAAAAAATTATTGTGACCAAAATCTATTTGAGTGGAATAATTAAAATCAAAGCCAGTTTTAAAAGTTGGTAATGAAGATAAGAAAATTGTATCAATACTCCCTGGCTAAAAAATGAAACTACAGGGGTGTTTGGGTGACTCAGTTGGTTAACCATTGGACATACGGTTCGTGTGTTCAAGCCCCACATTGGACTGCATGCTGGCAATGTGGAGCGTGTTTGAGATTCCTTCTCTTTCCCTCTCTCTGCCTCTCTCTCCCTCTCTCTCTTTCTATCTCTCTCAAGATAAATAAATAAAGTTAAAAAAAAAAAAAAAAGAATGCAACCACAGATGGGAACTTCCTATCATCTATAACAAAGAAGAACTGATGAGGTACATGCTATTGGTACATGCTGTTTGTCTTTAGAAAATTCCACTAAATATATGAATCTATGCATAAAGGTCATTACAAACCAAACAGATGATATCTTTAGAGTAGTTACATTTTCAAAGACAGCAAATATTCTCATGCACATGGCTATCACAACATTTCTACCTTGCTACTACTCTGTACTGTGGCCTCAGAAGTTGACTGTCAGGTGATTTGTCTCCATGGTGAAATAAAATATATAAGAAACTCCAATGTACGTTTGACATATCCCTTAGACCCAGAGATTTTTAAACTTACTTTTTTCTGTATGGAAGCACTTTTATTTAAAAATATATATTATTGTCAGTAATTTTTGTTTTGATGTAATTACATTTATATGATGTTCATGACACTAAAAGTATAGTGTCAGCACTCCGGATGGTGACTTACCACCTTTTTTTTTCCATGAAAGAGGAAACAGCTAATCTAAAATATATATTGAAAATTTCATATCTAAGTAAGGGAGAAATAGAACCATAAAAGTCTCCTTAAAATTATAGGAATTTGCTTTGCTAGAAAATAATTGCTAGCTCCATTCTTTCCTAACCTGCATATAAATAATTCTTGTTGGTGGAGCTCTAAATAAATAAACACATGCTAGATCAATCATTGCACAGATGGTATATTGCATTTATTTTTTGACCAAAGTTTTACCAAGTTAAAAAGAGGGTAACAATGGACCAAAATAAACTAATTATGCCAGAACTCAGCCTATTTCTTCCACAGGATATTAGACTAAGAGCCTCGTGAAAGAAGAAGCTGTTCTGAATTTTGAGGGGATAGTTAACAGCTAATGGCTCTGCATTTTGAACTAGTAAATATCATTTGAACGTGAAATGGACTATACTTTAGAAACAACCTCTCTTATAATCATTCCTTTTATGTATATTTCTTTGAGAAGATGTATTTGCTTGGGATGCAAACTGAAAATAGAAGGTGTACTCCTCTTCACTTTAAAAGAGAGATTGTTACCAAGGCTCAAGCATGCATTTGATTTTTTAGTTAAATTCTTTCCACCACTTCTTTTGAGGAAATTGTTTTTATAGTAATTCATGTTGTTCTAATAAAATGACCTGTTAGAGTAGTTACATTACTACTGTTTTCAGGTGAGATTCTTGAGATTAGATTTCCAGGCTATTTAGCACTGAATAATTTCCAACTATAGTTCTAATCTGTTTAGACTTCTGAAGTCTTAAATTACCATCTAGGTATAAATGAGCAAACATTTCATTAAAAAATGAAGAGTTTTATGACAATACCTTTCCTTGGAAAATGGAGCCACCTGAGCTTTCCTAATAGCTGGTGACATCCATTAGTGGTTTTCTCTGAAATTGAAAACATTTTCCATCTGTTCATACACACTCATTACAAAGTAGTTAAGAGCCTGTGGGATCACAAAGGCACATTTTGGCAAATTACAAAATATCAAAATGAGTTATTGAAGAGGCAGCAATGACTATATAATAAGCTGCTCAAACTTGCAATTGTCTGGTTTTGTGTAAGAAAAGACATATGTATACTAAAGTCTATTTTAGCTTTTTTTTTTCTAATACATGGGACTCTTCCAATTGATGGTATTCATTTCTGTGCCTATGACCCAAATTCTTTCTTCTATGGGAATTTATATAATTTTGTGTATTATAAAAATGAAGACTTTCTTTTTCAGTCTTTATGGAAGTGCTATTTAATGGATTCTCTTCAGACGAATGGATTGATGCAGTGGAATTAAATAAAGGCAGTAAAGGATTCAGGTGAGCCCAAGAAGAAAATCTTGATTGTCAGTCTACTAAATAATGGAAAATCAGGGGATGCAAGTAATAGAGACTTTTCATTCAGATACCTTTAGGAAGAGACTACATGGCCATCTCTGCTGGATGCTAAAGACAGTCTCTTGCCAAATGGATGGGGAAATTTCCAGATGATTTTTGGTGAATGTTTTAGTGATCTCTTTTTCTGTCTTAATAAGGACATATTAGCTATGCACAAGTTGCTTACGTGTCACCTAGAAGCAGAGACTAAAGGAATGTGATATATTGCAGCCAAAGTTCAGCCTAAGGTGAAGAACAGATCAGAGCAATAACGATCTCTATGAGACAAGAGAGGTTAGGCCTGAAATGGTGACAATAGGAGAACAGAAAATGGAGCAGGGGACAAAATGAAAAATATGGCTTCTATAAAGAAAACCTTATTTGGTTCGTAGTTTTCCCATGACTTATCTGCAAATGTCTACATAGGTATAACCATAGAGATTTCCTCTATTATACGGTATTTTTGAAAAAATACGTATAGGGGCGCCTGGGTGGCTCAGTCGGTTAAGCGTCCGACTTCGGCTCAGGTCATGATCTCGTGGTCCGTGAGTTCGAGCCCCCCGTCAGGCTCTGTGCTGACTGCTCAGAGCCTGGACCCTGTTTCGGATTCTGTGTCTCTCTCTCTCTGACCCTCCCCCGTTCATGCTCTGTCTCTCTCTGTCTCAAAAATAAATAAACGTTAAAAAAAATTAAAAAAAAAAGAAAAAATACGTATATAAATAATATTTATATTACGTAAAATGGATAATAAAAATTTGATAAATTATGTTATTTCAGATTCAATCTTCTTTTAGGCAATTTTGTCAATGCAACTTATTTTCATGAAATCATTCTAAACTGAGAGTCTATATTCATTTTATTTGTATTTCTTAAGAACTGAATAGGAACGAAGGAAGGAAGGACAAATGGAGGGAGGGAAGAAGGGAGGGAGGGAAGAAGAGAAGGGGGAGAAAAAAGCAAATCCTTATGCTTATGCATGAAATTCTAATACCATTATGTCTAGCATTCACTATTTAACATCATGCTCCAATAATTTTTTAGATGTTTTTAGGGATACAAATCAAAGTGAAACTGAAAGAAGAATGACAAAGGATTCTCAACAGTATTTCTCAGTGTTTGGTAGTCTTAAGCAATATGATTGCTTCAAATCCAAGCCTCATTCATTATAACAATCAACGATTAGTTTTATCACTTTTGCATTTTTTTTCATTTGCCAGACAATTAGATTTTAATGCCCTTGAATATTATAGAATTAGTTCAAATTGTTGTTGGAGAGGTAATATTTCTGCCATCTCGAAAACAGAAAGGTAAAAAAATTAAAGATGTAAAAAGTCTCATTAGATGTAAACCAGGAGTGCCCATTCATGAAAGTGTAAATATTTTCTTGTTTCTTTCAAGATGGTTTTCCTTTTCTATATTAAACATTTCCTTCTATTTTCTATACTGTTTCTTTTTTTTTCCTCTTCCAATATTTTATTTAAATTCAAGTTAGTGAACACATACTTTAGCATTCGTTTCAGTAGAATTTAGTGATCCGTCACTTACATATACCTTTCATTCATAATGCAGCATCTCATATATTTTTCTACCACCCTGTTTGTCATGCTACTCTGAACTAATAATAAAAGGAGAAAGTAAGAGAGAAACCACCTGACTGATCACTCATTAGATCTCATTACACGTCAGTCTTATCTGAATGGTACACTCTTGGAAGAAGGCTTCTTCTTCATTTATTTGAAAAGCACTGTGTGGATATTTGCTCTCCATACAACTGTGAATAGGAAGAGATATTTTCTGATGAAATCTGCTTTGAATATTTTCAGGAAGATTAACCTTTAAAAATTGAGGCTGTTTGTACTGAAATGTAATAAAATCATTAAACACAGGTAAGACTGCCGCTAGGCTGAAATGGAGATTTCAGCCCCAAATTCAATGTTGAACAGAATTCTGACCCAGTCTGTGGTAAATACCTTATGAATTTTTGTAATACTAATATCGACTCTTATCTGATGGAGTATAGCTCATTCTCACTCAAGATGGATACTACCAAGTGCTGTAAATTTGTATTTGGAGGCCATATTCCTTTGCATATTGTATATTAGAAGTGACTTCAAATTGAATTCAGTAGAAAAGTTGCAAAAATCAGTATAATCATATAAATTCTGCCTTTATCAACTGTGATGACAAATGCAGTCTGTATGCCAAAGGCTTAAATGAAATTGAGTTGAGCTTGATGGGAGTCAGGCAGGGGTCTAATAAGAATAAAGTAGCAAGCCCAAAAGAATTTCAAAGCACTTTTAAATCCACATTCTATTCACTTCTTGTTTGGTTTTCATCAGCATGTGCTAGAGAATTCTGAGCATATTTGCTACAGACAGATGCTAGTGTTGTTTGAGCTTATTGGAACAAGGAGCAGCAGGAGGTATGGATTAGGAGCTATTGATAAACAAGGGTGGGCTGAATGAGTTTTGAGCAGGCCAAAGACACATATTATAGATGTAGTGTTTTTGAAGATGATTTTAAATCTGTACTATATATATATGACATTATTAAACAAAAGGGAGTAAATATTAAAAAATAATTAAAGCAAATGGCATACTTGTTAAAGTATACATACAAGCTGAAGATTTCTTATCTTGGACATGCTTTGGTTGATACTGCATAAATGTACCTTAAAATAATGTTATTTTTCTATAACAAAGTAGGTCTCCTTAAATAAAAACTAGATATCTTTAGCATTTATTACTCAAACACCCAAGCTTTCTTTTCAATATTCTTCAAGGAATAGTGAGAACAATCCTAAAGTGCAGAGAAACAGATTCATAGATACAAACAGCTCTTATTAAACATCAACAATAAATATTTATTCTCATAGCATACATTTGAGAAGATAATGTATAAAATGCTTTGAATTTATGGTTAAAAGACTCGGTTTCAAGCCCAAGGTTTATTACTTACTAATTATGGAAATTCAGAGAAGTAAACTAACTCTTAATTCAAATTTTGGCATTATAATAGTTATCACATACAGTGGTTGTGAAATGATAGCATCACCAATTATTGCTTAAGTCACTAGTAATTGTTTCATTCAAAAATTATGAAATAATTTTTCCTTATATTTTACCTTATAAAATTAGTATAAATAAAATATTTGTGATTGAACATAGATTTGCTTATCTGAATTTTTTCTTACATTAGATAAAAAATAAAATATTATTATTAAGAAAAACTTTAAAAACCTATTGTTTGTGTGACATAGCAAAGAACAGAATTTAGGCATGATCTTTTATAGCCACGGAAAGCATATGATCACTTTAAGGAAAGCAGAAAGCTATTTTGTAGCAATAACATCAGGAAAATGAAAGTTATTAATGAAATAGAAGAAAAGTGTCAACCATTAAGGAAAAGAAACATACTCTTGTCTAATGAAAAGAACAAAAGTGATCAAAGTGACAAACCCTATTTTAACAATAACCAAAATAAGGGTGCTTGGGTGGCTCAGTCAGTTAAGAGTCAAACTTTGGCTTGGGTCATGATCTCATGGTTGGTGAGTTGGGGCCCACATCAGGTTCTCTACAGTCAGTTCAGAACCTTCTTCAGATCTTCTGGCTCCCTTTCTCTCTGCCCCTCCCCTCCCTCAAAAATAAATAAACATTAAAATTTTTTTTTAAATAAAAATAACCAAAATAGAGGACCACAGATTTTGGTCATCATCTCTATTTGACTGTTTATACTTGTGATAAAATGGTGACATCAAAGCTACCTCAAAAATTTTTTTCTAATAAGAATTTTGTTGAATTTTTTCACATCAGTAATAATACTTACAAATATTACTACACATGAATGAATGTAGGCATTAAGTAAATAAAAACCCTTATTCTTTGGAAGCCTACTTTCATATAATAATTCCTTTAAACAAATATATTGCATACAACTCTATGCAACATGTTAGCTAATATAATTATCGAGAAAGTAGAAAAAGTTATAAAAATTAAGTCAATTAACAAATAATTTGCTAATTCTCCTTGTGTTAATATTAAGAATATTTGAATAAAGGTAAATTCATTGCATGCTTTAGAGAAGATACTGAGCCCATAGACCAAAAGGCTGAAGAGATGTTTATAAAAGGAAATAGACTATATTATACTTTTGCAACATGAAAAAGTAATTTTGAAAAAAATTTAGGTCTCTTGTTCTTTGCTAACCAAAAATATAAAATTATCTATCTGTTGCTTTTATTTTTTTTTTATTTTTTATAAGTTTTGTTTTAATGTTTATTTACCTTTGAGACAGAGAGAGACAGAGCACAAGTGGGGGAGGGGCAGAGAGAGAGGGAGACACAGAATCCGAAGCAGGCTCCAGGCTCCAAGATGTCAGCACAGAGCCTGATACAGGGCTTGAAATCACGAGCCATGAGATCATGACCTGAGCCGAAGTCAGAGGCTCAACCGACTGAGCCACCCAGGCGCCCCAACTATCTGCTGCATTTAAAAAGAATATTTTAGGGGCGCCTGGGTGGCGCAGTCGGTTAAGCGTCCGACTTCAGCCAGGTCACGATCTCGCGGTCCGTGAGTTCGAGCCCCGCGTCGGGCTCTGGGCTGATGGCTCGGAGCCTGGAGCCTGTTTCCGATTCTGTGTCTCCCTCTCTCTCTGCCCCTCCCCCGTTCATGCTCTGTCTCTCTCTGTCCCAAAAATAAATAAAAAACGTTGAAAAAAATTAAAAAAAAAAAAAAAAAAGAAAAGAAAAAAGAATATTTTACATAAGAGTGAAACCATATGGTATCTGTCTTTCTCTGTATGGCTTATTTCACTGGATCCTGAGAAACTTAACAGAAACCCATGGGGGAGGGGAAGGAAAAAAAAAAAAAGAGGTTAGAGTGGGAGAGAGCCAAAGCATAAGAGACTGTTAAAAACTGAGAACAAACTGAGGGTTGATGGGGGTTGGGAGGGAGGGGAGGGTGGGGGATGGGTATTGAGGAGGGCACCTTTTGGGATGAGCACTGGGTGTTGTATAGAAACCAATTTGACAATACATTTCATATACTGGAAAAAATAAAAATAAAAGGAAAAGAAAAAAATAAAAATAAAAAGAATATTTTAAATATGTATGCATAACAAAACAAATTTGATATTAGTGAATATAAGTATCAAGTGTTGAGATATAATAATTTAAAAAAAAAGAACAAAGATTCTGAGTTTAGCAGATTTGGTTCCATTCTTGGTTTTACTACTATTAAAGAAAAAGTTATTCTGACACTTGTTAAAATGGTAACAAAGACTATTCTAGACCACTGTGATAGGTTTCGGTACTATGGCAATAGGGATAAGAAATGGAGCTCAACTCCAACTATAACAAAGAAAAGAAAACATAGCTAAGGAGCAGGTTGAAGGGGGTGGTTTGTGGATGGAAAATTAACAAGGGGAGACATCAAGCGTACGGGGAATTCTCACTAAACTGATTTAGGATTTGTCTGAAGTCAGACCAACAATAATTACATCAAAGCCAAAGGATGAAGAATTTAACCAGTTATCAAGGGTGAGGGAGTCTCTTTAATTGGCTTAGCAGGATTCTTGCTAAAACACTGGGCTATTCAGGCCCAGCAGGACAGGGGCCATGATGGTCCAGGCTTACAGAAGAGGGCTCATAGGGGCCTGAGTAAAGTTTGATCAAAGAGAATCTTGGGGGAGAAAAGGAGTTAAGGTGGTAGAGTAGTAAGGAGACCCTATGCTTGCCTCATTCCTCAAACACAGCTAGGTAAATATCACATCATTCACAGGGTGCCTGGGTGGCTCAGTCAGTTAAGCATCCGACTTTGGCTCAGGTCATGATCTCATGGTGGTTCATGAGTTCGAGCCCCGTGTCAGGCTCTGTGCTGACAGCTGGGAGCCTGGAACCTGCTTCGGATTCTGTGTCTCCCTCTCTCTCTGCCCCTCCCCCATTCACACTCTGTCTCTCTCTGCCTCTCAAAAATAAAGAAATGTAATAAAAAATTTAAATATCACATCATTCAGAACACTAATGAATCGATCTGAAGACTGAGAAAAAAACTTCACAAGTAGAGGGAGAAAAGAGGCCACGTGATGGAAGATAGGAGGTGCAGAGACGTGATTTGGAGGAGAAAAGAATTGGGGGTGCTGTGGAGGGAAAGGGACCACGATCACAGAGAGATGTCAGGGAGGGAGAGAGAGACAGAAAGCAGCACACAGGGCATTGCACATGAAAAACACTTCCCCAAAACCATTGACTTGGAAAACAAGAGGGGTTGATAACTGTAAGTTTTTACAAGCAGCAGTGAAACTCAAAGTCTGAAGTTTTAGAGGTCTGTGCCATCACTAGGGTGGAGCCCAGGGGTGTAGTGGTGCTCCAATGGAGAAGGAAGGCAGAGGCCTAGGAGCAGACTACATGGTCTGAGGATGCCCTTGGTCACACTGGGAGACACAGTTCTCCTTCTTCGAGGGCATTTGGGAGAGGTGGCACTGTCTCACAAGGGAATAAAGATCCAGAAGGCACCATTAAGCTACCCTGTTTATTAGCACAGGAGCAGAAGCACCTGCTGACTGCAGCTAACCTGGACACAGGCTCTTTACTGTGCTTTACCATGAACTCCAAGCCCCTGCACGTTCACACAACTGACCTTCCAGGACAAAAGAGCACAAACCACAGTGGGGCAAGACCCCCTCCCCCCGAGGATCAGCATGAGTCCGTGCCATGTTGGGTCCCTAAAATTTGGAGTTTTGATACCCAGTCAGTGCATCCAAAATAAAACAGAGGAGCACTGTGCCATCAGGCGGGCAGATGGCTTGGACACACAAAAGGTGAAGCCAGGGATCTGAGGGATGCCTGGGATACACAAGGGAAGATAGTTCACTTTTTTTTTCAGGCTTCCTGAACAGTGGCAGGTGTGAACTCCCCTCACTGGGGACGAGAGCAGGCAGATGCCATCCCCCCCACCCCCATCAGCACAGACGGACTTCAGTGAGCAGCACAATGCACACAGTAGAGGCTTGAGCTCCCTACACCAAACCCCACCCTCCTACACTCTGAAGGTGGTTTTTAATTAGGGCAAATGTGCCTGAGAGTCAGAGCAGCAGTGCACCCCTCCCTGTAAGACCAGCACAAACCCCCCACACCCACCAAGTCTACTGACCGTAGAGTGTTGCAGCTTCACCTCTAGGGGAAACAGGATCAAGCCTCAAACTCTGCAGAGACTGATGTGATGTAAAGAGCAGCCAAAATACAACAACAGAGTACACACAGCATACACCAGAAACACTTCCTGAAGCACGAGGCCCTGAACAGTATATGATCTTTTCTTAATATAGCCATTACTCTCAGGAGCAAGAAACATAATGGGCTTTCCTAACACAGAGAAGAAGATAGAGACTTAGATAAAAATGCCAAGACAGAGGAATTCATCCCAAAAGAAAGAACAGGAGGAGGCCATGGCCAAGGATCTGATCAAAACATATATAAGTAATATGCCTAATCTAGAATTTAAAACAACAATCATAAGGATACTAGCTGAGCTTGAGAAAAGTATACTAGACACCAGGCAGTCCCTTACCACAAAGATAAAAGACTTTAAAACCAGTGAGGATGAAATAAATAATCCTATAACCAAGATTCAAAACCAACTGTATGTAATGAACAAAAGGATGAAAGAATTAGAGGAATGATTAGGTGATATAGAAGATAAAAATATGGAAAATAATGAAGCTAAAAAGCAGAGGGAAAGAAAAATATTGGATCACAAATGTACGCTTAGGGAACTCAGCAACTCCATATAGCAAAATAACATTTGTAACATAGGAGTCCCAGAAGAAGAAGAGAGGGAAAGGGGCAGAAGGTTTATGTGAGCAAATTATAGCTGAAAACTTCACTGATCTGGGGAAGGAAACAGACATTGATATCCAGGAGGCATAGAGAACTCTCATCAAAATTAATAAAAGCAGGCCAACACCAAGATATAGGATAGTAAAATTTGTAAAACACAGACATAAGAAAAGAATCTTAAAAGCAGCAAGGGAAACAAAAATCCTAACCTACAGCAGATCTCTCCACAGAAATTTGACTGGCAGGCCAGAAGGGGGTGGCATGATACATTCAAAGTGCTGAATGGGAAAAATATGCAGCCAGGAATACTTTATCCAGCAATACTGTCATTCAGAATAGAAGAATAGATAATGAGTTTCAGGGACAAACAAAAATAAAGGAGTTTGTGACCACTAAAGACCTGCAAGAATTTTTAAAAACTTTTTTTAATGTTTATTTATTTTTGAGAGACAGAAAGAGAGACAGAGTGCAAGCTGAGGAGGGGCAGAGAGAGAGGGAGACACAGAATCCAAAGCAGTCTCCAGGCTCTTGATTGTCAGCACAGAGCCTGATGTGGGGCTCAAACTCATGCCATGAGATCATGACCTGAGCCAAAGTCGGATGCCTAACTGACTGAGCCACCCAGGTTCCTGTAGACCTGCAAGAAATACTAAAGGGAACTCTTTCAGTGGAAAAGAAAGACCGTAAGCAATATAGAAAGGAGTAGAGAAAATCTCCAGGAAAAATCGATTTTACAGGTAATAAAATGCACTAAATTCCTATCAATAATCATTCTGAAAGCAAATGGGCTAAATGATCCAATCAAAAGGCATAGGGTATCAGAATGGATTAACAAAACAAAACAAAACAAGACCCATCTATTTACTGTCTATAAGAGACTTATTTTAGATGTAAAGACACATTCAGATTGAAAGTAAAAGGATGGAGAACGATTTATCATGCTAGTGGTCATCAAAAGAAAGCTGGACTAGCCATACTTAAATCAGACGAACTAGATTTTAAACCAAAGACTGTAACAAGAGATGAAATGAGCACTATATCATAGTGAAGGGATCTATCCAACAAGAAAATCTAACAATTGAAAATATTGATGCCCCCAACTGGAAACACCTAAATATACAAAACAATAAATAATAAACATAAGGAAACTCATTAGTAATAATGTAATAATAGTAGGGGACAGTAACACTCCACTTCCAGCAATGGACAGATCATCTAAACAGAAAATCAACAAAAAACAATGGCTTTGAATGACACACTGAACTATATGAACTAAAGAGATATATTCAGAACATTTCATCCTAACGCAGCAGAATACACATTCTTCTTGAGTGTGCATGGAACATTTTCCAGAATAGATTACATACTGGGTAACAAATGAGCTTTAACAAGTACTAAAAGATTGAGTACATGTCATGCATATTTTCAGATCATAATGCCATGAAACTTGAAGTCAACCACAAGAAAAAATTTGGAAAGACCACAAATACATGGAAGTTAAAGAACATCTTACTAAAGAATGAATGGGTTAACCAGAAAATCAAAGAAGAAATTTAAAAAATACATAGAAGCAAATGAGAATGAAAACACAACAGTTAAAAATCTTTGGGATGCAAGAAAAGCAGTCCTAAGTGGAAAGTATATAGCAATAAAGGTCTACCACAGGAAGAAGAAAAGCCTCAATTACA
Source organism: Panthera tigris (assembly GCF_018350195.1). Classification (NCBI taxonomy): domain Eukaryota; kingdom Metazoa; phylum Chordata; class Mammalia; order Carnivora; family Felidae; genus Panthera; species Panthera tigris. The sequence goes on from NC_056663.1 coordinate 157,453,965, forward strand.
CAACCTAACCTAGAGGAGCTAGAAAAGGAACAGCAAATAAAACCTAAGGCCAACCGAAGGGAAATCATAAAGATTAGAACAAATATAAATGATAGAGAAACAAACAAAAAAACCACAGTAGGATAGGTCAACAAAACTAAGAGATGGTTCTTTGAAATAATTAATAAAATTGATAAACTCCTAGCCAGACTTATCAAAAAGAAAAGAAAAAGTATGCAAATAAATAAAATCGTGAATGAAAGAGTAGAGATCACAACCAACACCACAGAAATACAAACATTTATAAGAGAATATTATGAAAAATTATACACCAATAAACTGAGCAATCTGGAAGACATGGATAAGTGCCTAGAAACATACAAAGTGCCAAAACTGAAATAGGAAGAAATAGAAAATTTGAACAGATCCATAACCAGCAAAGAGATTGAATCAGTAATCAAAAATCTCCCAACAAACAAAAGTCCAGGGCCAGATGGTTCCCAGGGGAATTTTACCAAACATTTAAAGACAAGTTAATACCTATTCTTCTCAAACCATAACAAAAAATAGAAATGGAAGGAAACTTCCAAATTCATTCTGCGAAATCAGCAGTACATTGATTCCAAAATCAAAGACCTCACTAAAAAGGAGAACTGCAGGCCAATACCACTGATGAACATGGATGCAAAAATTCTCAACAAGATAATAGAAAATTTAATCCAACAGCACATTAAAAGAATGATTCACCAGGATCAAGTGGAATTTATTCCTGGGTTGCAAGGGTGGTTCAATATTTGCAAATCAATCATGATACACCACATTAATAAATGAAAGGATAAATCCATATGATGCTCTCAATAGATGCAGAAAAAGCATTTGACAAAATAAAGTATTTTGATAAAAACTCTCAACAGAGTAGGGATGGAGAACATACCTCGACATCATAAAGACCATATATGAAACACCTACAGCAAATATCATCCTAAATCGAGAAAAACTGAGAGTTTTTCTTCTACAGTCATGAATAAAACAGGGATGTCCACTCTCACCATCGTCATTTAACATAGTTCTAGAAGTTCTAGCCTCAGCAATCAGACAACAAAAAGAAATAAAAGGCATAAAAATTGTCAAGGAAGAAGTCAAACTCTTCACAGACAACATGATACTGAATGTAGAAAACCTGAAAAACTCCACCAAAAAAAATTCAAGAACTGATACACAAATTCAGCAAAGTCACAGGATATAAAATCAATGTACAAAAATCTGCTGCATTTCGATTCACTAATAGTGATGAAGCAGAAACAGAAATTCCAGAATGGATCCCATTTACAGTTGTACCAAAAACCATAAGATAACTAGGAATAAAACTAACCAAAGAAGTAAAAGATCTATATTCTGAAAACAATAGAACACTTATGAAGGAATTTGAAGATAACACAAAGAAATAGAAAGATATTCCATGCTTATGGATTAGAAGAAAAAACATTGTTAAAATGTCCATACTACCCAAAGCAATCTATATATTTTTTTAATGTTTATTTATTTGTTTTGAGAGAGAGAATGAACAGAGGAGGGGCAGAGAGAGAGAGAGGTAGAGAAACAATGCCAAGCAGGCTTTGCACTGTCAATGCAGACCTCAATGTGGGGCTCCATCTCACAAACTGAGATAATGACCTGAGCTGAAATCAAGAGTCAGTCGCTTACCCAACTGACCACCCAGGTGCCCCATCAATCTACACTTTTTATGAAATCCCTATCAAAATACCACCAGAATTCTTCATAGACCTAGAACAAACAATTCTAAAATCTGTATGGAACCACAAAAGACCTTGAATATCCCAAGCAATCTTGAAAAAGAAAAGCAAAGCTGGAGGCATCACAATTCTGGACTTCAAGGTATATTACAAAGCTGTAGTCATTGAGACAGTATAGTAATAACACAAAAACAGACACATAGATCAATGGAACAGAGTAGAACCCACATCTATATGGTCAACTAATCTTCAACAAATCAGGAGAGATTATCCAGTGGAAAAAAGACAGTGTCTTCCACAAATGGTATTGGAAAAACTGGACAGCAATATGCAGAAAAATGAAACTGGACCACTTTCTTTAACCACACACAAAAATAAATTCAAAATGAATGAAAGACCTAAATGGGAGACCTGAAACCCTCAAGAACCTAGAGAATAACACAGGCAACAACTTCTTTGACATTGGCAGTAGCAACTTCTTACTAGATATGTCTCCAGAAGCAAAGGAATCAAAGCAAAAATGAACGACCGGGACTTCAAGATAAAAAAGCTTCTGAACAAGGAAAGAAACAAGAAAACTAGAAGACAGCCTACAGAATGGGAGAAGATATTTGCAAATGGCATATCTGATAAGAGGTTAATAACCAAAATCTATAAATAACTTATGAAACTCAACATCCAAAAAAAATAATAATCCACTTAAGAAATGGTAAGAAGACATGAATACACATTTTTCAAAGAAGACACCCAGATGGCTAACAGACATGAAAAGATGCTCAACACCACTCATCATCAGGGAAATACAAATCAAAACCACAATGAGATACCATCTCACACATTTCAGAATGGCTAAAATTAACAACACAGGAAACAACAGATGTTGGCAAGAATGTGGAGAAAGAGAAAACTTCTTACACTGTTGGTGAGAATGCAAACTGGTGCAGCCACTGTGGAAAGCAATATAGATGTTCCTCAAAAGGTAAAAATAGACCTACCCTGCAATTCAGCAATTGTATTACTAGGTATTTATCCAAAGGATACAAAAACACTGGTCTGAAGGGACACATGCACCCTGATGTTTATAGCAGCATTATCATCAATAGCTGAATTATGGAAAGAGCCCAAATGTCCATTGACGGATGAATGGATGAAGAATAAATATTATGTATATGTTATGTGTGTGTGTGTGTATATATATGTTATACACACACACACACACACACACACACACACACACACACACACAGACACACTCAGCCATCAAAAAGAATTGAATCTTGCCATTTGTAATGATTTGGATGAAGCTAGAGTGTAGTATGCTAAGCAAAATAAGTCAAAGAAAGACAAATACTGTATGATTTCACTCAAATGTGGACTTCAAGAAACAAATGAACATAAGGTAAGTGAAAAAGAGAAAAAAAATAGGTAGGCAAACCATAAGAGACTCTTAACTATAGAGAACCAATGGAGGGTTGCTGCAGGGGAGGTGGGTGAGGGACAGGCTAAATGGGTGATGAGTATTAAGGAGGGCACTTGCTATGAGCAGTGGGTGTTATATGAAAGTAATGAATCACTAAATTCTATTCCTGAAACCAATATTACACTTTATGTTAACGAACTTGAATAGTAAATTAAAATTTGAGACCAACAAACAAAAATAGAATCTTTTTCACCACTTATCAGCTGTGTAGTCTTGTTAATTTACCAAAAATTGTAATCCTCAAATTTCACAGCAGCAAAACTAGGGTAATATCAATCATGAAGTTTTTATAAGGTAAAGTTTCTTTGGTACTTCTGTTAGCATGCTGGTGTGGATAAACATATGGCTTTCACACTCCTGAATTCCTTGGGTTTTTAGGCTGAATTTCAATCAAGAGAAGTGAAATTCTTCTGACCACAGGCCTATTCTTCCATACGATTTTCAATGAAACACTTTCAGCCCCCTGGCTTTAGCGTTTACAGTTGTTAGTATTTTCTCAGATAGAAACCCAACACAATATTTTAAACTCCAGAGGCTTAGCACAGCTCCCTGTTGCCCAAAGGTAAAGGCAACACTTAGTTTCCTACCAGATGAGAAAAGATAACAAGATTATATTAGCAAAACAGTTTTTTTCTCTACTCCCTCCAGGCATTATATTTCATCTCATCTTCCGAGTTTATAAATGATTTGAAATACTCAGTGAAGATGAAGGAAGTACAATATTAGGGAACAAGCAAAACTTGTCTTACTTGACCAATATCAAGGCTTAATAAAGTAGGAATAAACAGGAAGGTGGTAAGTACAATCCTTCTGTTTGGCCTCCTGGTCACTGTTCATAGCAACTCTCATTAAAGTCCTCTTCTTCAACAGAGAGGAATTAGTGTTAAAGAACACTAAATACGTGTGTGTGCTTTTATCCAGACATAATCTATTACATTTTATCATTTGTTCTCATTACAGAGGCTGAGCTGGATATTTTGAAGATGATTTTACAGAGTGTAAAATGAGAACAAGTAAGTCTCAAGGCATTCTGTTTTTTAAGGGTAAAACTCTATATTATTTTCTCTTTAGAGTATTATTTTACTCCATATTATTCTTTATTCTTACACAGTAGTGGGAAAAATTAATTTTATTTAAATAGACTTATCTAGCACTCAAAAAAATTATGACATATTGCAAATGAGAGACAGTATTTATCCATGAGAAAGCAAAACTCTGGAAATCCTGTGTTCCTTAATTTTATGTATCTAAATTTTTCTTGTCTGAAACAATTTTGGCCATACAAGCAACTGCAAGTCAAATGATGGTTTTCTGAGTTTGAATGTCATTTTTAATCTGTAAGCTATTTTTATCTAAAAGTGGAGAAATTTATAATGCAAGTTTTCAACAAAAATCTCTTCAACATTCTCTGTTAGGTTAGGAAGGAGGAAGATTCACATAAATAGAAAAATCTTGAAAGTCCTTTCCAGATCCCATTTTTTAGGTTCAGCAAAAATGCTACCTCTTCTGAATTTCCAATGCACTATTCACAATTCAACTACTTTTTTTTCAAATATTGATTCTCTTTTTATTGAAATATTTATGAGCGATAATAACATGGGAACATTAGTACTCAATGAATATTTACTATGTTCTAGTCACAGTATTTGGTGTTTTGCTTATGGCATTCATTTGTTCCCAACTCTCTATATGATAGGTAATATTATTTTTATCTTAAAGATGTGAAAATTTCAGCTTACTGCAGATAGGAAACTTACCCAATGCTGCATAGCAGCCAGGTGGCAAAGTCAAGATTTTAACTCATTGGGTTACTCCTGAGCTCTCTCTTTCCATTATGTAAAACCTGAAACAACCTTTGTAGCTCTAACTCTATTGTGGATCAAGCTTCAGCTGACCAAATCATTAACTCTCTGAGAAAACAACTTACAGATTTACCTTGAAAAGTTTGTTATGTTTCCTTTTGTTTTGTTTTTATTTATTTTTTTTCTGGAGGGGTTAACTATTAAATGAAACAAGTAAATTGCTTCAGGCAGAAAAGAAAAGAAACTGATATCTTTGATATCTTGTTCCCAGGATCAAAATAAAAGCCCACACTCTCCTTTTGTTGAAATGTGTTTCAGTCCAGCTTTCTAGTTCAAAAATAAAAGAATAATAAATGTCTTGGATACAATTCTAACCTAAGGTGGTCATTCTAGCCTAAATAGGACTTTGGGTCTTACCTGTGCCCTGAGAAAGGGATCTGAAATTTCTGATGAATGGTTATAATACCCGCAATGATGCCCAGTTAGCAGATTATTGATGATTTCCAAAGAAAACAATTGCAGAACAGAGAAAGTAATGCTTCCAAAAAAATGATTTATATGACCTACATATAGCAGCAAATACCACACATGTTCCATGAAAGGCTAAGATTCAAATGTGTGTTCTATGAAAAGTGTTTGTTTTAGTCAACTCTGTATGCCTAGCATTCCAGCAGCCTCCCAGTAAACATTTCTATAATAAATGGTTTATTATTCATTTGCAAAAGCAGTTTAAGGATGCAAGTGTTGGGAGAGAAAAAGGGCACTATATTTTGTTTCTAGTCTCAACTGTCAATTGTATGGTAGTCAGATTTTATTCTAAAATGTTATTTTAATAGTCTTACAAGCAATGAAACTAAGGTCATCACAAATTGTGTAAATCAGTCTATTAAGGATATATGGGCATTTAGGGTTTCTGGGCTCTCTGCTGGAGGCACTCCAAAATAGACCTGAGAATTAGTGGCACGACACACTAGAAGATCTGAAGTTCAGGGATCATATCTTATTCTGCATTGTATTTCTAGCCCCTTCCACCTTGACTGGGAGCAGTCTGAAATACAAAACTTTGGTTCAGAAAAAATGGAGAAGGTCAGTGGAAGAGAGGTCTGAGCTTAGCATCAAGCCTTGACAGAAAAACAGCTCCTGTTTCAGTTCCTAGGAGAACATGATGGAAACTTCTCACAGAAAAAAAAAAAGTAAGCCTGAAAGAGCAAGGTTACCCTGTGAGACTAAAAGAACATGAATCAGATAGGCTTTCTAACAGTACCTAAAAAGGAATAGTGTTCTTTCTATTTGGGGCTGAAGAATTTTTACTAATAGCTATTATAGAAGGCCTATTATGTACCCGGTGCTCTGTATCCATTATTTCTAATCTACCAGCCACCTTCCAAGGTTACATCTCCTTTTTTTCATAAGAAGAAACTAAAACCCAGTAGGTCAAGGAACTTGCTCATAGCCACACAGAGATGGGATTAGAAATCTTTGCCTGTCTGGTTTTAATGCCTTTGTGCTTTACATTATACCTTGATGCCTGTAAAATATGTAACACTTAGTAAAAGCAATCCTAGTGTATTGATTGCCTTGTATACTAGCAGGCACTTGCCCATTGCTGAAAGGGATCTTACAGACTGAGGTCTACTTAGATTTTTTTTTACAATGCCCTTTCATTCAATAAATACATTTTTGGGCATTTAATATCTATGATAGGCACATTTCCTTAAATAAGTTGCCCTTGATATTGAGACAGAAAAAGAGATTAGAAGGCATTCTGGCTTCCCAAGCAACTACTTGTGAAGGCTGGTGGAATTGGAACTTCAATGGAGAATTAAAAAAAAAAAAAAAAAAAAAAAAAGACTTTAAGTTTCATTGACTTAAGTTGAGTACTTGATATTTTTTTTTAGGTCTGAGTTAGTCTGTGGCAATCAAAGGTTACATTAAATAGAATCATCAACTCTTTTTTCTTGATTCCCCCCCTTTTTTTACTCTACAAATTCTATTGCATAAATCTCACTGGGAAATATGAAAAACCTCTAGGCTTTGAAAAATTCCATTCAAGTATGCAATAAAGAATGCAGTAAAGACCAATTGTAGATGCTATGGTTTAAAACACTACCAATGATGCATTAACTCAAATATGAGGAATGGTAATAAAAGGAAAAACAAGGACATTGTATTTTAAAATCTATTTTTAAAAAAGTACTGGAACCTAGTTGATTAGTTCTTGCAGTAAGAGTTAAAGTAATTCAGGATTTTATTCTACTCTTTTCTGGATGACCGAAAATTTGTCTTAGATTTTATTTCTGTTCCTAATTTAGCTGCTTTTCTCCCAAGGACATCTAAGTAATGTGTAGGCATGGAAAAAAATAAGCGTATATCTTATTTAGCCATATAATTTAAGAAAATCAATTATTTAATAAAAATTACATGTAGTTTCATCCTTCTTCCAAAAAATAGCTCGCAAATTTGTAACAATACTAACATATAGGAGAAACAGAAATTAATTCTTTATTGCTGCTTGACTTCTTATCAGGAACAAAATTCAAATGTAAGTTATCTTAAAATATTGATGCAATCACATAGTAACCCTTTGAAATTGACTGAGACTTGAGTTTTAAGTTTATTCATGGGATAGTATAATATAGTCCATTATTTCCAGTGTTTCTCTAGACCACAGATAATCTTAACCATTAGGAAGATAAGTGAAGGAGTCCATCATCCATAAATCACTTGGAATGTTCAGAGTATACTGGGAATACATTGGCATGAACTGTGTCTTCTCATAGTGCTTTCCAACTAGAAAAGATACTCAGAGGAGAATCTCATTCATAAAGTTTTACTGTAATGACTGGCTTTGGGAATAAATAGTTCAACTTGTACTTGTCTCCTTGGCTATGAGACACTCCATTGAGGCTTTCTATGCCCTATTTATCACAATCATATCAAACTTTTCTGTGAAATAAACAAGTGCAGTCATACTCATATGAGATGTTTGAAGATGAGTAAAATACTCATAACCTTTGTTTTTCAAATATGGAATGATATATGTGTATATCAAAAATATCTTTAACTTGTTATCAGAAAACCAGTAAAGGAAAAAGCTGGTTAAAACAGTATTTTGAGAAACTAGGTATTTTGGAGAACTAGAAAACTAGATTAGATTCAAAATTGATTAATGTTTGAAGAAAATTAAAAATCAAATATTTAAAATTATTTTGTACTAGACAGAAATTATGTGGAAGTCTACTGGACAAAATCTAGGCCTTTAATCAATAATGACAGTAAGGTAAACAAAGTACTCTCAGGACTTTGAGGACTGTTCAGATAAACAGGAAAGTACATTCTTCACTTAGAGCAGGGTTTGTAGGCTCATAATCATCAGCTCGAAGAAACTGCTTCCAGCTCTATAAAAGAGGCATAAAATACCATTGTGACAGAAGATTTGAATGAAACTTGAAGGTAGCCATTATTGTGCCACCCCTATCTCAATGACTTTCTTTACATACTGACACTTTTTTAAAAAGCTAAGGGTCCAATAAATGAATGTATATCAGGAGTTTGTCACAAAATATTCTTCAAAAACATTTTTTATAAAAATTTTTTACATTTGAGGAAACCATGGGACCAACCTGAATGATCCAGAAGTCCTAAGAAAAAATTATATACTCATGAGTTTGTTAATTTTGTTGAGTATTTAAATATCACAGCAAGTGATTTTCAAATGAGGGAACATCTTATTAGATGTCATTTCTTCAAAAAATATATTTGGAGTGAAAAAATGTTTAAAATATCTGCTCTTGAAAATAACCAGAGAGGGGCGCCTGTGTGGCTTAGTTGGTTGAGTGTCCCATTTAGCTCAGGTCATGATCTCACCATTTGTGAGTTCCAGTGGGCATCTGGCTTGCTGCTGTGAGCACAGAAACTGCTTTGGATCCTCTGTACCCCCTCTCTCTGTCACTCACCTGCTCACACGGTCTCTCTCAAAAATAAACATTAAGAAAAAACCCAGATAGATTTGAATATGAAACTGAAACAATACATATCATTTAAATATCCTTTTGTATTATAAAGATAAGCAGAAAATTCAGTTAAAAAATAATGAGAAAAAATCAATGCATAGAGATTTAAGTACAGTTCAGAGAAGATGTACGATTTTACTCATGTTCTTTATGTAGCTCATATAGTGCTTAACAACCATCTGTTTTGTGACAAAGTACACTTGTCACATACCAAAGAAGACACATTGGTTACTTTATCTTTCAGTTCCAATGTCACACAAAGGCTCAGATTTGTTTACTCTAACCTGATGACCAGATGACATTTTGCTTATTATCTGTTCATATTCTGTTTGTAAATTTTTTAAAAAGCATATATGTGTGTGGGGGGGGGGCATGTGGGTTTGGCTGTGTGGGGATGTGTTTCCATTCCAAAATTTTTAAAAAACTACAATGGAAAATTTGAAATTCTGCCAATAAAACAAAAAAGTATATAGATATGGACACCATAAGAAAGCTATTACTACTAAAACTATTAATAATACCAAAATACTCATAACAAAATATATTCCTATCTTCAACAATAAGCCAAATTCATCATTATGAGTGCTATTGTTCATGACACACAATTTGACAGTTTCAGTGAGAGACTGTTTTTTTTTCATTCTCTATTGTTTTTTAAATATTTTTCCCCACTAAAGTTTTCTTCTCATGTCATCTACATATACTCTTCTTTTTGGAAACCTAGAAAAATGAGGAACATATTATATGTTTTAACTAATTTGGCCAATGAATAAATTAGACAAACATAAATCACCACGTTCAAATAAAGAACTTCTGAAAGTAGGCACATATTTAAAGGTTGGGGACAATCTTCCTATACATTTGAAGTTTTCCTCCACACAATTAAACTCTTTATAAGGTAGTGCATCATACTCAGAGTATGAATAAATCCAAAGGCATTATATGTGATTATTTTGACTTTGTCAGAGAAAGCTGAAAAGTGATATATAATAGTATTCAAATATAAAAAAAGGTATTCCATAAATCAGATCATGTATAGCTCTTCTTTTCCATCAATAAATGCAATTTTCCTACAAGACACTCAGAAGGAATGAGAAATAAAAATGTTTTCCTCTATAAATAGTAAGCAAAGAGAAAATAGCTCATTCATTTATTTGCCTATTTATTGTATGTCTACCACATAGAATCGCAACTTGCCAGAACACAAAAAACATATGATAAACCCTCTAAAAAAATCTAAATTTCCTATTGAATCCTAATATCATGGCATATATATTTTAAGAAATATCCCCAATGATCCTGCCAGAGCCAAGAATGATAATCATTGGTGCAATGTGTAGGGGGACATCATTTTGTTGCAGGGATACAGGCTGTATAAAATATAATCTTGCCTTCAGGAAGCTCATTGTGTAGTGGGAGAGATAACAGTGTAAGAAATGCAGCAGGAAAAATCTGGGTATAAGTAAAAATACAGTGGCCACACAGACGTGAGAATGATTAATTCTGTCCAGGTCTGTCATAAAATAGATCTTAGAAGAGAATCTAGAAAATAATGAGTAGGATTTTTTTCTAGGCAATGATAAAATAGTAGCAGATATCAGTATCTTAAGGCTTTTCACATATTAATTCTACTTATCCTCTACAATATTCTATAATAACCCATGGAATGGAAAATTATTCTTTTCCTTATTTAACAGTGAAGAAACGGAGGCGCAGAGAAGTGGGGCACAGAACATACAACTCAAAAGTGGCTGCAGGGAGTTTGGAACTTTGGTTGTGTAACTATAGTACTACGCTCTTAACTCCATTGCACTCTTCTTTCAAAAGTGAGGAAGGGAAATATAAACAAAGGTAATAAAATGTGCAAAAGAATGTTTAAGGTACTATAAGCATAGACATATCCTTTTTTTAATCTTTTTTTAATGTTTATTTATTTTTGAGAGAGACAGAGAGAGCTCAAGCAAGGGAGGGGCAGAGACAGAGAGAGACAGAAAATCCTAAGCAGACTCTGTGCTGAGAGACAGAGCCTGATGCAGAGCTTGAACCCATGAACCATAAGATCATGACCTGAGCTGAAGTCAGACACTTAACAGACTGTACCACCCAGGTGCCCTATCCTTTTTTTTAATATGAAAAGCATAGTAAAAAAACAAAAAACAAAAACAAACAAAAACAAACAAACAAACAAAACACTGTTTGCAATGACTCAAGACCACTAGAATTTACTACCGATTTAAAGGTCAGAGAAGATGCACCAAATAATTCATCCTTAGGCTCCTCCTAGCTATCTTTAATTTGAAAGATGGTAACAGAAGAAACTAACTACACAAACTAGCCATCTAGCTGTAAAGACCCTGGAATTCTAATAGGTCTGTTCCTAATATTCTGAAACTTGCTGAGCTGCTTCAAAATTCTAACAGGATTCAAATACTCACCTGTTTTGTCACTGTTGACTATACTCTCCTTCTTGAAATACCTGTTTTAGTCTTTTATATATCTATCTCGCTTTTTCTTCCCACCTCACTAACAATTTTCCTTTGTCAGACTTCTAAATGTTGAAGTGTTTCATTGATTTTGGCCCTTTGTTTCTATGTAATCTTATCCAGTATCATGACTATAAATACTTTCCATCTATGCCTGACTCCAAAATATATATTTTCCAGCCCAAAACTTTCTCTGAGTTCCAAACTTCTAGATCTATTTAACTGCTTGGTATATATACTTGTCTAAAACTGACAAGTATAGACAAGTAGTGTGTGTGTGTGTGTGTGTGTGTGTGTGTGTGTGTGTCCGCGCGCCCGCGCGCGTGTGTGTGTTTCACCCAATCTATCCCTTTCCAATAGGGATATTCACTCTTAGTAAATATCAGAGTGAGTAAGATATTCACTCTTAGTAAATATCAGAAGCCAGTTGTTCAGGCCAAAATTCAAGGCATCATCCTTATTTTTTTCCTTCTTCTATGTCTTATGTCTAAACTCTGAGCAAAATGTATGGAATCAACCTCTTAAATATGTTCAGAATTTGGCTATTTCTCTCTATCCATATATTGACTGAACTACCATCACTAGTTTCTAGAACACTTCAACTCCCTTACAACCAACTTCTCTGATATCAGATTTGGTCTTCTACATCTCTGTCTCTCTCCCTTACCCCCTCCTTCCTTTCTTCCATCCCTCTTGGCTCTCCTTCTCCCTTTCTCTCTCTTTGCATTAGTGCCCAGAGTGATAATTTTAAAGCACAACACTGATCATTCTACTACTCTGATTAAAACTCTTCAAAAGCATGTCATCAAACAAAATATAATCCAATTTTTTATTATGTTCTTACATTGTATTCAATTCATATACTGCTTTCTTTTTGTAGAGGATATCACTACTTTACCCAGATCTCCCCAGATCCTTTTAATATTTCTATGTCCCAGGAGCACTTCCTTAATAAATTGTTTGCTCATTAATTCTCTTTTCAAGGTCTGTTTCTAGAAAATGAAACTTAAAGATATCCTGTTCTCGTGCTTTAGCCATAAGGACTTTCTTTTTATCCTTTCAATAAATCAAGGTCATTCCCACCTCTAAAGATACTACACATAATCTTCCTTCTCCCTGGAATATGTTTTTTCGAGGTCTTTGCATGATCTCTTATGATTCAGATCTTAGCTTAATGGAATTTTCCTTTTAAAGACTTCCTGAGTAAGTCTGGTTCAGGTACATCTTTACCAATTACCTATTTTATTATCTTATTAGTGCCAATAAAGTAGGGCTCATGTCTATTTTATTCACTGTATCCCAGAAATTATAATGCTTGCAAGAACATTAGGAGGATTCTATGAGAATGTTGTTGAATAAATACTGAATAAGGGCTTTCACTAGCAGATGTATCTCTCTGCAAAACCTAGTATTATGTAATTTGGAAAAATCCATTTCACATGCAGTGTCATGTTTGGAATGTGAGCCAAAATGAATCTGCAATTAGGTTATCACTTGAAATACATGTTTTATATCTTCCAACTACTGGGGAATAATGTCAAATAGTTGACTATTAAATCCCTTTATGCCCAATATCACATGAGGAACATTTTCAGTTGGCTCATTGAGTTAGTAGTAAATTAATTTACATGCATGTTTAGGATGGAAGATTAATATAAGGAGAAGAATTAATAAGAATTAATAATTAATAAGTAATAATATACATATATACACATGCATATATACATATGTGTATATATGTATATTATATACATGTGTGTATATTAAGAGATGAATATGTTTTGGTCATGAAGAATTTGATGCTAATACAATACTTTCAAATAAGAACTCTATAGAAAGCTGGAAATATGGGGTTTATATTTGATTAAGAAATTTGGGGTATTTAGAAGAACATATTTTAAAATATTTGCAGATTGGACTCCATGAGAGACCGACTCTGAGACAGAATATTTTTTAGAAAATATACTCGGCATGAACACCTTTAGAGGAGATGTAAAAAAGCAGAATTAAGGGAAGGGTTGAGCTGCAATGAAATTCCAGTGAAGACCTCTGCTGACTTGAATGAGGACCTTAAGACTTGGGATTCTCCTTCAGAGTTACTTCAAGACAGATCCAGTAGAAGCCTTTACCCCCACATTTTGGATTGTGATTGCTCGGGAAGGAGGTGTGGCCATATCTAAGCAGCTCTTTAGCTGATGCAATGTGCAAAGCAGGGAGACAGCTCTAAAAAAAAAAAAAAAAAATCTCTAGCAGCATTCCCAATAGTTTAGGGAATAAGTCCTTCATTCCTGAAGGGAGATCTGGGTCCCACATCATGGCACCAAAACTTCCATTTTAAGTAACACAAATAGTGTGTAATTTTTTTAGGTAAATTAGGCAGTTGGAGTTGAATTGACATTACAATATATTCAAATGAATAGAGTTCCTGCTTTTTGTTTCATCAAAGGATTATTTTATGTAGATTAAAATAGACTAATTGTGGAATATTCTTGCAACTTTTCACTGATATGCCCACTTATACAACAAAATACCAACGGCCATGTATAACTTAATTTTAGAAATCTATTCTCAACAAGTTTGACCCTGTTGCTCTCTTGGAACATACTTTATTATTTCTGACTGTGAGAATATTGGAGTCTGAGATTTTTAGCTTCTAAGAAGAGGTGTCAAACATGTTTCAAGAGAAGCCCACACCTAAATAAAGTGAATGACATTTATACTGCTCAGGAAAGAGCTTCTCAGTCACCCTGACAATTAATCATAAAGTAAAAGGGAGTAGACACTTTTAAAGAGAGAATAAGAGGGAATAAATGAAATGGTTCAAGAAGATTGATATTCTCTTGTCTATTAGGTAAGGTGTTCTTCCTATCTCCTGCTTCATGTAAAGTTAAAATAGTTAACAAGGCATACATATGATTCTTAATTGTTTATTTTTTTTTCATAATTATACCCACCTAACAGAATAATTTGGTCTCCTAGTACATATCTGTGAAATGTTTTAGAGTCCTTGTCGGTATTCACTGATTTGGAGAAGTTGGGTCCAGCTTCTTAGTCATATCTGGCCACACTCCCTTTGCCTTCATCTCTTTCCATTTTTTTGAAATATATTATTTACTCCTCAGGAACCATCTAAATGTCATTTATTCTCTAAGACACATATATAAATTCACCATTTCCTTAAAGCTTTGCAACTCTGTTCTAATCTTTAATCCTCTCATGAATACTAATAACATAGTATTCTTAGTATTCTTAATACTGCTAACTGTCTTGTATGTTCAATAAAATAGGTGATGGATATTAAAGAGTGCACATGTTGTGATGAACACTGGGTGTTGTATGTAAGTGATGAATCACTAAATTCTACACCTGAAACTATTATTGCATTGTATGTTAACTAACTGGAATATAAATAAAAATTTTGAAAAAGAAAAAAATCAATTATATGTTACGACATGTCTCTTCAACTAGATTATATATTCAGTGACAGCAAAACTCATGTCATATAAAGTGCCTAGAATAATGAAGACAGTAAGCTCTATAACTGGTTGATAATGATATGATTCACTGAAGCATTGAAACAAGTTGTCTAAATAGAAATAATGACTTTACCTGAATGTCAAGAAGTAATAGGAAAAACTAGTATGTTGTAAATATGCTACTTTTCAGTTTCTATTTATTATAAAATTTAATCAAAGTCACCTTCTGGGTAAATCCAGTTGTAGTATTTAATTTTTTAAATTTTCTCACCAATAGCATCTAGCTGAAAAAAATAAAACTTTTAATTCTGGAGGAAAAAATGGGGAACTTGAACTTTATATAAATAATAGCAAAAAGATTAAAATAAAAAATAAGTTTTTGTTGTAAGCTGTATCTTTGAATCATCTTATTATATTTCTCCCTACAGGCAGAAATCCCCAGGTGTTTGCTTAAACAAATATGAAATGAAAGGAAAGGCAAATTCAATTATTTCCACTCAGCAACTGAAATTAGCATGATGGAAATGTTCAGGAACAGGTATAATTAGAAACAACAGATGTGTTTTTATATATTGAGTTGCCATGTTGTAATCACAGAAATAATCACAATGTCTAAGAAAGTCGTATCATTTTTACATCATTAAAATTATATATGTATATATATAATTTATATATAATTTCCATTGATGTTGATATGGAAACAGCAATAAAATATAGGCATTTCAGTAAAAGGAGTTTTTCTCCCAGTGACACTATTTTAAAAATATAATTTTTTTTTTAAGTCACCTTGCTTCCCACCAGATTTACTATGAACATTTCTCTCACTGTGATATGGAGCAAGAAATCTCACAAAAGCTATTCATTACAAAATCATGTTGTCTTCTAGCCTATTGGGTAGGTATGGGTGTTTAGGAAGTGGGTACTACCATTTCATTTGCTAAACTGAGTAAGATAATTATCTTAAACATTGTTTTTGAATTTTTAAATTTAATTTTAGAGAAAGCATCAGCATGGGAGAGGGGCAATGAGGAAGAGATTCCCAGGCAGCCTCCACATTAAGTGTGGACCCTAGGTCATGACTTGAGCCAAAATCAAGAGCCCTGATGCAGGGCTTGATCCCGATCCCATGGCCCTGGGATCATGACCTGAGCCAAAATCAAGAGTGAGGTGCCTGAGCGGCTTAGGTAGTTAAGTTTCTGACTTCGGCTCAAGTCATGATCTCACAGTTCCTGAGTTTGAGCCCCACATTGGGCTCTCTGCTGTTAGCACAGAGCCAGCTTAGGATCCTGTGTTCCCCTCTCTCTCTCTTTCTCTCTCTGCCCTTCCTAGTCTCTCTCTGCCCCTCTCCCGCTCATGCATGAGTGTTCAGTCTCTCTCTCAAAAATAAATAAACATTTAAAAAGGTAAAAATAAAATAAATTTAAGATAAAAAGAGTCAGATGCTCAACTTACTGAGCAACCCAGGAAACTCTATCTTAAATATTTTTATAAAAATAGTAACTGATCAAGAACATAGAGTTCTAACTAGTAATAATAAGTCTGGCAACAATTATACAGATTGTATTATGCATTTAATTAACTGTGTATTTCAAACTAAGTTTGAGATAAGAAGAAAACATAAGAAATAGAATATATAGGAATTAATGACTATGATATCTGAAATATTTGATATTTATGGCACAGTTTATATGCATGTTTTTAAATCAACATATTTCCCACCTGACATGTAAAATCTCTGTGTCACATATATTTCTATGTCAAATAGCTTCCCCCTAAATATAGATCTTTCTTTCTCTTTAGGAGACTAATAACAACTAATATTCTAACAAATTGCCAACAAAATCAAACGACTTGCTAGTGATGATAATTACAATGAAACCTAAATAATGTTACTTCCTCCAAGCAGTGCAACAAAATACTAATTTTACCTTGATAACTTCTAAAATATTTAAGAAAATCCTTATCACTCTAATTTTGCGGTGTGTGTTTCCTACCAACTTGATTAATAGGTGCTAGATAATAAGATTTCTTCTTGAGTGCTGTTAGGACCCAGGACTAAAGACCATGTACTGTTAGCAAGATGACTTCATTCTATCTTTTGAACTATATTCAAGAAATGTATACCTTGTCCACATTCATCTTTTAATTACATGGTCTATTCTTATAAACCTTCTGTCAATGAAAAGTATTTTCATTCAGCTTCTATTGAAAGTCTATATATTTACTCACAAGTCTCTGTATCCAGACACATACTATAAGAAATGTAATTTTCAAATTTCAAGTTTGAACTTTTAATATTTCATAAACTTTGATTTTAGAACAGTTTTAGATTTCCAGAAAAGTTGCAGAGATACCACAAAAGTCCCCATATTTTCCATACCAATTTTCCCCACTTGTCAACATCTAACATTATTATGGTGCATTGGTCACAATTAATGAACCAATACTGATACATTAATATTAACTAAAGTCCATATGTTACTCATATTTCCTTAGTTTGTACCTAATATTCTTTTTCTATTTCAAGAACCAATGTAGGATATCCTATAATATTTTGTCATTATGTTTCCTTAGGCCGCTCTGGACTGTTTTTTATGATCTTAACAGTTTTTTTTTTAAGTTTTTATTTAGTTATTTTGGGGGAAAGAGAGAGAGAGGCAGACAGAGGGAGAGACAATCCCAAGTAGACAGAATCCCGATGAAGGGATTGATTCCATGAACTACGAGATCACAACCTGAGCCAAGATCAACAGTTGGATGCTTAACCGACTGAGTCACCCAGGGGCCCCTGACTTTAACAGTTTTAGGAACATTATTAAGAACAAAAAAAGGAGTATTATTCATGTATTTTGTAGAATGCCCATCAATTGAGATTTTTCTGATGTCTTTGTCATATTTAGACCTAGTGTTTTATGTTTGCAAGAAAACCACAGAGGTCAAATGTCATCCTCCTTACTTCATATCAAAGGTACACACTGTCAATGCAAATTAACAATGTGAATGTTAAACTTGATCACCGGAGCTAAGATAGAATTTGTCAGATTTCTTCACTCTAAAGTTACAATTTTCCCCTCTTTTTCTTGCCATAGTCTTCCAAACGTAGTCATTATGTGCAGCCCAACCTTAAGGAGTGAAGAGTTATAGTCCACCTCCTTGAGTGTGAGTTTTCTACACAAATGATTTGGAATTCATCTGTCCAGGACACCTGTTTATTCTTCTCCATCTGCCTATTTATTTAATCATTCATTCATATCAATATGGACTCATGGATATTTATTTCATACTTTGGGTTATGACCCAATACTCCTTTTTTGTCATTACTGAAATTGTTCTGTATTTGGCAACTAGAAGCTCTATCATTTGGTGCTTATGTCCTGAAATAATTCCATAATCATTTGTATTTTTAATTTTAATTTTCTGCACTATAATTTCAGGCACTATAAGATGCCTTAGACTCATCTTGTACATTCCTTGCCCCGGTATTTAAATTTAAATCAGCCATTTCTCCAAGGATCCCTAATTCCTTTTATTGGAGAATATTAGAAACCAAAACCTGGGCACTGTGTGTACTCATTGCTATTGGGGTGTTGTTTCTAGATGCTCTCAGCTGACTAAGTATATAGATATAGATATAGATATAGATATAGATATAGATATAGATATAGATATATACAGATATATATATATAGTATATATACATATTTATATATATATATTGACCTAATATGTACACATATCTATAATTATTTCTCTATGTAATCACTATACTTATACAAAGATAAACATGAGCTCATACTGTTGCCTACAGCTGAGTCATTATGGCATAGATTGTTCTAGCCTCCTCTCCTTGCTGGCCTATAACCTTCCACTTTACCAGTGGGAAATCTGGTTCCTGCCATCTGCTATCCAATTACTTAATTGTTTAATTCCAGGACATATGCATTGTGGTTTCAGTATTACGAATCTTTATCTCCACATCAAACGACTTTACCAACTACATCAGAGTGTTATACTTCCTTTGCTTTTAGTCTTACATTTTCCATTCATTTCCAAAGTTATGTAGATCAGCAGCTTTCCCCCCCCCAAGCCTAATGTGAAGTTGTATTATTTTGCCACAGTCTCCATTCTATCATAGCATCCATGTCCTCCTAATTTTTTAAATTTACATACAATAGGATTCACTCTGACCTGTGACATTTTGTGGATACATAGACACATGAATAGTGCTATATACTCACAGTTATACTGTCATGAAAATTAATTTCACTGCCCTTATATTCCACCGTTTCACCTATTTAACCTTACCCCTTTCTAAATTTCTGACAATCATTGATCTGTTTACCTTCTCTATAGTTTTGCCTTTTCCAGGATGTCATATAAATAGAATCATACAGTTTGTAGTATTTTCATACTGGCTTCTTTCACTTGACAATACACACTTAAAATTCATTTATGTCTTTCCATGACTTGTTAGCTCATTCCTTTTTAACACTGGATAATATTCCATTGTGTAGATGTATCGCTGTTTGTTTGTATATTCATCTCTTGAATGATAACTTGGTTGCTTCCAGTTTGGGGTGATTATGAATAAAGATGTGATGATCATTTGCACGCCAGTTTTGTGTTGACATAATTTCAAATAAGTTTGGTAAATACCCAGGAAATAATTGTTGGACTGTATGGTAGGGTTCTGTTTAGCTCTTAAAAAACTGTTGAACTGTCCTCCAAAGTGATGGTGCCACTCTTTATTCTTACCAGCAATGAATGAGAGTCCCTCTACGTCTTCACTAGTAATTGATATTGTCAGCTTATTAGATTTTGGCCATCCTACTGAAAGAAGATACTTTAGCAGAAACTAACATGAGAAGGATGGAAAGAGTTGCACTGAATTTCCATAGACTACTCAATCTCATTATTTCTACACTTTTAGACCATGTATATTGGGGAATTGGATTGGGAAAAAGGCTTGTGTGTTAGTGTTATAAATTCTGCTCTTGAAACTGTCTTGGATATTTTTTTCTATTTTTTAACATTTATTTATTTATTTTGAGAGAGAGAAGGGGGAGAGGGGTAGAAAGAGAGGGACAGAGAGAGAATCCCACGCTTGATTCCACAACCTTGGGTTCATGATCTGACCTGAAATCAAGAGTTGGACACTTAACCAACTGAGCCACCCAGGTGCCCCTTGGGTATTCATTTCATAAGAGAAATTATCACTGCAATTTTCTTCTGTGCAAACTTTAGACACTTTCCATGTTCCTATAGCATCCTCTCTCTTTATCAGAGGTCCTCCATTTACCTCCCTAGAATTCCTGATTATAGTCCCCTAATCCCCTTTTCATTTTTTTCTGGAGCCATCTGGTTTTCTCTTTGATCTGCCATAAAACTTCCAAGCCATACTCAGGAGGGCTTATTTCCAAAACTAAACAAATTCATTAAGAAGGATTCTTATCCAGAAAATTCTCTTCTAGAACTCTGTGACTAACCTTTGATGTAGTAATTTTGTTTTTGTTTGTTCGTTTGTTTGTTTGTTTCCTACTACATGCATTATCACATAGATTACCCTAAGGAACATACACTAACCCACCCAATGACATGACATTCTTGGCCCATCCTGGGACTTCTCAGTCTACAGCGAAAAAAAAAATAATTTTTCTTGAATGAGAGTGGGAAATACAGAGACTGAAATGGCTCTTTTGGGAGAGAAAAGAGGACTGACTAATCCAGACAAGGTGGGAATGAAATTTGGAATTGGCCATATTTACAAATACTAACTGCCAATGATTATTAGATGAACATTAGAGCTTCTTAAGGAAGTATCAGTGTGGCTCTGAACTTTCAGGAGATACATGTACTTTGAGAAACAGCTAGACTGAGAAACAATCACAAAGTTTTTCACGATGGTCCTCAACAGTGTCTTTGGTTCTAAAAATCTGTTGTCACAGTCCTGCCCACCCTTATTCCCCTTGAGATTTCCAGGGATGAGATTTCAGACCTCTTTGTAGGAGATTACTACAGTAACATAGCTAGGTAAATTGTCAATTTGATAGATTTTAAATGGCTGATCTTCAAGGCCACCACAGAATATCCCTTATTTTCAAGGTGCTGTATGTAGTTTTGAGTAATTGACAGATTATACACTTTATAGATTTTCTGCTATGTTTTTAAAACCATAAAACAGATATTTGATAAATAGTATTCAGTTAAGTTGATATGCAGATGTGATTCCTCCCCTTCTCTTATTTGCATTTTGGTAACACATTGCCTATGTCTTTCTTCTGATTAGCATCCCTATTTTTTTCTCTTCTTTGACCCACTTTTGAATGTACAAATACTCCCTACTTATAGGATATATGGTTATCATGCCCATATTAACAGGAAGAAAAATCATAGAGCATTCTATTTTCCTCAACAATAATTCTTATTTAGTGGTAAAGTGACAACTTATAAATGAGAAAATTTCAAGTAGGGTAAGTTCATAGAAACTTTGCTTTTCCTTTGTTAATCATTCAATTCTGTCATCCTGTCACCACTAAAATTTTTCATCTTTAGAACCTAATTACCAAGGTCAATTTCTAACAATTCCTTTATTCTGTAACCATGAGAAAAATGAACCATTTGAGTAGAAGCTCTGATTAAAAATGAAACAGTCAAATAAATTGAACAGGTGACATTCTTTTCAAGGTTTTTAATTCATTTTTATTAGTAGAAATTGTGTTTCATATAATTAATAGAAAGTTTTTACTGGGCTCAGAAAGAGATTCAAACAAGAGTTTGTTAGTTATAACAGAGAAAAAATACTTATATTTGGTCAGGATTAATAACTTCTAAATGCGAAATTTGTTTAACTGCCAGTATGTATTCAAAATCCTAACTAAGTTAAAGATTAAATTAGAGCTGTTGGGAAATTTTGCAGAAACTCAAGCTTTAAAAGTGACTTATTTTCCATGTGTCCTTCATTTTCAACTGAAAATATATTTTCTATTCACTCGTAGTTTACTTACAGTATAATTACAAACTCCCAGTTTTATTTAAAATGCTTGACAGGTGTCATGAATTTTATGCAAGGTTCATTCTCATGTCATGTAAGAAAATTTTTGTTCATAATGTATTTTAAGCTTCTTTAAACCTTGGAAGTAAAGTATGCTTATTGATACATTACAACTATACACTGAAAACAAGATAATGTGCAGGGGTTTTTCTCTTGTATTAGAACTTACTCTTTCTTACTAAGGTATAACTGACATAACATTAGTTTCAGGTGTACAACGTAATGATTTAGTAGTTGTATATATTGCAAAATGATCACTACAATAAGACTAGTTAGCATTCATCACCATAGATAGTTACACAATTTTTCTTTCTTGTGGTTAGAATGTTTAGCATCCACTCTCTTAGCTATTTTCAAATATGCAATACAGTATTATTAACTATTGTCATCATGCTATACGTTCCGTCCAATGGCTTACCCATTTTATGAGTTGGAATTTGTACCTTCTCAGTCCCTTCACCCATTTCACCCACCCCCTTACCCTCTATCTCAGGCAACCACAACCTGTTCTCTGTATCTATGAGCTCAAGTTTATTTGTTTGTGTTTTTTTTTTTGGTTTTGTTTTGTTTTTAGATTCCACATATAAGTGAGAATATACAATATTTATTTTTCCCTGTATGACTTATTACCCTGAGCATAATCCCCTCAAGATCCATCCATGTGGTCACAAATGGCAAGATTTCATTCTTTTTTATCGCTAATAACATTCCATTGTATATATTTACCACATTTTCTTTATCCATTAATTCTTTGATGGACATTTAAGTTGTTTCCATTTCCTGGTTGTTGTAAATAATGCTTCAATGAGCATGGAGGTGCATATATCTTTTCAAATTAGTGTTTTTGTTTTCTTCAGGTAAACACTCAGAAAATTGCTAGATTATATGGCAGTTCTATTTTTACTTTTTTGAGGAACTTCCATACGGTTTTCCATGTGACTGCATCAGTTTATACGGGGGTTAAGATTTCAACATATGAATTTTGGGGAGACACCAACATTTAGTCAGTAAAGAGTCACCTTTAAGACAGGTATTCTGATATTGGAAGCCTTGAATTTCAGGGGAGGGAAATATGGGAGGGATCCTTTGGGACTATCCTAAGTTACAAAATAATATTTTCACAAGCAATGTAACTTTGTGATGTTACAAAAGAAGAAAAAGATAAATTCATTACCATACAAAACATGATAATCCATGCAAAAGCTATGTCAATTGTGAAATATAAGTCATGGTTCAATTTGGTAAGTAACCATGTAAGAATCCAGAAATTTAGCAGATGCTAGCAAATTAACAAAACAAAGAAAGATAAAGTATCGGTGCCACATTATTGTAAGATACACTGATAAAGGTTCAAATTATATCTATTTAGTAAATTCTTTTTGATGCTACCAGCCAAGGAACACGAGAAAAAAAAAATGCCCATGTTCCTGAGATAAAAGATGAAGTTTATCTGACTTTGTGTTAAGAACAGAAATGATCACCATCAGACTAACTCATTCTGATATTGGTTCTCTGTCCTGTTTTCAAATAAACACACTGCTAATTGTTGAGAATTAATGCTGAGGGAAATGCTGGTTTCATTAGGAATTTCAGAAAGTAAGGGCTTTGTGATATGTGATTGGCCAAAATACTGATTCTTCTGTAACAAGGTCAGTAGATCTTAAGCCATCTGTATCTTAAGGCTGATCATGCCTCACTCCTATTCTTACTTCCTGCTTGAAGGTTAGATACTATTTGTCATTGTCACTCGATTCCAATAACGCTTTCTGTCATGTTGTTTCCTTTGTTTAGAATGTTCTTCCTAACCTGCCTTTGCTGGGCTAAATCTTACTCATTTAAGTTGCTGCGAATGGTTGGCATAATAATGGCCTTACAAAAGCACGCAAACCCTAACCCTGGAACCTGTAATATATTAGGTTACATGGCAAATGAGAAGTAACCTGTGGATGGAAATAAGACTGATAATCAGCTGGCCTTGATATGGAAAGATGATCCTGGATTATCCATATGGGTTCAGTGTAATCACAGGAGACAATAAAAGTAGAAGAGGGAGTCAGAAGGGAGAGAAGCCCAGGGATAGCAGCATGAGGCCAGTATGACAACCATAGTTACTCCCTTTGAATATGGAGGAAAACTGGCACAAACCAAGAAATGTGGTAACTTCTAGAAGCAGGAAAAGGTAAGGAATCAAATTTTTCCCCAGAAGGAGTGTGTCCCTGGAAATCTCTGGGCAAAATTACTTTGCCCAAGGAAGTTCCATTAGGTACTAGGACTTTCTCCTTGACTCCCTTGTGAATATTTCTTCTGTCTTTTGAAGGCAGAATATTTATTGTCTTTCAGTCCAAATTCTAATTTGTATAAATTTACCTGAATCAGAATATCACTTATAGGACTATTTAGAATAGCCCTAAAAATACATGGGGCACTAATCCAATAGAACTGGAATCAGATAGATTAGAATCTAATCTGAAAGAAGAGAAAGAAACACCTGAGATCTCTTTTCCCATGCATGCACAGAGGAAAGGACACATGAGGACACAAAGAGAAGGCAGCCATCTATAAGCCAGGAAGAGGTCTCACCAGGAATCAACCCTGATGGCACCTTTATGTTGGACTTTCAGCCTACAGAACTGTGAGAAATAAGTATGTATGTATGTGTGTGTGTATCTTCTTAATATAAATATAGAGTATTTATTTCATAAGCTTATATTGTTGGTGTAAGAAATTAAAACAGTTTAACATTTCATACTATTTTTATATCGGTATTTGTTCTCCTGATAGTTCCATGTTTAAGAATAGATAGTTAAGTAGTACAAAATAAGAAGAAAGAAAAAAACTTACTTCTGTCCTTACACCTAAACACAAAAAGGACTTAGCTGTCTGGAAACACTAATACTGTCAAGTCACAGAAGGATATTTAGGAAGTATCCAGTCATTTGAAAGAAAATTATCAAATGCCATAAATCATGATTCTCTGAGGCCCTGTCATAGTTCAGGTTGCCAACAGACTGACATCTCTCTATGAAGAATTGGTTCCAAACTTTCTCAGCATAAGCAAATTCCTAGGAAAAATGAGTAAATATCAAGAGAAGTGGCTGCTTTGTTGGCAAATTTACTGGGACGTCAACCAAATCAATTCAGCAAAGGAGGTTTAACATTACTTACAGCAAGTAATCTTTGCATCTGTTTCTTAGGAAGCTATATTCTGTTATTTTTGCTTATTGAAATTATTTTCAGTCTATGGGTATCAATAAATTGTGTTGATTTCAAGTAGATCTTTTAATTTATGTATTAGTAACCTCTGTGTTATAGTGACCACTAGCCAACGTCAATTTACCAAAACCTATTAATTTTTTAAATGTAAAAAAAGAGTATAGAAATAGTAACTGTATGATTGATAGCCTTTTATTCTACTTGAAATTCTCATTAGCCATTTAAATTAAAAAATTCTTGAAATTTTCATTAGCCATTTAAATTAAAAAAATGCATTATGACACAGAAATCTCTTTGTTAATGAGGCCAGATACTAAAAGGACACTAAGAACGTTATGTTCTAATATTCCAGATTAATTAATTTAATAAACGTGTTTGAGCATTTATGATGTATCATGTCTTCCGCTGGACTCCTAGAGCAACTTACAAGCAAATCAATCTGTATGATATAATGTCGTAGAAACCACAAGAAGTGAACACAAATACAGTCCATTAAAACATATGAAAGAGAAAGAATTTACTAGGGAGGAGAGCACCTTAAAAAAGGAGAATTGAACTAAATCTTAAAGACAATGTGGAAAAGAGGCTGATCCATGTCTGAGTATGCCAGAGAGAATGCTTTATTTACTTGGCAGTGTTTGTGACAAAGCAAATACAAGATCCAAAGATTTAAAGATATTTTAGTAACAAAACCCCACTACTCCATATACAGTATAGCACTTTACTACTATAGTGCTAACAAACCACTGGAGTAGGATCTGAAGGACCTCAAATGTGTGATTTATTCCATGGGCCCCGGGTCAAAGTTTGACATCATCTGGGCCTGAGGGACAAGCTGTGAGCACAGGTGGGATTTCAGGCCATCATGTGCACTGCCAGTACCATGTGCTGGGAGGGGACCCTGGCCAAGGAACTCTCCCACTTGGAGCAGTGTATCCGCTCAAGGTGGGGCTCTAAAGGGTTGCACAAAGGCCCTGGGTTCCCCTCCCTTGGGGCACTGACCTCTCACCACCCCAGTGTTCCCTCTGTGGCTTGCCTCCCCTATGCAGCCACTGATGCCACCACAACTGCCTTTTGCCTGTCTTATCCAAATGGCCTTCCTCAAACCCTAAGTGGCATCTCCCCAGACTTATCTCTCAGTAGCCGAAGACCCCTGGGGTAGGAGTTTTGTCATCTTTATGCCCCCTACCACTCCCATTTACAACTGGAACCAGACACCTGGACCCTAGACTTCCTCCCACAAAGCCTCTGCCATGCCCTGAGGTGATGGTACTGGTAGGATGAGAAGCAGTTGCCTGCTTGCCTGCTGAGCCAGCGCTCTACTAGTTATGGCACCCCTGGCATCCTGTCTTACTGGCTTCACTTTGACAGCACTACTCATGCCTCCTGCTCCCCTCTGCCCAACCTGGAACTTATGTATCTACTCTGATCCCGGTCCCCTCTAATAAATTCCTGTCCATAAGACACCAACTGAAAAAAAGAAAACTATATATACATATATATTAGTACATATAATTTGACATATCTATATAAATTTTACATTTTTAAGCAAGAAGTCTTTCTACTAAAATACACATGGCTTATCATAAGATTAATTTGTTAAGACTTCTACTAGTTAGGATGTAGAAACTAAGTTTGTAAGAGACCATCCATCCCCCCATAAACATAAGCCCGATAAGCCACAGAATCTTCAGGGTTTTTTTTTTGTCTTTGTTTGTGTGTGTGTGTGTGTGTGTGTGTGTGTGTGTGTGTGATGGTGGTGTGGTGTTTGTTGTCTGTTGTCCTTTGCTCTATTTTCTTACCATACTAAGAAAATAAATTAATGTGTAACAGGCAGCCTTTGAGGTAGTCACTGATGATCCCTTTGTTGTTGATTCTGAGGGCATGTGAATCCTGTCTGAGTGCAAAACAGTGGCCCTTTGAGAGCTGTGCATGGGTGAAGGAAGCTAATAAAGGTCCCCTTAGCCACTCCAGACCTTCACCATGTACACTAAAGCCACACTCCAAGGCTGCAGACAGTGTGAAAGGATAAACAGCGATCTTCCAATTCCCAGGAAGCTAGAGAAAGGGCAGAAGAAAACTCAAGCCAATGATCAAACAAAAACCATCCCCAGAGGAAAAAGGCTGGCAGCCAAGCTGTAAAGCAAAGAGAGATCACTCACATTTGGGAAACCTGGAGGTAGTTTTATAAAATACGAAGGGATTTCAAGAATCTCTCTAATGCTCAGAGTGCAAGCCTTGCTGAAGGAAAGTCTAGACTGTGTCCTGAAAATATGTGACGATAACAGTAAACTAACTAAATTTGTAACCAAGCCCATGTACAACTCAACTACAGAATATAAGGACTCAGTCCCTACTCACAACAAACCCTAATGGCCTTCTAGAAGGCACGGCATGTGCTTCCCTCCAGGTAAGTATTGTTTAGTTTAATCTCTATTTTTACACACAACAATTGTCATATAATCAGAAATTATGAGAAATTTGAAAGAGCAAATATATAGGATCCATAACCAAGAGTAAAAAAAGAAAAGCAAGCCTCCAGGTATCCAAAATATTGAAATTAGACAAAGAGATTATTTTTTGTAATAAATATGTTTAAAACTAACAGAAAGAGTGAACCACATATATAAAGAGTTAGTGATTTTCCAGCAGAAAATGGTAAGAAAAAAAAGGAAGAAATGAAAATGCTACAAATAAAAAATATATATAATATTAGCCTTAAAGCTGACTTGATACAGTAGAATAAAGAAAAAAAAATGAGTGAAGATGAAACAGGCCAGAAGGAGTTCTCCAAGTTGAAGCACAAAGGAAAAAAAAAATACGTAAAACATTGAAGCAACACATTTGAGATGTGTGGTATAAAATCAAATGACCGAACATGCATGAAATTGGATTTCAAGAAGGAGGGGAGAAGAAGAATAGTGCAGAGGAATTATATGGAGGGGTAATGACAAAAAATTTCCTAAAATTAATAAAAGGTTTCAAGCCAAAAACCTAAGAAATTCAGTGAAACTCAAAGGAAAATACAAAGAAAACACCAAGGCACATAGTAATCAAACTGCTAAAAAACCTAAGATAGAAGAAAATCTTAAAAGCATCCAGAGGAAAATGCAGTTTATACACAGAAAGACACCAGTAGGAATCTTGACTGACTTAGCTGAAGGAGTTGAGAAGATAATGGAATGATACTCTTAAAGTCTCCTGTGAAAAGATTAGATTGTTAAAATATTGCGTTTTTTGTAATAAGACTGTTAAATCGCTGCCTCATTTTCTAACAATTTTTCTTAATTAAAATAAGAGATATTTTATAGTGCATGGTAATCTTAAGTTTGGGCCTGGTAGAAAGAAGAAATCCATGGAAAATGAGAAAAATGAATATGAAAATCATGGTTATCTCTGTGCTGTCTTTGAACCTATGAACTTAGAGTAAGTACTTAGAGTGTCCTGAAGAATTGGGAGGGGTCAGGAAAAAATGAAAAAAAAAAAAAACAAGTAGAAAAGTAAAGGTCAAAAATTAACAGTTTGGGAGCCTCCCTTCCAACCAGATGATGGCATCAGTAATTGGTTATAAAGACTCAAGTACCTCTGTAACTGTGTGCACTTCTGTTTTACAGATCTATATTAGGGAGTTATTTCAAGCGCTCTTTACCTACTGGATTGTGTCATTTACTAAACAACAACAACAACAAAGAGAATATTTTCCCAGTGTCTGTGGAAGTCTTTCTGGTAATCAACAACATAGCCCTAATCAAAGCACGCAATAATTGAATCTTAAAAGAACACTGCTCCATGTGGATGTTTTTGTTTTCTTTTTTGTTTAGTATTCTAGTGTCATTTAATGTAAATATTTTCTAATCCTTTATTCCTTATCTTTTTTTAACGTTTATTTACTTTTGAGAAAGAGAGAGAGCACTAGTGGGGAAGAGGCAGAGACAGAAAGAGAGAGAGAATCTCAAGCAGGCTCCAAGCTGGAGCCCTATGCAGGGCTCAAACCCACACACCGTGAGATCATGACCTGAGCTGAAACCGAGAGTCAGATGCTTAACCAACTGAGCCACTAGGTGTCCCTATTCCTTATCTTTACTGGGAAAAATAGTAACTAGCAGAGTTTGCCTCCATCCCTCACCTTATCCATGGATTATCTGGTGCAGTTGTCCTGACCCTTTTCCACTATTGTATGTTAGACATTAATGAGGGAGACAACTTCATTTCTTTTTTTTTTACATTTATTTATTTATTTATTTATTTATTTATTTATTTATTTATTTATTTATTGTTTTCTTAATGTTTATTTCTGAGAAAGACAGAGAGACAGAGCATGAGTGGGGAGGGGCAGAGAGACAAGGGAGACAGAGAATCCAAAGCAGGTTCCAGGCTCTAAGTTGTCTAAGCTCAAACTCACTGTCCCCAAAATCATGATGTAAGCCGAAGTCAGAGGCTTAACCAACTGAGCCACCCAGGCGTCCCGACAACTTTTTTTTAGAGGATGACATTATCTTCAGACTTTGAAGCAATTTAATGGAAACTTTTGAGTGGAAGAGATGAGTTTTGTCACATGGAAGGGATGAAATCTTTTGGGGAGAAGAATGTGAAATATTCTTGTAGGGTACAGACTATGGTCGTCAGTCTCCAAAGCTGGCTGCCATATATTTCTTCCCTCCCTATATGTTCATGCCACTCTAAGCAAGAGATAGAATTTATTTCACTGTTACTAATTTTTTCCATTTTCCTTAGGCTCTATTGTCTCTATATGACACTTTTTTCTTTAGTTTTTTTAAATTTTAGTCATTATGGATTATTTACACTAATATTGATTATTTAAAATATTGTATTAAAATATTACCTGTTTTTGTTACTGAGGTGTTTGGAGCTTCTTTAAATTTTGTACCTGTGGTGAGTACATCATTTATCATGCCCTGGTCCTGCATCTGTGAGAAGTATGGAGTGGTCAAAACATATCAATCCTATTAGAATATAAGCTGTATAAAGACAGTTTCAAATATGTTTTTATATTACCTTATTTATCTATGCCAAAAATCAGGGCTAATACTTGGAACATATTGAATAAATTTTTGTTGAATAGAAGAGTCTTAAGAACATTAACTATTTTTCTAATTGGAAGGAACAATTGTTGAAATTTTAAAAATATTTTTTAACATTCATTTATTTTTGAAAGGCACAGAGAGACAGAGCATGAGTGGGGAAGGAGCAGAGAGAGGAGACACAGAATCTGAAACAGGCTCCAGGCTCTAAGCTGTCAGCACAGAGCACAATGTGGGACTCGAATCCACGAACTGTGAGATTGTGACTTGAGCCAAAGTCAGATGTTTGACTGAGCCACCCAGGTGCCTCAATTGTTGAAATTTTTTAAGTAAGGTGGTTATATGATACAGCTACAAATGAAATTTCTTGTGGAAATGAGGACATTGTTTTACAAAACCTTAGCATTTTTTTTTTCTGGAAAATGGGTGAGAGGGGAGCGGCCCTCTTCTTCCTTTTGAACCACTGGGGTTCTTGCAGCTAGCTTCTCTGTGGCAGTCCTTTTCTCCTCCTCCTCCTCCTCCTCCTCCTCCTCCTCCTCCTCCTCCTCCTCCTTTTCAAATGTTTATTTATTTATTTTTGAAAGAGAGAGTGAACCTGGGGGTGGGACAGTGAAAGAGGGAGACAGAGAATCCCAAGTAGGCTCCGCACTGTCACCACAAAGCCCCACATGGGGCTCAACCTCAGGAACTGTGAGTTCCTGACGAGAGCCAAGATCAAGAGTCTGATGTTTAATCAACTGAGCCACCCCAGCCCTCCTCTGTAGTAATCTCTTTTCTTCCTCTTTTTTCCCAGTACTAAGGCTTCCCTGCAGGTTACCTTAAATGACCCTTTACCTTAAGTTATCCTGACTCTTCCATCTTATAAATCCCTGGAAGGTGCTACTTGCTGACATTTGAAAAATAAACGCACTGCTAGGCTATTAGCACACATTTCCTGGTGTCATTGTTACAAGACTGCATTTTAAAGAGACTTTGTAAAAAGCAATGCATGTGCCTAATTATTAGTAACAAATGCTGTGTATTTAGCAAATTGAAAGTGCAATAATTTCTTACACTTTTAAATGCTAATGAATTAATGGAAAAATCCAAAGCTGAATTCCTTATTGCTCTTTCTATACATTTTTATAGAATTCTATTGTAGGGTACCAATCAATTGAGAAAGCAATTCAAGTCAGAAATGCTAGCTTATTCATAGGAACATTATTAAATCAATTAACTTGCTAATGGCATCTGCCAGTTCATTTTAGGAAAGGCTCAGTAGCAATAAAATTAAAGTACAGTCATAAATTTTTCTTTGTTCCAGGTATTGAAGGAAGAAAAATAACTAAAAATGTTTTCAACTTTGTCTTTAACATTAATCAGATTGTGATAAGAAGCTCAGAAACAAGTTATGCTATCAAATGGGAAATCTATTCTGAAGCATTTCCCATTAAGTGAAAATTATTTTTATGTAACCTTTTTTAATTGCTGAAAGTGCAATTACCTTCACACATTTACTCTCTGTTTAGGGACAAAATGAAATAAATCCACACTGCTACATTTTGTATCATGTTTCTTCTGACTGATTTTCCTGTATCAGTTTATCTCCAGTATTGTAAACAGTTCTGGTTACTGTCTCTTAGGAAGATGTAACATAAAAGACAATGTTTGAGAGCAGTGAGATAGGAATGAATAACCAAACATTAAGACATACTTACTTAAGGTGAAATGAATCTGCCCTATACTAGGTAGAAAATATGAAAGATTAAGAAATAGCTAATGTAGTCTTCCCTTAGGAAAAACTGTTTGGTTGTTTTTTTTTTTCTGATGGATCAGAGCATATGTTAAAATCATTAGAAAAATTATGCATTTCGTTATAGTTGCATGGGAAAATACAGGTTTACCTGAGTATTTAAAAACCTAAAATATGGCTCATCATGGGCCATTAGATACAAAGTAATCTTAAATGTTTACAAATTAACAAGAGGTGAGAAAGAATAAAACTAATTGGTTAATGATAAGAAAAATCAAAATTGCATGAAAAGACATTGTTTGGATTATATTCAGAATGTCTTCTTTTAAGTATAGAAAGAATCAAGCATGCAACTTTTGTTTTTAGAAAGAGAATTAGCTATGCTTTTTTTAAAAAAATGTCTTTCTATCCATCTAAATGAAAGTGCTGTCAGCAACACTGAATTAAAATTCAGAATAAACACGAACATATCTCAACTCAAAAAAAAACCTTCTATATACCATTTTTTACCTCCTGGTAGTAGCAATAAGCTTGAATAAAATGTAAAATTTGTGCTTCATACTGAAAGGAAAGGCAATCTTTTTTTCAGTCCTTTTGTTGATTATGTAGATGGCACAACAAGTTAATATATCAAAGATGAAAATTTCACATTTCAAATTGCTATAAAATCTCATCTTAAATGGACTTCTATTTCAAAAGACGTTTTTAATGTTTATAAGATCATAAGAAAAAACACTGGGTCAATTTCATCTGTTATTTGTCTAATGATTTATTTCCTTTTCCTAGAGTTTTGTTGTTTTATGTGTAGGCTGCTACATTTTAGCAATACGTATTTTGTGCTAATTAGACTTTTAGAAAATGCCCCTGATTCAAATGCTATTCCGGATGATGTTACCATTTATTAAATCGGTGCCACTAAAATATTTGAAACAGTGCTAAATTATAAAATATCCTGGTCCTCTAACTTTAATATTCTGGATGATCATGCTTGGGAGGTTTTGAATGTCATTGTTTGAGATATTCCAAATTATTTGAAATGCTTCAGATGAGAGGTATAATAGCTTCACAGCATTCATGCTCCCATGGCAATCTGTGAGAAAACCAAGCCTTACTCTTTCTGTTAAAGCTAATTTAATCCTTTGAATTAAATAGCTATGTCCAACCTTATAGCCACCGAAGTATCAGGAAACATGAACTTTGGAACTCTGCATCAGGACATGATTTTAAGAGGAAAAGTTGATAAAATACCATTTGTGTAATTTATTTGCTCTCCCATAACCATTTCTGTGACAAGGGCATGCAAAAATATCAAGAATAGAAATTTCAGGGTTTATTGTCTGCCACAAGCCCAGTGAACACTTGAAGCCAAAATGATGAAATACTGCCCTAAGAAATCCAACCACAATTTTCTCTAGTCCCAGAAGTTGCAAGAAGGCATTTCTTTGTTAAAACTCAAATGCTCAAATTAAATATATGTTACTCAGAAAGTAGTGGTCTTTATTAAAATTCTGAAAATTGGTAATATCCTATAACTTGATGCATACTATTTCTACCATCAGATAAGCTTAAACCCCTTCTAAGACAAATCTCAGGGTATTTTTAGTCTTTTCTTTTTTCTTTTTTCTTTTCTTTTTTTCTAACAAAGGCAGCATTCATTAAGAATCAAGAAAACCTCAAGCTTTGTGCTAGAGTTTGGGTTGGGTGAAAAGGTGTAACAAAATAGTGCCCATGATTCTGAGAACACAGTAACTGGATGGAGAGAGATAGATGTGCAAACAATACTGGTCCAACCGTATATAAAATCAAATACTGAAATGCTATGTGGTACAAAGTAGAGATGAGGGCTTCATGCTTTGTGAATGCCAAGGAAAGAGTGGTTAATTCTGTTAGGTGGAGTTATGGAAGCCCTGAAGTCAGAAAAAGAGTTGAGCTGGAACTTGGGAGATGAACAGGATTTTATGAATCAGGAAAGAGATAACCATCATAGTCAGCTAGAACTATATACACAGGCATAAAAGAACGAGCTTTGCTGGTTTGTAAAAAATCATCAGTGATGAGAAAGCAGAGGCTGTGTTTGAAGGACACTGTTGAGGGGTAAAACTGAAAAAGTAGGCAGGGCAAATTGAGAAAGAACACACCTATTAAGTTTTTTGCTATGTATTTGATTAATGGTGACTGAATGGAGGTTTTAAGCAGAAAAATCATATGATAAAATCTGTGTTTCTCAAAAGTTCTCAAAATACCGTAGAGAGAAAACTGACATGAGAAGAGATTGCTTGGAAGGAAGGCAGATAAAAAGTAGCCCCAAACAATATATAAGAATCTGAACATTTTTTAAAAGTTTTGCTATTTATTATTTACTTAGAGAGATAGAGCAAGAGAGACAGAGACAGAGAGAGACAGAGAGAAGGAGAGACAGCATCCCAAGCAGGCTCCACATATTCAGCAGAGAGCTGGATTCAGGGCTCAATCCCACGGACCCACGAGATCATGACCTGAGCCAAAATCAAGAGCTGGAGGCTTAACTGACTGAGTCACCCATATGCTCCAAGATCCTGAATACTAGTGCAATAAAGATAAAGAGAAGAACAGGGATAGTGAGATTAGTTTGGGACAATTTAAGCTAGAAATGTCTTAGAGAAATATAAAAGTTGTCCAATAGACCAGAAGTCAGCAAATATTTTCCATAAAGGACAAAGAGTAAATATTTTTGGTTTTGTGGGATAAAGATATATATATATCTTTATACATATATACATATATATGTATATGTGTGTACATATATATATACACACATATATATGTATATGTGTATATATATATATACACATATATATGTATATGTGTGTATATATATATATATATATACATACACATATACATATATATATCTTTGCCATTCTATCATGAAAGCAGTCATTAATGATAAGTATGTGAATAGGTATGATTGTGTTCCGATAAAATGCATTTACAAAAACAGGCCCTTTAGCCACTGTTCACCAAACCCTCCTGTAAACTGTTGAAAGTATCTAACTGTTGCAGAAATGCCATTGTCATAGGGTGAGCTCCCTGGAAACAGATGCTTAGAGGGGGGTGCCTGTAGAGGGTTTATTGATGAACACACTGTAGAATGACAAATGTAAGGAAGTAAGGAATCTAAGCTTGAGCACAAGTAGAACTTGAACTTGTGGTATGCTGATAAACAGGAAAAATAATCATTGATTTGTAGCATTTGCTGATTTGGATGGTGTATCTAAACCTTTCGAGCTACCATTATGAAATTCACTGAATGCAGAATTAGGAATGAGGCACACAGTCGGCTCTTAGGAGCCATATGGAGTTCGTTCCAGTCCACCTTTGAACTGAGCTATCATGTAGTTGCAACAGAGGCCGTGGCAGATCCTACAGAGCATTCTGGAGCTCAGACTCTCTCCAGTTACACAACACTCAAGCGACAGGGTTAATCTTTATACCTCGATAGTCATTGGTTGTGAGCAGCCCAAGGAAAAGCAAAAGGGGCTCCCTTGAGGTAAGGACACATCCCGGAGAGGAGTTATCTGTGGAGCTCAAGGATGGAGTGCTTCAACCATGAAAATCATCTATAATGAACACCATAGGACCCATCGATTATCAGGTAGCAGGAGTATGTTTGTGCAGAATTATATTGTATCCAACTTTTTCACAATATTTAGCTTCCAAAAATAGTGGTACAGTAGCAACTATATCTGTCATAAAGCTGCATTTCATAAAATATTTTCTAACAATTGCCATTGATTATTTCATCAGCCAAATGACTTACTTTGTTAGATAAAATAGTTAGGACATGAATAAATTAAGCCATTTCAATACCATTTGCAATGATAATTCCAAAATTAAAAATCATAATCATCATAGCTTCCATCCTTTGCTTAATTCAGTATTTTTCTTCTCATTAAGAATAAACCTTAAACATAATAATGAGCACAAGCTCTGCAGACAGACTTGCATTTGAAATATGTCCACATCTTATTTTATAGCTTCGATAAAGTATCTTAACCTCTGAGACCCGTTTTCCAAAACTATACACTGAAAATAACATCTATTTTGTTAATGTTTGATTTGATATTATATGTAATTCATTATTTTAAACCTGTCCATCATCATTTCCCATGTGTTCAGTTCATGAATTGTATCTCTTCCTCCACCTAGATTTATTTTTGTCCCTTCTTTCAGAGCCAACCTTCTAGAAACTGGTGTCTCACTAATGCTTCTCAAACATTAATATTCTGGGCAATCACCTGGATATATTGTTAAAACACAGATTCTGATGCAGCAGCTATGAGGAGGTGTCTGACATTCTACATTTCTAACAAGTTCCTAGGATATGCTTATGCCATTGGTTCTCGGACCACTGTTTGAGCAGTAAGAATTATTCCTCGGGAGATAAATGCCACCTCATCCCCAGCACTCCACAGCATCTAATGAAACCATGAACAATTGGATTCATTGCAATTTAGGAGATTTTATCTTATCCCTATGAAACCATATAGTCATATATTTTCTTATTTCTTTTCTTTATCCCTTAACATGTTTAATCTCTTCCTTTAGCACTAAACGTAGACTCAACACTTCTGAGAATTATTCCACTCATAGGAAAATGGAGAATGTTGTAAAATTAGAGGAGGAAACAAAAATTCTTATCTTTTTAAATCAGAAAACAATATATAATTCTTTGTCCACTAAAGCATGATTTTTTAATTTTTCAAGAAAAAAACTGTAAATATTTATAGAAAAGTTAGAAAGTACAATGTCAAGTAAATTTAAGACATGAAGACGTTCTTTTGATTTTAGAGGTAGAGAGAGAGCACACGTGTGAGTGGGGCAGAGGGGCAGTGGGAGAGAGAGAGAGAGAGAGCGAGAGAGAGAGAGAGAGAGAGAGAATATCTTAAGCAGGCTTCATGCTCAGTGTGGAGCCCAACACAGGGCTTGATTCCATGACCCTGGGATCATGACATGAGCCAAAATCAAGAGTCAGACGTTCAACTTACTGAGCCAAGACATGGAAATGTTCTATTATCTGAGCAGTTAGGTGCCCATGATTATCTGAGAAAAAAAAAGGGGGGGGGGCGGAGTATCGTTACACCATACCTATCAGGATAGTTACTCTTTTTCTCCTCACATACCACTCACATACCCCCCACACACACACACACACACTCTTCAGCCTGAGTTCCACCAATTTTTATACTACCATGAGGACATTTAAAAAATGTAAAAATATGAGTAACATGAGACCCAAACTAAATAAAATGAGTAGATCAGTTATTTAAGTATTCAACAAGAAGGGTTTGAGGTAAATTTGAAAGTGAAATTTTCAAGTGGGCTATGAATTGGTAGGAGTAAACTAAAAATTAGATTGAATTTATGATCTAATTAGACAAGAAGGCAGGATCTTGCTGGAAGTGAAGTGATCATATACAACAGGAATAGAAACAGCCCAGATACAAATAGAGTAACAGATCACAGTCACATTCTATATTTCAGGAAACTGAGGCATGAATAAATTAAGTAATTTACCTAACATTACACAGCAAGTAAGTGACATTGCTACATTCCCATTCGATTAATCTTATTCTAGAACCTGCACTTTTAACTCTTGGTTGTATCCCAGGCACCCTCCTTAGAATTGGGACTGTACAAAATATGACAAAACATTTAAGAGTCCCTGTTCTCATGAAATTTACAAATCTTATACTTGGATGTGATCTTCTTTTTGCTGAGACCTATACAGAACTAAATTAAATATATAACAGAAGATTGGTAGAAGAGTAAAGCTGGGCACATTTTAGTGACATCTACTTGTCCCTAATTCAGACACACACTGATGGAATTAGAGTCAACGTGAATCCCTGAATTACAGGTTAAGTGTCCTGTACACACACACACACACACACACACACACACATACACACATACACACACACACACACACACACACAAACACACCTTCAGACAAATAAACAAGGGACACACATACTTAATAAGTAGAGTCTGTTTCCCCAAACGATAAATATTCAAAAAAAGAAGTTTAAGGTTTAATATTTTAAATGGCTACTCAGAAGTCATTAGTTGTAAGAATGACATTTACAAGACATTACTCTGAGCACTTCATTACCTTGGCCACATCCTGAAGCAATCTTTAATAATTTCTTTAATGGAATGAGCAGATCAGAACTGTAATGAACCCCTTCAACTTTTTTTTAATGGACATTTTATTAGTTAAAATAGATATCTGCTTCTCTGTGTTTAAACCTCTTATGAAAACCCCACGTCAGTCATATTGGATATTAAAAAATAAAAATAAAAACTGGCTCTCTTCATTTTGATTAACCACCTCTAAATGTATTTTTGAGCTAGTGAAATCTAAGTATATTTTGAGGACCCAACAGACGTAGAATGCAGAGCTAAAATAATTTCAAAATCCCCAAATTTTTCTTTCTTCCACCATAGGGCTTGGACATTTGTAATACTTACACATGTGTATATCAATTTCCATTGGGTCTGCTGGACTCCATATGGCATGATGACATTAGCAATGGTGGATTCCAAGTCAAAATGTATAGGAGCATCATTATGCCCTCATCCAAGAATAGAAGTCCTGAGGTGACACTTTTGTCTTAAATGTTTGCTAGAAATTAGTAAATTCACTGTTGTCAATCAACAGTTGGGGCAGATTTATAGAGTCAGTAAATTAGACCCATAAGCAGTGTGGTAGAATTTTTACAGCCTGGAGACTATGACATAAAATGGAACAATAAGATTTACAGTTTTGAGACTGGCACAGTTTCTGGTGTAGGGTGGCAAAATAGTACTGATGAAGTTTTCAGATTGAAATTATAAAATCTATAAGTAGGCAAGGCCCAAGTTTGGTTTTCATAGATCTTCTAGTCACACACACACACAAAAAATCTCTATTACACAGTCATCTT
Organism: Panthera tigris; assembly: GCF_018350195.1. Lineage (NCBI taxonomy): Eukaryota > Metazoa > Chordata > Mammalia > Carnivora > Felidae > Panthera > Panthera tigris. The sequence goes on from NC_056663.1 coordinate 157,492,958, forward strand.
CAAAACCATTATATGTTTTGTTCATAACCACATATATATGTATATGATACATGTACACATCTAAACCAAATCAAATCATACCATGTGCTAAAAAAACTATTACAGATACATTATCCTTTATATGGCTTTATGTAAGTTGGCAACATATATCCTATAAAGCTTCTTTTCTCTTAGATTACTAAAATGTGAGGGGTATACGCAGAGAGAAAATGATGGAAAACATGTTAGGTTAGATGACTAAATCATGAGATGTGTAGGAAGAGAGGAAAGGACGGAAAACACATATACAGTTTTGTAGAGCTGACTTTCTTCAAACTGTTTACAAGCTCTACTTTTAAAATGCAAGGACATTTTCAAATACAACATAGAATTGTAGTGCAATAAATGCTCGATAAGAACAATTCTCAGCTAATGGTTCAGTCTTAGTGAATTGTGTTTTTACTATAAGCCACTTCAAATCCTTTTAGCAAAAGGTGAAATATAAATGTAGAGGTAAATAAACTAAACAGAAGCACCATAATACTAGTTTATATTCCTTATTTAAAGTAACAGCAGATTCACTCCTTGCAAGAAAACAAAGAAATCTCACTAACTTTAACGTATTATTGAGTCACAGATGTCCCTGCCTCTGAATACTCCTCCTTCCAATATAATGTTTTCTGCCTCGCCTTGGCTCCTCCAACTGTGCAAAAATGCCAAATAACCCATGAGAAGCTGTATAATAAAGGATTTGGGGCAGGGAGATCCATTAGCAAACCCTATTTCAACTTTACATAATAGCAGGAGAGCAAAAGTGCTATTACTCAATTCAAGAGGGCTTGGGAATTGGTAGATTAAATAAAATCCACTTTAAATTGAGGAACAAACAAGAAAAAGAGATATTCCAAACTTAAATATTTTAACTTAAATAGGAAAGTATATATTTGTTTGCTAAACTTTTGATACACGGCCAAAGATATTTTTGAGTGTAGATTTGATTGGAGCTTAGAATCACCTATCTTAAGTAAAGCACACCCAAAATTTAACATCAGTTCACCATTTCTCAAATTGTATGAGAATAACACAGACAAGGTAATTGAATTTAGTAATTCATCTTGGTAACAATCAACCAGCAGCGTGGGGAACAGGCAAGATTGACTGGTTAAGCCCTGAACTCAAGGGCAGAATCAAGAGGTGTGGAATACTAGACGTGACTATGAGCACTCAACTGTGACTGCAATGGCAGGTCAGGATGCTTCTCAGAAGGAATTGTTGGTTAATCTGGTCAATCAATAAAGTGCAAATGGCTTAAGAGGGCTTCCAATATACATATGATTAAAATACAGTGGTCTCTTATGAAAGATAGGTTGGAGATGTGGCCGGGACTAAGGCAAAGGCTAGAAATATTGACTGCAAGAAACCTAGGAGGAAACCTAGGAAGTTTCTGGTGGGGAAGAGTGGCCCGGCCACTCTTAGTGGTCCTGTTAATAGTCCTGTTAATGTTGTATTAATTACTTACATGTATCTTACCACAAATGAAATTTCTGTAACTTCTAATTCACCAAAGAGAAAATGATTGCTGCCAGAAGTTTCTGGGTTTAATCTCTTGTTTTACCCAGGAAAATTTATTCTAATACTTAAATATTTTGGTGCTACTTTCAAAGTTCCATGGAAGGAATTTTATTTACTATGTAGCCATCTATTTGGCTGTCTGCTCCTTCAAAGTATGTAGAAGTAGGGAAGATACACATAACTTGGGATGAAGTATTAAGTATCTACTTCAGATAAATTTTCTCCAAAACTAGGAAAAGGGGAAATCACAAGGAAGACTAAGTTTAAATAAACAGAAATCAAACTAGTGTTCCAGTCAGCAGGAAACCCTGAGACCCAGAGACTTAAAGAAAAACAAGCAAACAGAAAAGAAAGCAAGACAAGATCGCATTGCAGTCTAGGCCATGTGGGGAATTCTGCCAGGTTACTCTGAAAAAAATGAATACCCACTGAAGAGTTTTAAGCAGAGGAATGACTTTATTTCAGTTAATGTTTTTATTTTTATTTTTTTCTTAATGTTTATTTCTGAGAGAAAGAGAGAGAGCATGTGTACATGTGTGAGCTGGGGAGGGGCAGAGATAGAGCAAGAGAGAGAATCAGAAGCAGGCTCCAGACTGAGCCTGACCCAGGGCTCAGGCTCACAAACTGTGAGATCATGACCTGAGCTGAAGTCAAACGCTTAACCGACTCAGCCCCCCAACCACCCCTAATATTTTTAAAAGACCATTCTGGTTGTAGGTTCCAAGTGGTTTCAGTGAAGAATCTTGTGACAAAAGAGATGACTAATGATGAGAGACAGGAATCTTACATTTAAAGTAAAACAGTAAAACTAGCAAACCTTATGGCAAAATGTCATGGTTTATATTTGCAAGAATATCTTGTCTTTGTGGAATTATAATAAGAGGGAAAGCAACCAAAATCAGGATTTGTTATATTCATTGGATAGCCCTGAAGAGAGATGGCTTTTAATAGAGGCAAACAAAGCACTTATCTGTCACCAAGTATACAAGAGCCATTCAGAGAATCTCATCTTTGACTCTTGTTCTACCTTAATCAATTTACCCAAACAGGTAGAATGGTAGTTGCCAAAGGCTGGGGCAAGAGGTGAATGGGAGTTGTTTAATGGGTTGAGAGTTCCAGTTCAGCAAAATGAAAAGAATTCTGGAGATTGCACATCAGTGTAAATGTGCATAATGCTACTAAACCATATATCTAAAAATGGTTAAGATGGTTAATTTTATGTTATGTATTATTTTACCACAATTAATTTTTTTAAAGCTCTTGCTATTTTTCTGGACCCTCACAGAATCCCTTACTATGATGAGAACAATGATATCCACCACAACTGTGGCTTACACATTACCATCTGCCACACACATCCCAGATCTCTCAAAGACAGTCTTCAAAACAGCTTTTATGTGAAATCCTTTTAGATAATTAAGACCTAATCTCTAAAGCTGAGAGAAAAACAGATACCATAGCAATACACCATAAATAACCTCCCTTTCTCTTGGATGTCACAAAAACCTCCTTCCTGAATTTCTGCGACTGGACCAATCCTGAAAATGGATACCAGATAAGTCTGAAAGGAAGATGAGTGAGTGCTGATAGATTCACATGCCAGACTGTCTTCATCTCAGTTGAGCCAAATGTTATACCATAAATGGCCAATTCTCTTCCATTCCCTTTGGCAAAGCATTCATTAATATAAAATTTCACATATACAAATGGGATGGGGGTGCCTTGGTGGCTCCATTGGTTAAGCAGCGGACTACGACTCAAGTCATGATCTCACAGTTCATGAGTTCGAGTCCCGTGTTGGGCCCTGTGCTAACAGTTCAGAGCCTGGAGCCTGAACCAGTCTCCCTCTCTCTCTGCCTCTCCCCATCTCACACTCTGTCTCTGTCTTTCTCAAAAATAAATAAATGTTTAAAAAAATAAATAAAAAAAAATTGGGATGAATCTAAGCAGCCACTGTTCTTATTTTATACTCAGATCTTGAATCAATACAATATATCAATGAAATTTAAAAACTCAATTAATTCATGAAAGCAACGTAGCACACTAAAGCCAACAATTTTTAATAAATTTACAATGGACTAGGCACTATTCTAAACAGTTTAAATGAATCTACTCACTTAATCTTCACACCAACCTTATGAGCTGGAACTATAATTGCATTGTGAAAATGAGGAGAAAGTTCCAAAGACATTAGGAAACTTGCCTAATATGATACATAAATGGTGGACTGCAATTTTCACTTCAGCAAATCAGTTCCAGGACAAGTAATCTTAATCATTACTTGATACTGCTAGATGAAGAAAGTAAGATCCATAGAGGTGAAATGATTTCTCAAGACCATACAACCATGTAATAGAAGAGCCAGACCTCTTATTCCCAGTCCAGTGACTTTCTTCCCTTTTTCATATCAAAGCAATCAAAGTAACCATTTTGTAATCTCTCAATAAAACAAAGTAGTCCTAATGACTATGATATGACCATATTCCCTACTTGTCATGGTATAGGAAGTGAGAATTTAAAGGAAAGACTTTAGCAATAAGACATTTGGCCCCTCTGTCATATTATTCTTTTCTTTATATTGGTTAATTTATGCCAAATTACAGCACGTGTTTATTATTTTTACTCTAGTTAGTTCAAGAGTTTATAATTCAAAGCAAACACCATGTTTCTTTCTTTTTTATTTAATATCACCATTTAGACAAAGATTTTAAGAGGTGGAGTGAAAGCACAGCTAATATATAATTGTAAGTGTAATAACATTTTAAATTAAAATATATTCCTTTTAATTCTATACATTGATTCTTGTCCAGCATATTAAATAAAAAATGCCTTACTTAGGTGGTCCTGAGATTTAATTAGGTGTGACATGACTAACTTTAAACACTTTTCTTCTTCTTTTTGTATGAGATGACATTTTTTGGTTGTTCTTTGACTTAGTAGCTAATACATTAAATTTTGAAGAAAGTATGACACAGAATAAGATTCGTTAGGGAAAAAAGACACAATATAAATATAAGTTACTCATTCATCACTGTCATTTAGCTGGTACAATCATGCTGATAGTTTGGCACTTTTCCTTCTCCTAGGTGTTAAGAAATGACTTGATCTTATCGAACACACAGTGTCACCAAAGTGAGTATGAGTCATACTGGTCTTAGCAGGCACTATCCCTTTGATAATGTATAGAAAACTATTTTGTTTTGTTTACTGTATATAAACATGCAAAAAAAAATCTTAACAAAGGCTTGACATTCATTTTCAAGTACATGACTGCCTTAAGTCACTTAGAGTCTACCAAAACAAAATCAGAACTCTGTTATTTGAAATCAGATCACAACTGTGTTCACATGTACCATTACAATTTAATCAATAGCTAACAAAATATTCTGAAATGATTGCAACCATTAGAGTTGTCTAAGCAATTCTTTATCTCAAATCAATCCATTTATTAATAGAGAAAAAGAAGAGAAAAAAATAGGAGACTACTTCAAGTCCCCCCCCCCCCTTATCATTCTCAAAAGGGAATAGTACAAAGGTGAGGCAATGTACACTGGTCATAAAATGTTCGGACAAGAAAAAGAAATCATGGCATGAAGAAGAATCACTTTTGTTGAAACTAAAGTGAATAATACAGAACTGTGTTCTCTCAAGGCTGAGTCCAAGGCCCCAATTCTATCACTATTGGAGAAAATGATGCAAGTTCAAGAGTCAAACTAGTTTCTACTATCAAAGCAGTAGATTATCCTGGGATTAGTACTTGAAACCACTAAGTTCTACTTCTGCTTCTATTGAGCAGTACTCTCAAATAACCTGGTTTCTGGTCACTCTCCCTATCTACCAGGACATGTGAAGTTCTCTAATGGTCTACATAAATGGATACATATGAGTGAGATAAATATTAAGCAATTTGAGATATTGATTTCTTTTCAGGTAACAAATCTGAAACTGCAGTTCCTACTAATTTGTTGTTGAGTATGGAGGTGACACAGTTAAACCTGATAAATAGAAGGTATGCATTACGGGCTTTTCTCTAGAGATGGTGATGGGCTTTACACTCACCCTCCTCTTTGAATGTAAGACCAGATCCACATATGCAAGGTTGTTGGCACTGCCTGGAAATTTCATCATGACCATTAAATAAGTTAATGTTAAGTAGTGGGCACAAGAAAAAAAAAATCTGATGTTTCTGGCACAAATAGATGGATGTTCCAATTAACTAATCTAGCCGGATTCAGTTCCTGACTCATAAGGCAGATCTATAACACTGATACTAAAGAATTTAAAATACAGAGGACAGCAGTTAGGCCAGTATAATGAATTTAACTATAATAATATGCTAGAATTATCTAAGTAGAAATAGCATTGATAATGTACAGAGGTGCTAAAGTGGGAATATGGCTGAGACTGGAGCAGGGCATACTCAGAACAGCTTCATTTGGTAGGGAAATGTATCTTATGGGTTACAACATGTGAAAAATTTAATTATGCACACACACTGAGGCCTGAATCAATAATGCTTAAATATGATGATGATTATAACTATATTCACAGTTGATCAATGCTTCAGTGTTCTAAAAGAATTCTAAAAAACTTCCTAGCAAAAAAATAATCTGTATCTGTTATCCTGTTTTGCCCCAAAACAAAGAATTTTAAGAAACTCAATATAGTAAACAAAAAACAAAACAAAAAAACCTCACACCTATTTTATTGAATTACCACTATTGAAATTTGGACAGTTGAAATATCCATTTTTTTTTTAATGTAGAAGACAGGATACACAATTGTAGTCCATTTTGGGGTTTTGTTGTGTTTATCCTCTAGATCACACCTTAGTTGTTAGATCCATCTGGACCTTGATCTGATATTTAGTAAGTCAAAGGTAGACAGCAGGGAGGAATTTGAGGAAAGAGTCAGGAAATGTTTGGGGACTATAAGCTATAATGCTTAATTCAGTGAGTGGTTATGGAAAAGTAAGAAGCTCAATATTCTAGATGAGGTCATAATTTTTTTTTCAATTGTATTAATCAAGGCCACCAAAGAAATAATTGGAATATACAAATTATGATAATTCAAGGAGGGTTATGTAAAGGGATAACACAAAATTGTGGGCAGAGTACAGGGAGGTTGTGAGGAATGGTGCCATGGCTAGTAAGAGTAGTGCACCATTCTACCCAATGGACTGTGGAAGGAAAAGTTTACCACTCTTCAGAGGCTGAAAAGTCTTTGTGGAAAGATTGTCTCAAGGAATTGAAATCTTTAGTCAAGGAACTCACTTGGACCCTGGCTGCACCACAGGGAGGAAGCAAAAGTAATGATTCCCATCTCCTTGTCCTCTTCCAATCTATTGCTGAGATTCCCAGTGAATTAGCCCACTAGAAGTTTGAGGGAGAGAACCCATTAATGTAACCCATGTAGATCAATTCATGAGGCATTGGTGTATATGGAAAAGGGTGAGGAGAGGTGGAAGTGGAGGGGGGAAACATTCAGCATGTGTAGCAGAACACAAAGTCATCCTTTCAAACCTTACTGACATGCAACAATTTCTTTAGAACTATGCCGGGAGATGTGTTTTGCCTTTCTTTTCTATTTTTTTTTTTAATGTTTACCTATTTTTGAGAATGTGCAAGTGGGGGAACGACAGAGAGAGGTGGACGGAGGATCCAAGGTAGGCTCTGTGCTGACAGCTGTGAGCCCGATGTGGGGCTTGAATCACAAACTGTGAGATCATGACCTCAGCTGAAGTCAGACATTCAACCGACTGACCATCCCCTTATCTTTCATTTCTAGAGAAGAAAAGAGATACTTAAATGTACCAAGCATCCATTCCAGATAAGCTGTTTAAGTAATACATCTTAGGGGCTAAGCAAACAAGCTTTGGAGTCAAACTGTCTGGGTTTGAATTCTCTCCATCAACTCTTTAGCTGTTTGACATTGGACAAATTACTTAGCTTCTCTGTACATAAATCTCTTCATCTCTGTAGTAATAGTGTTATAAATCCTCATTCAGACAAGTATTTGGAGAATTCAAGGAGATAATAAATGTAAATTAATAATCAGAATTAAAAGCAAACCTCAATAGATGAATATCATGATAAATTTGTGATACATTAGTAATAAAAAGAATGGGCACCAAGGATAAGCCCTATTGTTTCAGAGTCTCAAAGCTTTCTCCTGCTGATTTTCTCCTAAGTTATTTTAGACTGAAGAGCCATTGCAGGTGAAGACACATTGCTGAGCTCAACAAGGTTCATTTCTAGCTTCTTGAAACCTTGGTGCAAATTGGAATTAACAGAGACTTTTTAGACATTTTCTTTCATTATCACAGAACATGATAATGACAAGAATAAGTGAAATCATGAATAAGTCTATATCTGCTCAGTGTTAGCCTCCTGGAAGAGAAAGCAGTAGAATCTGCGAGTGCACCCCTATAATGGTTTTGATTGGAACACTGTACTGTCACCCCCTTCTGGAGTCAAATGATGCCATTTTTCATATTCTGAAAGGAGCACCACAAGAGGTCAATGCAGAAACAACTTCCCCTCATAAATCTTTGTTCTCTTATGAAAGTTAATCCAAAGAAAACTGGAAAACAGGTGGATTATCTGTACATAGTTTATTCCATGTGTTATAAAGTTTGTGAAAAAAAAATTACCTGCTCACAAACTGCAGGATATCTAACACCCTTACTGGCTGTCATGTCCTCTTGAAGCTGTAAGCAGATTCGTCATTGCATAGGATGCCTGCCAAGTATACCTTTATATGCACAGATTTTAACACTATTTAGCTTCTCTTACAAGATTTGACTGAAGTATGTTTCTACTGCCTTGATTTTCTGACTACCCTCATTTTGTAATACAATCTAATATTGTCAGATAATTAACATTTCCACAGCTGTGCTTTGTTTAGTGGAGGTCTGTTTTGATAAGACTTCAAAATAACTCTTATTCTTATTAATCCAGACTAACATGTTTGGAACAGAAAATACAATAAAGCATGACTACAATTATTTGACTTCCTATGGATCCCCCATATCTACTCCCTAGTACTAATAGATTTTCAGGAAAGCATAACATCTTACTTGGTACCCTACAATAGTGTCCTGTAAACAGGCATCTTTGGTTTCCAAAATTGTTTATTTTATACCTTAGACTAGTTAAAAGATTAATGTATCAGTTTTTTAGGGTTGCCACAGTAAAGTATCACAAGATAGTTTGGCTTAAAGAACAGAAACTTATTTTTTCACACTTCTAGAGACTAAGAATCAGAGATCAAGGTGTCTGCAAGCTTGTTTCCTCTAAGACCTCCTCTCTTCTTGACTTGTAAATAGTCATCTTCTCCCTCTGTCTTCACATGGTCTTCTGTCTGAGTTGTCTGTGTCCTCTTCTTATAAGGACACAAGTCATACTGGATTGGGGTCCACACTCAGGATCTCATTTAACCTTAATTACCTCACTAAAGACCCTATCTCCAAATAGTCACAATCTGAGGTACTAGAAGTTAGGACTTCAACATATGAATTCTGTGAGAACAAAATTTAGCCCATAAGAGTTAATTACTGCATGAAATGTTTAAGACATGCTTCTGAGACAACAATTTTAAACTTTATACCAGGAAGTATGGCAGAGTAAAATCCATGACTGATGAAATATAATATGCCCAATACTATTTCAGGGTTTGCATTGGTTCTTCCCTCTGACTGGAATGCTTTCCTAAGGATAGTTCCATGTCTCACTCACTTTCCTCCCTAAACCTTTACTTAGTGTCTTTTTCTCAGTGGGACATCCTTGATTTGTTCTTGGACACTATCCACAGAACTCTACACCACACTTTCCTTCTCTGATGTTTCCCTAAAGACTTTCTGCCTACTAAACACCTTACATTTTACTTATTTTTTAATTGTCCTTTTTTTTTTATATCAACTAAACTTAAAAAGTTCTGTGGGCATAAGGATTATATTTATAATATATTTATAATAGTTTTTTGATATATTGAATATATTGAAAATAGTTTTTTTAATAGGATTTAATAGTTTTTATAATAGGATCTGGCATGTAGTAAGAGATTAGTAAATATTTGTTGAGTTAATGTAAAATAATTTCATAAATGCCATTATTTTTCTATTAAATAGGAATAAAGAATAATTTATTCTATTCAATTGAGTCTCCTAAGTACTAGTGGTACTTGAATGTTATCTGTGTGGTATTTTTGGAGGTATAATCACATCTAAGCTTTGTATTTCCAGATTTCTTTAGCAAGCAAAGAACCTCTTGCCAACATGTTACTAAAAATTCCAAGCACACTCTTTGCAAACAGATACTGATTTAAAGCGCCTCTTCAAGTACCTTTGAGTGTAGGAGAAGAATGTGACAATGAGTGTAATTTTTGTGAAGAGTGATATTGAGGTCTACACTGGGGTCAACAAGAGGATGGATAAAATGAGGTTGGTTGAGTTAAGAAATTACTTCCAGATTAACAATTCAGGGATCTGCTATTTGATGTACAATTGGTGCCATTCTAAGTTAATAAACAAAGTAATGGCTTGAGAAATGAAAAGAATGAATCAAATGTAAACTGAAGAAAATAAAGATGGAGAAATAGAACCTTTGGAGCAGTGGATATTTATATTAGCTGTCCTGCTTAGGTGACTTAGGAGATTTGTTGATTTGCATGAAAACTATGCCACCCATGCATCTTTTCTAGAATATATAGTACAGCATACTAGTACTCATAGTTTGTACTTCATTAAAATTTAATGATGTAAATTTAAATTTTAATAATATAAATATAATTTTTTCATGGAAGTATATATTGAAATGATAAATGTGATTAGGTCATGGTTGATATATAATGTGAGTTCAAATTATAAGTGAAGTACCTTGGTTTCATAGGAAGATTAAAGATAAGGAGTCCTGAATTCTTGATCTAGTCCTGACCCATTCTAAATATACAATTAGATTTAAATTTGAAATAATCACACAGACTACTGTATGGAAAATTAGACCTATAGACATTTGGGGGTATGTGTAAGAGTAGAATCAAGAAAATAGTTAAAACGTCATTCTGATAGTTTTGTTAAAAATTACAATACCTTGGACTAAGAAGGTAGCAGGAAGCAGCTGAATGTGGAGCTTATGGTGATAGGGTCTGCCGAGGAATTGGTGGGTTGTGAAAAAGTGGGAGAAATGAAGGATAAATGCAAGGCACTTATTCTTTGACCCAAACATTTATATGTTGTTCCTCAAAAAAACTTATATTATTAGCCAGCTTTTATCCAATATTCATTTCTCAAATGTTTATTCAGTAGTTACTTAGAATGCACCAACTACTAGATGGTAGGGTTCAGGGGATAAAAATTATCAAAAATAACATGGTTCCTATTAGACTATAGACTACTGGAAGCTCTCACTAGGCTCTTTGTAGTTACGCCAGCACATGGTACCATCTTTTGAATACAGGAAGTGCTCCCTAAGTTTTAATGGAAGAGAGGAACAAATGATTCAGTCACTGTTCTACATTGCTTGCTATCTAGACTTTTATTTCATTATGGTTAACTTAGATGATCTTTCATCTTCTTCTACAGAAAAGATTTTTTTGAAAGTGTACATATTTCTTTGTTCACATTATTATATGAACTAGTTAGAACTAAATAAAGCTAGATCTTATGGATACTATACCATAAATACTCATCCCTACCTTAAATATTTCCAATATTTCCCTTTTCCTTTTAGAATTCTTTTTTTAAGCTTATTTATTTTGAGAGAGCTCAAAATAAATAAATAAGCTTAAAAAAAGAGTGAGCAGGGATGGGGCAGAGAGAGAGGGAGAGAAAGAGAATCTCAAGCAGGCTCCAAGCTGCCAGCTGCAGAGCCTAACACAGGACTTGAACTCACAAACTGTGAGATCATGACTTGAACCAAAACCAAGATGTCGATTGCTTAACCGACTGAGCCACCCAGGCGCCCCTCCCTTTATCATTTTTATGTGTACTTGTAATTTCTTTTTGCTATAGATAATATGCTAAACCAATAACTATTAATGTGTATTTGAGGTGTGTTTGGTTCTTTTGTCCAAAATTTCAATATATTTCTGCTATTGTGTCTATGGATCATCATTATAATATTACCATCTTATGGTCTTAAAGCACCTAACAATTTGATATCCTGTTCTAATTTATGTAATTTTATCTACAGATACATTTTCCAAATTACTCCTCATCTCACCAAAAGAAAAAAATCAACTAACCAAACAAACACAAAAGAACCTTACATCAGCATACCATAACAAGTTAAACTATTTGTGATCAGCTTTATGCCAAGGAAGATACTAATTGTCCTTTTTCCTTCATCTTTCCCTTTCTCCCTTATAATAAACTAGAGATTGCAATTCTGTGTGCTGGCTTTACTATAACATCCCTACTTTCGCCTTTTAAAAACTTCTTTGAAAACAAGAGGATGTTTATGAAGGCAGGAAACAGGAAAAGGGCTCTTCAATTATAAAAATAACCAAACATATTAACTATGTTTTGAGAAATTATGGACATCCTGTAGAAATACAGGGGCACAGACTTTTATTACTTGTTTTCTACTTATTCCCAAAAGGAGTAAAATCACATTTCCCAGATATTAGAATAAAAATCTCAAGAGTCCATACATGTAAATCTACATAAACTTGAATTTCATATATATTAAGCACAGTTAGGGCAAAATCTTAAAACAGTATTCAAGAAGAAAGCTAAGGAATACTCCTATAACTTAATAATTATAAATTGTAGATGGCTCTTGCTAATTGTCAATACAGATCATTTTCTAGACTATGTTCTTACCTCTCTGACCTCCTATTTTACCTTACTATTAACAAAATGTCTTACCTTCCTAGTTGTAGTGGCAATAACTTCCTTTGACCATCCCCCCTACTCAGTAATACTATTAAATAAGAATCAGAGTGCCTAGGTGTCTCAATGGGTTAAGCATCCAACTTTGGCTGAGGTCATGATCTCCTGGTTCATGAGTTTGAGCTTTGTGTCAGGCTCTGTGCTGACAGCTCAGAGACTGGAGCCTGCTTCCAATTCTGTGTCTCCCTTTCTCTCTGCCCTTAACCCACTCGTGCTCCATCTCTGTCTCTCTCTCTCTTTCTCTTTCTCTCTCTCTCTCTCAAAAATAAACACTAAAAAAAGATTAAATAAGAATAAATTTATTTTCTGTATTTAAATACTACCTTTATATGGTTTCTGTAATGTGCTATTATAAATATTTCTTTATGAGGCTTTCTATTCAACTAGTTTGCAAATATCTTAAAGGAAAAACGGTTATTTTGTTCTAGCCCAGTCTTTTATTCTTTCATTCAGTAAATATTCACCGACTGCCTCCCTCTGTATTTCATTAAAACTAGCATGTCACTGATGGTAAGATATACCATATTATTTTATCTGCAAATAAGAAAGAGAAGATAATCTTTTTAATGGATCTATGATCTGCTATCAATGGTATAATGCATCCTGTTTATAAAGATATTTTAAAAGTTTAAAGATGTGCATTTCAGACTAGATGAAATTTGGTATGTACAAGAGATTTTTTTAGGTGGCCAGTGTATATCAATGAAAAACCACAACAACAAGAGATTAAGTTCCCTCGGGTGATGACATCTGATCAAAGACTAAAAGAAGTGAATAATTTTTCGTATGTGGATATTTTGTGATCGATCACTCCATGCAAAAAGAAGAGCTAGTGCAAGTATCCTGAGGCTGGAGCACACCTGGCATGTTTGAGAAAAAACAGGAAAGCCAATGTGAGTGAAGTGTGAGAAAGAGAAAAAGAAAAAAGAAATAAGGTAGGTAATAAAGATAAGTGGGAGTCGGATCATGTGGAACTTTATGAACCATCCTAATAACTTTGGCTTATGCAATGAGAAAAATAGAAACCTTTTGTAGTTCGGAGCTGAATAATATGATTTTATTTATGTTGTAACAGGATAATTCTTGCTGCTAATAAAAAAGAAGGTTATTGTGGCTCAGGTGTGAATGGTGGTGAGAAGGAATATAACTCTGGATATATTTGGAAAGTAATGCCAACAGAGTTTCCTAACAGATTGGATGCAGAGTTATAAGAAAAAGAGACAAGTGAAGGAATGTTTGAAGCATTTTGTCCCGAGCAAATGAAAAGATTCAGTTGTCTTTAACTAAAACAAGAAGGTTTTTTTACTAGAGATAACAGTTCTGGAAAGTCAGGATTCACATGTCTCATGGGACTCCAAATGGAGATATTGAGTAGATATTGAGAGATATTGAGTTAGAGATAGGAGTCTGGAATTTAAGAACAAGGTCTAGGGTTGGAGATATAAATTAGGCAGTTTTTAGCAGGTAAAGTGTACTCAGTCATTACACTGAGATCACCAAGGGAGGATTTATGGATAGATAAGAGAAGAACACCAAAGCCTGAGTGCTTGCATACGCCAACATTAAGAGTTCAAGGAGAAGAGGAGAAATCAGCAAAGAAATCTACAAAGGATTGTTCAGTAAAGTAATAGGAAAACCAAGAGTGCAAGTGTCCTGAAGCCAGATTCAACCTCAGGACACAGAAGGCTAAATAGTCCAGAGTAAGTTCTCAATAACTGTCAAATGAGTAAATTCCTTTTTACCCATTGACTCTTTCATGGCTTGAACAGCCTATTCTCTTACCCAATTAGAGTACAGAGTGATGATACCATAATTTCTAGTATACATTCTTCTACCATTAAAACACATGGAGGAGATCTATAGCAAGCCCTTCACAGAGATCAATTACATATGACAAGGTGTATTATACACAAATTTGTAAAGGACAGACAAGAAAAGAGAGAAGACATGAAATTCATTCTATCCAGTGGTGATATTTATGGTCAGCTCTGCTACATTTTTCTAGGTGAGAAAGTTGATGACATTATTACCCATATGATGTTTGGAGATTTATAAATAGATTTAAATTATTTTCTTATTTCCTTTCGTATTTGTCTTTTAATAATAAGAGTTGAAATGTATCCATTTAGGCAAGATACTAAACCTCATAATTGTTTGTGGCTTTCTTTTTTTTTCCTTTGGCCAAATAAATTCTAGCTCTAGTTATGCTCACAAAAAGAATTCAAGCAGACTGGTTGAACATTTACCACCCTGATGACAAATGGTGCTTTAGGTATGGCATTTCAATTTTGGTGCTGTGGATAGAAATGTAATAAATCAAATATTTATATGCTGTTCATTTCTGACAAAGCCTGTTCAGCAGGGACATAGAAAAAAAACATCTTTTATGAGGAAAAAAGCCTAGATAAAAATCCCAGTCATATAATTTACTGCAGTTTAGAGTTTACTACTGCTATTAATGGGCATCCTCTATTAGATGGTATATTGAGATAGTATTAGACAGGTGACTAGAAGAGAAGGATTTATGAAATCAGCTAAGGAGAGATAAAACTGAGGTTACATGGAGACATATAAGTCAGAGAAATTGAGGAGTAGATAGAAATAGCATTACAAAATATATCAAGGTCAAGCAACTCATATTGTGGAATTGAGTGAATCAATCCAGTTGATCTGTAACTGTCAGAATATTCCAGAGACTACTGTGGTGATAGGTTAGAACAAACCATTCAAAATACATCATTGTATCTGTCTTATAAAAATAGTAAATTATATATGTGTGTGAATGTTTATATCTATATATGATGTAATCTAGTTTAAATGATTTCAATTAAAAGGGTTGAAAATTTAGAGTAACTGTAAAGAAAACAACAGTAAATGGATAATTATTCAATTTAGGAAGAAATTTTAATATCCTTTTATGTTAGTAAGTAATTAGGGAGAGTTAGAGATTTGGGGTCAAATAATTCAAAGGTTTGTTTATAACAATCCTCTTAATGGTTGCCACATCTTCCATCTTCCTGCCCCTTCTATCTAATGAATTGATTCCATATAAAATATGGCTTTAATTATGTTATCTCTCCTTGCTATTACTGCTATTCACAAACATTTAATAACTCCACACAAAGAAATAAATCACAAATACTTTGGCCTGGCATTGAAAGCTGACACCACCTGTCTCCAGTCTGGGGATGAATCACTTATTACTCCTCAGTAAGACTCCTTAGATCCAATAGATAGGTTTGATCTGCTTTGCTCTATAAAGCCTCTTGGTTTTCTTACTCCTTAATCTTCTTTGAACCAGACTTGGTCTCTGCTTCCCACACTCCACCACTGCTGCCTTATTTCTCCTCAATACCAACTCAAGCCCCACCTCCTCTCTAATGATCTGGTTACTGCAACAGAAGTAAAAAAACTTATCTCATAATTGGATGCAAATGTTTTATTGGAAGTAATCGTTCCTGTACTTATGTGTAACAACCGCAAGACCTAGAATATTGTTAGAATGTGAAGAATGTGGTGAAGAATGATGAATTAATTTATACTGATGCTAGGAAAACTGATTTAGCCACAGTAGATATCTCATAGCCAAAAATAATAGTATAGATATTTAGTCAATCATTTGATTAAAATGAGGGATTACCAAAAAAAATGGGAAATTCTAAAAGCATATAAATGCTTCAAACATTTTATGTGACTATAAAGTATTGAATACACATCCATTCACCAATTATTTTTAATGTAGGTCCCAAATCTTTTAGTTAAATGATTAAAGTTCTGCAGTGTCTTGTTTGCATAAACTCCAATCTAATGTGTGAATTTCAGCTTGAGTTTCTTCAAAGATAGCTGGAATTTAAGACAGTTGCTAAGCAATGTAATGTAGCATGCCTCCAGATTTTTCTGATTTTCTCCCAAGTTTTGGCTTTTCTGCCTATACATTCAGCAGACTTTCTTTTCCTCTCATCTTCAAGTCTATCCTAAGCATTAAAGTTCATTTTCATGCAAGCATCCACACTTTGTCTTTCACACTCATATTTCATCTGAACAGACATACTTAAAATTCATAATTGCAAATGACAATGTTAACTGGAATAAATAAGTTCAGGAATGAACACAAATGATTTTTGGTAAATTCAACGCAAATGATACAAAAACACAGGCTTTTGATCCAAGACGTCAGGATGCAATGGGCCACCATCTGCATAATTTAGAGTTGACTAACTAAAGGTTCAGTTAAGGATTTTTTCCTATAAAATAAATACTCAACAAATATAAGTTAATCACTTATTAGCTGAGCACTGTGACTATGGGTCTGCAGCTGTCAAAATGAAAGACATGTGAAAGGGGAGGATACAGGAATGAATGAACCGGAGTACCAGCATCAAAGGCATTACAGTTTCTCTGGCGGGTTGTGAGATCCTAAAAAATAGCACCAGTAAACAAGCAAACAAATAAACAAACAAATATGTGAATGAATAAATGAATGAATGAATGAATGAATGACAGTCACTGGACTTAAGGCATAAAAAACTGCACACATAGTTGGAAGCTGAAGGAATTATTCCAAGACTGCTTCCTACCCTGTGCTTGGAACTCTTTTACTCTGGTTTGTTCCTTTTAAGTTCCAACCAAGTCCTTCTTACCAGTGCTGACTTCCTCTTCCATTTCTGCTACCACCCTAGGGAGGTGCAGTCATAATAAAGGCAATGTGAGTAATCAAGATGCCAACTATTATAATGTTTCTGACCCTAAAACAAGTCACACAAATATGAAGACAATAAGGTTCAGTATTTTCCCTAAGTTTCCTTAAAGGCTTAGAAGTAAAACAGGTGACACAATATAGGCAGGAAGCCACACAATCTGTTATCCACATGGATTTAAACAAAATAGGAAAAAGGATGGCCCAATGGGATGTGAATACCTAGGCCTACATTAATATTTTTGTACATTTGTAAAATTATTTAATTCATGAAAAATACTTCCCAAACTTCTTAGAACCTTCTCCTTACCACCGCTAGAACATAAGTGACTCTCCCTCTAATTATAGTTTACTTCTCTTTTGTAGGTATGTGCTTCCTCTTTTTCTTATCATAAGATCATTACCATGGAAAGGGAGACTCATCACTTGAACAACTGGGATTTCCACCTATTCCATTCTGTGGCAGTTGACCTTCTATTCCATTTGGTCCAGCCTAACTATGTCTTAAGATCAATGAACTTTTGTGGTCACTTTGTCTGGTTTCCGCAAGGTGTCAGAGCTCTGTGATTTGTGAATTCATTGACTTTATATTTTCTGTTTCTACTAATATGATGTTTAATTTTATGGGTACACTTAACTGGGCCACAGGGTGCTCAGAAATATAGTCAAACACTATTCTGGATGTTTCTGTGAAAGTGCTTTACGTGACATTAACATTAAAATAGGTAGACTGAGTAAAGCAAACTTCCCTCCTTAATGTTGTTGGGCCTCATCTAATCAGTGGAAGCATTTAATATAACAAAAAAGACCAACCTTTCCAAAGTAAAGAGGATTCCTTCTTGCCTGACAATCTTTAAACTGGAGCATTGGCCTTTTTCCTGCCTTAGGACTTGAATTGAAATCAGATATTTTTGGGTCTAGAGTCTACCAGCCTTTGGAGTAGAACTACACCATTGATTCTTCTTGTTCTGAGGCCTTCAGACTTATACTGGAACTATTACTATCTGCTGTCTTTGGTTTCCAGCTTTCCAACTCCCCCTGAAGATGTTAAGAGTTGCCAGCCTCCATCATGCGAGCTGATACCTTATAATAAATATCTCTTTATATATATATATATATATATATATATATATATATATATATATGCATCCTATTGATTTCTCTGGAAAAGCCTTATCAATACAACAAAAAAGACTTTTTATAGTTCTGTTTTCAGAGGCAATATCTTCTCCCTCTTAATTCTTGCTCTGATTAATACTGCTTAGGTAATAAATTGTCTACTCCTATTTCCCTTAGCCTCTTCAGACCACCAATGTCAGAGTTGAACTGACTTTTTCCCTTTGGTTTTCTTTTTACCCCAATAGTGACTCTCCAAATGCCTGCCTATATTTTATGCACTGAAATTTAGGAGCACTTCTCATTGTTCCCAGGTACTTAGTCTAGATTACTGGATCAACACATCCTAACCATGATAAGCACTCAAGCTCCTACATATATGATTTTAAAAATATTACATATGGTTAATTAAAGGAAAAAAATGAGGGATATTTACTCTTTAAACATTCTCCTATCCTACACACACACACACACACACAAGCACACACATACATGCACACGAAACTTTGAAATGATTCAACATCAAGTCAGCAAGGAGTCTAAAATATTATGCATAACATAATATGTAAACATTATGAGTGACTTTATAAAATAAGCTTTCATTGGAATTATTTGGAATTATTTAGAATGTTCAGAAAATTGTTTTTAAGTTCAGCATTTTATGCCACAGATGATGTGAGAAGATGTAGCTTTTATAATTAAAAAAAATGACAATCCATAAAAAATTTGGAAAATGGCCACTTAACCACTTTTATCTGGCATGTTAGGGCACCTCACATTAAATGGAAGGCCCATTGTCTGACTCCATCAGTCAAAGCAGATGAGAACCAAAACCCCCATACCTCAATGAAGTGCGGATATGAACAGCAGCTAATTAGGATTACAGAAGTTCTGACGAACTAGAAAGTAATGAGAACAAGAGTGAAAAACTCTGGAAAATGCTGGAGTTTCCTACACAGAGACTTGCCTTCCCCAACTCTAACAGAACTTATGTTGGTACACCATATAGACTGATCTATCCTAAAATCCCAACCCTAATTTCAAGAAAAACAAGGTTTAAAGACTCCATGCTTTTGAATATACTGTGGTTCAGTATCTAACACCTACCTTTATATGGGCCTTGAATATTTTTTTAGTCTCCTGTGTATGTTTGGATCAGCAAGAAGATTCACAAGTCACAACTCAATATTCCTGGCACCTCTAACTTTGTCGTAGAGAAGGAAGTGAAACATCAAAAAGCTCAGCTCATGATTAGCACTGAATGAATTTGCCATACCTTATGTTCTCTTTGTGAAGTGAGAAAGTTTACCAGAGCCGATGAGACACGGAGAACACTGTAAGAAAAAACAAAGATTATATGATGAAAAAATAAAGCAATATTTCCAGTATTTATAATTAAAAACAGATGAACTTAGCATTCCATGGAATTAAACATGAAAATACAGCTGCTGAGAAGCACAAACAATATCTCATAAATCCAGGGTTTATTTGAAATACCCAAGATCCATTTAAATATTATGCCTTATTTTTTCTTATTGGAAGAACATCGTATGAATACAATTCTACATCATTTTCAACATGGGATTCACGAAATATTCACTGAAAGTCTATTATATGCTAGGTACTGTGTTAAGCACTGTGTGTGAAAGGATATATTGAATAGGGTACTAATCTGCATGATGCTAAGAGTCCACAAGAGAGAGACATGCAAACAATATACTCTGATAGGCTCAAATACATGGTTTTAAAGAGATTATGGAAACAAGGAGATTGAAATATTCACTTAGATTGAAATATTCACTTAGATATATCAATGATCACATCTCAAAGTCAAGAATCATCAGTAGGAATTTGCCAGGAAAATAAAGTTACAGCAAGCATTTCAAGCAGAAAGAATATTATTTAAATAGGCATGGGGGCATTCAATATTATGATATATTCAGATAAATACAAATAGTTTAGTGTGGATAGACTGGTTGATATGAATTACAAAGATTCACAGATGACCAAAGAAAATTGGAGAGGCCAGAATGTGAAGGGCCTTGAATTCCATGTAGGGATTCTGGCTTTTATCTTGGAAGTATCCACTAAAGATTAAGCAAAGGAATCATAATGTAAATCAGATTTATGTTTCACACTAGCTGTAACACTGGCTGTAACATAGAAAATGGACAGGATATTTAAATACGAGACACCTGTGTTTGATCAGGTGAAACTATCCATTTAACCATACTTCCTTACCAATACTTCTTAATAAAGATAACTGCCAGGCACTTTGCATATATAAACTCATTAAATTCCCTTAAGAGTTGCATGAGTTAATTACCATTATCCCACTCCTACATAAGGAAAGTGAGGTATAGAAAGTTAAAGGAGATATTAAGAAAAGTGTACATAAAGTAGGAATGATTTTAACTTCTGCTGTATTTTTTAGACTGACAAAAATCAAATAGAAAATATTCATATTTATCAGCTTTTATGTAAGCTGTCTAGAATTAATCTGTCTTTGTAAGACCACACTTACAAGCAAAATCTTGATTTTATTCAATACACTTAGTCAAAAGGTTTTCTTTGTTAGTGTATTTTATTCCTAATAATTTCATAAAAATAATCCAGTGTGGATATTTAAGCTATACATATACAATTCACATACCTAGATGCACAAGTATATATTTGTGAATATCACTGACCCACCATTACCTCCACCAATGCCAGTAACTATCAGATAAAACTTGTAATGTTCTGTGTTACATAGGTATGGTAGGGGTGGGAAAGAGATCAAGAGGGAAATTCAGTACTTGCTATTTTAAATATAAACCTAATAACCCTTTCTGACTCTTTGGCAATGTTGTTGTTCCATTAAAACACTATTTTTAAAAACTTGGATTATTGGAAACAAATTCTTATTTAAACTTTGAGTGACATCCCACATTCGTACTTTTTAAAATTTCTTTTCTTATTAAAATATCTAAATCAAGGGGCGCCTGGGTGGCTCAGTCGGTTAAGCGTCCGACTTCGGCTCAGGTCACGATCTCGCAGTACGTGAGTTCGAGCCCCGCATCGGGCTCTGTGCTGACAGCTCAGAGCCTGGAGCCTGCTTCCGATTCTGTGTCTCCCTCTCTCTCTGCCCCTACCCCGTTCATGCTCTGTCTCTCTCTGTCTCAAAAATAAATAAAACATTAAAAAAAATTTTTTTTTTTTAAAAAATATCTAAATCAAAATGTACTTCTCATTCTTACCATTTTTAAAAATTTAGGTGCAAAATGAAATTCTAGTACTGCCTTAAAAACTGATATTCAAAAAAATTAACATGAAATTGCTAAGTAATGCACAAATTAACACAAATCAGAGTTCATTACATGGCATTAGCAGCTAATTTATTGAAATCATTATGTCTGCTGTTAGAGAGAGCCATATGCCAACTCCAGAAATAACAAGCATTCAGAATCAGGGTCATTGCCTTCATATTTGCATATGTGATACATTAATTGATCTCATGTGCATATTAAAATTAAAACTGCATTTTTCTTGAATATTCCCTAAGAAGTTTGGAGAGCATTATGTTATTAAGGCAAATGTTTATTTCTAGATAATTTCTTTTGCATATGTAAATTTACTCATACAAATCATTATTAGTTACATGTTTCCTTATTTTTCTTATAGTTCAAGTATGATTTCTTCTTCTTTTTACAAATGTGTTATTTTATGCTTTTATACTTCTATCTTTACCCTATATGCAGTAAAACGTGTAATAATTCAACAGCCAATTCTGAGATACATATTTATCTTAAAGTAGAAGGAAATAAATTATTATTATGGGTTTAAAAATTTAAATTGCTCTAAAATAAACAAATTAGAGAATATATTTTTTATAGTTTCTCTGAAGGATTTTTTTAAATTTTTTTAACGTTTTTTATTTATTTTTGAGACAGAGAGAGACAGAGCATGAACGGGGGAGGGGCTGAGAGAGAGGGAGACACAGAATCCGAAGCAGGCTCCAGGCTCCAAGCCATCAGCCCAGAGCCCGACGCGGGGCTCGAACTCATGGACCTCGAGATCATGACCTGAGCTGTAGTTGGACCTTAACCAACTGAGCCACCCAGCGCCCCTCTGAAGGATTTTTTTAAAGTTTTTATTTAAATTCCAGTTAGTGGGGTGCCTGGGTGTCTCAGTCAGTTAGGTATCCAACTCTTCATTTCAGCTCAGGTCATGATCTCACAGTTCATGAGTTCGAGCCCCACATTAGGCTTTGTGCTAACAGTGCCGAGACTGCTTGGGATTCTCTCTCTCCTCTCTCTTCCCCATCCCCATTCTTTCTCTCCCTCTCAAAATAAAGAAATAAACTTTTAAAAAAGTAAATTCCAATGAGTTAACAGAGTAAAATATTAGTTTCATGTGTATAATATAGTGATTCAACACTTCCATACAATATCCGGTGCTCATCACAAGTGCAGTTCTTCTTTATTGCCATCACCTATCTAACCCACCTCCCTAACTATTTCCCTGCTAGTAACCATCCGTTTGTTCTCTATAGGTAAGAGTCTGTTTCTTGGTTTGCCTGTCTCTTTTTTGCCCCTTCGCTCATTTCTTTGTTTCTTAAATTCCACATGATGGGAATCATATGGCATTTGTCTTTCTTTGACTTATTTCACATAGCACAATACTCTAGCTCCATCCATGTCATTGCAAATAGCAAGATCTCATTCTTTTTATGGCTAAGTAATGTTCCATTATATATAATGTATATATATTATATATATTGTATTATATACAATATATATTGTATTATATAATATACATATTATATATATATATGACCTCTTCTTTATCCATTTGTCAGGCAATGGACACTTGGGCTATTATAAATAATGCTGCTATAAACATTGGGGTGCATGTATCCCTTTGAATTAGTATTTTTGTATTCTTTGGATAAATACCTAGTAATACAATTGCTGAGTCATAGGGTAGTTCTATTTTTAACTTTTTGAGGAAACTTTATACTGTTTTCCAAAGTGGCTGCACCAGTTTGCATTCCCTCCAACACTGCAAGAGGGTTCCCCTTTCTCCAAGTCCTTGCCAGCACCTGTTGTTTCTTGTGTTGTTGATTTTAGCCATTCTGACGGGTGTGAGGTGGTATTTCATTGTAGTTTTCATTTGTATTTCCCTGATGATCAGTGAGGTTATCTTTTCATGTGTCTGTTGGCCATATGTATGTCTTTGGAAAATTGTCTGTTCATGACTTCTGACCCTTCTATAATTGGATTATTCTTTGGGTGTTGAGTTTTATGTTTTATATATATTTGGGATGCTAAACCTTTATTGTATATGTCATTTTCAAGTATCTTTTCCCATTCTGTAGGTTGTCTTTTAGTTTTGTTGATTATTTCCTTTGCTGTGCAGAAGTTTTTATTTTGATGAGATCCCAAGAGTATATTCTTGCTTTTGTTTACCTTGTCTCAGGAGACAGATCTAGAAATAAGTTGCTATGGCCAATGTCAAAAAGGTTACTACCTATGTTCTCCTTTAGGATTTTTATGGTTTCATGCCTCACATTTAGATCTTTCATCCATTTGGAATTTCTTTTTTTGTATAGTATAATAAAGTGGCCAAGTTTCATTCTTTCACATGTTGCTGTCCACTTTTCCCAATACCATTTGTTAAAGTGACTATCTTTTTTCCACTGGATATTCTTTCCTGCTTTGTCAAAGATTAATTGACCATATAGTTGTGGGTTCATTTCTGGACTTTCTATTCTGCTCTATTGATCTATGTGCCTATTTTTGTGCTAGTACCATACTGTTTTGATTACTAGAGCTTTGTAATATAACTTGAAGTCCGAAATTGTCATGCCTCCATCTTTGCTTTGCTTTTCAAGATCGCATGGTGATTCAAGGTCTTTTGTGTTTCCATGGAAATTTTTGAATTGTTTGTTCTAGTTCTGTGAAAAATGCTGTTGGTATTTGACAGGAATTGCATTAAATGGGTAGATTGCTTTGGGTAATATATACATTTTAATAATATTTCTTCTTCCAACCCATGAGCATGGAATGTCTTTCCATTTTTTTTGTGATATCTTCAATTCCTTTAATCAGTGTTTTATAGTTTTCAGAGTACAGATCTTTTATTTCTTTGTTTAGGTTTATTCCTAGGTGTCTCATGGTTTTTGGTGCAATTATAAATGGGATTGATTCCTTAATTTGTCTTTCTGCTGGGTCATTATTGGTGTATAGAAATGCAACAGATTTATATATATATTGATTTTGTGTCCTGTGATTTACTGAATTTGTGTATCAGTTCTAGCAATTTTTTGGTAGAGCCTTTCAGGTTTTCTATATAGAATATCATGTTATCTGCAAATAGTGAAAGTTTTACTTCCTCCTTGTCAATTTGGATGTCTTTTATTTCTTTTTGTTGTCTGATTGCTATGGCGAGGACTTCCAATACTATATTAAATAACAGTGCAGAGAGTAATGTCATTAAAGAGAAATTTAAAACTAGTGTCACTTAGGTTACTCACTTGATGATTTCATTATAAATTTCACACTTTATAATATGTAGAATACCCACAACAGATATCATATTAAGTCTTAAAATTACAAATTACACATAGGACTAACTTTCATACTGAATTTGAACCCCAAAACATGAGGTAAACTGAAATATTACCTTGTGGTATACAGACTTCAACAGTCCAATATGTAATTCCCTCTCTCACACACACATGCGAATGTTATGAATATGAATGGTAAATATTTCATTATATAGCTTGCTTACCATTTATCTTTTGTGATGTTGAATTATATTGATAAGCTATGCAATTGGTAAATTGGGGGGAGATGAATTTATGTATTTCAATGACAGGAAAGTGGCACTTATACCACAATACAACATATCTCTCTGAAACAGTTTCAGGGTAGCCTATAGAAAACCAGTGCCGGGATGCCTGCGTGGCTCAGTTGGTTAAGTGTCCTACTTAGGCTCGGGTCATGATCTCACAGCTCCTGAGTTCGAGCCCCACATCAGGCTCTGTGCTGACAGCTCAGCCTGCTTCAGACTGCTTCAGACTCTGTGTCTCCCTCGCTTCCTGCCCCTCCCCTGCTCATGCTCTGTCTCTGTCTCTCTCTCTCAAAAATAAATAAACATGAAAGAAAGAAAGAAAGAAAGAAAGAAAGAAAGAAAGAAAGAAAGAAAGAAAGAAAGAAAGAAAGAAAGAAAGAAAGAAAGAAAGAAAGAAAGAAAAAACCAGTGCCTATTTCCCCATTTCTAAAAAATAAAAATAAAAATGTCTAACTTGAAGTATTACTCTAGGAAGACTGCTGCAGAATGCGTGTATATGTATGTGTTTATGTATCTCTGTGTGCATCTATCTGTTCAGAGGCTGCCTGATGTAAATATTGCATGAGAAATTAGGGAAGAAAATTAATTAAGCAATTAAAAAGTAAAGATATCCACAAATGTGAAAAAGTATTTCCCATACACATAGGCGATAAAACGTTGAAATAAACCTATATATTTTAGGGATAAAAGCTTCAGGAATTAAAGTTGTTTTTAATCAAAAATAGAAAAGACTGGGTACAGTTTTATTGAGCTTGACCCTAGAGATAGAAAATAGTCATTGTACAGCATCTTATAAAAAATACGTTATCTTAAGATTATAGAATACACAGATGATATTATATTGATTGATAGAGAAGATACAGACAAGTAGGTATTGTTTAATGAAGAAGCAACCTTCTTAATTGTAGAAACACAGATACATATAATAGAAAGCACACATCCCCGTTAGAAAGCCCGAATTCAAAGAGTAATTTATTTACTCAGAATATCAGTTTAGTCTAAAATAATGCAGTTAAACTTAGTCTCTAAATTCATCTCCTGTTATTGAATTCTATGACTAAAGCCCACTATATCTATAACGAAAAGTGAAAATTCATGACTAGAGTTGCAAGTGATCATATAAGGACATAAACTTATGTTTGGATTAGTTACATGAAAGATCAAAGGATTGCCCATTCCTTTCTTTCATCTACTTTCTTGCTGCCTCCTCCAACATGGTCATTTGCTAATCTAATAGGACAAAGTCCTGTTCACTAATTGGGCCATATTGCTTAATAAGGAATCATGCTTATGAATGTGGGCCCTTTCTTCTGCTTATTCTTATGTTTTAAGATAAGAAAGCTGAGCCTTGTAGCCCATTCAACTTTTTTTTCTCTTTCTTTCTTTCTTTTTTTTTTGTTAAAGACCACTCAAATGCTTGACAGATTTCACCATGTGGGATTTTGGTGAATATGTGAGAAAGAGATTAGAACTGCATGAAAATTTTGTTCCCTGTTGGTCTTTAGGTTATAAATGCTGTGTGCTCCAATCTATTTTTGGCCAGTAAACCCTTGTGATAGCCAGCAATGATGCAGCCACAGAGGTAATATTTAATTTCCTGTGTACTACTCTTTCTAGTAGATCAACATCCTTCAAATTCTCATGGGTGGAAGTGACTGTCAAGAAAGGATTCAGAAACATTTTGCCCCCCAGTTTTGCAACATCTTCCTTTTAACAAAACCTCCTCTTCACTTATTATACAGCTAAGTAGCTCTTATTTCATCTGGCTAGCAAACCAACCTAGTCACTACCCTGTGACTACAGGGTTTAGCAGGGGAACCAGTTTTGGTGCAGTCACAGCGCACCTAGCCATATTCATTTGTTCATGGTAGGCATGTGACTCAAGGTAGGTCAGGGTCCTTCCCAATAAGCAAGAGCTCTCCTCCAGGGCCACTCTATAAGGTAGACATAACTCTGTGAACCAAGTGGCAAGTTCACTTTCTACATAAGACAAGGCTGTATCCAATTTGAGAGTTGAACACGTGAGAGTCACTCAGAGAGAGTAAATGTCTTAGAAGCACTGGGTTGAGTAGAATCCCCAGAAGCATACTGGGGTCTTCTCTTCTTTTCATTAAGTAAACTACACCAATATCCTTTTACTACATTCCTTTTTAATTTAAATAAATTCAAATTGTGTTTTTGAAACTTGTATCCAAATGAATCATATTTCATCTGCCAAGTATTTGAATATTTCCCCATAATTTAAAAGTTTTTGAAAAATATTTATCAGTCATTTCATTATTTAACTTACCTTTCATATCCTGTAGTCTTTTTTTTCAAGTTTTGACACTTAAGATTTTTCTTAACTTAATAAATTACAAAGATTTTTAAGGGTGACATACAAGTAATTAACTATTTTTCAGCTATACATATTGAAATTATATTTTCTCAGCCTGCCAGTTATTTTTTAATTTGTCTTTGAAAATATAATATTATTTAAAGATTTGTGGTTTTCAGATCTACAAAAATGTTTTTTTCTTTGAATTCTTTCTCACTCTTTTAGTTTATCTTTGGTGATTTGTATAAATACTGTAGAAAGGAGAACTTAGCTCTTTTCATATGTACATATATATGGGAATACTTCTTTGGTATGGACTTTAAATGTTGCTTTTCTTTATGAAATAACATTTAAAAATTCTTACAGGCTTCTAGTTCCAGTTATTAGAGTCAGAAATTTCATTAAATTCTTCTCTATCTCAAAAATCCATGGAGTGTTCAGGGAAGAAATATGAAAGTGAATAAATCTGCAGAGCTTCTGAGAATGGCAGCAGAGAAACATCAGCAGTCAAAAGATTAGAATGAATTTCTGGAAGACAGAAGACTGATGGGAGCACCTTGATGGATATATTAGAATAAAAAGAGCCATCGCTCAGTATATTCAACAGAAAAAGCTGCAGTGGAACTAGCAGCAATTTTGCACAGTGCAGCTCTCTAGAGTCAGGAGCTAAGGAAGAGAAGGCGTAGGAGGAAGGGCAGAAATCATGATGACTGATGGAGAATCAAACTGAAAGACATGTGCATGTTCAGGCCACCCCCATTCCTGTGCATTAGGAAGTGACATTTGCTTCAATGCCAGATATAGATTGAGTGATATGTTGAGGGAGACCCACAGCTCCCAGATTGAGGGTTTGTTCACATTAGTCATACTGGCCTTGTTTTGGTATTTGAATGTGTCTGAATTCTTAGCTATATGCCTGCTTCATACTTAAAACCCAGAAATATCACAGTAACACCTCAAAATACCACACACACACACACACACACACACACACACACACACACATTGTATACCTCTCCCTCATTCAAGGAACAGACCTATTACAGCAGAGGAAACCCCTGCTAGCCACATAGTTAATCTACCAGATCCTTTATTTTATGTTTATCAGTGACCAATTAAGAATCTGTTGCTATCCTAGAAATTCAATAGTTATATAAAAAAGAGTAAAGATGAACAAATGACACAACTAAACCTGAAGGAAAAACAATAAAATTCAGATTAGAGAAAAGGATACAATCAAATAATAAACTACTTCTATTAATATGTCTAGAGAGTTTAGATAAGATATTGTTTCAATGCAACATAAACAGCCTGTTATGAACTGGAGTAATAGTTATCTAAAACCATATTTAAAATGTGGTTATTGAAAACTGAATCCAATAAAGTATTTGAAATGAAAATTTAGAAATTATTTCAGAACACAAATGACAAATGACAAATAGATAAAAAATGGTAGAGAGGATATTGGCAATCCATATTTCCATATTCTTCCACTGGAAGAATCATGAAATATTTAAAAACTAGAAAAAATGAAAAAACGGAGGGAACAAATTATCAAAGAAATCAAAGAAAGGAAAATTTCCAGAGGTAAAGACGAAGATATATGTCTTCAGATCAGAAGTTCTCACTTAGTATCAAGAAGGTTGAGAGGAGGTTCGGAAGATGGTGGCGTAGGAGGGCGCTGGGCTTACCTCGTCCTGCTGATCACTTAGTTCCACCCACATCTGCCTAAATAACCCAGAAAACCGCCAGAAGACTAGCAGAACAGACTCCATGGAGCCAAGTGTAGACAAGAGGCCCATGGAAGAGGGTAGTAAGGGTGGAGAGGCAGTGCTTGCTACACGGACTGGTGGGAGGGAGCGGGGTGGCGGAGGGGTAGCCCAAGCCGCAAGGTGGAATCCCAGAGTCTGGCTTGCAAAAGCAGAGGGCTGGACCGGGTGAGTTCTGACAGCCTGGAATGTTATAAGTCAACAGCTCTGCTTGGAGAGTGGAAGGGTGAGAGGACACCGAGAGGGAGAGGTGTTGAACCCTGGAAAAGAGAGCTCAGCTCAGCCAGAGCCATCTCCCTCTCCCATCCCCAAGCCGAAATCCCAAAGGGAACCCGTTTCCATCACCCAACTTGCTTGCACCGCACAAACACCCAACACTGTGCTTCTGTGGATCCATCTCTCCGAGGGGCTGGCCTCCCTCCAGGTGCTGCAGGACCCCTCCCGCAGGGGACCACCTATAGCAAAGTGAGCTAAGCCTGCCCCTCCTGTCCCTGTGCACCTTGCGGATCCACCCTGTTTAATACGCTATTGGCCAGATCTCATAGAAGCAGCACCACAAGCCTGGCAGGGTGCAAGTAGCCCAGACAGGGGCCACAGCACTCCACAGGGGCCCAGCACTCCTGCCGCTGGGAGAGGGGAAGATAAGGTACACACCAATCTGACTGTGGCCCCAGAAGTGGGCTGGGGACAGACATCAGGTCTGACTGTGGCCCCGCCCATCAACACAAGTTACTCCAGACAGCACAGGCAAAGTGCCCTGAAGTCGGGCGCCACCCCAGGGACTATCCAAAATGATGAAACAGAAGAATTCTCCCCAAAAGAAATTCCAGGATGTAGCGACAGCTAATTAATTAATCAAAAATGATTTAATCAATATAACAGAACAAAAATTTAGAATAATAGTCATAAAATTAATTGCTGAGCTTGAAAAAAGTATGGAGGACAGCAGAGAATCTATTGCTACAGATATGAAGGGACTAAGAAATAGTCATGAGGAGCTAAAAAATGCTATAAGTAAGGTGCAAAATAAAATGGAGGCGATCACAGCTCAGATTGAAGAGGCAGAGGAGAGAATAGGTGAATTAGAAAATAAAATTATGGAAAAAGAGAAAGCTGAGAAAAAGAGAGATAAAAAAAATCCAGAAATATGAGGGGAGAATTAGAGAACTAAGTAATGCAATCAAACGGAACAATATCCATAAAATAGGAATTCCAGAAGAGAAAGAGAGAGAGAAAGGGGCTGAAGGTGTACTTGAACAAATCATAGTTGAGAACTTCGCTGATCTGGGGAAGGAAAAAGGCATTGAAATCCAAGAGGCACAGAGACCTCCCTTCAGACGTAACTTGAATCGATCTTCTGCACAACGTATCATAGTGAAACTGGCAAAATACAAGCATAAAGAGAAAATTCTGAAAGCAGCTAAGGATAAACAGGCTATAACATATAAAGGGAAACCCATAAGACTAGTGGCAGATCTATCTAGTGAAACTTGACAGGCTAGAAAGAAATGGCAGGAAGTCATCAATGTGATAAACAGAAAAAATGTGCAGCCAAGAATTCTGTATCCAGCAAGCCTGTCATTCACAATAGATGGAGAGATAAAGGTTTTCCCAAACAAACAAGAACTGAAGGAATTCGTCACCACTAAACCAGCCCTACAAGAGATCCTAAGGGGGACTCTATGAGCAAAATGTTACAAAGACCACAAAGTACCAGAGACATCACTACAAGCATGAAAACTACAGACATCACAATGACTCTAAACCCATATCTTTCAATAATAACACTGAATATAAATGGACTAAATGCGCCAGCCAAAAGACATAGGGTATCAGAATGGATAAAAAAACAAGACCCATCTATTTGCTGTCTAGAAGAGACTCATTTTAGGCCTGAGGACACCTTCAGATTGAAAATGAGGGGATGGAGAACTATCTATCATGCTATTGGAAGTCAAAAGAAAGCTGGAGTAGCTATACTTATATCAGACAAACTAGACTTTAAAGGCTATAACAAGAGATGAAGAAGGGCATTATATAATAATTACAGGATCTATCCATCAGGAAGAGCTAACAGTTATAAATGTCTATGCGCCAAATACAGGAGCCCCCAAATATATAAAACAATTAATCACAAACATAAGCAACCTTATTCATAAGAATGTGGTCATTGCAGGGGACTTTAATACTCCACTGAAAACAATGGATAGATCATCTAGATACACGGTCAATAACGAAACAAGGGCCCTGAATGATACATTGGATCAGATGGACTTGACAGATATATTTAGAACTCTGCATCCCAAAGCAACAGAATATACTTTCTTCTCGAGTGCACATGGAACATTCTCCAAGATAGATCACATACTGGGTCACAAAACAGCCCTTAATAAGTATAAAAGAAGTGAGATCATACCATGCACACTTTCAGACCACAATGCTATGAAACTTGAAATCAACCACAGGAAAAAGTCTGGAAAACCTCGAAAAGCATGGAAGTTAAAGAACACCCTACTAAAGAATGAATGGGTCAACCAGGCAATTAGAGAAGAAATTAAAAAATATATGGAGGGGCGCCTGGGTGGCTCAGGCAGTTAAGCGGCCGACTTCGGCTCAGGTCATGATCTCACAGTTCGTGAGTTCGAGCCCAACATCAGGCTCTGTGCTGACAGCTCACAGCCTGGAGCCTGTTTCAGATTCTGTGTCTCCCTCTCTCCGACCCTCCCCCATTCATGCTCTGTCTCTCTCTGTCTCTAAAATAAATAAACGTTAAGAAAATATATATGGAAACAAATGAAAGTGAAAATACAACAATCCAAACGCTTTGGGATGCAGCGAAGGCAGTCCTGAGAGGAAAATACATTGCAATCCAGGCCTATCTCAAGAAACAAGAAAAATCCCAAATACAAAATCTAACAGCACACCTAAAGGAAATAGAAGCAGAACAGCAAAAACACCCCAAAGCCAGCAGAAGAAGAGCACTAATTAAGATCAGAGCAGAAATAAACAATATAGAATCTAAAAAAACTGTAGAGCAGATCAATGAAACCAAGACTTGGTTTTTTGAAAAAATAAACAAAATTGATAAACCTCTAGCCAGGCTTCTCAAAACGAAAAGGGAGATGACCCAAATAGATACAATCATGAATGAAAATGGAATTATTGCAACCAATTCCTCAGAAATACAAGCAATTATCAGGGAATACTATAAAAATTATATGCCAACAAACTGGACAGAAGAAATGGACAAATTCCTAAGCACCCACACACTTCCAAAACTCAAACAGGAAGAAATACAAAACTTGAACAGACCCACAACCAGCAAAGAAATTGATTCAGCTATCAAAAATCTCCCAACAAATAGGAATCCAGGATCAGATGGCTTCCCACGGGAGCTCTACCAGACGTTTAAAGCAGAGATAATACCTATCCTTCTCAACCTGTTCCAAAAAATTGAAAGGGAAGGAAAACTTCCAGACTAATTCTATGAAGCCAGTATTACTTTGATTCCTAAACCAGACAGAGATACAGCAAAAAAAGAGAACTATAGGCCAATATCCCTGATGAATATGGATGCAAAGATTCTCAATAAGATACTAGCAAATCGAATTCAACAGCATATAAAAAGAATTATTCACCATGATCAAGTGGGATTCATTCCTGGGATGCAGGGCTGGTTCAACATTCGCAAATCAATCAATGTGATACATCACATTAATCAAAGAAAAGATAAGAACCATATGATCCTGTCAATTGATGCAGAAAAAGCATTTGACAAAATTCAGCATCCTTTCTTAATAAAAACCCTCGAGAAAGTTGGGATAGAGGGAACATACTTAAACATCATAAAAGCCAATTAAGAAAAGTCCACAGCTAATATCATCCTCAGTGGGGAAAAACTGAGAGCTTTCCCCCTGAGATCAGGAACACGACAGGGATGTCCACTCTCACTGCTGTTGTTTAACATAGTGTTGGAAGTTCTAGCATCAGCAATCAGACAAGAGGAAATCAAAGGCATCAAAATTGGCAAAGATGAAGTCAATCTTTCACTTTTTGCAGATGACATGATATTACACATGGAAAATCCAATAGACTCCACCAAAAGTCTGCTAGAACGGATACATGAATTCAGCAAATTTGCAGGATACAAAACCAATGCACAGAAATCAGTTGCATTCTTATACACTAATAATGAAGCAACAGAAAGACAAATAAAGAAACTGATCCCATTCACAATTGCACCAAGAAGCATAAAATATCTAGGAATAAACCTAACCAAAGATGTAAAAGATCTGTATGCTGAAAACTATAGAAAGCTTATGAAGGAAATTGAAGAAGATATAAAGAAATGGAAAAACATTCCATGCTCATGGATTGGAAGAATAAATATTGTCAAAATGTCAATACTACCCAAAGCTATCTACACATTCAATGCAATCCCAATCAAAATTGCACCAGCATTCTTCTCGCAGCTAGAACAAGCAATCCTAAAATTCATATGGAACCACAAAAGGCCCCGAATAGCCAAAGTAATTTTGAAGAAGAAAACCAAAGCGGGAGGCATCACAATCCCAGACTTTAGCCTCTACTACAAAGCTGTAATCATCAAGACAGCATGGTATTGGCACAAAGACAGACACATACACCAATGGAATAGAACAGAAACCACAGAATTAGACCCACAAAAGTATGGCAAAGTAATCTTTGGGAAAGCAGGAAAGAATATCCAATGGAAAAAAGACAGTTTCTTTAACAAATGGTGCTGGGAGAACTGGACTGCAACCTGCAAAAGGATGAAACTAGACCACTTTCTTACACCATTCACAAAAATAAACTCAAAATGGATAAAATAAACTCAAAATGGATTCCTGTCTCCTGAATGTGAGACAGGAAACCATCAAAACCTTAGAGGAGAAAGCAGGAAAAAACCCTCTCTGACCTCACCCACAGCAATTTCTTACTTGACACATCTCCAAAGGCAAGGGAATTAAAAGCAAAAATGAACCATTAGGACCTCAAGAAGATAAAAAGCTTATGCACTGCAAAGGAAACAATCAACAAATCTAAAAGGCAACCAACAGAATGGGAAAAGATATTTGCAAATGACATATCGGACAAAGGGCTAGTATCTAAAATCTATAAAGAGCTCACTAAACTCCACACCCGAAAAACAAATAATCCAGTGAAGAAATGGGCAGAAAACATGAATAGACACTTCTCTAAAGAAGACATCCGGATGGCCAACAGACACATGAAAAGATGCTCAACGTTGCTCCTCATCAGGGAAATACAAATCAAAACCACACTCAGATACCACCTCACGCCAGTCAAAGTGGCTAAAATGAACAAATCAGGAGATTACAGAAGCTGGAGAGGATGTGGAGAAATGGGAACCCTCTTGCACTGTTGGTGGGAATGCAAACTGGTGCAGCCACTCTGCAAAACAGTGTGGAGGTTCCTCAAAAAATTAAAAATAGATATACCCTATGAACCAGCAATAGCACTGCTAGGAATTTACCTAAGGGATACAGGAGTGCTGATGCACAGGGGCACTTGTACCCCAATGTTTATAGCAGCACTTTCAACAATAGCCAAATTATGGAAAGAGCCTAAATGTCCACCAACTGATGAATGGATAAAGATATTGTGGTTTATATACAGAATGGAATACTACGTGGCAATGAGAAAGAATGAAATATGCCCTTTTGTAGCAACATGGATGGAATTGGAGAGTGTCATGCTAAGTGAAATAAGTCATAAAGAGAAAGACAGATACCATATGTTTTCACTCTTATGTGGATCCTGAGAAACTTAACAGAAGGCCATGGGGGAGGGGAAGAAAAAAAAAGGTTAGATAGGGAGGGAGCCAAAACATAAGAGACTCTTAAAAACTGAGAACAAACTGAGGGTTGATGGGAGGTGGGACGGAGGGGAGGGTGGGTGATGGGTATTGAGGAGGGCACCTTTTGGGATGAGCACTGGGTGTTGTATGGAAACCAATTTGACAATAAATTTCATATTTAAAAATAAATAATAAATAATTAAATTAAATTAAAAAAAAGAAGGTTGAATTCTTTTAACCCACATTTACCCAGAGATCTCATATTAAAAAAATATATATATCTAAGAAAAAAATAATGGAAATTCTCTATAAATTTCCAGAGAGAAAAATAGCAACCCATTATAAGGAAATAAGAATCACAATAAACTTTAGATTTCTCACAGCCTCTCTGGAAGCGAAATGACAATACATTCCCTCAATAGAGAATGAGCAAAATGAGATGCAGAAAGCTTACTTCCCATGCATCTTTTCTGAAAAAAAATAATTAACATATACTTCAAGAAAGAAAAGTCACCCAAGAAAGGGTCAGACATGGGCTTCAGAAATGAGTAGCTAAGACCTTCCCAGAGTAGTAACCATTTGGCACACCTAAGGAGGAGTCACTATTTATCAGAGCATTCACGAAACCATTACAGATTGACCTTACTGATTTGGAAAAGGCATTTGGTCCTGGGACAAAACAGCAAAATGTAAGCAGAATATCCAAGAGAAAATACCGAGCTCTAAAGGAGGAAGAGAGTGCAAAGCAAACTAACATATGAGATAATTTTGAATGATTAATATAGTGTAAAAAGAGCATGCTTTGAAGCCTTGGGGTTTTCCCCCTTTTACTCACAAAAATTCAGTGACATGGAGCCACCACTCCTCAGAGAATCTATCTGGTTCTGAAAAAAATTATATTAACATAATTTTAGTATGACAGAGACTACATCTCAGCTTTAAGTTTTCAGGGTCAACCTATAGGGAAATCATGGAAATCTGTAACATTACAGACCTGTAATCATGGAAGTGTGTAATATTACAGAATGCAAATTTTTTACAATGGAAAGGAGTACTAACAGATATGCAAGGTAAAGAAAGAAATGAGGGAAGAAGGCTGTTAAGAGATTTTGAGGTTGATGGATCAAGTAATAGAGTTTTAAGTATATTATTTAAAATCATATAAATAATCAATAGAACCAATATTTATTATAAAACATGGAAGATAAGAGGAGGAGGGAGTTTAATTGAAGTTAATCCTTAATAAATGGAATCAGATAATGCTTACAGTTGATGAATCAGGAAAATCTGGCATAAGCCTACAATTAATTTATTTTTTTTAATATGAAATTTATTGTCAAATTGGTTTCCATACAACACCCAGTGCTCATCCCAACAGGTGCCCTCCTCAATGCCCATCACCCACTTTCCCTCCCTCCCACCCCCCATCATCCCTCAGTTAATTCTCAGTTGTTAAGAGTCTCTTATGGTTTGGCTCCCTTCCTCTCTCACTTTTTTTTTTCCTTCCCCTCCCCCATGGTCTTTTGTTAAGTTTCTCAGGATCCACCTAAGAATGAAAACATATGGTATCTGTCTTTCTCTGTATGACTTATTTCACTTAGCATAACAGTCTCCAGTTCCATCCACGTTACATATCAGACAAAGGGCTAGTATCCAAAATCTGTAAAGAGCTCACCAAACTCCACACCCGCAAAAACAAATAATCCAGTGAAGAAATGGGCAGAAAACATGAATAGACACTTCTCTAAAGAAGACATCCAGATGCCTAACAGGCACATGAAAAGATGCTCAGTGTTACTCCTCATCAGGGATATACAAATCAAAACCACACTCAGATATCACCTCACGCCAGTCAGAGTGGCTAAAATGAACAAATCAGGAGACTATAGATGCTGGAAAGGATGTGAAGAAACAAGAACCCTCTTGCACTGTTGGTAGGATGCAAACTGGTACAGCCACTCAGGAAAACAGTGTGGAGGTTCCTCAGAAAATTAAACATAGATCTATCCTATGACCCAGCAATAGCACTGCTAGGAATTTACCCAAGGGGTACAGGAGTGCTGATGTATAGGGGCACTTGTACCCCAATGTTTATAGCAGCACTCTCAACAATAGCTAAATTATGGAAGCCTACAATTAATTTAATATAGATGACCAAAAGAACTAAAATCAGAAACAGTTTAAAATTGTATAACTAGAAATGGGAGACAGACATGTATCCTGGAGACAGACATTCAACTGTACCTCCTTCAGAAAGTATTGGAAATATATTTCCTTCACATGTCTTAATTTTACAATATAAAATACAAATGAATAGGTTTAGAGATTTTGTTTTCAAATATTTTTTCTAAAAGATGAAATAATTTCTTCTTGCCATATGACTCTCTTTTCAATAAATATAGGTTATATGGAAAAATTGTAATGGGGCCTAACTTTAAATTAATTGAAATACACCCTATTAAAAATTCGATTAATAAAGTATTTAGACTTTTAGTTTTATCTTTTGCATTTATAAAAATAAAATATAAATTATAAGAAATAAGCCATTAAAGGTGATGTTAGATATTGCAAAGGTAAATTCAATTTATAATGTGGGGTTCACTGTATATTTTAGTGTGGGTCTTTGGATTTTTTATTTTTTATCCATATCAATGTTAAGTGTAAATTTCAATTTTAAGTGATAATCATGAAACACATAAAAGCTTTTCGTCAAAAAAGAGAAGTGTCTTGGTTTGGAATGATTTTCAATAAGACTTTTAAAAATGATTTTTATTCTTAACCACAATATTTTCCCCAATCATTCTATCCTATCAACTATTATTTAAGTGTTTATGCCTTAATCAGAAATTCATTCTGATTAGGTATCAGCATGAATATTTTATCAGGTGGCTTGACAATTATCAGAATCTGTTGCGGGGGGGGGGGGGTGGGGAGGGCGGGGGGGAGGGGAGAAAGAGAGGGAAGAATTGGAAGAGGAAGTACATTATTATCTGTTTCAGTAATTGAATTCCAGAAGAGCCTGAGCTCAGGGACCATGAGTAAAACCTGACGTTTTTAGAAGGTCTTCCAAAACTGGTTGACCTCATATTGTTATTGCTTTGCTATTGCATTACACATTAGAAAATGTGAATAGGAGTCTTAGAAATGAACCTGAGTGTTATCTGACTTTCCATAAAATCTGTAGCATATTGGTAAAAATGTGGGCTCATTTGGACTGCTAACCCTATTGCTTACTGACTATATACTAATCTCTCTGTGTATCTCTACTCCTTCATCTATGAGATAAAGAATATTATAGCTTGGTGGCACTATGAGGAATAAATTGATGACACATAAAAAGCCCTTGAAACTGTGTCTAACTCAGTTGATGTTTACTATAATTATTATTTGCTCATCATAGGAACTCATACAAAGAGGATCCAGAAAGTATCCCTAGATTTTTACAACATTCTCTCCTCTATTCAGAGGATGGCTCTGTGTGACAGTCCTAGTCTCTATTCTTTCATGTTGTTGGACATACAGGAAGGATGTAGGGCATCACCTCATGGTTGTTGTAAATACCATTTTCATTTCCCACTATTTTCTATATGGAGGTCACAAGCGATTTTCATAAAATTTGTCTTTTATCACCTTTTTCATGAAAGTCATTAATGGAAGGATGGTGGAGGAATAGAGCTGGGGTACAGAAATGTGAGATGTGGTGAGTCTCAGAGTTTTAATGTTCACACCACCAGACAGGGAATCATAAAGTCCATTTATGGCTAGCCCTCCTGACAGCACATTATCTATGAACTAGGATGATTTTACTGACTTGCCTACAGCCTTTCTTTCTTAATTTT
Source organism: Panthera tigris (assembly GCF_018350195.1). Lineage (NCBI taxonomy): Eukaryota > Metazoa > Chordata > Mammalia > Carnivora > Felidae > Panthera > Panthera tigris. The sequence goes on from NC_056663.1 coordinate 157,531,816, forward strand.
CTCTGATATTTTCATATCTGGTATCCTGGCTACAGCATTGGTGGAGAGAAGTGAGAAGTACATTGTTTTCCAAGTTACTTGCTGTATTTTGTTTCAGCTTTAGCCTTTCCCTTCCTCTACACTTTCATCAATTCACATGTACCCATACACACACATGCACATACACACACATATACACACACTTCAAAAACCACATATACTCATATAAGTACATACATCCACATGCTTATAGCCAGAAACTATACTAATCTTGTAAACTTGTATTAGTTTGCCATTGCTGCTGTAACAAATTATCACAAATGTAGTGTTTTTAAACAACAGAAATTTGTTATAGCTATAGAGACAAGAAGTCCAAAATCAATTTCATAGGGCTGAAATCAATATACTGTCAGAACTGTTCTCTTAAAGAGATTTTATGGGAGAATCTTTTCTTCCCTCTTCCTACTTCCAGCTTCTAGCTTCTGCTGGTATCTTTGGTTTATGGTTACATCAATCCAATCTCTGCCTCTGTGGTCACACTGCCTTCTCCTCTTCTTTCTGTAATCTTCTTCCTCCACTTTGTAAGGACACTGTGACTGCACTTAAGGTCTACCTTGATAATCCAGGATAATTTTCCCATCTCATAATCTCAAACTTAGATCTTCAAATTATTTCCTATATAAGGTGACATTTACAGGTTCCAGAAATTAGGACACAAAAATCTTATGCCCAACACATTTCTCCCTTTTTGGACCCTCTTGATAAGAATGGCTTCATTTTCTTCCTAATCACATAAACTAGAAGCTTCACTATGATCTTTATTTCTTTTTTCTCCTCTAACATTGACATCCCACCGTAAAACAAGCCCTTCTCCTTACCAGTGACTCTAAAATTTACAATATTCTCTCCATGTACACTACCACTGTTATAGAGATGTGCAGTTAGTCTCATCTGTATTATTTCAGTAACCAAATGAGTCTTTGCCTACAAGTCCTTCCTCTTTTGCTCATCTTCCATGTGGTTTCCAAAATGTTTTATAACAAATACGGTCATGTTCTTGCCCAACTTAAAAATCTGTCAGTGGAAAAAAAAATCTGTCTGTGGTACTTCACTCTTGGCAGAATGTATCTAAACTATGTTAATAAAACCATCATCCACTTCTTATCTCTATTTGCTACTTGACCATTAACTATGTATAGAATGTGTGCTTATACTATTGAGCATTTCTGCCATCTGGAGAACCCTTCTCCTTGGTGCATTGGACTTTCTTCTTCGTCTTTAGGGTCTACGTTGTCTATGTCCAACATTTCTTCTGTGATCCTTTTTCTAAATTGCTTAGGTAATATCTTTCAAATATTATTTAGCTCTTCATTTATCTTAACAGGGCATTGGCATTACTACTGAAATCTCAGAATTTTTATATATTATATATATTATTGTATATATTTATGGAATTTTGTTTTCCTAGTGCCAAGCAAAGCGTCACTATAGAATAGGAACTCAATAAACATTATGCGAATCAGTAAGGACATGCTGGGTGCTCAATAGCTATACATCATGAGACATGTACCCAAATATCCAACTCAACACACTGAACTTCAGAGCATAGAAAATGAACATAATTGCCATTTATATAAATACTAGGTTATGATAAAATAACAAATTCCACTAAAATATAAGTGGCTTTATAAAACAAATGGTATCTCTTATTTATGCAAAGTCTGATGAGGTTCAATAACTTTCCAGGGCAGTTTTTCACTAAGTGGTGTCTTGGGAGATCTGCCTAGTTTTTATATTATGATTTCTTCAATGCAAAGCAGGGCTTTTAGACACTGCAAAAGGAAAAGAAAAAGAAGGTTGCAGAAGGATTTTACACAGCCTCCTTCCTAAGTTGACATTCATATTTTCTACTCATGTCTATTGACCACAAGGAGTCATTTGGCTTACTCAACTAGACTAGAAATGACAGACTTTCATATGTTCAGATAGGAGAGGTCAATGACATAAGCCTGAAGTAACTATTATTCATGTCCTTTAATTAGCTTATGAAGAGTTCCAAATCAACATTCAGACTGTACCCTATTTATATATCACTCTCTTCTTTTTTCTCTTCAAAATAATTAGCTTCCCCTTATAGACAGGAATAGAAGTCAATAACAGGTACATCCACTACCCAATAAAATGGTTGAAAACAGTTATGGCTGGTAGGTCTTAATGTCATCATCATTTTTTTTTCACTCTAGCAAACCATTCTGCAATCTGAAAGTATATTCAAATAATTTTACATGTTTTAAACAAATGATTACTCAAGCAAACCATGTGTCCTATTAAATGACATTTTTGTTTCCTTTTTCTTTTGAAAAATTATCTCTCAACTGTAACTTTTATCCTATTATCTAATGAACATGAATTGGATTTTGTGTGTGTGTGGTTGATGCTAAATGATTTAACAAAAAAATCAAAACTCTAACTCTCTAGAATGTATTCAGAGGATTTCCTGGGCAAGATGACTAACTGAACCTATAACGTTTTAATGATACATTTAGTAAGATAAAGAATTTATGTGGTCTATGGATGCAATTCAGAACAGCTTCATATCAGCAATGCAGAATCTCATCTACCAGAACTCTTGCTAAAAGAACTTGACATATTTTCCACAGTCCTTAACAAGTAAGAAAGACGCCACTTGTTTTAAAATATCCAAGGGTACAGGACATAGGAAATATTTTCTCCAGCCTATTTTTTCTCCACATAATAATCTATAAACTTGAACAAGGATCTCATTCTCATTGTATTACACAAATAGGCTAGAAAAAAATGATCTATATGACATTTGGATATACTCTATTCCAACAAGAAACTTTCCTCCTGGATGTGTTACAAGTTGAACTCAGTCTAAATAAATGAATGATAAACTTCTATAAAGGCAAACAAACAACAAGAAAATAAAAATAAACATAAAATAGCAAGTGAACAAAACTCCATGTCCATAATGTTATTTTTTAAAAAGTAGTTTTCTACTATTTCTTCTACCAGACATTTTATTTTATTCATTCACATATGTATCCATTCAACAAAAATGTGTTAAACATTTAATCCATTTGGATTCCACAAAATGTGTGATTTAAAAGTAAGCGAGAGGGGCACCTGGGTGGCTCAGCCGGTTAAGCAGCCGACTTCGGCTCAGGTCATGATCTCGAGGTCCATGAGTTCAAGCCCCATGTCGGGCTCTGTGCTGACAGCTCAGAGCCTGGAGCCTGTTTCGGATTCTGTGTCTCCCTCTCTCTGACCCTCCCCTGTTCATGCTCTCTCTCTCCCTGTCTCAAAAATAAATAAACGTTAAAAAAAAGTGAGAAAAGATCTTGCTCTCAGGAGACCTTAGTCTTTTAGTATAGTAAAGGAGATTTTAGTATAGGAGATCTATGTTTTGAGTGTTTGTGTGTATCGCTCTTCTAGAACCTATGATATAGACACATGGAAAAGTATCTGCATACATGCAGAGTTCAGAGAAATTTTTAAAACAGGATGCCTGAGATGAAAACAAGTCTTAAAATGAAATCACATCTGAGAGAAAAGAGGTGCTGATGGTGTAAATGATCTAGTCCCAGATTGATAGATTTGTGGAAAAGACCTGGGAGAAAACCCCAGTACAGTCAGTGGCATGAAGCTTAGTGGCAAAGGAGAGAAATTCCAGAGAGAGTTATAGACAGAGGAAGTTGCTGTAATAAAAAAGTATCCCCCATTTCATTGTTTCTCCTTAGAGAAGACAGGTTATGAAATAGCAAATGTGATCTGTGATCACAAAACAGGTAGTAAATTAGCAAAGACACCAAAAAGTATACCTATTTATGAATAGATAGAAATACAAAATTAACAGTGAATCAGAATTTTCAAACTTGGTCTATAATTCTGGCATTATACAGGAAAGAGAGAGAGTAGATACTGGTATCTCCTATGCTTTCAATGATACCAAACAGATGCTAGGGAGCATTAGTTGCTGACTATTTATCTGTGGTATTTTTCTATTTTTCATTTTCTATTCCATGCCTCTTCTATTCCTCTTCTTCCATTACTCCATATATTAACCAATATTCATTGAGTGCTTGCCAGGTGCCAGGCACTGTTTGGGGCACAAAGGATAGATAGAGCAATGCCTAGAATTGACAAAGCCCTTCCCCTTATGTGGATTATATTCTAGGGAGGAGACAGATAATATACAAATACACAAGAAATATAGTAAGTCAAGTGTAAGTACAATGAATGAAAGCAAAGCAGAAAGGAGGAGGGCAGTGAGTATGAGAGTGGCAGTAGATTTTGCTGTTTTGTAGGAATACACAGTGAAAGGAATACACATTTGCACAAAACTAAAGGAAGTGATGGAGCAACCTGGAGAAGTCCCTGAAAGAAGTGAGTTAAAAAGTTATTTGGGTTTTCTGTGTTCACTGAACCAAACTACCAAGAGGGCAGAGTTCCTGGAGCTAAATGAACAAGGGGGCTGGTGGTGGGGATTGAGTATAGAGAAAAGTTCCTTTCACACAAGAAATACAGGAAGCGTTCTTAAAGGGCTACATATTCCATCTAGTTTTAATGAGTGAGGCAGAGCTCCACAGCAGAATTTTGAGCAGAACAGTGATATGAACTGATTGCTGTTTTTTTTAATCTCTTAGTTATTTATTTATGTGGAGAGTGGACTATCAAGGCAAGAGTGAAAACATGGAGGAGACATATTTGGAGGCAAACGTAATAACTCAGCTGAAAGAGAATGGTGGCTTAGACCAATGGTTACAATGGAATAATGGATTCTGGATTTTTTTTTTAATGTGAAACATGAGAATTTCTGCTAGATTTGTCATGGGGTTTTTAATATCCCCCTAATATCTTCTCTATTTGCACACATGTTCCATGTTCCCTCATTGAAATTCCTATTGCTTCAGTACATCTAATTTAAATTAGCAAGAAAGGAAAGGCTATTGTATATTATTGATAGTTTCCTTTCAACTGATTCAGGTGTACTTATGGTAAAAAAGAAACAGAACAAATATTAATTAGACTAATCTGAAATTCATAGGCTTTTGTGAAGTACATTAAAATGAAGTAGAATATTGTGATAATGTTGGGAGCATACTAAAATGAGGAGTGTAAGAGTCATTTGTACGAACAAGTCAATTAATAGACCAGTGTTTATAGGTCAGTTACAGAGGCCTCTATAATCATGTGCCATCACAAAATTTATAGTAAGACCTAACAAAATACATTAAAGAAAAGAGGTTAAGTGAATAGGCTTTAAAAAGATGGTCTGTGTTCTAATGCTGGCTCTGCAATTGCCTAGCTTTGTGACTTTAGCAAATAGCCCCCTTTATACATTTGTTTTCTCATCTAAAGAACTGAGGTGATGATAATAATGGCAATTACCTCATACAGCTGTTGTAAGAAGTCAATGAAGTAACAAATCACATTTATAATAGTGCCTGACAAATAATAAGTACTCATTAAATATAAGTAAGCATTCATTAAGTGATATTCACTGAGTGATTAAGTGACTTATTAATATATAGACACACACATACATATATACTAAACCTTCATTCCAAGTTTTAGATTATATTTTCTATTTTCTAAATATCTTTAATAACATGGTGATTTGTATAACAATGTATATGGCATTTTTTGGATGCTAATAAACAACTTACAAAAAGTTTAATCCCTAAAATTCCAAGAAACTAAATAGTATTACCACAATAATATTTGATGGCAAAACAAAGTCATTCAAAATTCTTTCCAGAAATAAAGCAATATGTACTCATCCAAACACTAATACTGTAAATATGCTCTTGTCCAGCACTGTTAGGTCCTACTAATAAAAACTTGAATCAAGTCTGTATCACTAACACAAATACTGTATTATTAGGATTTGAAATAGATTTACTTTGGGGCATCTAGGTGGCTCAGATGGTTAAATGTCTATCTCTTCATTTCAGCTCAGATCATGATCTCATGGTTCATGAGTTCCAACCCCGTGTCAGGTTCCATGCTGAGAGCGTGGAGCCTGCTTAAGGATTTTCTCTCTCTCTCTAGATATATATATATATGTATATATATATATATATATATATATATATACCCATTCCCTACTCTCACTCTATCAAAATAAATAAGTAAACTTTAAAAATATGCTTTAAATAGACTTTGGAATAAATTACTGTTATTTTGCGTTATACTATTTGAACACAATGACCATATCTCTTCTTTAAAAAAGAAAGAAAGAAAAGAAAGAAAGAAAGAAAAATAAAAGCTACCCAAAATCCCACAGAGTACAACCATAGCTATGAAATCAGAGTGAAATATATTTAAGGCTATTTCCTTGATTGTTTGAACATCACTTTAACATGCCAGTATAAAAACATTAGAAATTGTTTTGGAGTAGAAAAATCATCATTTTAGTGATCTGAAGTTGAATTTTGATGAACAACTTTCAGAATTAAGGACTATTGGTTTCTCTATCATAATCAATTTTAAATATAAAAGTGCTCTAATTTAATGGTTTAGATTATGGTGATTTTTTAATCCTTAGAAGCAGAATCTGCCTTCTATTTATGTAGATTACTCCCTCCTCCCCCATATCCTCACAACATTGGTGATTGAAGAATTAGGCCAATTGTTTGCACCTGTACATCATTTGCACCTGTATCCAGGAAAGGTGGCTTCAGTGGGAACCAGCTGGAATAATTCTAATGACTCGGGTACATAGGAAAACACTACCACTGGTATATTTTCATTGTCTTTTAAAAATTCTGTTGACATTTTTACCCCTGAACAGTGTTCATTATGGTTGCAAAAGTGTACCAGGCCATTTATTTTATAGCATAAGAGATTTATTCTACTTGAAAGGCGTTCATCAAAGCATTGTCTTTGGCAACTGAAAATATGTCATGCAGAATTGCACTCTGTTATCAAATGACATTAATCTAAGATCTGAGGTTACCCTGAGGTGAGGAAATAAATTGAAATTGGGAGTGTTGAACATGGCACATAGAATGATGCTCTACACTGAACTAATAATAAATCTATTTGGGACATCATTAGTCTTTTAAAATAGTGAACAGTTTTGTTGCCTTTAAAACAAGAGTCAGGGAATATTAGATATTTAACATATTTGATATTTTTGGAGCAAGAAAAAAAGGAGATGAAAAAACAGAAGCAAAAATAGATATTTTCTCCAAATTGCGTATCTTTAGAAATATTTCATGTTGTAAGAACTGTTCACTATATCTTTCATAAATGGCTAATTTAAGAGCAAGCCTAAAGTTATTACAGTTATATGGCAGGTCTAAATAACAATTATATTTATAATGGTTATAATACTTTTTCACCTATCGCATTTAAATATACACATAAGATGGGAAATAACTAAGAATGATATGGGCTTTTTGGTTTTATTATATCTATATTTTCTGTTAATTAGTCAATGAATTAGAAACACATTAAAATTAAGGTTGCTTGTTTAAATAGAGCTTGGCATATTTTTGAAAACATGGTTCAATCATCATTAAAATAGATTAAAAATATTCTTAGACTCAAACCCTGAGTTGAAAGTCACATCCCTATGATTTGTCACCTTTAATTATTTTTAACTCCTTAAGTGCTTTCACCCGCTAGTGTATATTATTTAGTCCTGCTTTGCTATGTTCATATGTTTCCCTCAAGTCTTATCTCTGAATTTCTTCTACTTAGCTCTGTTTGTTTAAAAATAAAAACTAATACATGCAAAATTTATTAGCCTCCCTTGGTTCCCTGGGAATCCTTACTAACAATAGAGTGTGGATGGGCCAGTGCAAAGCCCTTTACATGTATTCATTAAACAACATAGGACCTGAGCAAAGTAGGTTGTCATATTATCACAATTACTGAAAACTCTGCTTCTGTTCCAACACTTACTCAAATTCAAATTCTACTGATTAATAAAAACTACCCACAGGGCCCCTGGATGGCTCAGTCAGTTAAGTGTCTGACTTTTGATTTCTGATCAGGTCATGATCTCACCATTCGTGAAATTGGGCTCAGTGTTGGGGTTTCCTGCTGACCATGCAGAGCCTCCTTGGGATTCTCTCTTCCCCCCTCTCTCTGCTCCTCCCCGCACCACTCTCTCTGGCATGCGCACTCTCTCTCTCTTTCTCTCTCTGAAAATAAATAAACTTTAAAAAATAACAAAAAATAAAAACCACCCACAAAGTAAAGATAAAAAACAGCTTTCCACACATATCCATAATTGGTAAATATCAATTTCTAGAATTTCCAATTGGGATATTTTTACAATTATTGTGAAATTATGCTATTTGGAAGGAGGACAACAGAAAAACACAGAAATGAAGAAACAAGAATGAATGGAGAAATTATTAGATAGCAAACTCTAAAAATAAGTTTAAATTCACTGCAAAAGACATATATACATGTAATTTTCATATACATAAAAGTACATACATATGGCTAAAGGTACATATATATTTTACCAAATAAATAACATTTTTAATTTTATAAATTAATTTCATTTCCATTACTGTTTCATTTGAACATTGATTGACTTACATTTTTAATAATAAGCTATACTGAAAAGAATACAAATAAGCACTTTTAAAATGTATCCAAAATTCCAATGGCCCATTATTAGTTTGATTTTATCAATTAAAAAGATGTATTCATTAACTGCTTATTCAATCCAAGTATAACCTAAACTATAAAATATCTTTCCTAATCATGAGAATAATTAAAAAAGGTAACAAACTTATAAAATACACACACACACACACACACAGATTAATCTCCAAAAAATCTAGGGGTGCCTGGGTGGCTCAGTTGGTTAAGCGTCGTCTTCAGCTCAGGTCAAGAGCTCATGGTTTGTGAGTTCGAGCCCCACGTCGGGTTCTGTGCTGACAGCTCAGAGCCTGGAGCCTGCTTCAGATTCTGTGCCTCTCTCTCTCTCTGTCCCTCCCCTGCTCATGTTCTGTCTCTCTCTGTCTCAAAACTAAATAAAAACATTAAAAAAAAATTTTTTTTAATCTAGAAGTTGTAACTTGATTCTACATGCAATGGAAGACAGTGAGGAATTTTAAGAAGTTGAGTGTCATGTAATGTATTAAGTTTTTTTAAAAAAATCATTCTGGTTGTTTTATGTTAATATTAAATAACTTGATTGTACTATGACATATTTTTATCAACTATATTTAATACTAATGTTGCTTTCACTTTGTGCTTTCTATATTCCTTTTCTGTCTATTCCTGTCACAATAGCTGTTACTTCAATTCTAGGACAGTGTGATGAATTTATGGAGGCACTTCATGACCTTTAAAAGTCATGCTAGTCACATTTTCTAGGGATGCTTTACCTACAGTACCCCCAAAGTGGCCTGGCCATTAAGAAAAAAACAATTGGAACTAATCGGTAATGTGAAAAAGCCTGAAAGTAAGCCTGTAATGCTAGATTTCAAAAAATGAACAGGCTGAGAAATAGAGCACAGTAAGAAAGAGGTCTTGAGTGTTAAGTAAGCATACTTCAAAGTTAAAAGAAAATAATAGTAATAAGCATGTCTTTGATTATATAACCTTTTTTATGCTACATAAAGCTTTTGTATTAACTCATTTTATCCTGGCAACCTCTTTATGAGGTATTTTATCTCTATTTTAAAATCAGGGAAGGGAAGCAAAGAAGGCTAAGTGGCTGCCTGTCATAAGACTTATAAGTGACTGAGCAAGGTCTTGGACCTAGGTCATCTGATAACAACTCTAGGACTATTTCCATCTCTCCACATAGTGTTCCACAGCTAATACCTGGAAAATTAAATGTCTCAGATGGATGGGAGCTCTTCAGGAGCAATCTCAATTAGGGGTTGAAGGAAAGTTTATCATGATTACTTGTGAGATTTTTTTTAACCATTCACTAACACACACATACACACATACACTCAGAGACTCAACCAAATGCTATGTGCATGGACTATATTATCCCTAGTTTGGGGTATTGTCATCACGAGCCATTGGTATTGATGGAAATGACTATCAAAAGGTGTAAAGATGTTTAAGGACAGAAATAGTTGAAAATCAATGATCCAATAATTTCATTCTAAAAAATAATCTTGAGTAGTTTTTACCTGAAAGTAAGAAGAAATATGGTCAAGTAAATTAATATAAATGCCAAGCTGGTCACTGAGTAGATCAGGTATGAAATAAGCTTATGTAGAAAATGAACACAAGTCATATCAAAGGATAAAACAACAGAATTTTGTGGATCTAAGAGTGTCATAAAGATTTAGACTTAGAACACATTAAGACACATGAAATTAACTAGCAAAAAAAAGGAGATATTTAGCAAAGAAACAAAACTTCATTTTTAATTATAAAAGAAAATGTATTCATTATTTAAAAAGTTGGAAAAATACAAAGAACTACAGAAAAGAAATAAAATTTACCTAGAGATAAACACTACTAATATTATAGAATATTTTCTTATATTATATACTCATTGTTTAACTGTATTTATTGTTTTCAGAGAGGCTGAACATTTTTTATATGTTCATCATAAAAATTCATTGATACTTCCGTTAACATTAATAATAATTTGTACTGAGGTGCCTGGGTGGCTCAGTCAGTTAAGCGTCCAACTTCGGCTCAGGTCATGATCTGGCAATCTGTGAGTTCGAGGCCCGCGTCAGGCTCTGTGCTGAGCCTCCCTCTCTCTCTGACCCTCTCCCGTTCATGCTCTGTCTCAAAAATAAATACACGTTAAAAAAAATTAAAAAGAAATAATGATAATAATTTGTCCTGTGGACTTCCTCTCTACAGACATACTACTAAATGCTTTATGTGCATTATCTTATTTAATTCTTTTTTTATTGAAATCTAATATTATATTGAAATATATATATTGAATTACATATAACATTATATAAATTTAAGGTAAAATAATAGGTTTATTTGATTCATTTATATATTGCAATATGATCACCACTGTAGTGTTAGCTAACACCTCTGTCACATCAGATAGTTATCATTTAATGCTTTTAAATGACTCAGTGCCCTTTTTCTATTTTTAGAATAATAGTGCTTCTGGAAACTCTACTTGTCTCAGCTCATTTTAGCTTGCAATATAATCCTTTTTCTGGCATATCTAAAAGGATTTTTAATGCTAATATTAAAGAAAAATAATTAGAGGAAATTTGTATACATAATTAACATTTAGGGAGGAGTGTTAACAGATGACACAGAAAAAGCAGATAAGGGGCTCCTGGGTGGCTCAGTCAGTTAAGCCTCTGACTTCACCTCAAGTCATGATGTCACAGTCCGTGAGTTTGGGCCCTGTGTCAGGCTCTGTGCTGACAGCTCAGAGCCTGGAGACTGCTTCGGGTTCTGTGTCTCCCTGTCTCTCTGTCCCTCCCCTGCTCATGCTCTGTCTCTGTCTCAGAAGTAAATAAAAACATTAAAAAAAATTAAAGAAAAGCAGGGAAGAGG